>NC_142435.1:149240555-149865000 GCF_059453495.1 Arachis ipaensis | reverse complement strand
TCATTTTGTCTCATGAATATCAGAAAATAAAACAGAGAAAGGAAGAGAGAAGCTGACACTATCATGTATCCTGGTTCAGTTGCCTTGTGCAATGCAACCTACATCCAGTCTCCACCACATATACCAATTCCAAAGGATTGACACAATCCTTTCCCTCTCAAGTTCTAACCTAACTTGACTTGGTTATGCTAATACCTAACTCTTCACTCTTAGTGCTTACCCAACTAAGAAAGGGGTACCTCACAGGTACAAGATACAAGACACAATAATCAACCTAAAGAAATCTGAAATCACTCTAGGCTTTTCACTCAAGTGTATCACTCAGCCTTTTTATCACTCTTTGGCTTTTACTTGATCTCTCTCTTTATGCCTTTTCACACTCAAGAAATTACAGAAAGATATACATTAAAAATGAAAACTACAATCTGTAAAACATGAAGGAGATTGATTACTTCAACAGCCTCTATTACTATGCGATGAACCGGATTTGCTTAACTCTGATTTCGTTCCTCATTCTGGCGGAATGCTCCTTTTATAGAAAGCACTGTCCAAGTTGATGAAATCTCTCAGAGAAGACTTCTCAGAGCATGAACTTCAAACCTTGGTTCTCTCTCCTTGCATGTTGCTGAGATGCTCTCTTCCAAGTCAACCATCGAGCTTTGTGCTTCACCAACTTAGCCGTTCACTCTCTTCCATTAAACCCCAAATTTGAATTTTGGAACAGATCCCTTTTTCTTGACCGAAAGACTCAGAACAGCAAAGAAGAAAAGTTTTCAATGGCAACCCCACATCTAAACCCTTGAGATACTACTTGGTTTCCAAGAAATAATCTTGGCCTTTGATTTACAGCAGTGTGTCTCAGAAATCACTTTTTTCATATATCTCAAAATGAAGTAGCAGAGAGTTGGAGAAGGAGGGAAGAAAGTAAGATGCATGAAAAAGGAAATGAATCACCTTTAGCTTCTGACTTAGCTTGATATAGTTTGATTTGGGTGATTAGACCTCAACCTTTTATGCTTAGCCCTTCTCTATCTTTCTTCTTTGGTGAATGACTTAGGAACGAAGATCTCTCTCTCTCTCTCTTTTCTCTGAGTTTTGACCGAATTGAAAAAGGAACGTTGCTTTGGAGGCAAGCACTTGGAGAGATTAGCTTGAGAGAATTACATTGGGCTTAGGTTGGCTTTGATCCAATTGACCCAGCTGAATTTCTTGCTTTGATTTCTTTGGACTTCCTTTGTTTAGACGGCCCACCAGCAGGTTCATTTTATTCACTTAATCAGAAATAATCAAAACTAATTGGGTATTTAACCCACTAAAAAATATTTTTTGTCATCATCAAATTAATTTAGTTAATTTCTTAACTCAATAGTTAGCCATTGGAATAGAGAGCTGCTGGTTGCGAGGATCAGAGCAGAGATTGATGGTCATATGGTAACTGAACAGAATACCTTCTCTAATTTGGATGAATTTTATCTATGTAGATAGTGTAAACTAACGTTTCTACTGTTTCAGGGCATCGTCAACAAGGTGGAAGTGAAAAAGAAGTTAAACGAAATGAAAGAAAAAGAAAAAAAAAGGAAAAAAAGAAAAAGACAAAATAGACGAAGACAAGTTCATCCAAGAGTGATTCATTGGAAACTGAACTTGATTTTTCCTTTGAGTCTGAGTCTGAACAAGACTCAGAGAAAGCAACAAAAAGAAGAAAACCACCCACCGAGACAGCTAAAAAGTAAATAATATTTTTGGGTGTATTTTGTCATTTTTAAGGTATTTTTTGCTAATGATTCTTTACCCTCTAGAATGGTATCCAGAAAAAGGAAGCAGATAGATTCCACTTCAGAAAGTGCAAGTGAATCCGATGATAAGTAAGATTCTGAAATTATCATTACATCTCTTTCTTTTCTGTTTGTTATCAAAATTTGATATATTAACAGATTGTTTCTTATTTAATTTCAGAAGTGAAGAATCTTCACTAATAATAAAACAAAAATCAAAGAAAAAAACTCAGACTCCAGCCAAAAAGTATCCACTGCTTTCAAGAGTATTTTATCAACAATTTTGTTGTGTTTGTCTGATTCATACTTTTTTATTCCGAGGACACAATCCAAAAAAAGAAAGCACATTGTTGAGGATTCGTCTTCTAAAGAACAAGTTCAATCCCATGATGTGTAAGATACTTTGTAAAACTATCTTACCCTTTATCATCGAAATTATATTTGTTAACATGTTCTTTTGCATGTACTTTCAGAACTGATATTAGAACTGAAGAAATAGAAAAATTCTTAAGAGAATAAAAAAAGAAGAAAACCAATGAAAAGGCTACTGTACAGGGGTATGTTGAATTTGGGTGTATATTACCAATTTTAAGGTGTTTTGGTTGCTGATAATTGTTCTTGCTTTCCCAGGATGAAGGAAGCTAGGCTCCTATCGACGGAAGGTCACTATGACTCATCCGAAACGTAAGATCCTTTATTTGATAGAATTTTGAGATCCTGATTTAATTAAATAGTATTTTTACTGAACGATGTTTATTCTATGCTTAGAATGCCGGAGGTGAACTTAGGAAGCGAGAATGATCCTTTGTTTCAAGCACAAACCGGTCAAAGCAGCGTAAACAAACCCACAGATAACATGTAATTTTTGTTTCTAATACCGGTTGTTTAATTCTTTTTTTACCATATGCTTCTATATATATATATAAGCACTTTCATGTTTTATTTAAGAAAAAAAAGGCGGGAAAAAAAAAAGAAAAATTTGCAACTACGTAAGTTCTCAAAAAACAGAGCCTATGTTTTTTTTTTCAATTCTTCAAGTGTATTTTGACATTATTTGGGTGGATTTCAGGTTGAGTCTGGAAGAGGAATCGGTCAGTGACCCAACTCAACAGAAGATGATTGTTGTTCGGATGCAAACACATTCACAATCTGAACCGCTTGATATATGAGTTTTACAACTAAATTTTAACATTTTAATCATGTATTTTAAGGGAGTTTCTTAACTTTTTATTTTTGTATTGTTTAGAGTTCCAATTCAAGTATGCATGCCTCTGTCCCAGACAACAGCAGCAAGCCCTGTGCCACCAGTTGAACCATTCCCCCAAAGTCCCCGAGCGAGAAAATTAGTGAAGAAACAACTAAGTGGTGAGGAATAATATTCGGGTGTATTTAGTTATTATTTGGGTATATTGTTTTCTTATTTGGGTGTATCTCTTCAGAATTGAGCTGTAATTTGTTTTTTTATAATTTGAATCCTTTTTTCTAACCCTACAGCACTCCGAACCCCAGAAACCTGCTGAAAGTACACCAACAGTGCCACCAGCTCCATCTAAAATATAAGTTCTACACAATATAACTCTCTTTCGATAACATTCATCTATTCTTATTCTTATAATATCATATATGTCAACAAGCAGTAATCCACCCCCCTAAAGCCACTGCTGCATTAATGATGATCGCCAACACAGCATCCTATGTACCAAAACAATTTTCGGCACCGTCATTCAGCCTCAGCTTCACTGATTAAAGTCAAGAAGAAACATTGACTCAAAGGGGCAACCAGGATCTCAGAAGGGAAAAAGTTTTGAGACACCTATACTAATTGAAGAATTAGAAGAGCTGGTGGAAAAAATTGCAAGCGCTGGGGTTAAGGCAGCAATGGACTTTGCAGAGGATAAAAGTCCCCCGCTCAAAAAGCAGCCGGCTGACCAAATTTTTGAAAAGTTTGAAACTCCTTCAAGGAGGAAGGAATTGTCGGCTAAGATGAAAGAGAAGTGCTACCTTTGGGCCACACGTGTAAAGGCATACAAGGATGGAAGTACTAATGAGTATGACTCAGTGTGCACCCTCAATGCCCAACAACCATTGATACTGTCAAAAATCCACTTTGCATCTCTAGCAGCTAGCAAATATTTCAAAGCTGAGGTAAAATTAGGATAAGATTAATGATTTCATTATGATATGTGACTGCAATGTTGATTGATGTGATTAATTTGGGTTTTTTTTCTAGATTGTCAATGCTATGTGTTCGATTCTGAACAGACAAAATATTAAAAGATTTGAAAAAGAAATTTACTGTCTCTCCCCTAATATTGTGGTAAGGTGTATTGGACTCAATTTTGGGTGTATTGTGTAATGTTTTGGGTGTATTAAATATTTCTTAGTGTTTCACAAATGCTGCAGAACATGACTATTGGGAATCATGAGGGTGGCGAGTTCCTACAGCCAAAATATAAAAAAAACCATTTATGATTGAGGACTACAAAATGTTTATACTTTTTTTGGACCTTAAAAAATTAGCATCCCATCCATATGTAAGTTTTCATTTCTAAAAATTCTAATCACAATTCTTTGGTTATGTGCCAATTAAACCAAAATAAACCAAATAGAACTAGGTAACAAAAAGACAACAAATAAACCAAAATAACACAAGATAGTTCCCAAGTCATCTCCGGCATTGCCATCAACAACAAAAGGGATCCACACCTCTCCACTCGTTGCAGCTAAGCAAGGTCAAGTTAATAATTTCTTTTACACATTTGCTTTTATTCTGAAAAATCTATCTATTCCTTTCTAGTCAAATGTTCCAAATAATTGCATAGAAACATATCAACCACTATTTTCGATCCTCCTTCCTACGCGGTTCTTCTGTCCAGCTAAGAAAATGTTCCTCTATCGAACCTGGAAAAGTCCACTGCCAGCCAAACACAGCTATCCACTCACTCCACACCCGCCAAGAAAACTCAGCCAAGAAACAAGTGATGGACCCGTTCAACATCCTTGTTACATAAAATGCACCCATTATCTTCCTGACTAATAATCCCGAACCGGCTCAATCTTTTCTTAGTATTCACCCTTTCTATCAAGACAAACCAAGTAAACAGCTCCACTCTTGGGGGGACTAGGCCTTTCCAGATGGTCTTAGTGAAGTTATAACTGGATATATCCTCTAACAATAATTTCACCTGCAATACCTACACAAAAGAGTTAGTCAAAAAAACACCTTGCCTATCATATTTCCATACAACTCTATCCTCTCTGTTATTTACTAACTTCACAGGTCGCAAAGCCTCATGTAACTGACCCAGGAGGTCCAACTCCCACTGAAAAAGCTCTATTCTCGATTGAAAATTCCAAATCCACTCTAACCCATGCCAAAACCCACAATCCCCTATAACCGATCCACATTGGTTTGAAATAGAGAACAGTCTAGGGAACCGATCTTTCAATGATCCACAATGTAGCCATACATCCTCCCAAAAATGAGTCCACCTCCCATCACCAACCTCCATGGACAACCCTGTAATCATCTTATTCCTTATATGTTCCTCCATGATTTGGATCTGGCAAATGTCTTTCCATGGGCCTCCTCTAGTAGTTAACACTTGAGTAGATAGAAGCTCATTTGGATTTAGATTATTACAGGAGCAGACGACCTTCTTCCACAACGGGCACTCTTCCTTTGCAAACCACCACCACCACTAGAACAAGAGTGCAGTGTTACAAACCATAGAGTCGCCCACTCCCACCCCCGCAAAGCTTCTTAGGAGCCTGCACCACATCCCACTTCACTAATGCTATACTGTTTCTTCCATCCTACTTACTCCATAGGAATTTTCTCTGCAAAGAGATCAACTTCTCAGCCACAGTCTTTGCCATCTTATATAAGCTCAAATAATACACTGGCAAGCTATTCAACACTGATTTTATAAGTACCAACTTTCCAGCCTTATTTAACACCTTAACTTTTCACAGGTTGAGTTTCTCCTCCACCTTGTCAATAATAGGCTTCCAGGTCTTGACTAACCTCGGATTCGCTCCTAAGGGAACTCTAAAGTATTTAAAAGGTAGGGTACCTTCCTTACAACCTAACAAGCTACACATGCGGTGAACCCATTGCCCTTCACAATTGATTGGTATCAAGCTTGACTTGTCAAAATTTATACTTAACCCTGACATCAATTAAAAGCAACGCAGAAGTCGCTTGTAATTCTTTAAAGTCTCCTCTTCTGGTGAGCAAAATAGAATAGTGTCATTCGTGAATTGAAGATGTGATAACTCTATACTATCTCTTCCAACCACCAAAGGTGATATACGCCCGTTTCTGACTGCCTCTCCAACCATTCTATGCAGAACATCTACAACCAGCACAAACAAAAAAGGAGATAATGGGTCCTCTTGTCTCAAACCCCTTTCCAACTTGAATGGCCTAGATGGCGAGCCATTTATCAATATCAACATAGATGTGGTGGTCGCACACTCCATTACCCATGCCCTCCACCTACTTCCAAACCCCATCTTTTGCAGCACAATGTCTACAAAACTCCACTTAACTCTATCATATGCTTTCTGAAAATCTAGCTTGATAATTGCTGCCTCCATTTTCCTTGGTTTAAGCCAGTGAACAGTTTCATATGCAATGAGAGCCTCGTCATGTATTTTCCTTCCTTTCACAAATACACTCTGAGTCTCTCCTACTAACTCTGGCATGACTGATCTCATCCTCCTAACTAGCACCTTGGAGATAACCTTATACACACACACACCCAACCATACTAATTGGCCTTAGGTCTTTGATCTCCTTCGCACCAATGAATTTAGGTGCTAAACTCACCCAAGTGATATTAGTGTCTGCCGATAACCTGGACGTCTGAAAGAACCCCATCACAGTTGCCGTGAACTCAGCTCCAATCTCATCCTAGCACCTCTTGATAAAATTCATATTATACCCATCACAACCTGGCGCCTTAAATGACTCACAATCCCAAACCGCCTCTCTAATCTCCTCAGCCGATGGCAATGCCTCCAAATTCACAGAATCAACTTCATCTATCCTCTCCACCAGACCATCTCTAAAACCCACCAACGGAGACATGTCCTGATGATACAACTCCTTATAGAACTCTCTAATAGTTATTTTAATTCTGTCTTGATTCCTTACGAGTTGGCCATCAACTACCAGAGTGTCAATCCTATTATTCCTCCTTCTTGCTGAAGCTATATTGTGAAAGTATCTCGTATTTTTGTCTATATCCGTCGCCTGTCGAGACCGTGATATCTGTTTTCAGTGTACTTCTTTTCTCACATACCACTTCTCACAACAAGTAACTAATGCCTTTCTTCTTGTCTCTATCGTGCTACTATACACTTCACTACCCACCATATCATCAATCATCTTTATCTCCTCCTCAAACTTTAAAATCTTTTTTTTTTTTAATAAATTCTGCAAAACATTCAAACAAACTCTATGGCTACTGAACATGGAATTCAATCTTTTTTTTTTAATAAATTCTGCAAAACATTCAAACAAACTCTATGGCTACTGAACATGGAATTCAATCTTTATTTTTTGTAATGTAACATAGAGTTTACCCACCACCACACATGATTAATGATGAAGATCGATAGATGAGTTTTCTGTTGTTAGCCTCCAAAATTAAGAAAAGGCTACAATGTGTATCTCACTATCTCGTGACTTGCAATGATGTATAAGCAAGAAAGCTCATTTATATTATTCACCCACTTTAGATATACATATTTATTAGGATGCCGTCCAATTTAATTAATCTTTGATGACATGATTATTCATCAGCACTTTTTTTAATTCAAAAATATTATTTGTGTATTAAAATTAATTACTAAAATTAATTATTATATATTTATCGATCATGCTATGAATATATTAAAATTAGCTATTAAAGTCAGTTATTAATATAAAATATATATTAGGATATAAATACATATTAAAAATAAATTAAATTATACATATATTTATATACAAATATATTAGTAATTAATTTTAATGACTAATTTTAATGTACAAATAATTTTTTTATATATTTATATATAAATATATATACGAATAATATATATTTTATATTTAACGTGTATTTTATACTAATAATTGATTTTAATATTAATTTTGCATCAAAGTATTCTCAATTAATTCTCAATAATCAACGCACATAAATAATATGGACAACCACGAATACGCATTGCATTTGGACCTAACAACACGGATAAATGAATGCTTCAAACTTTCAACTTTATGTATTTTAAAATAGAAAAAGTATAGGTAGACAATAAGAATATTAAATAATATGAATAATAGATATATTAGATATTTAATTTAATAGGTATGTAGATGATTATGTTCATTATTTTTAATTAGATGGTTATTTTTTTTATTCGATTTGCTCATACACAGTTAATAATGGCTGAATATTTAATTCACTAAGTGTGCATATAGTTATCCTAATGTTAAAGTTTATGAGATAATTTGAAAGTAAAGAATTTTTTTACTAAGTCAATTCTATAATCCATTATTCACATTATTTAAAAAAATTATTGTCTACTAACAAAGTAACAAAATCCTTTAAAATATAACGTGTGACATGCCTCAAATTTTGTATATTAACTTATGTATAAAAAAATAATTAAATTAAATATATATTAAAATTAATTATTAATATAAAATTTATAATAAAATATAAAATATATATTAAAAATAAATTAAATAATATATATTTATATATAAATATATAGTAATTAATTTTAATAGATAATTTTAATATATAAATAATATTTTTGACCCAAAAAAAAAAAAAAACTGTATACACCAAATTAGTTAGGTTCACCAATATTCCTTTTATTTACGGTGTCTCAATTAAATAAGCGGAGAATCCCCGCCATGTCCAATGCATAACAACCACCAATAATCATTATTTAATATATAGGATTTATATTAATTAATTGATGTCTTCAAAATATATGTTAAAATTATAAATTAAAAAAGTATTTATTAAAAATATAAAAAAAATTAATTTTTAATATATTTAGTTTATATTTATTAAAAGAAAATATTTAAAAAATTTTACTAACAATAATCTTATTATATTATACATCCTTAAGACATATGCTAATTAAACCTTTATAAAATCTAGGTGGTCCTTATCACTACTATCATCATAAATAGTTAAATACATACACACAAGTCAAGTTGACTTTTTAACATTAATTGTTTTTTAAGGACTTAGTAAATATATAATCTTTAGTTATTATTATTTATTTTTTTTAAATCTTTTAGTTTAACAAAAAAGAAATAAATTCGCAAAAAATTTAAATTTTTATTTTCGTAAACAATTGTTTAATTACTAATATAATTGATAACAAGTGAGGAAAAAATATGTGGAAAATTTTGTTTTTTATATGACAAAAGAAAAGATGTACACATTTTTTTTCAATATCTACAAACATTATTAGTTGTTGATAAAGAGGAGTGTTAGGACCAGCACTTTTATTAAATTTTGATCAGCACTTAACCATTAAAAAAAATGGAATGATTCTACACCATTAAAAACAATATTGATGGCTAAAAACCACAAAATCTGCTGGTCTCCGAGACTTTCTCGTTGATAAATATTTCTAGCTTGTAGGCTAGTTCGGAATATGCTTATAATATGGTCGGATGCTATATATAGTGAGCGTTAGTCAATTAAGCAAGATCATACAAAGATACACTATAAATCAGTATATAATTATATATAGCAATATGAGTTCCAGCAATAATAATTCCCAGAAGGAGGTTTACCATGATGATTTCACTAAAGCAGCTTCATTAGCATTTGCTCAAGTGTTTTCTTCAATCTTGGAGGCTGCTATTGATATGAACTTGTTTGATATCATATCAAAGGCAGAGAGTTCGTTAGGCATGTCTGCTTCTGAGATTGCATCTAAGATTCCAAAGCAACACAGTGAGATGGGTAGCAGACTTGAACGCATGCTGCCATCTTTGGTGGCTCGTTCTCTTCTCTCTTGCTCCATTCGCACCATTAATGAAGACGGTGACACTGAGAGGGTTTATGCAGTTTCCCCTGTTGGACAATACTTCAGACCTAGTCATGATCAATCGGAAAACTCCTTGGCTGCAATGTCAACTTTATTCTATCGAGGATATCGTCATGTTTGGTAACCATGAAACTTGAATACATTACTTAGCTTTAAGTTATTATTTACTTTATTCACAGTTCTTATAACTGAACAAATTAAATTGTGTGTATAAATAGGAAAGATACGAAAGATGCAATATTGGATGCTAACAATCACAACCATTTCCAAAGAATGTATGGAAAGATGGCATTTGAATATATGGAAACAGACAGAGAGTTATGTAACCTTTTCGGAGAAGCAATGTCTCAAGTAGGGCCTTTAGGAGTGAAATCAATCCTTGATGCATATAAAGGTGGCTTTGATGGAATATCAACGTTAGTTGATGTAGGAGGTGGATATGGACAAGTCCTCAAACAAATTCTCTTCCAATATCCATCAATTCAAAAAGCAATTAATTTTGATTTGCCTCATGTTGTGAAAAACGCACCCCCTCATCCAGGTAATGTCCACATTATTATATGGGAAAGTACGAAGAGCCAATGGAATATTTGTACAATCTGTACATTTAGGGAGTATTAGAGATATAACAATTAGCGTTAACTTTTCCCGTCAGCTGAAGTTTTTGGGATTAGTGGTATCATGACATGGTATTAGAGCGCTAGATCCGAAAGGTCGAAAGTTCGATCCTTGGTGAACCCCAAAATCAGTTTAAGCCTTTGGGAAGATATTTATTATTCCTAATACTCGGATGGTTATTCTAGATAGTATGGGAGATGTTCATTTTGTAACTCAATAGCCCATTGTACACATTATACAAATAGTCTATTGTCTTCCTAGTGGGACTCTTATTATATTCACTAATTTATTTGATCTCATGTAATTATTTTATTTTGCACATGAAGGGATAGAGCATATCGGGGGAGACATGTTTGAAAGTGTTCCAAAAGGTGATGCCATTTTGATCAAGGTTTGTAGCTGCAAAAGAATCATTCAAATTAAATTTCTTTATCAATCTATCCATTAAAATAATTCATTATTTGAACAGCATGTATGTCATAACTGGGGAGATGAAGAATGTGTGAAGTTTTTGAGAAAGTGCCACGAAGCTTTGCCAGCGGATGGGAAGGTTATAGTTTTGGAAATTTTGGTGCCAGAAATTCCCAAGTCGACATCAAAGGATATTTGTGCTGTGGACATGGATTACAGTATGTTTCTAGTTCATGGTGGAAAGGAAAGAACCGAGAAACAATATGAGAAATTATGCAAGAGGTCAGGATTTTCCAGATTTAAGGTTGCTTGCAATGATTCAAGTGCCATTGATGCAGTGATGGAGTTTTACAAATAAAAATGAATTCCCTTCTGTAACTTGTTATCCTTGTAAATTTTGGTGTAATTTGAGAAGGTGAAAATAATGAATCCAAACTAACATATAGCTTATCAGTTATGTTACAACTTGCATTGCCTAACCACCTACCTACCTAACTAACTACCTAACTAACTAACAAACTAACTAAAAAGTAACCATTAGTGAGTCCCCTCTTGGCTCTTGCTATTTCATTCATTTGCCCTTGAACTAAAACTATGCAATTGGATTCTTTCGCTTTTTTCTCTTAATTCATAATGTTAAGTGTCTTTTATTATACTTGTGCTGTGGATCTCCATTTTGTCATGTTTCTAGTTCATGATGGGAAGGAAAGAACTGAGAAACAATTTGTGAAATTATGCAAAACCTCAGGATAAAAAAGTAGTCTAATTAAAAAGAAAAGTATTATCTAACTTAGCTTGCATTGTATGTATCATTAGATTTATGTTAGGACAATGTATAATAAACACTATTTAAACTCCCTTAATCTAAATCTAACTTCCAATGTAAAAGTGTGGCTTGGGTTACTTTGGAAATGAAATGAAATATATATATAAGTAGAAGTGGAACTTGTAAAGATTAACTTTTTTTGACAAAATGAATCTAAAGAAATATTTTAGCCTCTTAAAGGTTGATTTTGTCAGACAAAATTTATAAAATATAAGAATGCATATTCTAAAAAAGTTTCTAAAAATCATTATATTTTAA
Organism: Arachis ipaensis; assembly: GCF_059453495.1. Lineage (NCBI taxonomy): Eukaryota > Viridiplantae > Streptophyta > Magnoliopsida > Fabales > Fabaceae > Arachis > Arachis ipaensis. The sequence continues at coordinate 149,853,045 of NC_142435.1, read as the reverse complement.
CGCAATTTTATACGAGTTTGTATAAAAAATTAAGATATTTTAATCTTTTAAATTCGATGATTTTATACTTAAATAGTCTAAGAATCAAATTTTACCATAATTTTCATCTCTAACTTGTGTCTTCACTTTTCACTGAGGGAGAGAGAGAGAGAGAATAGCGATGGCTCGTTCGATCTCGCAAGAAGCGTTCGACGAGCTGGTCAGAGAGAACATTGACGACCTCGGAATGGAGCCTTCGGAGGCCCTCCAAGACGCCATCCACACCCTCTCTCTCCAAGGCGTCAACCTCTCCGGTCTCTCTCTCTCTCTCTCTTCTCATGTCGTTTCTCATTTCCCGCTGTCGTTTTGCCTTCTTACCTTTTTTTTTGTAGGTATTGTGACTTGCCTTCCGGGAGAGACAAGTCCCGTCATCCGGTGCCTCGATAAGCTCAAGCAGCAGCTGCCTTCTCAGCTTCGCGATCCGGTAGACGACGTCGTTTGGACTGACATCGCGGTGTCGTTTGATGAGCTTAGAGCATTGTGCTCTCAAGACAAAGCCAATGCTGCTATTGCCACTAAGAATGGTGCGGTGGAGTTGCTTTGCTCTCTTTCTTCTAAGATTCCCGCTGCTACTTCTCAAGCGCCGCTTCTTTCGGCTTTCAATGCTTTGGCATCTTTGCTTCATGGTGAGGATCACTTGATGTTCTTGATGCTTCTTCGGTTTCTTGTTTTCTGTTTCCAAAGAAGTTGAAATTTTAATTCATTGTCTGAGGAAATCTGTTCATGCTCTGCTTTGATGTAAATCTTTAGTAGCCGATCCAAAAGTTGGCTAAAACAGAATGGTTCTGTTTGTGTGAGACAGTGATTTATAGGCAATGTAGAACTTGGTTGTATAGTTGTGATTTATTGTTTTGAGGAACTCAGTACCTACACTTAAAATGGTTCAGATTTTATATATACTAAGAATAAGAATTGGTTATGTATGACGATGATTTCATGATTCAAGCAGGATGATTGAATGAGGCTGATGAGTTGTTCAAATGGTTGTTGACTAATTGCTTCCTCTTTAATAATTTTTCATTTTCCATTCCCAAAAATGCGAAATTTTCTTAATTGAAGTTGTTACAATTTTCATTTCCATTTGTCAAAGCAAAATTTTCTTGGGTGTTGTATCTTGTTTTAACAAAAGTATCATGTCATAGTATTATCTGAAATTTCAATTTAAGTCTTAGAAAGTTCTGGCCTTAGTATTGTATTTGATTTTTTAAATTACTGATCCTCAAATTCAATATATATTGCTTATATCATGCTTCTTTCTACCATAAATTGTATGCCCTTGTTACTGCAGATGTTCAAAGTACAGGAACATTTAAGATCAGCAACGGACCAAGGATGATAATTGGTTTCCTAAATGATAACAAGCAAAATATAGATGTCTTAAATAGTGGATTTGGCGTTGTGGCTTCAGCAGCAACTGGTGATGAGATTCTCAAGGAATCATTCATGGAGTTGAAAGTTGATGAGCTAATCATGGAGATAATGTCCATACATAAGAATGCTGGCATTCAAAATTTATATGATGCTATTCGTGTATTGTTAACACCCGATGATAGTCGAGTTGTAGCTTCACAAGTAAGTTTCCCCTGAATATGTATATGTTCAGGGTTGAAGAAATAGTGTCACGCATAGATACAAGAAGAAATATATACGCACTTAGAAAAATAATTTGGTGACTAGTGACTAGTGATTAGTGATTAATGAATAGGGATTCTTCATTTATGCTAACTTCAGGTTTTGCATTATGCTATATCATGACTTAAAGTATCTATTATATTCCATTTTCAGGTCTATGGTTATGCAAGAAAATTTGCAAAGATTGGTATTGCAGAAGCTCTTGTGGATTCTCTGCGTGCAGGACTCAGCTCCCCTGACCTAGTTTCAGCATGCATCACTTTGAAGGCCATTGCTGTAAATGTAAGTGTATTAAATCTAATCCTATATTAGCTATGAAATATTGATGTTGTTTGAAAAACTAATGGAAAAACCACTATTAGATCATAGTAATTCAGTTGGGTGATTTTAGGTGATATTTGTGGGTGACTGGTCCTACAAAATTGTCATAATTATCCTTGATAGTCTCAACATTCCCATTGAAAGCCCATAATCTTTTTATGTATGCTGTCTATGCATATGAATATGAATGTATGATTCCAAGGGTCTGAGTTGCTGCAATCTTATTTTATTTGTTTTTTTTTTTTGGCATCCCTTTTTTGTGAATTGTTATAAAGAAGATTTCACTTGAGCTTATGGGAGGATTTCCCTTCACACCTATAAGATTGGTTATGTTGTATGATAATAAGCTATCTATAGATTTGATTTTGATTCATTATATTTATATAGTTTTTCACTATTTGGAGTTGCTATGTTGTTATAGACAGTAGGCTGTCTAACATCTTCAAATTGAGACACAATTGTGCATTCTATTGTGCTGCTTTTGTTGAGTATTTATATTCTACGTTGCAGGATGAAATATGTAAATCCATTTCTGAAATAGGTGGTATTGATACAATACTCAGATGTATAGAGGACAGTGGTGAGCAAGGCAACAAAGCTGTGGCCAAAGTGTGTTGCTCATTACTTTCGAAGGTATGAGTTGAAACCATTTCTCCTCAAAGGCACCTTTTGTTGTGGGGGTTGGGGGGGGGGGGGGGGGTTCCATGCAAAATAATAGTTTTCCTGCTGCCTATGGTTCTTTTGAGCCGACGTTTATTTTGGTATTTATATTTTTATTTGTTAAAAGGAAGCTATATCACTTGGAGCTGAGTCTGTTATAACCGTAATGTCCTTGCATATGTTACATGATTGCCATTTTCCACACTACACCCAACTTTCAAGATATTGTCAACTTTAGCAAAACATCTTTCTAAATTTGAATGTAACATCATTATTTTTTTTATGTTGAAAGACTCACCTTGTATCTTAAATGTTTAATTAATCAGTTGGCAGGAAGTGATACAAATAAGAGTGAAATTGTTGGGAAAGGCGGGATGGATAAGCTAATCAAACTTTCAGCCAGGTTTAATGATGACCCTTCTGTTTTGCAAGAGGTACAAACCTGCAATTTCTGTTGAGAGCTTGTGTAAAATAGTTCAAACTATTAATGACACTATTTTGTAGAGATTTAGTGAAATTTCCTGGTTTAATGTAAATTGTGCTGCTCCAAATGGTTTTACTTCTTTATTATGCTTAATTGTATCATTATGCTTCCGTAGCTTTATTAATTCAAACTCCAAAGGATGTGAATTAACTGATTCTACTGTTACTTTTGAAATGTGGAAGAAAATGCTGAAATTCAGATTTATTATGCAGATTCCTGTCTTCTAATAGATTTGATCCTTATGATTGCCAATATTTATAAAATCCAGTGCATGTCCTGCAGAGACTTTTACAAAACAGTTTCCTGATATACTTGGATTTGTATCATATCTTGCATCTCAAAAGCTTTCCATTTTATCGGTTTTATTTGTGATGCAGATTATGTCCATCATTTCTGTGCTTTCGTTAAGAGCTCCAGAAAATGCAGCCCGTGCTGTTGAAGCAGGCGCTGGTGACCTTGCTATTCAGGCCATGCAGAAATTCCCTGCAGCAGCCCAAATGCAAAGAAACTCCTGTCTTATGATCAGAAATCTAGTAGTAAGAAATCCCGAGAACAGGCAAGTTTTATAAACAATGCAAGTCATTCTTTCTTTCCGTCATACTTTTCTTAATTAAACACTAACAAAGTTCCCTTTGGACAGGACTGTACTGCTGAATAATGGAGTTGAGAAATACATAAGGAAGGCCAAGCAAACACACGCTAATTGTAAGGATGCTGCCACTGATGCGCTCAGGGATTTGGGTGTTGATGGTTACAACTTGTAGGTGCCATTTTTGTTTTCTATGTGTGTATTATTGCTTTATTTCTAACATGAAGCTTGTTCTTTTTTTTGTTATTATTATTTTGGGTGCTTATGTGAAAGAATGAGTGCGGATATGTGACTGATGCGGGATTTGGTGTACAAAGTTGAGGATATAATAGGCTTGTTTGGATAATACGCTTCCCGACTTTTTTTCATCTTTTCATGTTGTTTGGATAACACTTGCACAAAATCATATATTCTTGAGATTCAAAATCCAAAATCCTAAATAATTAGTGGTAGGATTTTCAAAACTCAACAAGATAAGTATGTTTTTAAAACTCCAATTTATACACTTTTTACTATTTGAATCGGAAATAAATTTACAACGATGTTACATGATTAAGTCATTTTAAAAACAAAGTTTAACCAAGTTAGCCAATAACTTATTGGCATAATAAAAACCAATTGAAAAAGACGAAAGATATGCATATGAAGGAAAAATATTTTGTTAGACTTGATTACAAAAATAACTTGTTCATCTTACAAAATTTATAGTCATAGATTTTCAAAACTTCCACGATATTATTTTAGTATAATTTTTTGGGCTTAAAATCCTAAATTTATATTTAAGCTTTTGAAATCCCAAACAATTCTGTAGTAGGATGCTAAAACCCTTACAAAATGAGCATATTTTTTAGTATTTAAAACCCTAAATTTATAAATTTTACATGACTTGAAACCCTTAATAATTCTATAGAAGGAAATAAATGTCCACAACCTCTACAACATGAATATTTGTTACGGGTTAAAATCTACGATATTTTTTTTTAAGCTCATGTCAAGTGCATTTTTCAGAGACTAAATTCCTAATATGATCTTTAAGTAACTCGGTAATTATCTTAAATCATAAAATGAGAAGTGTACAAAAACCGAACTTGGGAATTTTGATGACCCAGAGCTTTTCAAAAAATAGAATCACCAAGGCAAAATTGTTAGCAGAAAATTTCATCTAAGAATAGTAACAATCCATAATCCACTTGTTAGTCCTCAGTTTAATTTCTGGTACTTCTAATAACGATGGGATCAAGATAGTATCTTTTGCATTCCATGCAGCTTTCCACCCTTGAAGTTGAGCCTGAAAGGAAGAAACACATATCAGTCACGGAAGGCTATTTGAAAACTAATTGGAACCAAATGATTCATTAGTGCAAACTGAAATGAACTTATTCGAAATTGAAAACTTCACGCATTTGTTGTTTTTGTTCTCAATTTTGTTAGATAAATAGTGAAAATAAAAAACGAAAATAAGAATATATTTCAATCTTTCCTTCACATAAACCAATTCTATATTTTTAAAGTCAACAAAAGATTACCTATTTTCTATTTTTATATCATGCTTTCACTTTTTAAATACAAAATCTTGTAAAAAATAAATCACTGAATAAGAACAAAAAATATAAATAATGGAAGATAGAAAATGAAAGCAAATACCAATTCCGCCCTAAAGTATTGAAAATGAAAAAGGAAATCAAGTAGATCTCAATGCTTCACATGAATTACTTTTGAAGTTTAGGTAACATGCAAATTGAATATCTTTACAGTAAATTATCTTTCAGGTTCAAGGTAATTCATATCCCTAAAAGTTTATTTGAGTGTTACCTTGCTTAGCCTACGGGAAATGCTTATTGAAACATCTTGCTATATGCCTTTTTCTCCTGGTCACGCCTATCAGCAACCTACAACATAATATAACCAGTTAAATTCGCAATACGCTTATAATGCACCTTCATGATTGCTCAACTCAGATATACACTCACCTTCTTCCTGGCAGCAGCAAGTTCCTTCTTAATCCCAGCTGTAAGTAACAAGGTATCAAGTAAGCAAACAAATTTGGAAGACATTTTATCTTGAGTTCAGTGGAAAATTTCATTCATCATTATTAAAGAGATATTTTTTACTTATTGTTCCAAACATAACCATTGGATACGAAAATAATGGGAAAAATAGGATTCGACTGTCAACTGCTCCTATCGGAAATAGGATTGACTACGGATTTGAGCAATAGCACATAATTTCAAAAAACCCGTATGATTTTCCCGATCTAAATAAAGCAGGTTTTCCATGAAGAAGATTTGGCTCAGCATGTTCTATTCGATACGGGTAGGAGAAGAACCCGACTCGGTATTCTTTTCTTAAAAAAAGAAAAAGATAAGAACCAAGTCAAGATGATACGGATCAACCCCTCTTCTTGCGTTCTTGCGCCAAAGATCTTATCCCCCCCCCCGGGATTTCCTAACAAATTCAAATCTTAATAAAAATGAAAGTTAATTTCATTTATGTTCAGATTGTATTGAAAAGGTGTTTCATATAAAGAAAATAATAATTGAATACTTCTGATAATTAAATGTCCACCTATATAAGTACACTAGTAGTTCTTGTCTAACTAAGGCCTTATACAAAATCACAACTTACCATCATTTGGCTCTAAGACCAGTGCATTTTTAAAGCTTTCAACTGCAGCATCTATGTCATGGAGTGCCATATGTGCCTGGTAAGTTCAAAGCCACACAGTTATCATAAAGGAAAGTTGGATAGATTTAATAAAATACAGCCAAAAAACCTCCTAAATTCAGATATCAACCTGTCCTTGCCGGAATAATGCTTTGACATTGTTGTCCTCTTCACGCAGTGCAAACTCAGCATCGAATAATGCTCCTTTAAGATCTCCTAATTTTAATTTACAGGCCTACAAAATTGTATAGCAGAAAACAACATTAAAGAGAAGCACAAACACAACAGAGAAAAAAAATAAGAGAAGGGGGGGGGGGGGGGGAGAGAATCAGTTCTATTATGCAGATTAGAAACAGGACTTGATGGAAAATGCATTAAAATGAATGCATTTTGAAGTATAGAAATAGTAAATTAAACTTACAGAACTGTTTGTAAAAATTTGAGACTTAGTTTTCCTCAAGGCTATGCTTTTCTCTGCAAAATCATAAGGATGTTACCATAAGTGGATGAAGTGGTGAGCATCTGCAGAATAATCACTATACAATCCATTCATTCATTTGTAGGAAAAGCTAGCATACCTCCATCAATCCCTTCTTTCTCCCAACAAACATCCAAGTAGCGCAAAGCCTTGCGATACTTTCTTTGAGCCATTTTATAGTCTTGTTTCTATCAGAAAAAAGAAAAAAAATCCCCGGAAGGAAATTGAGCAAACAATAATAATCAAGGAACAATTATAGGCTGAAGAACAATCTCCCATTCAAACTCTTAGGAGAACTTGATCATTTATTTAACAGTATGGAATAATACAACAAAACTAATAACATGAGATGAATCGTAACAAGCAATACCTTGTAATACCCATTTCCAAAAGTTTTAATAGAGTCTACAGCATTCATCCACCACTGAAGCTCATCAGGTCTCTCGTCAAGGTCTGCTGGCCAATCAGGGAAAGTATCACCATCCTTGAAAAAGTCAAGTATTCCATCATCTTCTCCTTCAGGAATTTCCCCACAATCCACGATTTTAACATCAAGTGTAGGACAATCATTATCTCCAGTTGTCACATGCTCAACCGAGCGGACTACTCCCATTCCTTTGACTACCTTCCCAAATACAACATGTTTGCCGTCTAGATGAGGAGTTCGGGTAGTTGTGATAAAAAATTGAGACCCATTTGTATTGGGACCACAATTCGCCATGGATAACATCCCTTTCCTTTCATGCTTCAACTCAAAATTTTCATCTTCAAACTTCAGTCCATAAATCGACTCTCCTCCAGTACCATCTCCAGCAGATATATCACCTCCTTGGATCATAAAGCCCTTAATAACACGGTGAAAGCAAGAACCCTGAAAAGATAACCAATATGAATTGAAGTTTCGAATTGATATCATTGTTTTCAAGAAGGAACCATTGTAACTTCATTAGAACCCTGTGATTTGGGCACAAGCTAGTCTCTATTTAGCTTTCACAGAACCCATTACCTCAACGTTTTAATCAGACAACCAGATGCAATTAGTCTTCAGATGTCCAAAAAATGTCAGAACAAAAACATTACACTAGGAAGGAAGTAATAACAGGAAGTAGTCCGTCCCATTTGTATTATTATGAGCAAAGCAAAATGCATACAATAATAACTCACTAATCATATCCTAACATATAATGTAAAATCATCATAAAGCATAAATTATAATTCAAAAGGCATACATTACTATTAAGAGAATAATGTGATACTCTTATACTATGCTCTGGATTTCTTTTTCCTTTCAATATATAGCTTAGCATTAGTGTTTGATGTTTATCTTATTTTCCATCAAAGAACACTTTTTCCAGCAAAGGAGTCTCATAAAACCACCTCAAAATCAAAATAAGATAGTAAATAGTAGTATAAACACATAGTCAAGGGCACAATCGTCTTTTCCAACGTCCTCTTTCAAAAACAATTGGAAAAAAGAGGAACCTTCAACTTAAACCCTTTCTGTAACCACAACAGCAAAGAAAACATCACAAATTAAAAGAGATACAGAATCTTCATAGTTGGAAGAAACCTCTTTACATGTTATTAAAGGGAAAAGTTATTATCTTTACAGTTAGTGGGAAAATAGAAGGAAGGAAAGAAAGTAAAGACCTTGAAATGAAGGGGGACGTGAGTGTTAGGAGCAATGCCTTTGTTGCCAATGCAGAGAGCCCTAAAATTCTCAGCGGTTTTGGGAACCACGTCATCGAAGAGTTCAATCACTATTCTTCCTTCTAACTCGTCGCCAATGCTAATGTCCAAAAAGCACCTTGGTCTTCCCATCTTCAATTCAGTTTATTGATTTACCCTTTCTGCCCCTGCCTCTGCGTCTCCGTCTGAGATTCAGTGAAGTCAAGCTCAAGTTCGGTGTTAGGGTAGAAGGAAGAGGATGAAGAGTTGAGATGGCAGCAGAAACTTTAAAGACCTTCTAGAATCTTCGACCAACCTTAATGGCAAAGAAGCGCAAGTAGTGTGAAAACTGAAAAATAGTGAATCCTTGCTCTTTTGATTTGAAATAACCACGAAACCCAAATTCCTCCTAATTAACCCAAAGAAATATCGCTGTCGCTATTAAATTAAATAAAAAAAAATGAAACATTTATAGGGAATTATATATATTTTTTAAGAAATAGATTCGTATATGATGGATATTTTGGATGTTAAAATTATATTAAAAGTCCAAATTTGTATTTCTTTAGAACTATTCATTTCCATGTTTTTTATTTTATTTTCAGTTATGGTATTTCCTAATTTTGGGGTTTTTTGGAAAATATTTACTAGAAACAAAAAATAAAAAACTGTTTATTTTCGTTATTTTATTTATTTATTTATGAAAATTTAAAGTAAAAAAGAAGAAAATATAAAATATAAAAAATTAAGCAAAAAAATAAACTAACCTAATAATTGAACATTTCTATTATTACTTGAAATAAATGAAATAAAAACCTATTCTTAATAAGATTCATGAAAATTCCAAGAAATGCTACATAATACTATTGATTGATTAATATGTAGAATAACAATAATAGTTCAATTTATTTTTAGTAGTTACCAGATAACTAATACAATGAAAGTCCATTCTCTATGCAATTGGGAATTAAGAATATACAAAAGGGGTATTTCAGAAGTTTGCAACATAGCAGCCACTTCAGTGTCAGTGAGATGAATAAAAGCAGCTCCAAATCCGATCATGATTCATGAATGTGGTGTATGTTCATCAGTCAGAATCACTATTGAAATTAATGTTCTCATTTTCCATTGAACCCCCCTCCAATGTGTGGTCACCTGCTTCAGGAAACACCCTTACATCTTCTAAAACATAAGGTTCAACCAATTTCCAGAAGGAAGCTGAATTGCTTCCCAGAAAACCAATCCAAAATACCCTCCCTTTCCTCTTTACCTTACAGTCCAAGGACATGGCTTTGAACTTTCTGACAATGTTCTCAACCCCCTCGCGCCTTCCCTTTATCTTCAGCAGGATATCCCCTGACGAATTTCGACAGCCTCCATACATGTACCAGTATGCAAGAACACATGGTGACAACCACCTATGGACAAGTGTTGGAATCGTTGGCTGACCCTTTGACCAAAACTGTTCTGCATAGAAGCCAAAATGAGAGCTTGCAATGGTACAAAACTTGTTTGGTATCTTCTCATTGTCAATGTCCCCACTCAGCTTAAAAGAAGGATGCAGCCACTCATAGAACTGGTGATGTATATGACTCTTCAGGACATAATGGTAGCTAGAATTAACCTTAAAATCGAAACGGATAATGTGATTCTTCCTTTGGTCATCAGAATCAATCTGCAAACCACCCAAAAGCAACCCAATTAATATTTCCCTCTGCTCTTTGGTTAGCTTCAGGCTCATTGGTCTTTTAACAACTTTCCTATTCAAGCTCAAGAGATGGTCAAGCTTTTCCATCAATGGGGCTTCAATATCGTACTTTTTTAGGCACATGAAGTCATAGATCTTTGCAGCCTTCAAGTGATTTCCAGAGGACAGGTATCCACTCAAGATAATGTTGCATGATCGGCCATTAACACCAACAGACCCATCACGATTCATTTGGTTAAATATATTCTCAGCCTTTTCAAGATTACCAACCTTCACCAATGAATCCAAATATATACTGTATACAGTACAGCTATGACGACATTTCTCCTGGCACTGGAAGAATGCCTCTTCAAGTTTATCGTGTAATTCCAAATTGTAGTACATGCTTAGTAAACTAATATAAGATGGTGTCAGTGGCTTCAAACCACTATTCAAAAATTCTGTCATAATGGATTCCGCAGATTCCAATTCTTGTGCTTTGCATAGTATCTCTATTATTTTGTTATAGGCTGCAGTGCTTGTTGTCTCTAGTTTCTCCTGCATCTCTTGAAATATCTCCAAAGACTTCTTAGGCATGCCAACCTTTGAGTAGACTTCCATTTTATACACAAACGCATGAGGCGGGGGATCAATCTCAAGCTGAAGAAGTTTAGACCAAGTCTTCTCAGCTTCCTCCGCATCCCCCCCCTTTGCACAAACCCTCAAGATGGATATTAGCACCTCCCCTCCCTGCTCAATTCCGGCACGTACCATCTCTTCCCTTATTTCGTCTACCCTTTCTCTATCTACGGAATCCTGATAACTATGCAGCCAAATTAAGCCACCATAAATATCTTTATGCACTTGAAAACCGCTTGTAACCAATTGATGATATACAAACTCAGCTTGCCTAAGGTAATGTTTCGAAAGCATCCCAGGTTTGCTGACAAGAGCTTTGAAGAGGGAATTATGCAAGCTGAGACGAGGCTGGTAACCACCCAACTGAATCATACGATTGTAAATGCTGCATGCTTCATCCAAACAACCTTGAACAGGAGCACTAAGATAAGCAACAACTAATATATGGAAAGTTGACTCACTAGGAACACGACCTTGATTGATAATATCATCAAATACCTCGCGGCACTTTGAAAACTTTCGGTCTCTACCCAGGTAATCAGCTAGCTTAGTGGCAAGAGCAAAATCAAATCGGTACCAACTCTGTTGCATCATCCACTTGTATACCTTCACAGTGAATTAAAGCAATTAAATTTCCCAACATGTAATTGACAGTTGCAGTAATAAGAAGGTGAAAACTCAGATGCAGTCGACTTCACGTGAAGTTGATAACTGAGAGCTACTAAATAAAAATTTAGTCAAATCAGTCAAATCATCTAACTACTATCAATTATCAACTTCACATAAAGTCAACTAAAGTCCACTGCACCTGAGTTTCCACCTAATAAGAAATAAGTGTAAAGAGGAAAAGTGAACTGACTCTAAAAGCAGTTTCATTCTCGCGAATGCGCATGCAATGGACGGCGAGATACGTGGCATCTTCCTGCCTCATCCATTTCCTCTGCCCATTCAGTATCTTCACAGCCGTCGACTTGTGCGCCGGAAGGTCCTTGCACAGCCACGCCAGCCTCGCCCTCCGCCACTCCTCCGGCAGCTCATTCAGCTCCTTCACCTCCACCTCCGCCGCGCTTGACACCTTCCTCATATCTTCCGCCGCCCCCGCGCTTCTCTCGAATTCGAACGCCTCGATCTCCGGCAGCAGCGATTCATACTCTTCTTCTTGTTGTTGTACGGAGGCGGTGGAAGTGCCGGAGGAAGCGGAGAGGCGGGGAAATTGGCGGGGACGGCGGGAAAGTAACGGCGGCGGAAGGGAGATGCGGCAGGGGGAGTGGCGGAGATGTGAGAGGGAGAGGGAGAGGGAGAGTGAGAGAGTGTGGGTGGAAGTGCGCATGGAGAAAGAGGAAGAGGACTTTAGATTATTGTTAGGGTTAGACAAACACTTGAAGCTCTTCACTTTTCAGTTTTCACTCTTCACTCTTGAGCTCTTATCTATCTCACTCTCATCACCATCTTCTTCTTCTTCTTTGCTTCTTTCTACTCTGCAATTCCCCCAATCACTTCAATTTTTTTTTTTTTGGATTATCTTTTTGGTTTTGACCATATTATGGGATTATCTAAACTCTAAACTCTAAAGTAAGTTTTGTTGTACCCAGAAAATCTCTTACAAAGGGTTAAAAATTCTTACTTCTTCTAACAAACTATAATTGTTGGATAAGATTTCTAAACTCATAAAGGACAAGTTAATTATTTTTAAATTTAGATAATGGAATTTATATAGGATGAGAATTACATATTTAATTGTAATTAATTTTTTATTTTATCAATTTATAAAATTTAATTTTGGAGGATCTAAATTCATAATGGTAGTTATTTGCATACTAATTGAATTAAATCAATTAGGAATTAATTATAAAACTATTTTTTAAGATACCTTCTCAAACAATTAAGTTATAGTGTAAATGTTCTATCATTGTGTGAAAAGTAAAATAAAAGATGTTTAGTTATCTCTTCTCTAGTTTCTCTTATACTGATGTGGACTAAATGATGAAAATAAAATTTGGATTTGATTAAGGGTACTTTAAGGAATTGATAAAAGAAAATATTTAATAAAATATGACCCAAAAAAAAAATAATTGCTCTTAAAATAGGGCAAAATTATTTGTCAATTAAAGAAATTAGATTAATAAAATTGAGTTAATAGATAAATAATGGTCAAATAATAAATTTTGATGATCTTTTAATAATTTTTTTATAATTGAATTTTTTAAAACGTTTATTATGTGAATAATGTAAAAATAAAAAAATATCAATTAAAAAGTGGCATATATCTACTTCTACTTGAGTGTCTGAAATGAATTTCTCTTTAACTTTTTAATATCAATATCTCTTTTCTGTTAAACTCCCAATTTCCAAAGTATTTTAGAAACTCTTCAGCCCTATTCATCTAGATCCTTACCAGTTACCAATCTCAAAAAATTTTTAAGACCAAATAAATAGAGTTGGAGTTTTTACTCAATAATTTGTCATTGGGAATTGGGCATTTTATTTTCCGGAAAAGACGATGAAGATTATTTCCGTGATGCTTGTTTCAGACACAAATGACAAATCTAATTTTCTCTCTCTTTCTTCATTCTTCGTTGTTATTGCCCCCACAAGAAGATTAAAAAAGAATAAAAATATAAAGAAATTAGAAATTACATTGATTTATGACGCATGCATGTAATAATAAAATATGAGTGGAAGGTGTGGATAAAATCAAAGACCAACAAAGAAAGAAAGACAACGCACCACCATCTACTCTGACACACCAAAGAGAAACAATTAATAAATAAATTATTTAAATTAATAATTATAAAAAGGAGGGTTCACACTTCACACTTCACAAGTTCACATTCACGAGCTTATCACCGAGTTTTCTTTTTGGTTTTTTTAATTTATTTTATTTTCCAACTTCAACTTCAAAGTTCAGCTTCCCAGCTTCAACCACTGCTTCCACTCCAAACCAAGTTCCCATTTTTGGTTTGGAATCTCACACGCTTGACCACTATAAAGCTTCAATTTTCTATTTGGTTGATCTAATCTTTTATTTTTGCCTTTCATCCTTGACATGATTGGTATCTCAATGTGAAAATTGGGTTTTTATAGTTTTTGTATTTTAACCAAAAATTGGGAATGGATCGACCTGGAGGTGGTGCAGTGAATGTTGGTGTTGGAATGGATATGGCGATCATGCACGAGAGTGAAAGGTATGAACTTGTTCGTGATATTGGCTCTGGCAATTTTGGGGTGGCAAGGCTTATGAGAGATAAGCACACTAATGAGCTTGTTGCTGTCAAATATATTGAGAGAGGTGATAAGGTTTGAGCTTCGAATTTCTTTCTGATTCCTCTTTTTGTTCTTGTCTATTAATGGTTATTGCGGTGTGTTTGATTTGCGTGTATTAGTTGCGGGTCATGAACTCATGATTTGGCAGTTGAGTTATTGACTTTCAATTTTAATGTCAAAGATCATCCCTTTTTTACTTTTTTTTTGTTACTTGAAAGCTTTTGTTGATTTGTATCATAGTTTTAAGCTGAGATTGCTCTGCAATCAGTACGATTTTGAAAGATTTGCTGGTAAATGCAATTAATATTGGACATAATTAACTGATCTTGTTGTGCTGTTGACTGTTGAGTGAATTGATGTTAAGTTATTAACTTCAATTTCTGTTAACAGATAGATGAAAATGTGAGAAGGGAGATTATAAATCACAGATCGCTGAGGCATCCAAATATTGTTAGATTCAAAGAGGTCTGCTATCTGTATACTCCCAATGAATTGTTCTATTTATTCCTACTTAAGCTGTAATTTGATAAGTTATCTTACTGGGCGAGTATAGGTCATATTAACCCCTACACATTTGGCTATTGTGATGGAATATGCTGCTGGTGGAGAGCTATTTGAGCGAATATGCAATGCAGGACGGTTTAATGAGGATGAGGTTCTTATCTACTGCATTTGTTTAGTTGCATCATACTGCTGTTGCCATTATATGTTATATAATGGCTATTATTAATTATCTTTCGTTTCAGGCGCGCTTCTTCTTCCAACAACTTATCTCAGGGGTTAGCTACTGTCATGCAATGGTATGCAAGTTTGGTACTTTCGTGCATTTGTTTCACAGAATGTATAGGCGAGAAGTCTAACCTGAATTTCTCTGTTTATCTTCTTTAATGCAGCAAGTATGCCATCGTGACTTGAAGTTAGAGAACACATTACTAGATGGCAGTCCAGCTCCGCGATTAAAGATATGTGATTTTGGGTATTCTAAGGTCGGCCTCTTTTTTCTTGCTGCTTTTATCTGTTGAACATCTTCAGTTAATTGAAATTTTAGTTTCCTCCAAGATCAAGCAAATTTCTTTCTCTGATAAAATTTGTGATATCTATAACACAAATCTATGCTGTTTTTCTTTCGCAGTCCTCAGTGCTACATTCACAACCAAAATCTACAGTTGGTACCCCTGCATACATTGCTCCGGAAGTTCTACTCAGGAAGGAATATGATGGCAAGGTATTTTGCTGCTATGAGGCCAAATAAATATATCACTGTGAAATTCTAATAATTTCCAATTGAGATGTACGAAATTAGCTTCTGTGTCCGCAGATTTCTTATTTCCATCTTATTTACACCTTCTGAACACATCCATCTGCTAATTGGTACAATCTGCCAACTTCTTTTCAAGGAAAGCATTATATGTGTTGTTCACTTGTTTAGCATCATGCTGTCATCCACTTGATTTGTTTAATATAATTGGATCGCCACTGCATTAAGATCTACTATATAACCTTCAGCATAGTACAAGTGGTTCTATGCTTGTCATACTTCAAATATTAGATGTTAATGCACAATAACTGCATTTTTAGGCTGGCTAGCATTGTTTTTCTTCTTTACTAATGCTTTACAATGATGCTGCTACTCGATTATGGCTCAGATTGCGGATGTGTGGTCTTGTGGTGTGACCTTATATGTCATGTTGGTGGGCTCATACCCTTTTGAGGATCCAGATGAACCAAAAAATTTCCAGAAGACAATTCATGTAGCCTTTTGCATCCTTTCTGGTTAATGCGGTAATATTATTGAATTCCTTTTCTAAAACTGTTGATTTTTGCTTGCAGAGAATTTTGAAAGTCCAGTACTCAATTCCTGACAGTATTAGCATATCACCTGAATGCCGTCATCTGATCTCAAGGATCTTTGTCGCTGACCCTGCCCAGGTCAGTTTCTATCATGACATTTTCCCTATGAAACTTATGTTCTTTACTAATACAATCAAGTGTCATAATATACATTTTCCTTAGACAGTTAAAATGAAATGGATTTTAAATGTTCTAATCTACAATTTTGCCGCATTTTCTTTGTTTTCTTCTCTTGTTGCCGTGCACATGTGGCATTAAGATTGCAGTTGGAAACTAATGTTCTTTTAAAAGCAGAGAATAAACATTCCTGAGATTAGAAACCATCCGTGGTTCTTGAAGAACCTCCCAGCTGATCTCATGGTTGACTATACAAACACCCAGTTTGAGGAGCCTGAACAACCAATGCAGAGCATTGAAGAAATCATGCAGTTAATTGCTGAGGCTACAATTCCTGCAGCCGGAACTCGGTCTCTGAACCGTTATCTTAACGGCAGCTTGGATATTGACGACATGGACGAAGACTTAGAGCTCGATGATCCCGACCTTGATATCGATAGCAGTGGAGAAATAGTTTATGCAATGTAAGCATGTTGAAGAAAAAGGAAAATTGGCTTATTGGACCAATTTTAATGTTTAAATATCTTGGGTTTAACTTGTACAGGGTGTAGAATATGTAGTTGAAGAAAAAGTTTTTAATTCAAAAGCAAGAGTACTGTACTAGAATGTTTTGAGATCCATCCTGCTTTGCTTGTATTTTGTGATCTTTGTTGATTACATATGGTGCTCTATATATTTATTGTATTATCTTGCACATCTTCAACCTTCATGGAAGTAATGCTTTGTTCTTGTCATATGATCACTTGTTGATTATTTTCTGGCATCTATCACGAGTAGTGATCCCCTTGCTATGGATTTGGTGCTGTTTAATTTTGATTAATCCATGCTTAATCAGTGCATTTGCTCATGTGAAAAAAAAAATGAACAGTTTAGGTTTCCGAATGCTTGAAAATTAAGTAGTGAAGTGCATAATGGATGAAAACTTAGCTCTCTTTTTGCTCATCAAAATATAAAAGCAAATTACCGTTGGGTGTGTCCTTGTGTTAGAACTTCGAATGGAAAGCATTCTTATCCAAATGGTCCTATTTGTGTTTGGCATTCTTATCCAAATTACCCTTTTGAATAATCTGTTTTTTTTCCTCACCAGCTTTTGCTTTTGCTATTTTGGGTAATACTATCTCGTATATCATAATAACTATCATTATCACAATTACGAATAACAAGAATAAAATTAAAAGGGGATAAGATAACTTCAAAAAATTTGTTATATAAAGATTAAATTCAAAATAAAATATTATGTACATGAATTGGATATTTAAACCCATAAGACATTTCTAATTATTCAAATCAATGTGGGAACCAAATTAAGTAAGACTCAAATCTCAACTTTTGGCATTGGATGGTGCCTTGAATAAGATTACTTTAAATGAAAGACATTATTGAAGAATTTAAAATGAAAAACTCCAACAAATGATGACACCAGTAGATTAGAAATAGAGTTTCACTGCTTAATGATCTCACTAGACAGGCAACTCAAATAGAATTCCCGAGTTTACTGAGCTGAAAATTGGATACAAGCTCCATATGAACATGCCACATTGACCAGAAAATAAAAACAGAAAGAAATGTCATTCCAGAAACTTCTCCTTACACAAAAGTTGAGTCGCAAGTCACATCTACTTCTCAAGTACAGCTTGCTACATGCTGGTAAATTGTAATGCCTATAAACCTATTTATCTGGCTCATCCAGTTCCAATAGAATCAAATTTGCCATTCCCCTGAAACATAGTAATCAAGCATAGCTTTCTACATCTTTCTCAACAAAGACAATTGTAATTTCAGCAAGATTCTCAAGGACTGTCTAATGCTCCAATTGAATTTTCATGGGTAATAGCAAGTGTCTGCAGTATCGAACAAAATACAAGTTAATGATTAATTTATCAATAACATTTCTAATAAGCATCTGAAGTTGATCACAAGATCTTGACATGCACATATATTATATAATGCCCGTATCAATTTACCATATATTCCCATATATATAACACAAGATCAATATCCACAAAAGACAAAACATAGTATTTACACATCAGAGAAAAAAGCAATTATCATAGCCTTGTAAAGACCCAAATCACAATTTTTCATACATGCAGTGGATTCGGAGATATGAAATATAGAAAAAATTGATGGTACTTACTGCATAAATTGTTCTTCAGGTTGGTGTCATAGCTCAGGGTGTGTACTAACTATCATATGTAGAATCTGATATCTTCAATGCTTTTTGAGGCCTTCTGTACCACATAATTGCGAACCACAGCGTCCTTAAGAGAACACCATTTACAAAATGAGGAATGATTATGCGTCCCCAATAAGGGTAATATGGACCGGGCAATTTGATTAATGTGAAGAAAATTGCAATTGCAAGTAAATGCCATGGAACTTCTGCATCCTGAAAACCAAACTAGTTTAAATCAGGAAAGTCAACCAGGACTTAAACATGATCTTGTGACATAACAATACCAATTTAAGCCCCTAACAGACCTGCCCAGTAATACAAGGCTAGCATCTAGGGGTATTCACATATATCATTAAGACAAGCTAGATGCTAGTATTGGAATTTGGAATCCACAGTAAACGGGCACAAAGGGAAAATCTATTGAAATCATTGTGTTGTTAATTCATTATCACATATCTGCAATGTGAAAAACTTCATAAGAAGCATGCTTCCTTGTTAGCAATTCAAACCACAGAGGCAATGTGGCTACTCAAATCCTTTTGGAAGGAAGAATGCTCTATGGAGCTCAAGTATCACAACTGTTTTTTCAGAATTCGGAAACTATCTAGTATCTACCAAAAATAAAACAGTTTAATGCTCCATTCAACTATTCTATCTAATATCTAGATTACAGAATGGTACATAATCAATGATTTTTACCTTTAGTCGTGGAGATAATTCTAAAGCAGTCTTCTTAAGGACCCCAGCAACAGCAACACCAAAGAGAAATGGAATAGGAACAAGAGCCAGCTTCCTTTCATGTCCACAGTAAGATAACTCACTAATGGAGGTAACTACGAACACAGGTACAGCTAGGTATTTTACTACGGCCAAAACAAGATCAAGAATGAGTTGAATGAAGTTGTCCAACGTTCTATTCCACGGGAATTTCTTCACCGGCTCGGGTGAACTGTCCCAAAGCTTTTGTGCCTTGTCTGTCAATTGGTTCAATTTCATCTTCCCATGGTCATCTGATTGCTGTGCAGACATATTATTCATAACACACAAGATCTTTGGGCGTGTCTTCAAAGAAGCAGAAAATGTCTTAACACTTAAATTCTTCTGAACAAAGCATGATGAAACCTGCAACGGTACAAAGAAGAGTTTTCAGCAGATGAAGCCAATTCAGCAGACTATAATCTATGAATGCCTTAGCTAATTGTACCCTAAACTGCAAAAAGAAATCATTTCTAAACGGAGTGTAAATTTTGCCAAAGATTCATAATGTTCAAACCAAATAATAACCAGCACTTTTCAGATTTGACTAATTCCATAATACACAATCACAAACAAACAAAGAAATAATATATGTAAATAATTATTTACACTTATCATTTGATTACTGTAAACTGTTATAACAGAATGACCGAATTCAAGAGTGTAAAAATTAAGCCTCTTTTTTCTTTTTTCAAATATGCATACGGAACACCTTTCATTCAGACTACAAGATAATATGAACACTATAGTAAGAAAAGAAGCTCTACCAGCAACTGAAACCATAGGTTTTGTACTTTAATTTAATAATATAAATAATAACAGAATAGGAAACTTAAAGCATAAAGAGAAATGCAAAAGGGTGAAGAAAGGCGCACCTTGAATCTCAGGAAACGAGAGGAAGAGATAGGAGACAGAAGGTGAGAGGGAGAGGGAAGAAGAGCAGCCATGTTTGTGTGAATTCCAAAGATGAAAACTTGAAAACTGAACCAATTCAATTCTACTCTTTGGACTGAACACTACACACTCACACTTCAACAAAATGAGGTGCTTTTCTCACACGTTTTTGTACATAGTCGATAGGTAGCACATGTATACAGGGTATTTTATTTAAATAAATATGAAAAAATTTAATTCCTAAAATGCAAAAAAAAATTTCTCAACATACATATGAATTTGCTTTTTAATTAAAAAAATCCTTATACAATACTTTTAGCATCAACTTTTTTTAATAATACACAATTATATTAATTATTTTTAATTATTTAACTGTATAGGATTAAATATTTATATCGGGAATGCTACACATCCATGTAATCATGTAACCAAGTTGACCCAACACAAAAAAAAATCTAATACCATTAAATGAAATGTGAAAATACATGTGCCTAACACACACAAAATCGCTCTTACCCAACGCTTCTTCTCCCCACGCTTCTTTTTCTTCTCCTGCGCTTCTTCTTCTTCGCCTTCTTCTTCACACAGTACTCATGGTGAACTGAACACAGTACTCATGATGAACCGAACATAGTACTTATGGTGAACCGAACACAATACAATTGTATAGTATT
The DNA here is from genome assembly GCF_059453495.1 of Arachis ipaensis. NCBI lineage: Eukaryota > Viridiplantae > Streptophyta > Magnoliopsida > Fabales > Fabaceae > Arachis > Arachis ipaensis. The sequence continues at coordinate 149,832,452 of NC_142435.1, read as the reverse complement.
GAGTGAACGAAACATAATCCATTATATAAAATCAAATAACTCTGCCTACAATTTACATATTATCAATTCAATTCAATTCAATTCAGTACACCTCCTTCCATTTAATTCAATTCAAATTAGCAATTGCATTCCATTCAATTCGATTCAAAATTGAATAATCCAAACTTTGTCAGTTTGATTCGTTTCAGAAGAGTAATCCAAATTGTTCTCCTGTTTACCAAAAAATTATGAACCCCTAAACACTGAACCCTAAACCCAGAACCCTAAACACTAAAACCAGAACCCTAAACACTGAACCCTGAACCCATAAACCATAAATCCCTAAACCCTAAACCCTGAACCCAAACCCTGAACTCTGAACGCTAAACTCTAAACCCTGAACCCGAACCCTAAACACTAAACTCTGAACCCTGAATGCTAAACACTAAACCCTAAACCCTAAACTCTGAACCCTACCGTAAACCCTAAACCCCTAAAACCCTGGACCCTGAACCCTAAACCTTAGACCCCTAAACCCTAAACTCTCAACCATGAACACGGTGAACTGAAATTAATACACGGGACGAATCAAAAGTTTGAAACACACTGAACTCCTGTACACTGAACCCTGAACTCATAAACCCTAAAGCCTAAACTCCTAAACCCTGAAATCCTATCGTTATTCTTTTGTTGTTATTGCTGCTGTATTTTTTTTGTCTTTTCCTCCTTCTCTCTCTGGTGAAGAAGCAGTAGAAGGTGAGGAAGAAGAGTTTTGAATAGTGCAGAATGAACAAAACACAGTACTCATGGTGAACCGAACACAATACAATTGTATAGTACTGAGTGAACGAAACATAATCCATTATATAAAATCAAATTCAAACAGTTTTCTGCAGACCGAACACAGTACTCATGGTGAAACAATTGTATAGTATTGAGTGAACGAAACATAATCCATTATATAAAATCAAATTCAAATCACCTCCGTCCATTTAATTCAATTCAAATTAGCAATTGCATTCCATTCAATTCGATTCAAAATTGAATAATCCAAACTTTGTCAGTTTGATTAGTTTCAGAAGAGTAATCCATATCGCTCTCCTGATTTGAAGTTAGTCATTTATTGTTTCGTTTCAGAAGTATAGATCGAAGAAGAAAACGAAGAAGAATAGGAAGAAGATAAATGCAACCAGATCGAAATAAGAAAACGAGAAGATGAACGCGACTAGAGGAGAACGATGAAGGCAATGCAGATCAATAAAAAAGAACGCGAGCAGAGAAGAAGAAGAAGGAGGAGGTTGACGTTGCAGCAGAAGGTTTACGTTGAGCAAAACTCTAGGTTGCAGCACATTATATGTAGCGCGTATTTGACAAACGAGTGAGAGGTGGAGGACCCACGTGTGGAAGAAATTGCTTGGTTAACAACCATGTAAAAAATACATGGATGCAGAACTTTTCCGTATTTATATATAACTCGTTTGCAACTTCGCATCGTTAGAAATTTAATTTAAAAATAAAATATGAATTCCTTTGTTACAAGTGATAACTATAAACGCATTCATATTTAGTTATTTACTATTGTTGGTTGAAGTCATATTAGATGTTAGATTTGATTGTTTTTAATTTTATGAATTATATATAAAAACCTGTTCTAAATATTTAATATTCAACTATTTTAAAATTAAATGTGTTAAGCTATTATCATAATTATGACATGATGTAATCTTAATAAAACGAATTATATATTAACACAATTATAAGTAACTTAACTACTAAGATAAATTTTATATTAGAGTAAAATATTATTTTTGTCCTCAACGTTTGGGGTAAGTCATATTTGTGTTTCTAACGTTTAAATAATTTTATTTGTATCCCTAACGTTTATAAAAGTGATTCAATGTTATCTTGTCGTCAATTATACTAACAAATCAGATTGTATTTTTCAATAATTTTCATTTGGATGAATTCATTATCAATTAGGTCTCATTCGGATATGTTAGATTGTACCCACTATTTGTGTTCAGGTTCAATTATGTCCTTAAAAAAAGTGAATTATGTAAATATTGCGAGAATTGGTTTCAACTTTAGATGAGCTATTATTTGAAGTAGATTATCAATTTTAGAATTTCAACTAAAGCTCATGATGTGTAATTTATGGCAGAATAACATTAAATTAAATTACTTTTATAAACGTCAAGGATATAAACAGTGGCGGAACTTGAAACAAAATTTTGGGGGGCCAGATAGAGGATAATTGTTAAGATACTTTTGATATGGATCCCATTTAAAATAAGTTCGTCTAATCTCATCTCTTTGGTTTGAGTGATATTGCCAAATTTAAAGCTGTTTTCTAGGGTCTCGTTCCAAAGAAGTTAAGGTCAAACTCATCAGATGTAACTTTTTGAACTTTTAAATGTTGTATCTCACTTTTTTCGTGATTTATTAAAGTAGAAGAACTATCTACTGATGTTGATATTATAAAAGTTATATGCCCTCCTTCTTAAATATTAGCCATTCTCTTGAAAAATGCATCAATTCTTTGATTTTTCATTATTATTTTATATAAAATTTGAATATATATATCATGTAAAATATATAAAGAAGAAGTTAGAAGGACAAATATTAAAATTTATACAAATACAATAATATTAATACTTATTGAATATTCTATTTTTTTATCATATAAAAAATTAAATTAAATAAATAGTAAAATATAAAATAATATTAAATTAAATAAATAAAAAATATCTAATTTTTTATATTTGAACTTAAAGATAGAGGAAGTGTTGCTTATTGAACTCATTGGGTACTTTAAATCATAGTAAAGTATTTAAGTCAATTGAACTATTTTTTATCTTTTAAAAAAATATTACTAATTATTTTATAAAAAATTGGGGGCCATGACCCTCTCTTGTCTGAACTAAGCTCCGTCCCTGAATATAAATATACAAATAGGACTTACTCCAAATATTAGAGATAAAAATGATGCTCGACTCTTTAATATTAATTTCAAAATTATCACTTGCTAAATTATTTCCTATGAAATGTTCATAGTCATTTTGGCCATATGTTTTATGTGCGGATGTACATCCAGTGTAAGTTTATCAATGGCGGGTGTACATCAAGCGCAAGTTTATTAATGGATTCTTATATAATAGTTGACCCATTTGTTTGTTATTGCATTGGTAGTCTTGCAATTCGTTATTATAAATTCTTATACCTACATATTCTCATTTAATATTGATTATTGTAGGGTTACTTATTTAGCTAATAAAATATCACTTAATGCAATTAAAATTTTCAAAATAAAAAACAATTAGTAAAATGATAAACTAAAAAATTAATCACACCTAAGTTAAAACTTAAAATAACAAAACACATATTTTATAAAAATTATAAAATTAATAGAAATCCTTCAGTTTACTACCTTATTAACTTGTTGACTTTAAAGGATTTAAAATTCATAATCTTGTTAGATTTGCCGACCAATTAATCCAAACCGTTTGTTTTCTCGTCATGGAGCGCAATAATTCTAAAGTAATCCCAGTGGAAAGCTGGCAAGCATTTGCTTGTACTTTTTCAGTTATATTTTATAAACACCGCGTACTCTGACTCTCCACTCATTGCTTGCAACCGCTTCCTTCAAACACTGCATTTTGCTTTCATCTTTTTCCTTCGGCACTTTGAGAGAGATGGCTGAACAGATCCCCTATGGTGTTGCTACTTCACTCATCAACAAGATTGCTTCACTTGCCTTTCGTGAAATCGGGAGGATCTATGGAGTCATGGATGACCTTGAGAAGCTGAAGGCCACTTTGGAATCCATCAAACTCGTGCTTTCTGATGCTGAGCTCAAACAAGGCCAGGATGCTACTGTTGCCCACTGGATCAAAAGGTTCAAACAAGTGCTCTATGATGCTGATGACTTGCTTGATGATGTCTTCATCAAAGACTTGCGCCGCAAAAGAATGAGTCAGGTGCGTGGCTTCTTTTCCAAGTCTGTGAATCCAATTCTTTTCCGTGCTAAGTTAGCTCGTAAGATTGAGAATATTCGGAAGGAGTTTAATAATGTTGCTGAAGAGATGTCTAAGTTGAACCTGAATCGGAGTTCGGTAATTCTTAAGCAAGATGAGTGTGCGTGGAGGGAAACAAGTTCTTCCGTTTTGCAATCAGAGATAATTGGAAGGGAAGAGAATAAGAATGAGATTGTTAACCTGCTGAAGCAAACTCATCCGAACCGAAATGTTTCTTTAATTGTTGTTGTTGGTATGGGGGGTTTAGGCAAGACAGCCCTTGCTCAGCTCGTGTACAATGCTGCTAAAGACCAGAACCTCTTTCAGAAATATATATGGGTGTGCGTTTCAGAAGATTTCGAGGTGAAAACTATTTTGAAGAAGATGCTGGAGTCTTTAAAGAAGGATGCTGGTGGTGATTCATTAGAGGCCCTACAACAAAAGTTGCGAGAAGAATTGAATGGGCAAAATTATATGCTTGTGCTTGATGACGTGTGGAATGAAGATCATTCAAAGTGGAGTGATTTAAGAACTCATTTGATGTGCGGAGGTCAAGGCAGTAAGCTATTAGTGACGACTCGTAGTACATTGGTTTCTAAAGCAATGGGTATTGACGAGCCGTATGTTTTGAGAGGTTTGACAGATGAGCAATCATGGACATTGCTAAAGAACCTGACATTTGGTGAAGATAGCAGCAGAATGAGATCTGAATTACAAACAATTGGAAAGGAAATTGCAAAGAAGTGTAAAGGAGTGCCATTGGCGATCAAAATAATAGGAGGCTTCTTACGGATAAGTGTTGAAGAAATTGATCAATGGTCAAGTCTTCTGCATGGTGATATTTGGAGGTTATGTGAAGAAGAGAATAGTATCATGCCGGTCCTAAATTTGAGTTACCGAAACTTGCGTCCTGAACTAAGACAATGTTTTGCGTATTGTTGTCTATATCCAAAAGATTCGGTAATCGGAAAGGATGAGTGTATTCAATTGTGGATGGCCCAAGGTTATCTTGCAAGTTTAACTGGAACGCAATCTATGGAAGATGTGGGTAATAATTATGTGAAGATTTTGTTAATGAGGTCATTCTTCCAGGATGCATTAATGGATGAAAATGGTCATATTAGGTTCTTAAAAATGCATGATTTGATGCATGATCTTGCAACGTCAGTAGCTGGAAATGATTGTTACTTACATACTGAGGGAAAAGGAATTGTTGGAAGACCCATGCATGTGGCTTTTGAAACTAGTACCATTTGTTCATTGGATGTGCTTGATGTTTGCAAATTACGGACAATCATCCATTGCAACATTGCTAGAAATTTAGCGGGCAAACTCTCTTTTATGAAAAAACTGAAGTGCCTTCGTGCTTTGAATTTGTCATTTAATTCTATGACTCAGCTACCAAAGTCCATTGATAAAGTCAAACATTTAAGATACCTTGATCTTTCATACTCTCTAAAACTAAGAAGTTTGCCTGAATCGATTGGCAATCTTGTTTGTTTGCAAACATTAAAACTAAAAGGTTGTAAATCTTTAGTTAGTTTGCCTGAATCGATTGGCAATCTTGGTTGTTTGCAAACATTAAATTTAACATTTTGTGAATCTTTAGTTAGTTTGCCTGAGTCAGTTGGCAATCTTAATTATTTACATACATTGATATTGACTTTTTGTAATAAACTTGTTTTTCCAACAAAGATTATTACAAAATTGATCAATTTGAAGGAGCTCGACATTGAAGGTTGTAAAGCCTTTGAAGATGGCATGCCAGTAGGATTGGGGAAATTGCTTTCATTGCAATCCTTGTCAAGTTTTGTAGTAGGGAATAACAAAAAAGATACAAGTGGCAAATTGAATGAACTGAAAGAGCTTGTTGACCTCAGAGGCAAATTGACCATTCGTAATTTGGGTTTGGTAAAGGACGCGGCATCGGAATCTAATGAGACAAATATGAGATCAAAGAAACACATTCAAGACCTTTCACTGTTATGGGGGATCAGATGCTCTGATTCCAGTGAATATGAAATAAGAAAGAGTGAGAGTTTGGTGTTATTGGATAATCTTTGTCCCCATCAAAATCTGAGATCACTACATTTGGAAGGCTTTCCAGGAGTGAGGTTTTCAGATTGGCTTATCTCGCTAATTAATGTTGTTCGCATATTTCTCTGGGATCTTCCCAATTGCAAACATCTCCCACCTTTGGAAAGACTGCCTTGCCTTCGTGTGCTCAAGGTTGATCATATGGGATCGCTGGAGTGGATGGATTATTATGAAAATATTGGTGATGTGTTTTTCCCGTCTTTGGAGGAACTCGTAATCAATTACTGTAACAACCTGAGAGGATGGCAGAAGAATGCAAATGAGACTCAAAACCATCTTTCTCTACCTCCTTTTCCCCGTCTCTCTTATCTCCGAATTGATAATTGTCCAAAGTTGACCTGCATGCCTTCTTTCCCACACCTCGTTGAGTTGGAGTTAGGAGGGGGTAATAGCGTGAAGCTGATGTTGGAAACATGTATGGTTAAGCATGACTCTTCATTCATCTCTCCTCTCTCTCATCTCAAGCACTTGTGGCTTAGGGAAGTTACAGGGATAGAAGCAATGGCAGTGGACTGGATGAAAAACCTCACATCGCTCCAGAGTCTCGACCTTAGTAGATCGTCAGCCATTCAGATTCTGTCACGACACTTGCAATATCTTCCTTCTCAACTTCAAGAGTTGAAGATTAGTTTCAATGACGACAAGCTTGACCTCTGGAAACACACACAAGGTCGTGATCCTCCTCATGCGCTCTCTTCTCTGCAGACAATCATCTTCTCCCGTTGTCGGGACATGAAGGCTTTACCAGAGCAGATTGGCAACCTCCAATCACTAAGGGTTTTAGAGATTAGGTATTGCCCTAAATTAGAGTCATTGGATGAAGCTGACCGTTGCCTTACCAACATACACACACTACGGATCTGTGGTTGTCCAATCCTAAAGCGCAAATACGACCCTGATAGTGGAGAAGATCGGGCCAAGATAGCTCACATCCCAAACATATCCATATACGGAGATTGATACCCTCAAAAGGTAATAACATTGTTTGCTTTTTTCCATTTTCATTACAAATGCAATATATCTGAAACCCACATTAAATTTCTAATTTTATTTGATGCAGGGGATTCTTGCAAATCATTTTCTTCTTGGCATACTTTCAAATTTCAATATGCCGATATCTGCTGCTTCAATGGGAAGATACAAATACTTGGTCTCATCATTCCATTTTGCAAAATGTTGAATCCTCAAGATGGTCAAATTCTGACCCAGTTCCTCCTTTGGGTACAACACTGATTAAAGTATTGTCCATGTCATTTTTTTCAATTAAAGCATTTTTTTTATTCTTCTTCATTAAATTTATGAAATTAATATTTAAATGCAGTTTATTTTCTTGGTTAGGTAGCATGCAAAGGAAATTACATTCAGCTATAAGCCAATTACCCTAGCTTCAAACTTATTTAGGTAAGAACCATTTATGTGATTCGAACTAGTTAGAGTTGATTTTCCCACATTTCCATTTCTGAATGTATCCAGCAGTATCTCTGACTTCCTGGAACTTGATATAAATAAATTCTCTTTATGAACGAACTAGCAAACTTGTCTTAGAAATAAGTGGAGAAAACAGAAAATACAGAAGAATAATGAGTTATGAACTCAATTTAGCAATATTGCAAGGTTGAGTACTCGAAAGCAACAATATAATTGTTTGATAAGAAATTCAATTTGCTTGTTTTGTTGCTTAGTTTGAAACAGTCGCTTAAATTCCCCTTTTATTTTTTATTTTTTGGTTACTGCATACTCTTATCCACAGTTTGTGGAATAACCCGGTTAGCACATGAGATGGAGTGTTATGTTTACAACAAATCGTGTATGTAAATGCATAGGCATGGCTTATCCTTCAGATTTCAGTTGTGGCATCTAAAAGTAACTATGGAAAAAGAAGAGGATTCCAACTTAGAAAATAGGAAGCTGTTCTTATGATAAATATTTACATCAAGGTAACACCACATATTTTGTTTGCACAATGCATAAAGCAAGACAATTAGCATTGAATTTTTTTTCCTAACATTTTAGTGGCATGTAAATTTAAATTTATTTGTGGATTCTTATGAATAGTTGTCCTACTTCTTGATTATCTGTTTTTATTCTGGTTTGCATTGTAGATTATTTCCAGAAGAAGTATCAGAGATGGATTAAGAGAAATGTTGCTGGTATTGAACTACTTGATCTGCTTTTGGTGTGGAACACCTCTGATGTCATCACCTCTCTTAATTTAGTTGGAGCTTCCTTCCAGTCTTTGCAATATTTGTCGAGAAAGAAAAGGTCAATTTCTTTTGCTATCAGAAACCTATCAACTGTTATATTTTAAACTTTGTTTCATAGTTGAGAATGTTTCGATTATTGCTTGCAGTTCTTGGGCAATGGCATATAACTCACTATCCAATAGAGCGCCCGTCCTTAGAAGATTATTGGGTTTGGATTCTCATATTGCCTCTTCATTTTCCTTGTTTATAATTGTATGTGCTTTCCCATTTTTTGGTTTATATCCATCACTTAGCTGGATGTGTCAATAAGTCAATTTGGTATAATTTACATTTTCTATATGTTTTCCCCAGAAATTTGCCGTTCAAGCAAGAGCATTATCTGGCTTCATGTGATAACGATTACTTGACTAGTTGGATCCATATATGGTTTTGTGGCATCTCCCCCTCCTGATGGCCATGCCGAAGGGAGCGGGTAGAGTTGCTGGGTAGGTTATTTCAAGGCACAGTGGAGATTGCTTTATTTCTTGCTTCATGTGAAAGATTTTCCTACATTTGATTTCAGGTTGGTTATTATGTAATATGGTTGTGGCTATTCGAGACGCAACATGGTAATAGGAGGTTGGGTATGAATTGGCATGTGTGTTCATTGAGATAGGCATATTGTACGGGAATTTATTGTTCAAACTTCCCATTTTTGTGTATATTGTTCTGTGATCTTGTGATGTGATATCATAAACTTTGATGTATCACCTACTGTGTTTCCCTCTTGTTTTGGAAGCACACTTTATCTATCTAAAACGAGGATTATCACAATTCAAAGCTCTATTAGTACTGCTCTTATTGTAACATACACTCATTTTCATTGAATGAATTTAAGAGTTCCTGATATCTATTTGTACTCAAACAATTAATTGTGCCTTGTGTTAAACACAGATGCTGTTTATTAACAAACATGGTTTGAAAGCCTGTTACTACTTCTTGCATTGTGAACATTATAAAATTAAAGCCTAGTCATTTTATTTCCTTGAAATAAGTATTGTACTTGCCATGAGATTCAAACTAATGCGTAAACAAAGCAATGCTGTGGTTATCAAATTTGTTGATTTACTTTCAAAATTGCTAATTTTATTCAAGACAGGTAAAAAATATACATCAGCATTGCTTATTTCTAAGTAAATGAAGCATAACATGTTTTCCATAATCCCTCTCTTCATCTAAACCTTGAAATGATAAATTTGAATATTTTCAACATCAAGCTTCATGAAATTGCTGTGCTTTCTAGTGACTAAAAACTTGCCCCAATTGTAAGGCTTGTATTTGGCAGGGTTGTTCTCATTTACCAGCTCCTCTAATGGTTCCACCATGGTATAGTGTGAAGGATTCAAAAAGAATGGAATTGAAAACCTTTCTTTCTCAGAATTCACCATAACTCTATGCTCAACACTTTCATATGCTTCATTGCTCCAAACCTGTGCAACAACAATACACAACTTTATATTCTTACAATGATGCCACATTATTTCTAATTATTCAGATCAATATTCAAGATCACTTTGACTCAATATTAGTGAATTAGTACCTGAATCATGTCACCAACATTAATGATATAAGCATTCGGAGTAGGCCTAACCCGAACCCATTCGCCATCAGATTTTCGCTTCACTTCAAGGCCACCAACATCATCCTGAGCAAGAATGGTTAACACACCAGAATCCTTGTGCCTACCAACTCCAAGAGCAAGGTGTGGTGAAGGGCATGGTGGATAATGGTTCAGCCTTATAAAGCTTGTTTGGTCTTTGAAGAACTCATGGAACCGTTTCTGTGGCAAACCTAAGCTCAGAGCAATAAGTTCCATCAACTCCAATGCTAGTTTCACCATGTCCTTAGCATATTCTTGGCATACCTCTCTGTACAACAAAAAGGGTTATAAATATGAGACTAATCAATGCTATGTGCTAAGGCCTTTTAATCTTAGTTTAGTTATTTCTTAAAATAATAATGAATAACCTCAAGTATGGTGGATAATGAGGCCATTGATTATGCCAATGAGTGACATCTTGATTATGAGGATCAAGAGAAGCAGGGACCAAGGTAGGTTCCTCAACAGAGAAATCAAAGACCTCTTTCCAATCTCTAACATTCTTGGTATGCTCTGTGTCATAGTAACCAAGCACTTTCACAGCATCTCTTCTAACCTTGTTCTTCTCTTCTTTGCTCTCACCAAAGAACTCTCTAGCTGCAGCTTCAACTTTGTGTCTGTGATCAAGTGGGACCCCATGGTTGATTACCTGAAAGAACCCCCACTCTTTGCATGCACTGCCAATTTCCTTCACAAGCCTATCAAGGGCAGAAGGGTCTTTTTCTTTTTCTCTTGATGGGGAGAGGTCAATCATAGGGATCCCTTCTGCTTCACTGAAGCATAGCTTTGGCCTGTGTTCTGGGTCTTGGATGAAAGCTGGATCCACCTCTCCCATTCTAATTAATTATGCTAATTCCTTTAGTTTGATTAGTAGTATGTGATGAACGGAAGAGTGATGAACTGATGATCAATTAATATATGGCTTCAAAATCCGATAAGGATTGGTGTTAGTGTAGTGTAAAATTTGATGTGTGTTGATGCATTGAACCTAGACATGTGTTTTTGTTTGTATATGGTGAGTAGGTGGTGAAGTGTTGGCAAAATATGCAACGTTAATTCGTTAAACAAAACAAAGGAAAAAATGAAGTTAGAAAGAAACACAAAGAGAAATAGAATTATAGAGTAGAGATTAAGATTAGAGAAGGCTGCACGATATCGTTGAGAATCATTATGATTTTGGATTTGGAAATTTCTTAGTTGTGTGACGTGTGCACATGCATGGCAAAGGTTGTCTACATTCAAAATTTTAGTCTGTGACGTAAGTGTGCATTTTTTTCTAAACAACAATAATATAGATTATTTTTCTTTCCATGCGGCCGTCAAATTTTCTTTTAACTTTTTGAAAGTAATAGAAGTAAATTTTCATTTGAAAATAAGAAAATAGCATTAAAGAGCATAATTGGGATGGTTTTATGATTGTGGATAACTAGTTTTGAAAAGAATGATAGTTTTTCTTTTAATATAAATATTGGGAGTTATATTTATATAAGAGAAATAGAAAATTCTTTCTTTTTTGTAACAGTAAATTGTTATTGTTTTAAAAATTAGTAGTTTAGGGGGAAAAAATTGGACACTAAAAGAAGGAATACATATGTTATCTAAGGATTAATTACTCTGTTGGTCTCTATAATTTTGCGAAATTTTTAATTAGGTCTCTATACTTTTTTTTCTTTTTAATTGGGTCCTTGTACCAATTTTTTTTTCAATTAGGTCCCTCTTGGTAGTAATTGGCTTAATTGTATAGGAACCTAAGTAAAACAAAAAAAATTGGTGCAGAGACTCAAATAAAAGGAAAAAAAAGTTTAGGGACTCAATTGAAAAAAAAAATTAGTACAGGAACCCAATTAAAAGGAAAAAAAGTATAGGGACCTAATTGAAAACTTTGCAAAACTATAGGGACCAACAGAGTAATTAAACCGTTATCTTATTAAGTTATTATTTACTATGGAAATAGGTAAACAAAACATTTAAAAGGAAGGTTTAATTCTAAATTTATTTATGGACTATTTTTGAAAAGTAGGAAACACAACATATGTGAAGCTAAATACATAGATGAAATTACTACTCCTAATCCAAAATTCTGAAGTGATAAATTTGGATATTCTCCAGATCACGCTTCTTGAAATCAGTGCGGTTTCTGTGAGCATAGAAGTGGCCCCAGTTGTATTCTCTATACCTTGGAGGGTTTTTCTCATTCACCAACTCCTCCACAGGCTTCACCATAACCTTGTGAGATGGGAAGAAGAAGAATGGAATGGAGAACCTTTCTCTCTCTGTGTTCACCACCACTCTGTGCTCCACACTTTCATACTTGTCATTGCTCCAAACCTTTGACACAAGCATACATATTCAATCAATCAAATGGATTTGAAAAACAATTATCTTAATTTAGACTCTCAAGTTCTTGGTAAATTCTAAGTATATTGTTATATTCTTAATTGATGTTATCCATAATTCATTACCAACTTGGACCTATAATTCATTATAAACTGTCATAGTGAAACTTACCTGAACCATGTCCCCTACATTGATGATAAATGCTCCTGGGGTTGGTGTAACTGGGATCCATTCACCATCTGATTTTCTCTTAACTTGCAGGCCTCCAACATCATCTTGGGCAAGCACGGTTAAGGCACCGCTATCCTTATGGCGGCCGACACCGAGAGCTAGATCAGGGAACGGGCACGGAGGATAGTGATTGAGCCTCACCATGCTTAGCTGGTCCTTGAAGCAACCATGGAACTTGTCACCAGCCAACCCCAAGCTCAATGAAATCAGCTCCAACAACTTGTATGCTAGCTTTTCCACCTCCCTGGAATACTCCTCCAATGCTTCCCTGATCAAACATCATCTTCAATCTAAGAATAGAGAACATGTTTACATCTAATTATAGTTTTTAAATGTAGCAATCTAAGTTAGTGAAACACCTAACAAATTCTTAATCACAGATTATTATTATCTTGTTTTGAAATTTTGGATTACCTGAAATCAGGAGGGGATTGAGGCCATTGGTTGGTAATAGTCCTGAGCTCTTTTTCATGGGACTCAATGAGTGGAACTTGTGCTGAGTTCTGAACAAGATAATCAAACACCTCTTTCCAATCCCTTACGTTCTTCGTATGCTCTCCATCATGGTACCCCATGGCATTCACTTCATCTCGTTTCACTTTCCTCTTCTCCTCCGTGCTTTGCTCGAAGAACATCTTCGCCGCAGCCTCCGCTCTTGAGCTCACCTCAGAGGAAACCCCATGATTGGTTACTTGGAAGAATCCCCACTCCTCGCATGCCCTTCCAATCTTGGAGATAAGTTCTTCTCTGCTTTGCAACATGTCTATGACTGGAATTTCAACAACTTCCACCAACTTCTTGTGGTTGTTGGCACGGTGTTCTGTGGATTGTATGAAAGCTGGGTCTATGTCTCCCATGTCTCTTCTCTCACCGCACACTTGCTCTGATTTGTGTTATCACTTAGCAGTTAATAAGATAAACACAAATGTTGTACTTTATTTCTTCCTGTTTAGCATCATCGTATGTGGGTTGTCTTCAGATACATCGAATGTGGACATGTATCTGGGTACAAATGTGGACAAAATTATGGTAGGGCCATACTTCAACCTCAAATTTCTCGTGAACATTATATGATGAGTGATTCCAATTGAATCACCAAAATAAATAAGGTAAATAAACAAAAATTAGACCCTTATTTATACACAAATTAACACTCGTGCATCACTAGTCAACACATCACATAAGCTATGTAAATAAAAATTGCTTGTGCTCCAAATGTAGCTGCTACATATATAGTTAATGTACCATTTTATTACATGATTATATAAATCACGTACCTCAAGCGCATTGATGAACAGTGAGCATTTCTAAACTCCCTAAATTAAAGAATAAAAAAGAAAATGCTGTTCGAATGAATTTAAAAGGACAAATTTGTCCAGGTACAGATACTAGGCTAAGAGTGAACCGAGTAACATACAACCATCAATGAACATAGTGGAGTGGTGTCTCTTATCGAATTAAACCGTGAATATATTTACAAATAAAAACATGGGGGTTCTCAAGCAGCATTCATGGAGGTTGAGATGACTACGTGTGCAAGAAACTGCAACCCGTCCTGGATTTTGCTTATTGCTGTGGCTTGATCAGCTCGAAGGTGTTCAGAGAAAGTGGTGGCTTTTTCAGGGACCAACTTTTGGGGAGAATCTGTACGAGACTCGGCGGGAGTAGTAACAACTTTAATGGCAGCTTGATAGGCCTCGGTTACATCAGATATGCCTGACAAATGCATCAAAAGTGCAAAATGATGAGCATAACTTCGTAAGAGTGACTCGGTAAGCAACTACTAGACTATGATAATATAACAGAAACAATGTAATTGTGATCACAATCAAATCAGCGAATAGCTTGCTTGGTTGAACTGCAGAACGCTGTTGGTGGCATTCCTAACATTACTTTTGCAAACAAATGTCAGGAGGTGCTATGGACACATCCGTTTCACATGGCCTCACGGCAACAACAAACAGGTTCTGATTAAACATAACTCCTTTTGGTATCTAAAGAGAATGTGTACGCAAACAAACGTTCGTTTTTTACACAAAACAGTCTTGGATATAAGTTTTGCCATATCTTTTTATATTTCATAATTAATATTAATATCTCATATCATAACATAAATAGAAGTCCAAGATATATGGACATATCCATTTCTTTAAAAAAAATATATGCTTTACTATTTTCTAGTTAGAAGTGGGCCTTAATTATTTTTAGGAAACAAACCTGTAATAAAACTGTTCGAAACTGCTTCCACGTATCCTATCATTGTCTGGGCATTTAACCTTATGATCTTGGCTTTGGCAGAAACATCTTCAGGCCACTCTATGTTCACCTTATCTTCATCAACTTCTCCATCCTCGATTTTGTTGGCACAAGAAATGATGGATTTGCCAAGCATTAGAAGTTGAGAAACTGAAAAACAGCACATTTCAGATAGTCTCTGCAAAGGAAAGCAGCAAATTTGATTTTTCTCACTTATAAAATAAACACAAATGAAAAATTAAAACTGAATTTTATAGATGATATTCAAATTCTGACACCAAATTCAAGAGTATGTTCGCATACATGAACTCCCTCAGAATGAAGAGATTCTAATCTTCCAGTAGTTCTCTGAATTATATCATTAACAGCTAGCCCAGCCAACACATTCGTAAAACTGCAAAAAAATGCAACAGGATTCATCACATACATTAACAAATCAAAGCAGGCTTCCTCAATCAATAGGGAAAAATGGCAAGCATACTTATGCAGTGAACACAAATGAATAAAAAACCAGAACTAATTAGGAGGGGTAACACAAAAGAGTGCTTTTTATAACGTCACATACAAGAAGCAATAGAAATTCCTTGGCCCGCTTTCAATAATCCTATGACCTTCAGTCTGTGCTTAATATTATTGCGCTTCCAAACATTCAAATTAGCAACGTTGTGTATTTCTGAAGGACCACTTTAATTATTATTAACAAACAAATATAGAATATAATCATCCCTAATTTAATAAAGTAATCTTAATTAGAATTAGATTCCAAAAATTTTGGGATGTTACACTTCTCCAAGATGTTTAGGTGTATGACAGATTCTTTTTCTTACCCTACTTCCATGAAGTACATTTGTAATTTCATTTTACTTCTTTTTTTCACACAAATATTTTTTTCAAGTCCTTTTTCTATTTTTTTTTTCTTACCCACTACTTTAATGCTCTGATCAACCAAAGAATTTAATTGGACGACAGGGCAACACTTCTACACTGTTGATGCATCAAAATTAAACACAATATTAATATCATGGAATGATTAAGTTACCCTGCAGCCATTTCAGCAGCCTTGTTGACACTTGAATCATGTAAATTCTTCATCTCATCACCGCTTCCTTCATTTTCTCTCTTTACTGTCTTTCCTTTGTTTAAATCAGCACTGGTTCCATCCATTTCAGTACTCAAATTAAAAATTTGTTGGACCTCTTTCAGTTTCCCATCATATACAGACTTTTGCTCTGCTGATAACTTTGCTTTTCTTCGGTTAAACAACAGGGCATAATGACTAGACAGAGCTTCCAGTTCCTGAGAGTATTGCATGTGAAATGATTTTCCAAAAAGCAAAATCTAAACAACCAAATTCAACATCATTAAGGTTTACCTCCAACTGCTCCGGACCTCCATAAATGTAAAAGCATCGATCAAATGTCACTTCCTCTGATAATTGATCCTCATCTTTTTGTTCTCCACCTTCTGTATTAGGCTTCTCAACATCAATTCCAGTTTCACTGATTAATAGGTCCATTGTCTCCTTACCAACATATTCAAGCACTTGCATTCCCTTTGCAGTAAAAGCTTTTCCAGTCTGTAACACAACAAATACATACAGTGTGTAACTATGTAACTACTAACTAGTGACAAATGATAACGATTGACGAATATCATCAGAAGATTGGCATGAGTATTTCAAACCTCTAATAGGGAAGTTGCATTAGAACCTGGAGGCCCACCTTGTTGTACGGATCCTGCAAGGTTTGATGCTGAATTCTCAAGCCTAGTGATCAGGGATCACAGCCATTATCCATATTAGTAGCAGTTACACAGGAAAAAATTTATATGATCCAAAGCAACCATGTCCCTCATGATGTTATTAAAGTATTCAAAGACTCGGAACAAATTGCAAGAAAACAGCAAAAGGCCATATCTTCCACACAATGAAAAGCTTTTCTCGGTGTGCAGAATATGCTTCAAATCCATACACTAACGAAAAACAAATAGAAAGGTGGAAGAGAGAGAAGGAAAGCATATTTGAGAAAAAACCAAAAGATTAGAAGAGGCACTACTTAGTCTAGTAGTTTTATGCTACTTTAATAGAGACATGACTGAAAGAAAATTTAAGGAATACTGTGTTTCCATCATATAAACCTTATTAGTCATTGTTAAACCATACGTGAAACTATTAACAGAGATTCAACAAATTTAGATTTTAGGAGTTGTTTAAATATCGATATGATTAGTAAACTAGTTATTGTATACTTGTATCCCTATCCTACACCCATAATTCATACAGGTCAAATCACAGCACAAAACACTAAGCCAAGAGAATGAAAATCAGTGTATCCCATAAGAACAGAGATGAAAATAATAAGTCAGAATTCATTAATCATAGGATGCTAATCCTGAACAGTCATAGATGAGTGGCATTGAGAATTGGAACTAGAAAAAGGATAAATCTATAATATTTTCTGTATAGAACAAGACCAATGCATTGACCACTGCAAAACAAATAACCACAGAAACCATTTATAGATCTGGCTTATGTTTTTCATTTTCCCTCCTAAAGTGAAGGTAAACATCATAATACACTATTTACACGTTCAACAATAGATGTTTATTTCCATCAAAATATATGGAAGTATCTGTCAAGAGCAAATGACCTATAAGCGATAAATCATACCTCTGAACCAATTCAGTGCTCCCTCTCCATGCGTTTCCCAAGGCAGTCCATGCTCCAGAAGCAAATGTCTCAACAGAATTATCAAAAACCTTCAAGCTCTGCACTCAAAATGGAGCTAACTATAAGCACTTAGTGCAATGTGCATAATTATTTTATTTAATAAAAGATGAATATAATTAAGACAAAAAGAATTAAGATGCAAGATGACAGGAGGACAAGAGACCCTCCTTACAAGAGCACAAAGAAACAAGAAAAAGCTATTGACAAAGCATACAATAAACATCCACAAACAAAACTAATATTTGTCCCTAATAAAAATTTGCAACTTAAATTGTCAATTATCTTTCTCATCAATGTTGCCTATAATTAAATAGTCAAGACAGTATGAGACAAAAACCAAAACTTTCAGGTGGAGACCCATAAAAAGGATACGCTAGAAGCTTCACAAACCACTAGTCTCGGGGATCACAAAGGGGTGTTTGTGAGTTGGGGTCTTGGAGCAAAAGAAAAGGAACGGAAAGGTTTGAAGAGTAAATTTCTTCCCTTCCCCTCTAAAACGTCAATTTTGAAAGATAAACAAAAGGGACTTCGAACATGAAACTTGCATATTTGCTCATGGCAGAGACATGAGATTCCACATAAACAGGCAGACAAGATTGCTAAAAATTGGTCTTATATGGAAATGCATTGAAGATCTGACATCTAAATAACAAATTAACAATCCCAACCCCATCCTCCCAGAAAAGAAAAGGGAAAGTAATCCTTTTATTATTGCCTGGCTAAGTAATGAATCTTCACTAGCTTTCTCCAATTTATCCAGCGCAGATTTTCTCAATTTGTCATCCTCATCATCACTTTCCTTTTCAGTAGGAGATTCTCCAGCAGCATCTTTCTCTGGTTCTGAATCCTCAGCACCGTCATGCAACTCCGCAAAGCTCTTTGAAGCTGTCTCTGCAACTGCAGCAGCCTGCATTTTGAAACCATGACCAATTCCAAGTGAATAAATCTGAATCCTCGTACCAAATTCATCCTAAACACTTTTAAAGTATCAAAATATATTGTAACACTCTACATATTATAAATGCATCTAATTTTTCATTTAACATTATATCTTTCACCAACTGAAACATATAGGATTATGAACATATAGCATTAGTCATTGGCAAATACCAATTTAGGCACACATATATTTTTGCCCTGTTACCAAAGACACTGCAATTTAATGTCCTTCACTTCAATTCCCACGTTTTCATTTTATGTTGACACCTATAAACCCTAATATAGTGTTCCCCGGAAGCATCGAAATGCTATGCAAACTGGAAAGACTTCAAAAATGACATACTCTACTAGTACCTAAATCAACATATATTAGAATCCCCCATTTGCATAATAAGTAACAAGTTCTACTAACTACTTCTGCCCTATGGATCTAAACAATGGACGCTTCTTAAATGTTAAATACAAAAACCGTAGCTTATAATTGGAATTGAACCATAACTGGAACAACAAATCGAAAACAAAATCACGGATTGAAAGAAAATGCATTGGAGGCGCAAGCAAAAGCGACATTTGATTTCGATACGCACATTGCGAGAGATCTCTTCGGCGGCAACGGCAGCGGCCTTCTGAAGATCGGAGAGAAAGGAGAAGGACGAAAATCCCCAGCCTCCGGTGGCAGCTGGCGGATTGGGCTCTTGTCGTTCAGCGACTACTTTGTCTTCCTCGTCGTCGTCGTTTTTCTTGTTGAGAGGCTGCGTTTTCTCATCCATTTCTACTTCGAATTTCTTAATAGGGATTGAAATTAAGAGTGAGATTCATGCGATGGTGGAAATGGTAGCGGTGAGTATGTTACGTTGGTTTCGTTTTGGATTGGGATCGGAGGAAGAAGAAAGAAAGCATACTGTGTCGCTTTCAAGTGTTTTCGGCGTATGGGAAAAGCCACGCACCAACCGACGTCGTTTTAACCTTGCAACACATAGTAAAAAGTCTTTACAACATTTCCACGTAGGTCCAGAAAACAATCAAACTACGTATCATTTCTCGTTTCTTTTTTCAACTTTATTTGAAAGTTAGTTATTCGAAAGACACGGATGTATTAACGGCCTAACGGGATAAAAAATAACGGGAACGAGAAACAGAGAAAGCTGCATTAACATTAATATAAAATAGCATTAAGATTCAGTTAAATTTGGATTCACATTCACGAACTTCAACTTTGTGTACATGTTTTTGATATTACAGTGAATAGGACAAAGATGTTAATGGCATTGTACATTTTTTTTTTCTTTCTTAGTATCCAATAATAGCCGGTGGAGGAGGTGACCTGTATGCAGATCCAAAGTGTTGTGGGAGGACGACATCATCATCCCATGCTGGTGGTGGTGGCGAGTAAACTGGGGGTGGAGGAGGTGACTTAGTTGGTGGTGGTGGTGAGTATATTGGGGTTGGAGGAGGAGGTGAGTAAGTTGGTGGTGGTGGCGAGTAAACTGGGGGAGGTGGTGGTGACCGAGTTGGTGGTGGTGGAGAGAACACTGGGGGTGGAGGAGGAGGTGACTGAGTTGGTGGCGGCGGTGAGTAAACCGGGGGTGGAGGTGGTGGTGACTGAGTTGGTGGTGGTGGGGAGTAAACTGGTGGAGGAGGAGGAGGGGACTGAGTTGGTGGTGGTGGAGAGTAAACAGGGGGTGGAGGAGGTGATTGAGTTGGTGGTGGTGGTGGAGAGAAAACTGGTGGAGGAGGAGGAGGTGACATAGTTGGAGGTGGGGGAGAGTAAACTGGTGGTGGTGGGGGAGGTGATTGAGTTGGTGGCGGTGGAGAGTGCACTGGTGGAGGAGGAGGAGGAGAGTATGTAGGTGGTGGTGGTGGTGAGTAAACAGGGGATGGAGGAGGAGGAGGAGAACTAACTGGTGGTGGTGGTGATGGTGGTGGTGGTGAATGTGGTTTACTAACCTTTGGCTTTGGAGGTGACTTTTTCGGTGTTAACGAGGGGGCCTTATTATTATTATTATTACCACCTCCTTCTCCGTCACCACAAGCCTTGCTACAATCTACAGGCCGAGTTAGTACCGGCAAACACACCCTAGTTTTCTTTTGATTCTTCCTTCCAGTCAAACAATTTCCTGAGTCATCAAAAACAGTTGTACTAATTGAACCCTTATAAGCAGCAACAGCAACAGCACAAGCTGGAGCTTCCCCGTTGAAGTAATTATCAGAGTAAGTGAAGTTCTTCAGAGAAGGTAATTGACAAACAGAATCAGACACATAACCGCTAAGCTCATTCCTTGCAATGTCTATAACCTCCACGTTCTGCAAACCCGTCATGTTAGGCAGAGTACCTACAAAATTGTTGTCGCTAAGATCCAAAACATTCAAATCCTCCATCATTCCAATCTCTTGAGGGAAGCAACCACCCAGTTTGTTCCCCATGAAGAGAATCTCATTCAACTTGTTCAACTTTCCAATCGATTTCGGAATGCAGCCTGTGAACTTGTTGTTAGCGAAAGTAATAACCGAAGCCTTGGATTTGCCGAGAGTGGCAGGGAGAACAGAGGTGAAACGGTTATTGTTCAAGAAGATTGCATCCAGATCCATCTCGAACAGTTGCGGCGGCAAAGACCCTTCGAAATCGTTGTATCTAAGATCCAGATACTTCATGTCTGACCATTTGAGAACCACGTTGGGAAATCCACCAACGAATCGGTTGTTACTTATGTCAAATTCGTGCATGAGGGTTAGATTCTCCATGCATGGAGGTACGATTCCGCAAAACCTGTTGGAATTGATGTGGAAAAGCGCCAAGTCGGTCAAGAGGCCTAACTCTCCGGGAAGGTGTCCGGCAATGTCAGCATGATTAAGGTCGATGCCGGCGACGACGTCGAGGGAGGGATCGTCGAGAGCGGGAGCGCAGAAGACGCCATTGTAGGAGCAAACATCGCTGCCAACCCAATTAGCGGTTGTGTTGTAAGGATCAGAGTAGATAGCTTGTTTCCATGCTTGGAGAGCAACATAGGCATTCTTAAGCCTCTCATTGTTGAAATGAAGTTCTTCTAGAAGAAAGTGTGCATGTGAAAATGTTGAAAGAGAAGAGAAAGTAAAGAGGATGAGAAAAGAAGAAGCTAATAATTTAGGGTGATGATGATGAGCCATGGTTATGACCGACCAACCTTGGAAGGCCCTCCAAGGCTGCTTATTGGAAAAGTGTAAAATAATTGATGAAAGGAGTGGGTATTATATTGAGCAAAAAATAGTTTATTAGCTACTTTTGGTTCCGAATATATTGGAATTACTCTTAGCTAAACAACAAATAATTAGCAATCCTCTTCCTATTTTAGCCATATTAAAAAGAGAAAATCTATTCACTGTTGTATGTGACCACGGTCATATGAACAAACCAACCTCTATGTATAAAACAGATTAAGAACCACCTAATGACCATTAATTCGTTGACTTGGTCTTTCTTAATCAACAAATTTAGTGCTAATTTTGGATTTTGGTTTATAATCCCATCTGTATAAAAAAAAATGTAGTTTAAAGGACTCCACCCAAAAAAAAATGTTGTTTAAAGCAGAAGCTTAAAGAATGTTTTTTACCACAATAATATATGTTCACAGATCACATCCATGGTATAGAGGTGTATATTTAATATTCATAAAAAAAATTATTATTCAACTATGAATGACATATTTAATGACTGATTATATTATTTTGTTGAAAAAATAAACGAAATTATATATATACACACTAGTAATTTTGCCCATACCAATATTTCGGAATTATAAGTTTTTTTAAATAAATTGTATGTCTATGTTAATTTTTTAAAAAAATTAATGGTATCTAACTTTTTTGTAATAAACGTTACAAATTTTATCAAATTAAAAAAAGAAAAAAATATATAGTTATTCATATCTTATCCCAATAAAAATCAGGCTCAATAAGATAAAAAGGCCCACCAAAAAAAGTGGCCTGTTCGACAAGTCACAGATGGACACCGACATAAGGAGGCTAATCTCTACTTGCCCAAGACAGGTAACTATCTCCAGAAATCTTTTCTACTATCTCTATCTTTTCTAAAAGATAGATTCCAATAAACTCCAAAGATAAAGGAAATGGTTATCCGTCAGAAAAAATAGAACTACTTCAACAAAAGTAGTTATCAACTTTATTATAAATACACAAGCACCCCCCTCTTCCAAGGTATTACACACGTTCTAATCTACTAAAAATTTGTCTAAATCCCTTGCTAACTTAAGTATCGGAGTCTCTTGTAAGTACTACCTCCCCACCTCCTCACGAGAAACTCGGACAGGCGGCACCTCGCCACCTAAGAGATCGGACGCTGCCATACTAAGGGATCTGGACTCACGTTTAGCCAAAATCAACGTTTCAAGTAACCCTCGGAACAATAGTGTTGTCAATAGCATCAACCCTACACGGACTTAATCATAGTCCTATAATATATTGCAAAATACTCACCGGACTAAGGGAGAGTACAAAAAGACCGTAGAAACAAAATTTCTAATAAGCCTAGCAAAACCAGGGCCAAAAACTATTGTGACCCAAGGAGTCACTTATGGTCAAATGACAGACATCCTAGGATGGGAGATGGAATCAACTTTCATAGTTTGGGGTTGCCTAACACTCTATTAGAGTTTTGGCAGATTAGGTCACCAAGTGTTGTTTGATGATCGACTGAGTTGTTCTATCGACGTCGACCAGTGATAGGTCAGTTGTCTGTGTTGACCGAGGCCAATCAGTAGTAGTTCGATGTGGGCTAGTCGTACAACAATAAGTCAGGTAGGTTGGCAGTGGATCGATAGATCGAGGTAGATCAATAAGTGGTTGGTCAAGGCGCAATAAATCAATTGGAATAGGTAGTCAGTCGGCAGGCAGTTGGTCAAATAGGTCGACGGGTGATCATCGGTCGACATGCACGAACGGTAGGTAGGTAAACTGTGGCTAATTCGGTATCGGAAAGATGATGGCAGATCAATCAAGATTAGGAGGTAGCTAGTCGTTGATCGTTGGTGGATATTGATCATTGGATGATCTTTGGCCACTCGAGCTTGGTTGGCCAATTGGATAAGATAAGTTGTCGGGTTGTCGCTCAGTCGACATTAACAGTTGGTTTGAGTCTTTCAACGAATAGTCAGCCAGTCCATGGTCAATGTATATCATAGGTGGTTGGTTGGTAGGTTGGCGGTCAGTCGGCTAATAAAGTTCTGTCAGATTGATGGTTATTCGGTGCTATTGATATATTTTTTTACCAGACTGTTATTTTCATTTTCTTTCTAAAATATTTCTTTTTATATTAATATATAAATGATAAATTATTTGTTTTATTTAAAAATATAAAATAAGAAAAAGATATATTGAGTGGAAGAAGGAGAGCATATAGAAAAGAGAGGGAAAAAATAAAAAAAAATTATTTTAATTGTCAAATTATTAATAATTAATAATAATACATAAAAAAGATATAATGGGTGGAAGAAGAAAAGAGATAAAGAAACATAGATGGAGAGAGAGAATTTAATTTAAAAAAAAAAATTTATTTCAATTATATTGAATATTATGTGATATATTTTAATTGTAAAATTAATCATATATATTTTAATTTTAATATTTTAATTTAATTTTAATAATAACTAAAGAATGTTATTTTTTATATTTTGGTTTTAAATTAATAATTAATCATTAACAATAATATATAAGAAAAATAAAGTGAATCAAAAAATAAAAGATATAGAACAAAAAAAAAAAAAGAAAAAGGGAGAATTTTTTTTTGTTTAAAAAAATATTTTAATTACAAAAAAAATTAATATCAAATATATTTTGATTATAAAATTAGTAATATATATATATATTATTTTATGTGACTAATTTGATAGTTATATGTAAAATATAAAAATTACATAGATGAATATTTCAAGGAACGTTCAACGTATTTTTGAACTTTGAAATTACCAAATTACTAATAGTAGCAGCCCATATATTCCCTTTTAAGAACACTATCTTTGGCTAAAACTATGTAAACTGATTATTTAGTTGTAACTTCTAAGTTATCCACATAAAGTAAGTAAGTAACACACAACTTAATATATGTTATTACTCCATTCATTAAAATGTCTTTGATTGCGTTGATGTTAACAGCACCACTTTCTGACCGATAACTTAACAAAAGTAATCACAAACTAATGGGAGTTTGATTTTCACGTGCTTATAAAATGTTTTATATAATTATTTAATTACATTTATTGTTTTTGATAACTAATGTTAAGTGGATAATCTTTTACATTAAAAAAGGGAGAAAATAATTGAATAATAATTAATAAGTATAATATTAGATTAGGTGGACAAAGTGAACTCCTTCAAAGCCAACAAAAGAGCGAGGTTATCGCTGCGACTTTATACGTAATATATTTCAGAGGGAAATAACAGAGAAGAAGAAGACGAAGACGAAGAAGAAGATGGTTAAAGATATGCCATCAATGGATGACATCTACGATCTCATTGAAGAGGCAAAACTTCGTTTTCTCTGGTGGTCTCTTTGCGTATTCGCCATTTCCTATTTCTTAACTAGTAAGCCATGCATTCCGTTTTCATTTCTTTCTTTTATAATGCCTATAGATTTGGTCTTTGATTCACATTTGTTATCATATCATGTTCTTCGATTCTCAAAATAGATACGAGTAAATCAATGTGGATGAATGTACCAGTCGCTATTTTGTGTGTTGTTGCTCTGCGTATTCTCTTGAACAAGGTAGAATTTCGATGGAGGCTCGAACCGCCTAAACCGCACACATATCTTTCTCATTTGGAGAGGAAACAGTTGTCCATAGACGATGCACGCCTCTCTACTTCGCCTCCACCGCCGAAATGGAGGAAAAAGATCGATTCTCCTCTCATAGAAGCCGCCTTGAATGATTTTTTGGATTTGATATTGAAAGATTTCGTCATGAATATGTGGTATGCAGACATCACTCCGGATTTAGAGTTTCCTGAGCAGATACGTGATATAATCATGGATGCTATTGCTGAAGTGACAATGAGGGTTAAAGACATGAACCTTGTCGACTTGCTCACAAGGTGTTTGATTTTATCCCCTTCTATACTTGCTTCTAGTCATTATGTGCAAGTTAGTAAGTTCTATTTCGCTTACATTCCAGGGACATAGTTGATTTAATAGGTGATCACATAGACCTTTTTAGAAGAAACCAAGCAGCCATTGGTGTTAATGTTATGCTAACGCTATCTTCTGAGGAAAGGGATCAAAGATTGAGGTTGCATTTGTTGAATTCTAAGGAGCTCCATCCAGCACTAATATCTCCAGAGAGTGAGTACAAGGTGTGAGTACAGTGTCCCATGTTGTCTATTTTTGAGAAATATGTCTCATACTTTTTCTTATAGTTTCTCCTTTTATAGGTTCTTCAGCGGCTAATGAGTGGGGTATTAGCTACAATTCTGAGACCACAAGAAGCTCAATGTCCTGTAATTCGATCTATAGCCCGGGAAATTTTGACTTGCTTGGTGATGCAACCTGTTATGAACTTGGCTAGCCCTGCGTATGTTGTTGAATATCTGATCTCATTTTTTTCATTTACTTTGAGCTTCTCTTGTTAGAAAGATTAGCTATAATAATTCTTACTGTGTTTGATTGCCTCTTTATTTGGTACTTTTGAGGGTCAGAGGTGTTAGGATTTTTTGGATTGGCCTTGGTATATATTATAGGTTTGTAGCTAGAACTTATAAGAAGCGACAAGTTTAACAAATTTGAACAAGTAAGCAGAGGCCAAATGGAGAAATATTAGGAGGATTGGGCATATTTGGTATCACCATGCCGATAGGAAGAGGATCAGCAAGAACACACGAGGCAAAATTAGTTCATGATAACAACATATTTGTGAAGAAGTCTAATAAGACTTAATAATGAGGCTAATAGTGAGTCTTTTCGGTGTTTCCCATGCATCATTTGCAATGATCAATTCCCTGCTAAACAAAATTGAATGTTTAAAAATATTATCACATTCTATAACTTTAGCAGTAAGTTATTGGACCACAAAATGCAAATGGTGTTATAGTTTGGACCATTTTTCCCCCTTATTTTTTTACAATTCAATGTAATTTCATTTGTAAAATATACTTTTCTTAATGCTCAGGTACATCAATGAGATTATTGAGTCTGTTCTACTTGTCATTAACGATGATGGTGCAAATTTGACTGGTGGTGGTAATGGTGGTCAGTCAACTAATATATCCACTCATAATCATGGCCATTCTGTTGCTTCTGGAGGTGGACATGATAATCATCCCGCCTCTGCAGAATGGGCACAATTGCTGGACGCCGCAACTCAAAGAAGAACCGAAGTTCTTATGCCTGAAAATCTTGAGAACTTGTGGACAAAAGGAAGGGATTACAAAACGAGAAAGAATTCAGAAGGAAAGCCTTCACTTTATCCAGTACATACAACCAGTTTAGATCCCCAGTTTTATGCTGGAAGCCCACAAAGAGCAGAATCTTCACCAAACCAGGACAAGGAGTCATCTCTTGAAGCCGGACATCGAATTGATGAAGTGAAGGATATGAAGGATCCCGTTTCCAATAAGTATAAAAGAACACTCATGAGATCCAACAGCACTTCTGGCTTGGAAATCCAACCTGTTAAAGCAGGGTCCACAATGTCAGAGTTACATATCTCAGAAAATGAGAAGCATGGTGAGATCACTCGTGTTAAGAGTGGTTATGACACTGCTGTTAGAAGAGAGGGACAATCTGTTCCAAAGCCTCGATGTCGGGTATGCAATTTAGATTGTAAAAGTTATAGCTAATAAAATATATACTATTTTCAAATTGCCTATGAATTTGATTGTTATATGCTTTTACAAATAACAACTAATTTAGGTTTTATAGATGGAACTTCTTTGCACCACGAATACTTGTTTTTATTTAGTTCGATTGTTATTTATTGCTACTTGTATGTTGTAGGTAATAGGAGCATATTTTGAGAAACTAGGGTCTACATCTTTTGCTGTTTATTCAATTGCAGTGACTGATGGAATAGAGAAAACATGGTTTGTAAAAAGAAGGTAGAAAGTTTGCTTCTTTCATTCATTTCTATAATAGTTTAAGTGCATATGCCATAGTCGTTTTAAATTTTATGTTTTCCAAACAAAGTGAATGCATATGATGAGTTTCAAAATCATTCCCTATTTATATTTGTGGCCTGACATCAATTAACCAAACTTTCTTTTTGTTAACATTCAGATACAGGAATTTTGAGCGCTTGCATAGATATCTAAAAGAAATTCCTAATTATACGCTACAATTGCCTCCAAAAAGGATATTTTCCTCAAGCATAGAGGATGCCTTTGTCCATCAACGTTGTATTCGACTGGATAAATATCTCCAGGTATTCTCATTCCTTGACTACAACTCTTTAAAGAAATATTTCCTTTGTAATTTTCCAATAACTAGATTAATGCATCCGCTTTAGGATCTCCTATCAATACCTAATGTTGCTGAACAACATGAAGTATGGGATTTTTTGAGTGCTTCCTCAAAGGTCTGCATCTTCCTAGAATTCTTACCATAACTTCATAATAGCGAGTTTTATTGGCACAATGTGAAAGATAACAACCTAACAAACTATTTTTTGTTCGTATCCTTTGACCGAAGAACTATTCTTTTGGACAATCTTCATCAATGATGAGAACCTTAGCAGGTATATATAGTTTTAAAATTTTGAATGTTTGTTGCAGTTATGAATTGGGTTCTCTTTTTGCTATTATAATGGTGAATGAGTTGTGGAATTTTTATTGCAATATATTTTTTTTAATATGAATATTCGTTTGTTATTATTTAATATGGATATTCGTTTGTTGTTATTAAATCTAGCTTTATTTTATTTTAGAAAATCCTCCTAATGAATTTTTACATATCCTGAAATTAGAATAGTGTTTCCATTAATGGCTTAATCAGAAGATTGTACTGAAATTTAAGGTGCCATTTTTTCAGAACCTTTCATCAGCCACTCGTTGCTTTTTCATCATATTAAATTAAATCCTAATCTAAGGTTTTAGATTGGGCGTGTCCTATGTATTACTAATTCCGTATGTAATGTTTTGAACTAATTTATATATTTGCAGTAAACGTTGATGATGCTGTTGATGATATTATGCGCCAGTTTAAAGGTGTGTCAAGTGGTTTCTTACAAAAGGTCGTTGGTTCGTCGCCCCCTACTGCTGAAACTTGTGCATCAGCCGCATGGAACTCGAACACGTCCTGGAATACTAATGTTGAAATTGATAGTAGCATTTCTAGGCAGATTTCTGCAGAAAGTGCAGCAACCTCTGATAATGAAGAAGGTGACAAAGAAACTAA
Source organism: Arachis ipaensis (assembly GCF_059453495.1). NCBI lineage: Eukaryota > Viridiplantae > Streptophyta > Magnoliopsida > Fabales > Fabaceae > Arachis > Arachis ipaensis. The sequence continues at coordinate 149,803,657 of NC_142435.1, read as the reverse complement.
TTTTGATGGTGAAATATCAGAAGATATTAGGTGGCGTTTTGACAATGACTTGAACTCAAAGGGTTGTTCACCACAGGTAATAAACCATAGTAAAGAGTCTACCATCTTGGATCCAGATAGAAAAAATGACTCAACAATGGAAAGTAGGGTTGGCAAGGATCTTCCACCTACAAATTTCACTCCGGCTCATGATAATTTGGAGGATCGAGTTAGAGTGCCACCTGAGGTATGTTTCTGCACTTCACATCTTTGTTGACAAGGGTATAATATGCTAAATTATTGTTACTTATCATTGTTTGTATGCTTAGATTTAAACATTAATTGCAGACACTTACTTTAACCATTTTTGCAGTGGACTCCACCTAACGTGAGTGTCCCTATTTTGAATTTGGTTGATAATGTATTTCAGCTTAAGAGAAGAGGTTGGTTAAGGTAAATTAATTCTCTATCTTGTATTTCAAAATTTTCAAGTCAGTTACTGTAATTGAACTATGCTTAGTTTACTGCCTATACGGTTATTTGTTTGATGTTATGAGAAATAAACAAATAAAAGAGATATGATGTAATTTTTTCATAGCTTTTATCCAAAACTTATTCTTCCTGGTTGTTTATGAGAAAGTTGTAACAAAATAGCTTTCTTTTCAGTTTCACTTGGATGATGGTGCTATCAAGAATCATTTACCATAATTACTTATGTAACTTCATGTTTTATCCACCATGTGCCTAAATAAGCTAGGGCTTAAATAGATTTCAAAATCTTGTAGCTTACTAGGTGGAATCAATTACATGGTTTAAACAATCATTATGTCATGTCATGAGTTAAATCTGAAGATATAATTGATGGAGAACAGATTTGTTAGGATATTATATTTGATTTAAACACATTCATCGTATTTGTAAATTTCAAATTATCTTTTAAGTATTTTTGTTGTTCAATTATAACCGTCTTTTGTATATAATAAACGTAGTGGTATGACTCATACTAGATTTCAATCGACCTTTTCATTTAAAATGCCTTCTATTTCTATAATTAAGATAGCATCAAGATTATAAATTTAATATGCTTATGTTAAGATATTGTAAGATCAAAACAATTATTAATTGTTAGTGCTAGTTGATTTTTGTTGCAGAAGACAAGTCTTTTGGATATCAAAGCAGATATTACAGTTGGTAATGGAAGATGCTATTGATGATTGGATTCTAAGAGAGATCCATTGGCTTCGGAGAGAGGATACCATTGCCCAGGGGATTCGGTGGCTCCAAGATGTAAGGATTATTCAGCATTATTTTAAAATTTTCACACTCGATTTTTTGTACCCTTTTTAAGTTTTAACTTATAACACAGTGACATAAGATGAATACATGACAATAATAACATTGATGTTATCAAACAGACACTTACTTACTTGAACATCGGTCACTGTAACTCTATCCAGGAAAAAAAAAAGTAGAATGAAAAAAATAGCTAACAATTTCTTTTGGTAGTGTTCCATTTTTTAAGTGGTTTGATCAATTGCAGATCCTGTGGCCTGGAGGTACCTTTTTCCTAAGAGTACGGACAGCCCAGATATTAATGGATGGAATTGATCAAAAGCCATTGCAAGAAACAAATGAATCTGTTGGAAGCAAGATTCCAAGAACAGAGTCAGGGTCTTTCGAGCAACAGCTTGAAGCTGCTCGTAGAGCAAGTGAACTCAAGAAACTGCTCTTTGGTTAGTCCTTTGTTAATTCTTTTGAAATTCTCTTAGATAGTCTGTTTGCACTTCTTTTCCCCCTTATTTTCTTCAAACTTGTATCCCTGTTAAAAGGAGACAAAAATGTTTTCCTACTGATTTTATTATTCTTACAAGTTTGAGAGGTTTCCTCTTGAACTTATTAAAATGTTATGAAAATGTTATAAGCAACTGATTTCATTGTCGCGGAGGAACCTTTTAAAATGTTATGTCACTCATTGTTTATAAATTAATTCTTCGGGTTATACTTAAGAACATTCTCAGAGTTGAATCGAACAGCATTTCCATTCTCATGATTCAAATAACCGCAACTTGTCATATTATAAAATATAAAGTTGCCTTCATTTTTATCAGATGGAGCTCCGGCAGCCTTGGTGAGCTTAATTGGTGCGAAACAATATAGACGTTGCGCCAGTGACATATATTACTTTAGCCAGGTTAAGCTCTTTGCCATTATTGCATTCACTTGTTTGTGTTATTTATGAACTATCTCTTCTTAATTAGAGTTAAAACCGTAGGGTAAAGAACATAAATAGTATTATATTCAACACTTCATATAAGTTAACTTTTTTCTATGCTTTGTCATTTTGTTTTGTCTACTTGTGCATTTTGCTTATCTTAATCTAAACTAACAATTATGCTGTGTCTTGTTTCATTCTAGTCTTCTATATGTGTGAAGCAACTTGCTTATGCAATCCTTGAACTTCTACTTATATCTATATTTCCGGAGTTGCGGAATGTTGTCATGAGTGTTCATGAGAATATGCATGTTCACCAACCTGTATAGACCTCCTTGTTGGCCATCCTATCGAATGTGTCACTTATGCTAAAGATCAGATCGTCATAGTAGGAAGACAAGACCATTTTTCCCCCTCTAGTGGTGCCATTGATATATGGCTTTATTTGCTGGCTACTATTCATTCTTTAAGCAAGAAAAGCTGCCATGATCAATGGTTTTTGTTTTAATTTGCATCTTGGGAACATAGGGCGTAGTTTTGTAAACTTAGATTATGTACAGAAAAATCATTTATCTTGTTGATTATCAAGATTTTTGTATTGTGACAGAGTGAAATGCTTCTAATGAATATTCTTTATTCGTTCATAAATTTGGTATTTAAGGCTATGTAATGACTGTAAGAAACAAACAAATGATAGAAAGCGGGTGGAAAGTGGGTATGTATGTATGAATGTATGCTTGTAAAAGAAGCACGTTTTCTTCTCAAACTCGTATACATGCACTTGCACACTTTGACAGCACAAAAACAGGACCATTAGGTTGTCCTGTTTCACCACCACCCTCTTCATTTTGTGGCTCTCACTTGTCACTTCCTATGTTTAATTTGTCCTAATAGAAATAAAGAATTTTCCTTTCTTGACCAATGGGGGGACCAAACCAATGCATGCCAAACAAAACTCTTAATCAGCTTGCATTGTTAACATTACACTCACTAAAGACTTATCTTTTGTTATTACTTGCTTATTATTTCCCTCACGACACTTCATTTATAATTGTTGAAGATCTAAGAAGATTTTGAACGAGTTGATCTTATGAGGCCTAAACAAAAATGAGTTCATTGCAAGTATAGGTGAAAACTCAGCTGTAGTTAATTTCACGTGAAATTGTTAATTGAGAGATGTTAGATGACAATTTATTATTTAGTCAAACTTGTCAAATTATTTAACGACTTTCGACTATCAACTTCACATGAAGTTAACTATACCTAAATTTCTATCACAAATATAATATATGACATGATGCAATAACATCGTTTGATTCATATAGTCGACACACATAACAGATTCGACTTTGTTGTTATTGTAACTGTTTATGAATGGCTAATATATATCAAATCAGAAACTCTTTAGAGCTAGCAGAGTTTAGCAATTTTGACTAGTATTTGGTAGCATAAACATCAAATTGTCATTAACAAAAAAATCTTATTAATTCACGTGTGTAAAATCTGGCAAATGTTAATATAGGTACAAAATGTATTGACTCGTCTATATAAACTCTGGTAAATATATGTACAAATTATGTGTTTTTTGTGTGCAAACCTCTATAAATATAAGTGCAAATTATTGTTGGCCAAGTATTTACTCAAAATAATAATATTTGCTGACCATATAGCATTGTTGATATCAAATAATCATCAATGCATGATTGACTCTCTCAATAATAATAATAATAATAATAATAATAATAATAATAATAATAATAATAATAATAATAATAAGAGTTTGTAGCAAGATTTTTAACTAGATTGTAATAGGCTATGGATTCTTCCACGATGCCACATGTGACAAGATGAGAAAATCATGAAATTGAATGAATATCCACCACTCATGAAAAATTTGCATTAGGCAGCCAATATAAATCTAGAAAAGAATAATATTCTAGATTTTGAGTATATCCCAAGATTCCTGTTCCTATTATTCCTATTCCGATTCCTATTCCTATTCCTATTCATTCCCTTATATAAACCATACCATTTGCATTCCAACCTTCATTTCAAAACAGAAAACAAAGCTCTCAACAAATAAGAGAAAACTCTTAAGTGATTTGCCAAAAAAAAAAATGTCTGCAATGGTAGAAGCATGGATGTGGGAGTTAACAAAGCTTAGAGAGAAAGTAGTGGCAGCCAATAATAAAGCTAAAGAAGAGAAAGCAATGAAAAGGGAATCTCAAAAGGAGATGGTGGCTGTTCAGAGAGAGGTATCAACCATGTCAGAGGAAACTGTGTCTTTGCTTATGGATAGATTTGTTCCTTGCTGATTATTAATTGCTAAACATGTCTTGTTCATTCTATCTATATGTATATGCCATACACTAAGAAAATTGTAACGAAAATTCTGTTATTATGAAAACTACTATGTTTATATAACTCCTACTCCAATATCTGAATTATGATTTTTTAAGTTCTCTGGTATTCACTTTTAGATTCTCAGATAGATAACAACATTATTCGTATATTATAGAAACTATAACGTCATTGGTTTAATTAGTTGCTCTTACTTTATTGGATAATCCAATTACAATCACCAAGCAAGAAACTGAAAAACTATTCGTGTAGTTTTCAGTAATTGGCATTTTTTCCTTCCAAAGTTTGTAATTAGTAACTGAAAATTTTCATCCCAACCATATCCTTAAAAGGATTTTTGGTGATAATTGAAGTTAATTAATAAGATTATCCAAAACCGTGGAAATTTCTGTACATGGTAAGGGATCATGTTTTACACTGAAAACTTTTTTTTTTTTTTTGCTATTTTTCATTTTAAAAAACTAATAAAATATAATAAAAGATTTGTTATTTAGCTATGCAAAACATAAAAGTTTTAAGTTAATTTATTTTCATCTTAATTCATAGTTTAAGTTTGCATTCTCTGAAATATTAGAGAACTTGCTGTTCAGACAACACACTTATGCATTCACAAGTGGACATTAACCAAAAAATAACTCTACAATATTATTGACATATGTTTTTAAGACTAAATTTTTAAAGTAGTTCCTCAGACAGTTTTCACCATTTTAGTCGTTCAAATTCAAAATTATCTATACTGGTTTTGAGATTTCATTTTTGGACATGATATTGGTCTTTGGACCCTTTCTAGTACTGAATCAAACAAACTAAGTGTTGAATTGGCTCTGACTTGCTATGCTGGACACATGACTAAACAACGTCGTTTTGTTTTGACATTTGAACACGGCAAAAATCAGAAGAGGAAGAAGAGTTTATATGATGTGTAAATCATTATATTTCCATTCATTTTCCAAAATGACCATGTTTTTGTCTTATTTAAGATATAAAACTAAAAGACGCTATTTAGTCATGTGTCTAGTTTGGCAAGTCAGAGCTACTGAGCTAGGTTAGCATTCCATTCGTTGACTCAAATTGGAAAGAGTTCAAGGACTAATATAGTTACTAGAGCTGGATCTCGGAGATCAGTATAGTAAATTTTAAATCTAAAAGACTAAAATAGTAAAAGTCGTGAATCTCAGGACCACTATAGAGATTTAGCCATGTTTTTAATTAGACAAATTGATTTTGAATACAGATTAGAAGATAAGAAAAAAAAAAGCAAGAAAATGTACAAAGTGAATATAAGGATTATAAGCATAATTTGAAAGAAAATGTACAAAGTGATGAATATAGATCCGCCGTTTTTTCTTTTTCAAATTTCAATACCCCTATCTTGTTATATATTTTTCTTTCATTTGAGTATCCATGCTTTTTAGCTTGGAAGTTTAGATATTTCAAGAGGGGTCAATGTTAAAGTGTTGTTCTAGCCTGGATATTTTGTTATAGTCGTCCTAGAAAATATCAGGTTTGGCATAGGAATATACATAGATATTTAATGTTTTTCATTCATTACTAAATGGCTACCATAATTATCATGAAGACAAGGACTAAATTGGCTTGTTTGTAGGTATCAGTATCATAATTAATTATTAATTAACAATTAATAATGGAAACTATCTCAATAGATATTTTGCAAACATGCTAACCTTAGTAAAAATAAAAATAAAAATAAAAATAAAAAATAAAATAAAAAAATTAAAAAAAAAACAACAAAAAAGAAACTATGTATATTCAATAGTTCATCTTAAAAATCCGCCGTGGATCTGAACTTCATTTAAGGGTTTATCGCTGGCTAATGAATTGATGCATGCACAAGACAGAATTCGAACATTCGACACTTATTTAAGCGGACGAGTGAGTTGACTAGTGACTACTTAATCAACTCAAGTTGGTTTCTTTTTTCTCTTTTTTGGTTGAGTTTTTTTTTTTTTTTTTTGGTCATGGAGATTGGACAACCCCCAATCCTAGGTACTTCAAATGGATTGGACAACCCTCAATCCTAGGTACAATACACACCCACACGTAGGGGTGTCCATGGATCGGATCCGATCCGCATATCCGCGGTGTTTATCTGAATCCGATCCGAAAATTGCGGATATGGATCGGATCCACACACTAATCGGATCGGATTGCGGATTTTGTGTTGGTATCCGCATATCCGATCCGCATATCCGCGTATCCGCAAAAATAAAGAAATAAATAAGTAAAATATTCTTTTTATGTTTTATTTTAACTAATAATTATCATATATGTTAAATTATTTTAATTTATTATTCAAGAAAAGTATGTTTAATATTATTTTAAGAGTAAACATATTTAAAAGAATAGAAAAAATAAATTTTATTGATCTTTTTTTAATAAAAATAAGCTTTTAAAAATATTTTTGTGTTTTGCGGATATATCCGGTATCCGATCCGATCCGATCCGCAAATGTGCGGATCGGATCGGATCGGATCCAACCTTAAAAACTGCGGATATTGGATCCGATCCGATGATTGTAGTGCAGATCGGATCGGAATTTTGGCCATATCCGATCCGATCCGATCCGCGAACACCCCTACCCACACGTTCCTCACATACTTACCATTTTTCTTTTTCTCGGTTGCCGTTGGTAGGAATTAAGCCCGAGACCTTTGAGATGAGAAAGGGACGGAAGAGTTGCTTTCTTAAGAGAAAGTGAGAAACTGAGAAAGTCCAAAAGAAAAAATAAAAGACAAAATAGCATATATTTTTTCTTTCTTTTTTTTTTTTGGGTAAAAAGCATATGTTTTTTCTGTCATGGGGAAAAAAAGATTATGGGCTGAAACAATAGTTGCTTTCTAGATGTTGCGTGAAAAGTTATGGGCCTCTATAACCCAATTCCTCAGTCCAATAATACACAGGATATTGCAAAAATAGCTATTATCCATAAAAGCGTTTCCCTAGTTTATGACTCATTTTCAAATGTTTTTAACCATTGTTGCACTCTTTATTAATTAAATAAATTTTAGTTTTTATTTATTATATTTAATAATTTATATCAATAATTTAAAATTAAATTTTATTAAGGTTTAGAATTTAAGAATATTTTATATTTATTTTATTATTTTTAATAATAAATTAGTTTGTAAGAAGTATTCTTTTTGTTTCGTCTTATTATATATATATATATATACCTTTATGTATACTTTTTTTTATATTAAGAGTGATTAATAAGAAATGAGGAGATAAAAGATGGTCTTTTATATTGTAAAAGGAAGATAAAAGTATATACAAATATCATTTTTCTCTTATTATTGGTATATTTTTCTATGCCTTTCAAATTCAAGAAATGAGCTACACAAGATTAATCATATATTAAAAAGCTGTAGATGATGTATATAATATAATAAAACCAACCTTATAAATTACACCAAACAAATTAGTAGCATTCACAACCATGGTACATATACTACATAGCCAGAGTTGACGTTTCCTCAAACGCAATATTTAAGGTATTTATCTCTTCAATACATTCATCCATAAAGCTTTCTTTTGTCAGCAATTAAAACAAAGAATGTCGTTTTGCTTTATTAGCTTTTCCATTTTTGGCACCTAGCTTTGTTGAGTAGTTGTCCAATGTCCAATAATATGTATATATGAATGTATGTAATGTTATCTCAGAGTATATCAGGCTACAAATAGTCCCTTCCTTTGGGGGCAGATGCATGAAGTATGTAACTTTCTATGCGTCTCAATCAATTAATGGAACCTGGAATTACCATAACACCCTCCTCTCCAATAACAAAACCATTTGTACACCATAAAATCTTAAGCCCTTCTTCAACAAGGACAACCAAGAATGTTATTCCAAATTTCCAATAATTACTTTCGCTCAATTGTAGGTTCACACTTGTAAAAATATGTTTGACTTATCATTAAAGATGATATATAATATGTTGATTACTTTGAGAGAAATTTTAATTATCTTTTCATGGCTCCACAAAATTCAAAAGATAAGATTATAGACAAAAGTAGGCAAATTTTAGACAACACTTTGAAGGTTTGTTAGGTACCATTTGTTTTGAGATACAAGGAGAATGAAAGATTGGACTTAGTATCATGTTTGTTGGTTTAGAGATTGATACTAAATTTTTTGTTTTTGTCCTCAAAATTTTAGTATTTCAGTACCTCTAAAAAATAGAGACACAAGAGACAAATTTTTAGAGATAGAAACTGAAATTTTAACATTTTATATCTAAAATATTCTTATTTCAATTAATTAATTTCTGTCTCCCACTTTACAACAAATAGAATACTAAAATTTATTTCAATCTCTATCTTTTAGTCTTTGTCTCTCAGTCTCAGTCTTTCCGTCTCTGTCTCTCCACCAAACGCTACCTTTATAATTTTGTTTTCCTAAGGTATCTTTTAATTCAGTAGGGTAAAGATTGGAATTGTGATTAAAGGGACAAATAAATTTTGTATGCTAAATTGCTAATATACTTAGTTACTGCACCAAGTAATTAAAAACATGATAGAATTCATTCATAAATTACGTGTTAATTTTGATTTAATGAAACGATAATAATCTTTCTTTATCCTGTTATTGTTATTATTAATAACACTAATTCTTGCGGGGGCCGCCGTGACTTCCAGCGGCGACTGAAGCGGCGGCACGTTATCCAAGACGCGCCAGACCTTGACGGAGTTGTCCAAGCTCCCAGTGTACACCATCCACCCATAACTTTCCTCTTCTTCTTCAACTTGTATAGCTGCAATGCACTTAACTGGTCCACTGTGACCGTTAAGAACCGAAAGCATCGCGTGTTTCCCACTCTCCTCGTCTCTCTTCCACACGCAAACGCTCTTATCGGCGGAGCCACTCACCACAAGGTTCCCCGCCACCGCCACGCAGAGAACCGCAAGCTTGTGCCCTCTCAGCACTCCCTCCTGAGAGAATCCATGCTTTTTATTGTTACACCTTCTCATTCCCCAGAACCTCACCACTCCGTCGGAAGATCCGCCGTAAAGCACCATGGACCACCGGTTGACCGCGAGTGCCGTGACGGCACTCTCATGATCCAACAAAACCTCTTCTAGAACGTGCATGGTGATCCCTTTCTTCCCTTGGTATTCCCTTCGCCACATCTTCACCGTGCCGTCTGCGGATCCGGTGAAAACATAGCACCCGAACGCCGCGACGACTGCATTGACGGCGTCGGAATGCGCTTCAATGGATTCCAAGAATCTGGAATCGGAAATGCTCCATACCTTGACGGTTTTGTCCCAGGAGGCGGAGTACAAGAGGCCTTGGTCCTCGTCGAGGCTTAGACTCGAAACGGCGTCGTAGTGCCTCCCCTTGCTCTTCGGTATCACGGAGCTCTTCACGTACTCTCTTAGAGTCGGTAAGCTCCCTATGCGCCTGTTCCATCAACAACCCAACGGTTAGTCAGTTACTGTTTTAGAGTTAGTTATACACAAACTAACTAACAAAAATACTTCAACAATATTCACGTGAGATTGATTGACGAAAATAGTTAAATAAAAATTTAGTCAAATTATTTAACAACTTTTAATTAAATTATCAACTATTAACTTCACGTGACTGTTATTAAATTTTCTCATAATTCATTGAGATTCAAATACAATTAAATTCATATGAAATTAATAATTAAAAAACTTTAATAATAATTTAGTCAAATTTATAAAATTAACTCCACGCATCTTTTTGTTATTACCTGTGGTTGGTTGGGTTGGTTCGGGACACCTTCCATATTCTAATCTTTCCGTCTTGGTGACCGGTGAATATTATTTTGCCGGAAATAATTATAGACTTAACTAAACCGCTTCTTGATTTGAAGCCGGTAAAGTCCTTCAAATCTTTCCAAACCCTAATGTTCTTGCTATCGGAGCCGGTGTACAGCAAGTCCCCACACACCGCCAGCGAGTATATATGCCCTTCTTCCCTTACCAGCGACCCGACCAGCCCGTTTCGCACCGTCATCAAGTTCTGTTTCAGCTGCTTTGGTGGCGTAGACGGCAAAAGCCATGGCGATTTGTTGTAGGGAGAGGTGTTACCTTGGTAGTTCAATGGTGACGTCATGTATGGAGAACCGACGGTGGAACTGGTGGCGCCCGAGGCGCTACTCGGCCGCTGACTCCAGTAGTCTGAATCCTCGCTTTGGAGGTCGTGGTCGTGGTCGACGTGAGGTGATGACGGCAGATCGGAGTGCAATAAGACTCCAAGCTTTTGCCGGTGTAACGTTGGGCTTGGATCAACAAACATGGTAGATACTTTCGTGTTTGATTCTAGTTTTTAAAAAATTTAAGAATTAAATCAAGATTTTATTAATAATTAAAAAAATTGAAGAAGAGGGAGAAGGAAAGTATGAGATTTGTTTAAGAGAATGGAGAGGTGAGATTGGATTATGAGGTTATATAAATAAAAGAGAGATTGAAAGAGAGAGAGAAATGCATGAACATTGAATAGAAGAGTAATAGTGATTGGGGACACGTGGCGGTGCCACATAATGTGTGGTGTATTGTAAGTCCGGTATGAATAGGTAATGCTTGGTTAGTTAGTGGTTACATACAGAGTTTTTGTTTCTCTTCGGGATAATCACAATTTCTTTGTATACGTCTTCTCATAATTAAATTTGGCTTCACTTTTAACAAATTGTTTGGGAATTTGTAATTACACACTTAAAATAGTCTTTTTGTAACAAAAAGAAAACAAAGTATATCGGTTTGATTACAACGAACATCGCTTTTTTTTTTTTACACGAAAGAAAAAAAAAACTCCGTTAATTTAAATTTATGATAGAAATTCAGGTGTAATTGATTTTACGTGAAGTTAATACTTGAGAGTTGTTAAATGATTTGACTAATTTGATAAAATTTTTATTTAATTACTCTCAAATATCAACTTTATGTAAAGTCGATTTCATCTGAGTTTTCACCTTAAATTTAATATATGAGTAACTAATAACAAAAACCAAGTCCTTAACTATTTCATTTTAAGTAGTTTTATATATGGAGGTCACTTAGATAAAGATGTTAAAAATGTCTTTTTTTAAAGATGTTTTTTAAAAAATTAAAATTGTTAATATATATAATTAATTAAACTGTGTTATTTTATTAAAATTAGACTAGACAAATCAATTTAGCCAAAAAAATTAGTAAATTAAATTTTAAATCGGTCTAAATTAATATTTTTTTTATAAAAAATGACTATAATATTCCTAATTAAAAAACTCTAAATCCTAATCCTATGACGACGGAAGAAAAAAAAAAGGGATAGAATTTAGAATTTTTAAAGTTAATATATATATAATAAGAGTATTTTAGTCATTTTCTATAATAGGGGTATTGTAATAATTTTTTATGAAAAATAATATTAATTTAGACCGATTCAAAATTTGATTAACCATTTTTTGGTCAAATTAATTTATCTGCCTAATTTTAACAAAAAGTAACACAATTTAATCGATTATATGTGTTAAATTTTAATTATTGAAAAACATCTTTAAAAAAGACGTTTTAAACATCTTTATTGAAGCATCCCCTTTTTATATATATATATTCTGTTATTAATTCTATTTTATTTTCTCACAAGTTAAAGTATTAAAAAAGTAGATTTTCCAAATCTATTTAATATGATGTATTAACAAATGGTAGATATTCTCGTAATGATATCTTCACATGACGATAGTATTATATATCATTAGATAAATTAATATGTTTGACTAAATATATTTAGTTAACTATCTAAAAGTTCACAATATCATCTTCATATAAAAATATAATCATCATGTGAGTATTCGGATCCCCTTAACAAATACGTGAGCATAACATTTGAAGAAAACATAACTCTTGTATTGTCAAAAGATAGATTGCGTTTGCCGGAAAAGAAAGCATATGGACCATGCAAAGCACATCATAGATTATATTATTTTAGGATTGAGGTAAGCAATCGTAGATATTAAAAGCTCTTTGTACCAAACATTTCACCAACATTTTGACTTTAGTAGCTGCGTTAGGGCTTCACTTATCTCACCGGATTCTTGCAGGTGTCCTTCCAATTCTATCCCACATTCCCACCATATATAAATTATGTCTACTTTAATAAGTATTTCTATATAAACTAAAAATATTTTAGTTACGTAAACTAAATCAAGACTTATAACTATACTGGACTCTTATATATTAAAATAAGCTTATAGTTGTTATAATATATAATTATTGTACCGAGTTCTTAGATGAGATGGATAGTGTATCTGCGTAAAGGTATTTATTTATATATGAAAATGCCATGCATATATATTGTCGAGGACTGATGATGATCATCATCATTATTGAAGATGCCTTTGTTATATATTGAAGTGTTTAAAGGCATCTTTTTAATAACTTAAAATGACAAAATCTATATACTAAATTGGTCTTCAGGAAAAAAAAAAAAAAAAAACTTACTAGAAAAGTAATTAAAATGTCAAGAATAACATGATGCTGACATTTAGAGACGTATTAACTAACAAATGCCAGTTATTAGTCATAGTTTATTGCCAAATAATAAACATTTCATCAAGCAATATTAAAAAGTGATAAAAGGTCACGTAGCTATAGTAGTGTGCATGATTTTTAAAATCAAACCATATATTGTTAAAATAACAAAAAATAATAAGAGTAAACGCTTCTCACATATGCTAGGTCAAAATCACAGCAAAGAGGATCATAAGAATTAAGATGGTGTTAATTACAAGGATGACACTCATCAGATTAGTGTCACGGGAGTGGCTAGAAATTTGTATTGGACACTTGGCCAAAAGATGTGGCTTTTTTTTTATTTTGTTCTAGAAAGTGGCATATATATATAAATCAAGTACAATTAACTTTACGTAAAGTTGATAATTAAGAGATGTTAAATAGTAAATACAACCTTATATGTTTAAAAATTTAAAAATTATAGATATAAAATTTATATTGACCGAATATTAATTAATAAAAGATTTGTATACCCAAAAGTTAAAGTTATGGTAAAAATTCAGGTACAGTCGACTTCACATAAAGTAGATATATAAAAACTGTTAGATGATTTGACTAAATTTTTATCTAATAACTCTTAATTATCAACTTTACGTAAAATCAACTGCACCTGAATTTTTACCGACTTCTAAACCATATTGACTAAATATAAGCGAAATCTTATCAATTTCTTAGATTTAGCAATTCCGAAACGGAACTAGTGGTGAGATGTATATTCTTGTCAATCACCTTTTACATTTCTCAAAATGCATTAAAAATATTAGGTTTATATGGGAAATATATGTGATTGCCGTCGCTTCTTTATGAAGCCAATCTTAGAAGTTAATGATAGGGTTAAGAATATGGTGTTGAGAATGGAGTTGAATTAGTCAATTCAACTAGATTAATTAAACACTGATCATTTGACCAGTTCGATTCAAACAAATAATTAATTATTAAAAAATTTCTCAATTTAACAACTTATTCTTCATTGGTCATTCCAACAAGCTATTTTGTCTGTCCCCATTTATACAAATTCCCAATGTAACAACTCATTTGAAAGTAGGTCCAAATTAAAATATGGAAAAGTCTAGGACCAGTAACTTTATTAAATTTTGGTCAGCATGTAATCAGCAAAGAAAAGTGAGTTATTGGATCCAATCTCACACCATTAAAACTATTATTGATAGCTATTTGATGGCTATAAATCACAAAAATTGCTGGCTCCCTAACATTTCTCTTAAAATATTGGTTGTTGCAATTATACTACTAAAACTTTTTTTATTTATTGTTAGTGTCATGCATGCATATATACATTCGGTTAGGGGTGTAAGTTACCAAACCGAACCGAAAATTACTGCAAAATTGAATCGAAAATTACAATAACCGACTTAAAAACCGAAAAAAATTGTCTTTTTTTTTGTTTTTTCTGACAAAACCGATCGATTCGGCTCGATTTTCGGTTGGTTTGATAAAAATCGAACCGAATATATGCATACATTTCAATGTTTTAATCATTTTAACCTTTAACCTAACAACAAAAATCCTCAACCCCTAACCATTTCAATGTTTTATTCTTATTATTTCAATTTATTGACTATTTTGAACCTCTAATTATTGTGATTTATATTCTTTTCATTAGGAATTAAAAATCGAAAAAATTGACCGAACCAAACCGCTATTGATTCAATTCGATTGTTGTAAAAACAACAAACCAAACGATTGTGTATCTATAAAAACCGAACATATCGATTTAATTGGTTTTTTGTCCAAAACCAAACCAAACCGAACTGATAACACCCTACATTTGCTTGAGCCTAGACTTTTAATTTCTTGCTTTGATTTGTCACTTTTTATGAAGTGGAAATAAAATTAAACATACAAATAATAGGGTAATGTTAGGTATTCAATAACTTTTTTGAATAACATAAATAATTACTAATCAAATTAAAATATACTACACCTTCAAATTATTCACCTAAATTTTAATATTAGAACAACTATCCGTACACCTAATAAAATAAACATTCGATATATCAGTTATTCACATTGTTTAGTATTTTTATTGTCTATCTATACTTTTTTCAAATAATATCGTTAAGTTATTGGCTTAATATATATCATTGATTAATTTCCTTTGGTGCATAGTATGGCTGCGCTGGACAAGTGTTTAAAGGAATATCACGGGCAAGGGAATAGAGTTGAAGTTAGACACGTGTCGGCTGCCTAAACACTCGACAAAAACAAACGTTGAGGATAATGTTGTACATGTTGTGATGATACATTCATGAATATGGATGAAATCAATCAAATAATAATTTCATTATTCTTGAGCCCTTTGGAATTCTCAGTTATACATATAATAGTTGACAAATAAAGCATCTAGCTAGCTAGGATTATTTGAAGTCAAATTCAAACATAGATAACAACCTTAATCAAACGTAATTGTGTTGTACGTTATAACAATGACATGAGATAACACTCATTCTCATCTATTGCAAATGTACTTCACGTATGGTGTGATAGAATAAAAGAGAACGTGAAAATTAGAAAGAGCATTATTATCAATACTAAAATTAATATATAATATAATTACAATATTTGACAAACTTCTTCATTTGTTAGTGTTTTATCACATTTCATTAGAAACGTATAATTAAATTCAATGCTACGATCTTAATTAAGGAGGGACTTTATTTTTCTAAAACAAGTTTATTGTAAAGTTCTTTTTTATGTGTGTGTGTATGTTTTTTTTTTTTTTTTGTGAGGGCATGGTGTGTGTCTTTTTTTTTTTTTTGGTCTTGCATGGTGTGTGTTTATGTATGTGGTTATTTATTTATTTATTTTGGGTCTAACTATGTATATGATTTAGTAATCTCTTTTTGGACCCGTTATTTTCTACTCTCTTAAATTAATTCCTTTGCACATATATGTACGAATAGGCCTTCCAAAAATACATAGTTCAACAGATCAGAAGCCCTAAGGGATATTCAATTTCGTTTTTATTTTTCTCATCAACTATTTTTGGTCACTTCTTGACCCAAAAACAAAAAGGAAATCATTTCACTCCTTTTGTTGAACTTAACGAACTATTATGACCAAATCAAACCAAAAAAAAAAAAAAAGAACTATTATGACTAGGTAAAGTTTGGAAATTTTTATGATTCGATTTGATTTGATGATTAAGTATTTTTTTCATATTCTAAAGAACACGTTATAAGGAGGAGAATATTAATTTCTCATCACTCATTATAATACATTAATATTTAATAACTCAATTTTATAAGGTTAATTATTATATTATAATTATCATTCTACTATTAAAGAAATGTATAATATTAATTACACATAAATCTAAAAGCATCATATGAACATATGATATATCACAATAAAATATCAAATAACTTATAAAAATAGTAATTTATTTTTTTATATAAACTTAATTTAAAAGCCAACTCATAGTCTCTATCAAAATATAAGGAAAGGAACTCATGATATCACAACTTCACAATATATGCATTATTCTAAATACGTGCACTAAGATATGATCTCTAATTAACTTAGTTCTTCTTGCGAACCATGCTAATTTGAATATTGAAGTCCTTGTAAAAACACTCCCACCATTGAGAATGACGAACTTAAAACATTGAGAATTTGAAATAAAAAGATGACGTCAACATCGTATCTTCAATTTGTTCTCTACAATTTTATTCAAATAATTCCTAAATTTAAAAAAACAAAAATATTTATGACAAAAAACCATCGATGCACTTTGACTATATATGCTTCCTGATTGATTCTTCCATCATTATTTCTTGTAGATATTTTACTTTTATTTTTTTTATTTCTTCTTCTTTCTATTCAATATTATTGTCGTGAAATAGTGAATATTCAGATATTTAATTTAGATTCAGTATTTCATAAAATTGTTTTTTTTTTTAATTTAAATCGATAAGAAAAACCCGTAAATTAAGAAAAATTTTTCGTGAATTAATAAGTTGAATTATCAGGTAAGAACTTAGAAGTTCTTAACACTTGGATTTTGTGGTAATCAGGTGAGAAATTCTTACAACGTGGGCCACTTTCTTGTTTCTGTTTTTTTAAATTAAAATTTATATATCTTGTACTATAACAAATATATTAAAATTACAATCGAAATTTTTTTATTAAAATTATAAAAAATTTAAATTTTTAATATATTTATTTTATATTTATTAATAAAAAATTTTAAAACTTTGCTAACGTGGGAAATGCAAAACACGCTTTCTTCGTGGATCGGACATATACAATAACTTTTGGCTTTAGATATTATTAACAAAACTTAATAATATCATCACGACCAGAAAAAAAATATTTAATAATGTATATGATCAATATTGTTAGATGAATTTAATATTAAAAAAAAAAATGAATTCATAAGTGGATTAATTATTCACTTTTTTATTCTCTTCATCTTTTCTGTTATAACTTTTTTCTTTCTCTCTCTCTATAAAATCATTGTCGGACACAATAGATTCACTTATTACGAATATACAATATTATTTGAATGCATTTATTTATTTATAGCTATTTGAAGTTTATGTATATCTTATCCATATATTAATAAAAGATGTGGCTAATTGTACAGCAAAAATCATATGAATAAGATATAATAAAAATAATATGAATATTGCTAATAAACATTTTAAATAAGGTACTAGTTAAGATTAGTTATTTAAGATAGTTGTATGTATTCTTTATATGATAAATATTTTGAAAAATTTAATATTTCAGTACAAACACCTTACCTAATGAATGAATAGGGGTGCTCATGGATCAGATTCGATTCGCATATTTATTCGAATCTGATTCGAAAATTGCGGATATAGATCCGATCCGCAAGACTATCAAATTGGGTCGGATCAGATCCACATACTAATTGGGTCGGAGTGCGGATTTTGTGTGGATATTTGCATATCCGCAAAAATAAAGAAATAAATAAATAAATTTTCTTTTTATATTTTATTTTAACTAATCATTATCATATATGTTGTATTATTTTAATTTATTATTTAATAAATGTATATTTAATATTATTTTAAGAGTAAACATATTTAAAAAAATAGAAAAAAAATTTATTAATATGTTTTTTAATAAAAATAAGTTTTTTAAATATTTTTGTGTTTTGCGGATATAGGTATTTGATCCGATCCGATTCGACCCGCAAATGTGTGAATTGGATCGGATCCAAACTTAAAAACTGTGGATATAGGATCCGATCCGATGATTTTAATACAAATCGAATCGAAATTTTGACAATATCCAATCCGATTCAATCTGCATTCACCCTAGTAATGAATTTGAGATTGTTTTTAACTAAATCCAAATAATATTTATAAATTGGTACTAATAACAATTCTTAGTAGCTGGCTGGCATGAAATGATGTGGCCCACAAACCCAGAAAACCTGTCTATTAATACTTTTCTATTCTTTATTTGTCACGGGCACTAAAGTACTAAACACATTCCCTCTCAATAATTATGCTCCCCTCTGTTAATTATTTCAAATGTTTTTTTAGTCATATAAATTATAGTCTTTGGGGGAAAAGAATTCAGAAACGTGTATCTGCAATCTAACATCTTTTCAGGATTCGACCATTATTTTAAGAGGACCATAGCATTTAATTAATATTAGCATAATGAATTAATTAATTAAATAATTAGTGGATTTGAGTCTATCATTTTGATAACTTACAACTTAGAGTAAAAATTGAACGCAAAGTTTTATACTGAAATAATAAAATAAGTTACTTGCATCAACCTGATACATAAAATAATTTAAGAATTGATTTAGTTTCTAAAATTTAAAATATAAGTTACTTGCATCCTTTACACCATTTTCGCATTGACGTGGTTACTACTATGGTGTTTATACGTGGCTCATTACATAATGCATTGATCAATGGAGGCCAGAAGGGAAGCCTTAGGGTTAGGAAAGATGGCTGGCTTTCTCAGCAAATATTCATCAATATATGTTTATTTTGTTTGGTTTATTTGAATGAAAAAAGGTCACACAAAATTGTCTTTAATAGTGAAAAACAGTCGGTTATATTAGATATGCTAAGAGCTTGTAGTTTGAAATACTAAATTTTAGATAAAATATAGTGATAAGAATGTGAATTTATAATCTTTAAGATTTTTATTTACCAGATTTCTACCAATTATGCTAAACGTAAAAAATACTACTTAGTAATTACTTATTTTTAGATGTATAATTTTTTTTTTAATTTTACTTATTTAATAAAATTTATTATTTTCTACTAACACTTTATTATTAGTTCATTTCTTTTAATTTAAATTAATAATTTAATAATATACTTTTATAATACATTTTTAAATATTACTAACTAATTACCCAAGTTTACTAATTTCTATCATTTCTAGTCGCATTTTATTATTTTCACTAAATTTCGGGAGCTAGCTAAGGTGGCTGGCATGCACGGCGGCATGTCCGTGAATATTCTTTAGTTGCCACCTCGACGGTCGACGTAGCAGCAGCCAATAGGCACCACTACTGACCAAACCAATTCTCATTTGATAATTATCCTCCATCAACTTGCTATTTTTACTAAGCTGGAAACTCAAGTGCAGTCGACTTCTAAGTAAAATTGATAGTTAAAAATTATTAAATGAAAATTTAGTCAAATCAATCAAATCATTTAATCACCTTCAATTATCAATTTCACATAAAACACTTTCAATTATTAATTTCACATAAAATCAATTGTACCTGAATTTTTACATTCTATTATTAATATTTATAGTCTCAGGGGATTAATCATAAATAAATAAATAAGAAAGAGAATTATAGACAATGACTACTAACATGTAGCTGCTACTTCAAACATATATATATAGGACCATTTATCGTTCCCACTCCATTATTCGTATCAAAATAAAACAAAAATAATACATCATTCCGTAGCCTGGCCTTAACAATGGCTTCTACCAACAAGATTATCAATAAGCCACTCAGAACCATCCCCGGAACCTACGGCCTTCCCTTCTTCGGACCCATAAAGGACCGCCACGATTACTTCTACCACCAAGGCCGCGACACCTTCTTCCTCTCCAAGATCCAAAAGTATAACTCCACCGTCATCCGTACTAACATGCCACCTGGCCCCTTTATCTCCTCCGATCCAAGAGTCATAGCTCTCTTGGACGCTGTTTCCTTCCCCATCCTCTTCGACAACTCTAAGGTTGAGAAGCGCAACGTTCTTGACGGCACCTTCATGCCTTCCACCTCCTTCACAGGCGGCTACCGCGTCTGCGCCTACCTCGACACCCACGAGCCCGCCCACGCCGCACTCAAGAGCTTCTTCATCAGCACCATCGCCTCCAGGAAGCAACTGTTTCTTCCTCTCTTCCGCAACGTTGTTGCCGAATGCTTCACTCAAATCGAGAACAACCTCTCTTCCAAAACTGCAACTGCAAACCTAAACGACGCCGTCTCCTCCGCCTCCTTCAACTTCATGTTCCGCCTCTTCTGCAACAATAAGGTACTTATTCTAACTAACTAACTGAATCGTTAGCTCGTTTCACGTGGTAGTAATAACTAATTCGCATTTAAAAAGAAAAATACTCAGTTTGGTCTATGAACTTTTCATTCTTTAATCACGTTAGTCTTTACAGTGATTTTTGTCCTAGAGTCGATTGAAAAGTTTGAAAACTAAATTAAGACAATTAAAACTTTAAGAGCTAAATTGAGAGTCAAGTATAACTTCAGGATTAAATTAAGTATTATCTCCATTTTTTCTGTTGTTAAAAGGATCCTGCGGAGACGAACCTAGGTTCAGAAGGGCCGAAGCTGTTTGACACGTGGCTACTGTTCCAGCTGGCACCACTGGCGACCCTGGGGCTCCCGAAGATCTTCAATTACATAGAGGATTTCTTGATCCGTACGGTTCCATTCCCAGCTTTCCTGGCGAAATCGAGCTACAAGAAGCTCTACGAAGCATTCTCGGCGAACGCGGGGAAGCTTCTAGAAGAAGCAGAGAAGGCCGGGATCGAAAGAAGCGAGGCCATTCACAACATAATATTCACGGCGGGGTTCAACGCGTACGGAGGGTTAAAGAACCAGTTTCCAACCCTCATGAAGTGGGTGGGTTTGGGCGGCGAGAAGCTTCACAAGGAAATAGCGGCAGAAGTTAGAAGCGTAGTGAAAGAAGAAGGAGGCATCACAATAAACGGTGTTGAGAGAATGAGTTTGGTGAAATCCATAGTGTATGAAGCTATGAGGATAGAGCCTGTAGTGCCGTACCAATACGCGAAGGCCAGGGAGGACATAATAGTAAATAGCCACGACGACTCTTTTCAGATCAAGAAAGGGGAGATGTTGTTTGGGTATCAACCTTTTGCCACGAAGGATTCTAGAATATTCGAGAAGGCGGAGGAGTTTGTGGCGAGGAGGTTCGTTGGGGAGGAAGGGGAGAGGTTGTTGAAGTACGTGGTGTGGTCGAACGGGCCTGAAACGGAGCAGCCCGGGCCGGAGAACAAGCAGTGTCCTGGGAAGAATCTGGTGATACTACTGTGCAGGGTGTTTCTGGTGGAATTCTTCTTGCGTTATGATACTTTTGAATTTACATACAAGGATATTGTTTTGGGTCCAAATGTTACCATCACTTCTCTCACTAAGGCCTCTTCTACCTTCTGAGTTATTATTCATCTCTACTGTACTTTGTGAAAAAACCACCTACTTTGTTTATATTTTCATTTATTATTTTTTATCAAATATGTTAGTCACTAAAATTATTCATTAATATATTTATATATAAATATATATATAATTTATTTAATTTATTTTTAATATATATTTTATAATAAAAATTATTTAATAGCTGATTTTAGTATATATTTATTATCATATTCATTTTCTATGTATGTCTACCTGGAAAAAATTTGAATGAATGTTAGGGGTGTCCGCGGATCGGATTGGATATGGCCGAAAATTCGATCCGATCCGTATAATTTCTATCGGATCAGATATGATATCCGCACTTTTTAGTGCCGGATCCGATCTGTGCGGATCGGATATCGGATATATCCGCATAATTAAACCTTCTCTTTTTAATCATATTTCTATGTAAAAGAATTCGATAAAAATTTTTCTTTCATACTTTTAAACTTATTTATTCCTAAAATATTTTTAATCAAACTCTCTCTAAATAACAAAAATAAAATAATATAATATATGAATAATAATTACTAATTAAAACATACAAACAAGTAATATAATACCAAACATATATATATTTTTTATTTTTTAATTATTATAGTGCGGATCGGATACGCGTATATAGAACAGATATCCGCGATTTTGCGGATCGGGTTCGATCCGATCCGATCAATTTGCGAATCGGATTATATCCGTAATTTTCGGATCGGATGCGGACATTTACCGCGGATCTGCGGATACGATCTGATCCATGGACATCCCTAATGAATGTACTCTCAATATGACTTGTTGTAGAAAGTGAAAAGTAAAATTTGTGTTTGTGTACAGGAATTTACTTTTATTTGAATGCATGCTTGATTGGTTTTTGTTTTTTGCCCTTTTGATCGGGTTGATAATGAAGGCGAGATGTGGTGTGCATATAATCATGATAGCAAGTTGAAGACTTGAGAAATAATGTTTAATTAATAATATAATTTACACAGTTGTAATTTTTTTAAGCATTATTTACAAGGATTTGGATTCAACGAACCTATCTCACTTCTTTGCAGCCACGATTTTTAACGTTTTATGTATATATATTATCTTAGTCTTTTATTATTAATTAGATCATTCATAATAACTTTTTTTTTCTAATATTTCAATTTGGTGAAAGAGTAGAATTATTTTTTTCATAATAATATAATATAATTTGACCGAAGAAATTAAAGGATAATATTTTGATTAATATTTGAACAAATTTGACCAGTTAAAAAACAATATAATTAATTAGGATTTATATTCAATGTTCATTTTCATTTGGTAGATGATTTTAAAAGCTTCTAAAACGTTACCATCAATCATATTTAGGTTTAGTGAATTTTGGATGTTGTGAAACATGATATACTCGTTTTTCATTTACATTGTTTCTTTTGCATTCGTTGCTTTGCTTTATTTTGGAGTTGTATGTGGAGATGCAAGTTGCCAATTGGGTGATACTTGATTGCTCAAGCTAAGGATTGCTTACGTGGCTGCTTCTGATTGGTAATGCTAGGGAAACAAAAAAAACAGCCAAAACTTATCTTATTTAGCATTCATTAATTGTCGTAACGATTAATGAATGCTAAATAAGGCAAGTTATAGTTATTTTTGGCTGATTTTTTTTGTTACCAAACATTTCTTCTGCAAAATTATGGTGGCACACGTACGTGGATTTATTGTTTTCTTAAATAATGTTTTATATGATTTTATAAATAAGAGATTATAGTTTAATTTGTAAGATTAATTGAAAAAATTGAAAAAAAAAATTATATTTGTCTTGTAATATAACAGTTTTAAAAATAAAGAGAGAATTATAACTTATAAATAAAACATTTGAATATAAAAATTAAAAAATAATAAACATATAGGCTCCACATATAAGATGAATAGTATCGAATTTTGTCTCTATATAATATATATACTATTAAAACCAACCATATAATATAGTATATCATTGTCGTTTTTAATTACAACTATATTTTTAAGGGTATTACTGCATGCTACCAAGTGCACAAAAAGAATACAAAAAACTGAAATGTTTTTCTAATAGAATAAAAAAAGATTTTGATGTTTCCTAATAATATTGAATACACACAAAGTTATTTTTTCTATTGAAACTTTGTTTATATATTTTTAAGAATTACCTTTTATAAACTTGTTATATATAGCATAATTCTATTTCTGTTCTTTTCAATTTTTGTTTCTTAAGATTCATCACTATCTCATTTTCTTATTCAAAATTTTTATTTAATTATAAATTAGTATATCCTTATTCTATGGAAGAAGTGTAGAAATCATTTACTATTCTCTCATTTAATTAATTAAGAATTTTATAACTAATAGGATCTTAAAACATAAGAGTGTCGGGTGCATGATGTTGGACTACTGAAAGAGAATATTATTAAATGAATGTATTCATTAAACTTATCTAAACAATTTTCTAATAATTATAAAACCAAAATTCATCCCAAGTCAAACATTGTCAATTGTCAAATATTTCTTCTCATATAACGCTAGTGACTTAATTCAAGCATTCTATTTGTCAATGTTATAAGTATTGCCGTATTTGGGTAATCTTAATTCTTAGCTTACTTCTTCACGTTTTCAAATGTTCAATTTTTCATTTTTTCACAATTTTCCCGTGGAAATAATGGCACGTGCATTTTATTAATTGAACTTATTTAGCCCGTTGTTCGGGTGTATTAAATTGGAACCTATTGCCATGTTGACTATCCTGGGTGACTATGTCATCCTTTAATTTGTATAACTTTGAAAAAAAGAAAAAAGGGTTAACAATTTAATAGAAGACTAAAACTCTATTTTTTATTACTAACTAAAGCAAGCCATCTTAATTTACTGTTTCATACGCTTCCTTATTCCAATAATATTATTATAAAGAATGAAACTTCCGTTATTTTTAAGCTACCGATATACTAATCCTTCAATTAATATCTTAATGATACTATAATAACATACACAAATACTATATATATTAAAATTAATCAATAAAATTAATTACTAATATATTTATATATAAATATATATAATTTAATTTATTTTAATACATATATATTTTTTAATATATATTTATATTATAATTAATTTTAGTGATTAATTTTAATATATACGTAATTACCTAACATAGTGGATTAACATGTATGGTTAAGAATGATACGGCACAATTATACGCTGCATAAAGGTTTTTAATATATAATAATAAAGAGTGATATTTTAAATAAATTGTTTTTTTTTTAAACAATTTTTGTATCAGAAACATTAATTTCTCCTCAAACTCTGTACCTAAAGCCCTCTGTCTTTCACCACCGCTATCTAATAAAAAATTTCAAAAAATATTTAAAAAAAATAATTATGTGATACAAAAATTTTCAAAAATAATGTGGTTCAGTGTATAATAAATTAATAAGTTAAAAAAAAAGAGGAAGCACTGCAATATAATCACCAGGGACCACTGATGCGTAAGATCATCCTCAACCATTCCTTCCAAGATTATGTATATGAGTGTGTGTATATATATATATATGTGTAATCTTGGGTGGAAGGACATTGGTCCCTATCTTCGAACATTGTTATAGTATCTAAATAGTATCGTCCAATTTGTTAAAAAAGAAAATAAAAACTAATATTTAACTTTAAAAATATATAAATAAATAATTTCTAAATATTTAATATTTACCTTATTAATAGATAACTTCGACAAATTCGGCACCAAAGAATTTGCCGAATTTTAATGTGTGTAGTGTGTCCTATACTACACAAGTACACATATATGCATACATGCATGGTAGCTAAATATATATGCAAATACTGCATAGCCAGTTATAGCCACACCCACTTGCATTGCCATAAAAAAGCATTTTTTATGTTCAATATGATGTAGGACAAAAACTTGTTGGGGAACCATGCATGAGCACCAATCAGTCAATCATATAGCTAGGGTGATTCATGAATAATGTGACTTTTATTTGATTATTGGTTTCGTGTGCATGGCTTAAAGAGTATATAAGTTTTTTCCAACAATAGAATCTACATACATTTTCAAAGGTGGATAGTACTTCTAAGAGGAAAATAATTAATGTTTGTAAGAAGTGGATGGATGTGTTTTTTTTTTTTTTTTTTTTTTTTTTAAATTTGGAATAATATCTAATTGAATAGAAATGAGTATATTTTTCAGATAAAATGACAAGAGTGAATGATATAATCACATAATTAACACACAGAGGTCAAGTTGTAAAGTGTGGTACAATATTTGTCTTCATTAGCTGTTGATAAGGACAGTATATACTAAAATTGATAATATTAGTTTAAAATTATGGGTGTTATTGCTATTTACTTTTTAAATAATA
The DNA here is from genome assembly GCF_059453495.1 of Arachis ipaensis. NCBI lineage: Eukaryota > Viridiplantae > Streptophyta > Magnoliopsida > Fabales > Fabaceae > Arachis > Arachis ipaensis. Next base: position 149,777,487 of record NC_142435.1, on the reverse strand, counting down.
ATGCTAGAGAATTAAGAGTGTACCAGCGAAAAATCCGCTAAATGTTTTTGGGTGAATCCAAAATCTCTACGTAAATAATGTTTATGTTAGGCATTAGGATGTTTCTTCTACTAAGTATCAGAATATTTCTTTTTCATACTAAATGGATGTTTTTTTATATATTTTATAAATTTTTTTATATACTAAGAATCAGGATTATTGAAAGTTCTGTGATCTCCACCTCTATTTCTCCAACGTATCATTTGGAATTTTAATTTGGGGTGAGAAGTAATTAATATCAAATATTATAAATTAAAAATAAATAAAATTAATTAAATATAATTATAAATTAATTAAGTTGTTTACTTTTTGGCTGATCACCTCTTGGTTCATATATTTTTTTTACTTTTTTTTTTTAATCCTAAATTTCCACCCATTTAAGATAACTCTATAAAAAGTAAAAACCATTACTATGCACTTGTATATAAAGACTAAAGAGTAACTGGTTATTACTTATTAATTGGTTTCAATTTCGAATTAAACAATCTAATAAGCATATCGGATAAAGTAATGTTTCATATATATCAAGCATTAATTAATTCCACATGATTTAAATCACTTACAAGAACCCTTTCATATTATATTGTTCCTGGTATAGGGGTAATAAGAATAGAGGAATAATGTTTTTGGCGTGACATTGTGTTATGAATACAATAATTATGTATAAAATGGAGTAGTAATAGGAGTAATGTGATTAAATTATTAGATTTAATTAATGAATGATACTTTAAAGGCTAATAGCATTTTCAAATTGTTAAGTAGTTTAGTATTTAATTTGTGTCTATCTTTCTAGGGTCGGTAAAATTCTTGGCTCTGAGCCACGGAATGCGACAAAAGCTAACATGGTCAGAATTCAGATCAAATATTATCATCTTGCTTCCTCCTGAAAAAAATATATATTCTAAGAGAATTGGGTGATCATTCTCTCGTGGAGCACGCAATCCATAAAAAAAATATATATTCCTAACAAAATTGGTACATTATTTGAATGTAGGTTAATTGCGATTGGGACTGAAAGTGTCATCTTCTTTATTAGATGTGTTATTAAATGTTTGTTTGGGCAGAGCTAGGTTGGTTTCTTAAAGGAAACAAAAAAAAAAAAAAATATTAGGTACTAGTATAAGAGTTTAATTTTATAAATATCTATTATTGTATAAAAATATCTTCAAAATCGTACAATAATTATTGAGTTGCTAAAAACATCTAATAAAACAGAAAAAATACAAAGCATTTTTTTTTAAGAAATTCTTAGAGAATTATTTTTTTTTTCGGTCAATATTAATTAATTTTTTAAAATTAATTTTTATTTTAATAAATCTTAAATTTTTAATTCTAATTAATTATATAAACCTAAATATTAAAGTTTGTTATATCTAAAAAATAATTCTTTATATTTTTTATTTTAATTTTTTTAAAATTTTCTTTTTATTTCTTTTTTTTCTTTACAATACCACAATTTCATCCATGGTTGACTATTTTCCATTCACCCATTGCTGTTTTTGATTGTTCTAAATTTTAAAATTTAAAATTTAAATTAATTTTATTTTTGTCTAAAAATTAAAATTAATCTCTCATTTAAAAAGATTATTAAAATATAAGTAGTAGCATTATTTCAATTATTGTTGATGAAAAAAATAATGACTTAAAATGCATGCAATTAGTGGCTAATTTTTTTTTATATTGTTTAAATATATGTGTAATACATCATTATTGGAAGATTAGGTGTTTTTTTTTATATGGTGTTTTATTTAAATCGGACGGTCCGATTTGTTTGAAGAGAAAAATAAATTACAAATCGGAGGGTCCGATTTGTTTGGAGAAAAAAATAAACTACAAATCGGTGGGTTCGTTTTGCATTTTTTATTTGTTTTTATTTTTTAAAATAAAAATCGGACGGTCCAATTTTAACATTAAAAAATTTTTTATTTTCGAATTCACAAATCGGACCGTCCGATTTGTGATTGTTTGTTTGAAAAAAAAAAATAAAACAAACAAATCGGTGCATCCAATTTGTACATTCCATATCAATGTGAAACACACTTCTACTCACAGCTTCTTGTTATATACTTCTCTCTCCCACATAAAAAATAACAAGCGGCAATTAGTTGATTTGAAACCACTGTCCAAAGTCCAAATCCTTTTCATGGTACCTTTTAAATTCTTAATAATATATGAGAATGAAGGATTTTATTTTATATTGATCAATGACTAATGACTAATGGATGTTTGAAGGGACATTATAATGCGCATAGTTGGTGATGATGACAGTATAATTCGATAAACAGTAAAGCTAGACAACTAAATAATCTTTTAACCAAATTATTGCAGCTGTTTTGTTTTTTTCTCCTTCTCAGTCGTATGCATTTCTTTTGTTTTTTTTTTTTTTTTCTTCGCTTCCTTATTTTCGTCATCATCACCCTCATTTTCTCTCTCTCTTTCTTTTTTTTTTTATTTTCATTCTTTTCTTCCTTCTTTATTATGATCATCATCACCATTATCATTATCATCATCATTATTATATTCTTTTTTTTAATTAAACATCACAGTTAATTTAACAAAAACACAAATACACTATTTAATTATAAATAAATTTTTTTTTTATAAATAACACATACATTTTTTGTAAATAATATTTAAATTTTTGATAAATAATTAACAAAAGAAATCTTTAAATTTAAGACCGACTCACTTAATCAACAAATACATTTTAATGTATTTTAAATTTAAAAAACATATCAAATTATTATAAAATAATATAAGAATAACTAAATCATTTATATCTTAGTTTAATACCACATAATCAATTTAATAATAACAAAAACATATAATTTGGCTAAAAATGTTACAGAAATCTTTAGTAAATAATACAAGAAGTTTTTAAAAAATCACAAATTTAAAATCTTAACTCACTTAATTAACAAAATATATTCAAAAATTTTGAAACAAAAAATACATCAAATTATTACAAATAACAAAAGAATTACTAAACTTCTTATATATTAGTATCACTTAACTAGTTTAATGATAAAAAAAAAAAGTACATTATTTAATTAAAAATGACATGCAATTCAAAATTTTATGTGTCGTCATTAAAATTTTTTTATGTCAAAATAAAAAACGTCCTATGTCATAGTTAAAAGATTTTGGTGCTATTTATATCAATTAAAACTCTCTCATTCCTCCTCTTTTTCTTCTCGGTCATCTTCTTTTTCTTTTTTTTTTTCTGTCTTCTATTTTTTTAGTTTCATCACCTTCTTCTTACGTATTCTCATAATTCTTATTTCACCTTTTTAACAAAAATCTATGTTACAATTAAAAAATTTCAGTATCAAAATTAAAAAATTTTTTGTGTGACGATTAAAAAATTTTGGTATTATTTTTTTGATAAAGTCTATACAATTTAAAATTCTTTTTATCCTATTCTTCTTCTCATCATTATCGTCTTCTTCTTCTTTTTTTTATTTTTTTTTATTTTATCTTTTCATAATTTTTTTAATAAAAAAAATACTGCAATAATTATCAAGAGACAGAGGAGAAAAAGAAATAAAAAAAAATACATGCATTAACGACAATAACAATAACAAAAAAATAATAATAAAAAAGAAATATGAAAAAAAAAGAAGAAACGTAAAAAAAATATGTGATTTAAATATACGTTATATGGGTAATTTTTGTTAAATTTAGACTAATTTAATTAAATTTTATTAATAAAAATACTTAAATGTATAATGAACCTATTTTATAAAATTACATATTTGTATTTTAATTCTAGAATAAGGTATTATAGAAACCATTCCACCTGCTTCCTAATTGCCTATTTTGGATTTGTATGACTTCTGAAACTGGAATCTTTTTTTTCGTCATTTGTGGTGTCTGTAAGACTCAAACCATCTTTTCTTCTCTCCTCTTCGATAAATATTTTTCTTTGGAAATATAAAAATAAAAACGATGAGATCGGTTGTATTTTGCATATATATACTTATTAATTATTATGCCTGTGTTATATATAAATCGTAATTTTTTAACCCATTTACACTTAATTTATTAGGAGAGATTTAGAGATTTTTTTCAAGTTTTGTAAATATATATATAAAATTTAAAACATTACTGGTTTAATTAAAATGTTTATTCGAATGTATTGAATTGAATATATAGTTGACTGAAAAAAAATCAAATTTTCTTTTAATTTGCAATACTTCAAGACATGCATGTGTTAATAAATCCAAATATTGATATTTGTAATTTGTCTCCTCCCCCGTGCTTCCTTTTTTCTTTTTCCAAACAAATTAAGACATTGTGGACCATGCATACAGATATAGGACATTAAAAGAAAGAGACAAATTAAATAAAGTATGAAAGAGAAGAAAATTCAAGAAAACAAAAAGAAGTTATATACATGCATGTAGACACGGATAGAGAAGAGTGAAATTCCTTACATCTAATGTTAATAAGTAGGGGTGTGTATGACCCAGTCCGGTTTGAAGATTTGGTCTGGTTTCAAATACGTTAGGAGCTATTTTGGTGTAATTTTATTGAGTCTAGGGTCGGGTAAGGGTCTCAAAAATAGACTCGATCATTATATTGGGTTGGATTTGGGCCATAACTCGGGTCACTCGAAGTCGGTCCGGTGGTCCGATCATCATACACATTTAATATTTTGTATTATTAGTAATAGATGAAGGTTATTCTTACGTGGAATTTAAGTATTGTAAACCTTAATATTTTGTGTTATTAGTTATTATAAGGCTATAAGTTAATGTTTTATGTTTAAAATGCATAAGATTTTAGACTAATGCATAATATTGTGTTATTTATATTGATTTAAATATTTAGTGTATTAGACAATATTAGTATTGATTATGGTTATGCTTTAATTTTAGAGAAGAGTTGATTCTTGTTATATTTTTCTAAGTGAATTTTATCATGTCAAATAATAGTTGGAGTCTTGGAAATTTGAATATTTTCACATGCTAGTTTATAAGAAGGTATCAAGAAAATGTAATGTTAATGGCCCGGTTTTCACCCGATTTTTACCTGATATAATCGTGGCCGGAAAGTGTATAGGTTTCATCGGGTCTAGAGCCGGGTTCGAGTCTAATAAATAGGCCCGGTATATATTTTTGGCCGAATCTGAATCACATCAAACCCGGTTTCACCCGGCCCATACATACCCCTATTAATAAGGACTTCCTGTTTTGTTATCCATGCACACATTTTAATTTAATCCTTCTAAAAACTATTTTGGTGTTTAAAGAGAAGTTAAAAAAATGACTTTTCTCATAATAAAAATTTTTTTATTACTTTTCTCTTAAAATAAGTATTTTTAGAATTAAAAAACCAAATACAAAATAATTTATTTATAAACTACTTTTAATATAAGCATTTATTGTTTAAGCTATTTTTTAAAAAATAACTTAATTAAGTTGTTTACTCAAATTGAGCCTAAATTTTGTCCTTTTTATTTTTTCAAGATATTTTTATTAATTAGAATTGAAGCTAATCCAAAAAATATATATCTAGATATGTTAGCTAAAATAATTCGTAATGTAGCCAGTTAGCCCAATACATAAATGGATCAGACCAACAGTTTATAAAACTTGGTCAATTGGACCTTTGCATTATTGATATCTTTTACCAAACTTGAGAAAAAAAAAAATAAAACGATTGAGATGATAACTTAAATTTGTCGTGTGATGCCAACTAGCCTTAGTTTATATGACATATCTTTCTCTTTCCACTTCAAAGGTCTAGAATTTAAATTTTAAAAATTGTAATTGAAAAAAAATGTGGTAAAAATGTGAAAAATATATAGGTGTATTATGTATTTAGCATTAAGAATTGTTCAATTTATTAAAATATTTAAAATTGGAGTTGTCCAATCTCCTGAAAAAAAAAAAATTGTCGTGTGATGCAGCTCTGAGTGAGTAGTGTGTAATGAAAAAAGAAAAATTTTGTTGTGTGATATATTCACGTGCATATCCATAATCCATATAGAAGAACGTTGAACGTTGTTCTCACTTGTCGCAATTCTTATCGAAGCGGCACCGCATTTATGTGATGACGATGACGATCCAATGGTTGAACTCCACGTGGCAGTTCCTATTCCGAGAGTTTCACACGTGTCAGCGCAGTGCAAAATCAGCTTTCTGTTTTCTGTATCTCACACCAAGAAGGCATAGGAAATGTGGAAGCGCAACAAGAAGAGCTACTTAGCAATGAGGAGGGAATTCGAAGATGAAGCAGCTGAATTAATCGGTTCAGATCTGAGGGACCTTGCTTTTGCTGCTAATAAACTCGCCAAAAACGCCGTTAAACTAGCTGCTGTGTCCGGCGCCGGAGTCACTGTGCTTGAATCCGTTGCTTCCATCGCTGCTATGTATGTATCTCTTACTATTCCCTCTTCGATCGTTCCATATCTCTAACCTAATTATCTAATCGCTAATCACTCATCTGCAGCTATTTGCTGATTTTGGATCGTACAAACTGGAAGACCAACATTCTTACATCACTTCTCATTCCATACATTTTCTTCAGCTTGCCTTCATGGATTTTCGGCTTCTTCAGGTACCTCACCCTTTCTTCAGCTAGTGAGAGTTGTTAGTAGATGAAAGTAGTTAGAATAAGTTAGAATCTGTGCTGAGCTGGCACCTTTTCTGTTATGAATTCTGTTAGCTCAGGTATAAATAACCACTCTCACTGTAATCACGTGTAATTCGATTCATTACAGCTTCAATGCATTTTACTAGATCCATTCGTTTCTCTCTGATTTTTCTTGGCTCTGCACTACTCAGAGCAGCTCTTGATACCTCCTCCTTTTTTCCATTGCAGGGGTGATGTTGGGAAATGGATTGCTTTAATTGCAGTTGTATTGCGACTTTTCTTTCCAAGGCGCTTCCCTGGTATCTACATATATGCTTCAATTTTTCTTATAGCTAGGAAAAATCTGATGTCTCTAAACAAGACACAGAGACAGAGTGAGACACAAAATCATGTTTGGCAGAGGAGACATGACAGAAACAATGTGGCCAAAGATACTTAATTAGTGTATTTTGTGTCCATCCTGACATGAAGGACACAGAAACACTTACAAGGGATACAACTTATTTTTTATTTTTTCTTTCATTATTTTTGTTAATTTTTTATAATTATATTTTTTATTATTATATTTTTTATTTCAAATTTTTTGGATGAAAAAAATGAGAATAAATTGGATTTTCATAATTTGTTCTAATTTATCACCAAACAAAATACAAGAACATAAAATTTTCTGTCTCTGTCCATTAGTGTTTTGTCCTGTTTTGTCCTGTCATGTTCTCGAAAACAAAAGCGGCCTAAATGCTGATTAAGTTGTATGCTACAGTATTTATTTTCTTTTCCCTGTAGATTTTGTCGGTATTCTTTTACTTGCTTGCTTGCTCATTCGCTATCAGAAGAGAAATTAAGATCTATGAAATATTTTCCATGCCATGGCAATTAGAAAGTAGTAGTAACTAAGTAACTAACTTGTAACGGTTGATATTGCAGAATGGTTGGAACTTCCTGCTGCTTTGATTCTGCTCGTTGTGGTAGCTCCAAGTCTGTTTGCAAGCACCGTTAGAAACAATGCAGTAGGGGTGATAATATGCCTTGCCATTGCATGTTACTTGCTGCAAGAACATATTCGCGCTTCCGGTGGTTTCAGAAACTCCTTCACCAAACCTCACGGCATATCCAATACGTTAGGAATAATCCTTCTGTTGGTGTATCCTATCTGGACGCTCGTGCTCTACATTCTATAGGTACAAACATAATGTATGTGTAGCAGCAAATTTGGTCTTGTTTAATGTGTCATGAGTGAGAAGCAAGTTGAATTTTGTTGTTGTTAATGTTTGTTAACGTATCTAGAGATTAGAATTCCTTGCCATTGTTTATGACTTTTGCTTTTGCATGTCCTTGTAGTTTGGATGCGTATAAATGATGAGTGAATTCGCGTATTCAAATATCGTTCATCTTTCTTGATTCAGCAACATTTTATTCCTTGAAAAAGAATGCAATATTGCTACATAGAAGGTGAATTGACACTGAACATGAAGACTCAAAATGTGACATAGCTGCAACATTTTCAGATTCTGTATCTCTCTCTCTTTGCTAAGTGTTCTTGTGGTGCTATTAACATCATCCTTAGTTTGTAGTGTGAAGATAACATTAGGGATGTGTTTGGTTGACTAATAAAAATGGGATGGACAATTTTTTCGATAATTTCTTGACCCATAAATAAAGTTTATTTATAAAAATATGCATCGTACTTTTACCTCTTAATCAAACATAAATATAGGGGTGAGCACAGGTAGCGGGTAACCAATTATCCATCCGAATCCGAACCGAATCAATTAAATTGGTTTTGAAACCAATGAATAATTGGGTTCAACTCAAACCAAACCGATGATCTTTGTTAGTGATTGGTTCGGGTATCGATTCTGGGAGTGGGTATCGATTCTGGGAGTGCGGAATCCGAATCAACCCGCGAACCCGATCATATATTAATTAAATAAAAAAATAAAAAATATATATATGACTTTTTCATTAGACAGATTATTCATTATTAATATGTTTGGATTTTAATGGGTTTAGTTTTTAATGTATTTGGTGTTTAAATGTTTGGATTATTTCTATTGATATTACATGTTTATTATATTTGTTGAATTTTTAAGATAAAAATTTGATTTTTTTTTATGAATTTCAAAGTTATCGGATAATTAATTACCGGAACCGAACAAATCCGTTCTTTATTAGTTTGGTTTGGTTCAGATACATATACAAAAAAACACAAATTCGATCCAAATCGAACCAATTATATTTTGATCGGTTCAATTCTAATTTTACCATGAACTCGAACCAAACCGATCCGTGCTCACCCCTATGTACATACTCTCTAGGAGTTTAAGTGTTTATCAGTTTATGAAAAAATAAAGTAAAGTAAAAGAAACTGATTTTTCAAGGGAAGGGAATTTATAGCTTTTTGGAATTTTCAAAATAATTTTATTAATTAATATTGACAAATTACACACGTGGAATGTAGCATACAGAATTACAGACACTTAATCACTTCATAACAAGGAACGACAACTAAATTTTGTTTATCACTTGCAAAGTGTTCATTCATAAACATATATTTACAAGAAACCAAATGGCTTCTAACACAACTGGTAAAAATTACTATCAGAGCATAATGTAGGACTACAGGGTACCCTCTTGTTATATGGTTCACGCCTTTGTTCCCTTTGCTTCCTTGTATAGTTCCTCAATATGGTTCTGCGCATGTTTGTATAGTAACATTAGTTTATCAAATTAAGGCACTCAAACATCTCATTGTAATTCATAGATAGCCCTTGAATCCAGATATAAGGAAGCTAAAACCAATTTACATTTATAGGCTTGTTTAAATTCTAAATCATATCAGTATATGAAGGAGTTAAATAAATAAACAAAAAAACAAGCAAACCACTAAAAACTTGTAAGGTTTGAAGTGAAACAGAGTTATGAAATATTGATCACGGCTTGAAGACAAACCTTATAATACTTGAGCAACTGTGGTCTCTTCAACTTGAATGTTGGGGTTATTAAATCTCTCTCCATGTCAAAGGGAATTGGTTCCAAATGAACAGCCTTTAGCAGCTCAAATCCTCTAAGCTGAGAGAGTTAAAGTCAAAGATTTAATTAGTATGAACAAAATAGATTATATATATTGTTATAAATACTTAACACGAATTATGAAAGTGATTAATTATGTATATGGATTAGTGGACAAATGTATTTTTGTATTATCTTTTTCATTATTCTCTCCCCTCTTTAATAATAGGAGTATAATACAACAATTACAAAGTTTTGCACTTTGTCCTGCTTAGTAGGAGATATGATAGGGGAAAAAATAGGAATATTATGGATATGAAAAATTAATATTGTCTAAATTTATTAACAGAAAGTTATTTTTTTTCTAGAAATAATATACTATCTATTGTCATATATCAGCAGCATAGGATTAAGATGGAGAATTTCATATACATACTTGGTGTTTCTGAGCAGTGCTGTTGAGGTTATCCAATATGTATTTTCTTGCCTTCAGATTATCACATAAAGATTTATAATCTGCAGTCAAATTATGCTCAAGTGCCCAATCCTCAAGGGCCTTTCTTTCAGGAACCACCACAGCCACCAAGAATGACTCAAAACTATTTCCATACACCCAAATCTGCATCCGGAAGGAAATTTGTAATCCATATTTAACAACATAAGTTTAGTTAGGGGTGAGCACGGGTAGCGGGTACCCGATTACCCGTCCGAACCCGAACCGAACCAATTAAATTGGTTCTGAAACCAACGGGTAATCGGGTCCAATCCGAACCAAACCGATGGCTTTTGTTAGTGGGTTCGGGTATCGGTTTTGGGGGTGCGGAACCCGAACCAACCCACGAACCCGATGTTTAGACAATGATTATTCATTATTAATATGTTTTGTATTTGGTGTTTAACATGTTTGGATTATTTCTATTGATGTTACATGTTTATTGTACTTGTTGAATTTTTAAGACAAAAATTTGGTTTGTTTTTATGAATTTCAAAGTTATCGAGTACCCAATTACCCGAACCGAACCAATCTGTTCTTAATCAGTTTGGTTTGGTTCGAGTACATGTACAAAAAAATACAAATCCGAACCAAACCGAACCAATTATATTTTGATCGGTTCGATTCTAATTTTACCATAAACCCGAACCAAACCGACCCTTACTCCGTTTAGTAATTGAGAAGAATTACAATGCCATATTATATATATGCAATTAAGTGTTGATTCTGTGAGTTTATATAGAAACACACCGAAGTTATAAGAGGGCATTGCAGATACTTGTTCTCTATGCTCTCCACAGCAATATATTCTCCTTGAGATAACTTAAAGATGTTCTTTTTTCTATCAATGATTTTCATTGCTCCATTTGGTTGCCACTCTCCAATGTCACCTGCAATGATTTCCAAATCAAGCCTTTAATATTGCATTTAGAGTTTGAGTTATTAGTTATAACTCTTGCACTGATTTATTAATTAAATGACAAGTCACTAGTTAGTCACTTTAGTCAACTCTGAGAGCAACTAAGAATTTCTTGCATTTAGAGGCAATGTAACAGGTTTTAATATTCTACATAGTTAACATTTACCTGTATGAAACCAACCATCAACCATAACCTCATGAGTAAGATCTTGACGCTTGTGATAACCAGAGAACAAGCTAACACCTCTGAGGCAAATTTCTCCACGTGGCACACCGGAAAGTGCATCATATCCCATCTCAGGCACTGATTCAAGCCTTGCTTCAATGGTTGTCATGGGGATTCCAACAGTTCCTGTCATTGAATACACATCACCTATTGCTGTGAAACACCCAGCACAGCTTTCAGTAAGACCTGTCATATCAAAATGAATACACAATCATCAACAATTTCATCTCTATTCAAAGACACTGAAAGATTAAATATCAAAGTTGATACCATATCCTTGTGATAATGTAGATCCACTAGTGACCCTCATAAACTCCTCAACATGTCTAGGCAAAGGAGCAGCTCCTGATAACAAGATTCGAACTCGTCCACCTAATGCTTGTTTTGTCTACCAATTATTCAAACCAATAATGTATTAGCTTTTTAATTCAATCTTTCATGAGTTTTCTATCTTGCTAGTAAAGTATTGATTAAGTTTAAAGCATACCTTATCAAACACAAGCTTATCAAACAAAGGTGCTGCTTTGTGTTGTGGAAGACCCTTCTCTAGATTTCTCAACTTGCTGTTGTTAGAGTCAAGATTAGTTTACATATGAATAGGTAGTTAAAACTGTCATAGAGATTAATTAGTGATAAAACATACTAGTTATATGCATAATGAAACAATGCACTTTGCAGTGCTCCTCCAGAGGAAACCTTGTTGTTTATACCTTCAATTGCAAAATAAAAAAGGAAAGAGGAGCTTAGAATGAAAAAAAAAATAAAAAATACTTGGAGCATTATTTTCATATATGATAATATCACAGAAGAAGAGAATTAATTACCAGCATAAATACGGTCAAAAACTCTAGGGACACCACAGAATATGGTTGGTTTTAGTGTCTGAATATCTTCCAACAGAAACCTAACATCCTGCAATATTTAGTTTGAAAAATTCAAAACTATGCATTAAAAAGTATATAACATAAGATGGAAACTATATTAAATTAAACCAAATTAAATTTCATGAAGTTAATATGGAAGTCTTTCTCACCCCTTGCCAAAATCCTATTGAAGAGTTCTTGTGGATGCAATAAGTTTCCATTATCTGGTCATATACATGTGCAAGAGGAAGAAAGGAGAAGTACACATCCTCCTCTGTTGCCTACAAATATTCCAATATCACAATTTTCTTTAATTGTCATAAATATGAGAAACATGATACATGACAGAGTACAATGGCGTCGTTTGATTCATGTAGCCGACCCCACTTAGTGGGACAAGGCTTTGTTGTTGTTGTTGTTGTTGTTATTGTCATAAATATGAGAAACTCAACCTTGTCTGGTGACTTATATTCGGTCAAAATCGAGTCGATCTGATGTGTAATACAAAATAACTCGAATATTTGAGTGACTTATTTTGAATTGTACAACAGATTGACTCATATTTATGCTACAATTTGAGTATATCCTAAGAGGTAATAACTTTTTGTAACAGAAGAAGATTAAGATGCTAATGAAGTAAGAATAAAAATTCTTATAGCATACCACTCTGTCTGTTAGTGAAATTATTTGGTCAATAGACAAGACTTCAGCCATGAAAGCTTCATTCTTGATGACAACACCTTTGGGATCTCCAGTTGTTCCACTTGTGTACATTATTGTGCAAATATCAGTCTTCTTTTTTGATGGTAGATCACAGTCCAAACTTCCCTGATAGACAAAGACAAAAAATAGTAGATTAAGTTATTGCAAAAAATTATGAAAGAATACTCAATGTGATTATAAAGCATGTTTCTATACCAAGTGTAGAAACTCTCCCCATGTCAAGCAACATGTTCCGAATTTCTCAGCTTCCTTCTTTTGTGTGCTTGAAACACTTCCAAAGCTCACAATAGCTACACCATTATTATATTAATTCACCAACTGAATGAGGAAAAACACTTAGAGAAAAGGACAAATAGGTCCCTAACCTTTTGCTCCGCGGACATTTTCGTTGCTGATCATTGAAAAATACTTTTAAGTGCCTGACTTTCACAAAACTTGGACGGATCAGTCCCTAACGGAGACATTTGGACGGATTAGTCCCTGAAGGAGGCATTTGAACGAAGGGATTGATCCGTCCAAGTTTTGTGAAGGTCAGCGACTTAAAAGTATTTTTCAATGGTCAGGGACAAAAATGTCCGCGGGACAAAAGGTCAAGGACCTATTTGTCCTTTTCTCAAACACTTAATAATCTAACTAGCTAGGAATCATTAAGGTTTAATATAGAAATATGTTCAACCTACTTTTGAGATTTGAACAGCACCTTTCAAGACAAGACAAAATCTGCACAAACATGAAATCAAAATTGACATTATTCTAAGTTTCTACTCCAAATAAATTATTGTGCTAGCTAGGGAAAAAAAAAAAAAAAAAACTTACAGATGGAATCTTATTTTCTTGTACAAATGCTATTGAAACTTCGGCATGATTTATGATAAACTCCACTGCATTAGGACCTGTTAGGCATTATAATTCCATGTTATATGTAAGAGAAACTAATCAACTATGTTACACAAATTGATACATATTCTATAATTCTAAGGAAGGAAAAATCATACCGAGGGTATCATATAATGGAACATATGTTACTGCATGGCTATTGCAAGCCTACAAAACAGGGTGAAAATAAAATTGAATCAAGTTATATATCTTGTTGGAATAATCAACAAGGTATATTATACATAACACTCTTTTATCTCTAAATATATAATTGTATATTCTAATTTCTCTTTGATAAAATGTGAATAATATTACAATTTACAAAGTCCTATACCTCCATTGCAATAATCCATTCAGGGCAATTGGATCCATAAATGCCACAACGATCACCCTTAGAGTGAAAAAAAAAAAAATCAAAAAAATAGTTAGATTATTAATTCACATTTAATGATTTACAATACAAAATATCAAGCACATTATAAGAGCAATAAAATGTTGCATACTCACAGGATTAACCCCTAGGCTTCTCATGGCAGAACCCATTTGGATAGAAGCATCATAAACCTCTTGATATGTCAGCCATGCATAGGGACCTGCCTCCTAATAATTCACCTCAATTTTCTCAGTATATTCTAAGGGTTAACAAAAATAACAGAATTTTTTTTAGGTTTAATTACTCTGTTGGTCTCTATAGTTTCGTGAAATTTTCAATTAGGTCCCTATACTTTTTTTCTTTTTAATTGGGTCCCTGCACCAAATTTTTTTTTCAATTAAGTCCCTCTTAGTAGTAATTGGCTTAATTTTATAGGGACCCAACTAAAAAGAAATTGATACAGAGACTTAAATAAAAGGAAAAAAAAGTGTAGGGACCCAATTTAAAAAAAAATTTGGTGCAAGGACTCAATTAAAAGAAAAAAAAGTATAAGGACCTAATTGAAAATTTTGCGAAACTATAGGGACCAGCAGAGTAATTAAACCTTTTTTTTATTAGGTGAAATCGATTACATAAATTACACAAATTCATAGACTTATAGTACCTTGGATTCTGTTTTCTGACGCCGGCCGAGCATTCGACAGTTGGGATTCCTCTTAACAGAGTCCCTGCCAAAAGGAAACATTAAAAACTGCTAAGGAAAGTTCTAAAACCAAATATTACCATTATACTGTTTGTTCCATGAATCTTCTTCAAATAAACTGCTATACTTGTTATGTTAATCTTGTTTTCAATCAAAACAAATTCATTATTTATTTGGCAACCATTGTTTAATCTGGATAGATTAGAGAATCATTATTAGAATGAAATAGCATTTAATTGATAAATTGATGTATTAAAATCAAGAAATTAAGGATATATAAAACTAACGTGTGCATTGATACAGACTAGTTAATTAAAGCCAGTAACACATGTTAAGTAACATTAGCATATGCGGCTATTATATGGATTGTGATTTGGTCAGTGTGATAATTACATTGTGCAATTACAAATGATCTAAAACTGAATACTAATACAGAACAAGCTCATTTTGAAACAATTAATCACCCTTTTAATAAAAAAAAAGCATTATTTTGTTCAAAGCTACAAATGGAAAAGCTTATTATGCAAGGATGCATGATAAATTATATTCATTTCCATAATTCTATGTTAAAATAAGTCTTCACTAACAAATATACTAATAACATAATCTAAAAGTAGAATATATAGTGTAGAAAAATAAAATGTTTAAGTTTTAAAGTATTAAGATATTGTATTCTAAATTTAAAGAGTGTTATTAAGACATATTTGGATATTTTCTTTAAGAAAGAAACATGGAAAAAACAAGAGACGTAAAAACTCGATATTTTCGATATTTTTTTAAAAGACAATAACACAAATACAATTTTTTTTTTTTTTGTACCATAAATAAAAAACTTGTGTATTTTTTATAATTCCTAAAAACTAATGAAAAAAAAGAATGGTATAAAAGAAGAAAGTGACCTGAAGAAGTCCCAAGGTGAATGTAACTGAGGAGGTACTTGCAAGAGAGAATCTTTGGCATATATGCATCTATACACAGCTCCTACTGAGGGCTTTCCATTACTTGCTTCTCTTCCTTCCTCAACTTTCACAGTATAAACCTCTGCCATTCTCAATAATAACAATGTTCACTGCACTGCACTGCAGGTTACTGATTTGATTCAGAAACTCTATGTATTTTTACTGCCTTGCAGGTCTATAACACACAACACAAGTGGGGTTTTATGGGGCAATAATTGTGTCATAAATAAAGAGAGAGAGGTTGTTGCATCTTAGCTTGCATGTGAGTATCTGTGACAGTAAGAGAAAAGTGTTAGGAGAGTTGGTTGAGCCAATCCTATGCAATAAATTCACAACCTAAATTACTTATGGGACAGGTTACTCTCTAGTCTCTCTACCTTTATATATATATAACAGTTTTTTCCAGCTTTGATTTTATTAATCACTCTCTCAAAATCTTAATTTTGTCTTTTCCTATAGATGTTGCATGTTTTCTTCAATTCATGACTAGTTCTCCATATCCTCTATTTATATACTTGATTGTTATGTGCTAATGGCTGTGAAAGTTTGGTGAAGCTTATCACCCTAATTATGTGATTATCCCAATATACAAATTAATAGGGGTGTCCATGGATCGGATCGTATCCGCAGATTTGCGGTAAATATCCGCATTCGATCCGAAAATTGCGGATACGATCCGATCCGCAAATTGATCGGATCGGATCGCGGATATCTGTTCTACATCTGCGTACCCGATCCGCGGATCCGCACTATAATAATTAAAAAATTAATAAATATATATATATGTTTGGTATTATATTTACTTGTTTGTATGTTTTAGTTAGTAATTATTATTCATATATTGTATTATTTTATTTTTGTTATTTAGAGAGAGTTTGATTAAAAATATTTTAGGAATAAATAAGTTTAAAAGTATGAAAGAAATATTTTTATCGAATTCTTTTACATAGAAATATGATTAAAAAGAGAAGATTTAATTATGCGGATATATCCGATATCCGATCCGACACTAAAAAGTGCGGATATCATATCCGATCCGATCCGATGAAAATTGTGCGGATCGGATCGAATTTTCGGCCATATCCGATCCGATCCGATCCGCGAACACCCCTACAAATTAATTTACTCTTATCCACCTTTTAATTTAGAGATATTTAACCACATGGCTTCCCAACAATGCACCCTGAAATCCTGCAAGAAAACCAGCTAATTTAGTGCTATACAATTATACATACTGCATGTATAATTAACAAGCATGAAAGGTATAGTACATAATACAGAGAGGGGCCATAAGCCCATAACATAATTAATAATCCTTAAGAAAAGTAAACATAATATAGGTACCCAATATTGCCGGCTATTATTCTGCATGTTTTAATTAGTTTGAGAATTTCAGCACACACATATTGTCAAAACTTTCTTGCATCATCATAATGCTTATTATTATTTGTAGTGTAGTGTGTGCCAAAATTTTGTCCCTACCATGCTACCTATTAATTATTCTTCATTCTTCAACATGTTCTCCCATGCTATTATTAGTAGCTTCTTCAACCACTATAATTTCTTAAAGGTCCGGAAGATTTGCATATATATATAGGACAATTATTCATGCATGCAGTTGGGAATTGGTGTAACAAAATTGTTTTTCTTTTAATTTTTCTTGCTATTATAATTATTAATTTAATATTTTTCATTTAATTAGAACTAATATACAAGAATTAAGGAAATTAAAATTAAAACTTAATTGTGATGCATACTTATTAGATTAAAATGCCCTTGTTTAATTCTATGGGAGCCACTCACATAAAGATACTTAAAACGTCTTTTTTTAAAGACATTTTTAATAATCAAAATTCAATTTATATAATCGATTAAACTGTGTTATTTTTGTTAAAATAGGCCAAACAAATGGGTTTGATCGAAAAATTGATAAACCAAATCTTAAACCGATTTAAATTAATATTTTTTATAAAAATAACTATAATACCCCTGTTATAGAAAATGACTTTATATATATATAAAAAAAACTCTAAATCATAACCCTTCTCTTTTCTCTGTGTCGTCATAGGATTAGAATTTAGGATTTTCAAAATTAAAGAGTATTTCAGTCATTTTTTATAATAAGAATATTATAGTTATTTTCTATAAAAAAAGAATATTAATTTAGGTCGGTTCAAGATTTAGTTTATCAATTTTTCGGTCAAACTAATTTATTTGGTCTAATTTTGACAAAAATAACACAGTTTGATTGATTATATAGATTAAATTTTAATTATTAAAAAACGTCTTTAAAAAAAAGGTGGAAACTCAGGTGCAGTCGAATACTTGAGAGCTGTTAGATGATTTGACTGATTTAACTAAATTTTCATCTAACGACTCTTAGATATCAACTTCACGTGAAGTCGACTCCACATGAATTTTTACCTTAAAAAAAAAAGACGTTTTAAGCATCTTTATGTGAATGGTTCCTTAATTCTATACTAAACTATTTAGTTACTGATGTGTAATTAAAACAAAATTAGAAAAATAATAATTACTTTGTTAATATGTGAAAATGATAAACATAAAATAAAGTAATTGTGAGACTAATTAATGTAGGACTAATATGACGAAAGGAAAATTTGCTATAGTAATGTAGATGGTTAAACAGATCTTAATTAATTGAATAGTACGACAAGGAAATTTGCTACATAAGTTTGACATTTTGGAAAAACAGATCATATGATTTCTAACCAACCAATAAATTAAGATGTTGGAGACAGCCAATTTTCTTGTTTGGCAATCTAAATGGTTGGATAATTAGATTATGTTTACCATGTCATTCCTTCTTAAGTTGCAAAGTCTTCACGCCAATGAAATAAAATTTAAAAAGAAGGAAAAATTAAAGAATATATTAATAAGCATATTATTCTTGATATGCACTTTATAAGTTTAAATTATACCGACTAAGTCAAGCTTTATTACAAGAAATAGAGACAATTTTAATACATCAAATTGTGGCAAATTGAAAATATGTTGAGAAAATACTCAGTTTGGTCCCTTAAGTTACACTCGAGCCTCAATTTAGTTCTTGAAGTTTTAATTGCCTCAATTTAGTCTCTGAACTTTTCAAATTTTAATCACGTTAGTCCTTACAGTGGTTTCCGTACAGTGGTTTCCGTCACAGAGTTAATTGAAAAGTTTGGGGACTAAATTGAGGCAATTAAAACTTTAAGGACTAAATTGAGGCTCGAGTGTAATTTTAGGGACTAAATTGAGTATTATTCAAATATGTTACGTAATTACAAGTCACACCTAACTTTCTGTGCTACTTTAATGCTCCATACAACATTAATCATGCATGTATTTATCTAGGCATGCATAGGCCATGCAATGATCGATATAAATATATAATGACATATCTTGCACAAAAAATCTTATACGAAAGGTATTATTTTTATTTCTTTTTAGGGAAATAATTCTATGACTAATGTTAGATGTATTTATTTGTGGATCCATCATTTCATTTTTATATATAAATATAGAATTAAGTGTGAGTTTTATTTGTGTGAAATTTACATTTCATAATATAGTGATGAGTTGATAACTTTGTTAACACGTGACGCAAATAACCTATTTTAATAGCTCTGTTTTTCTTTTTTCCGTTCACTAATAACAATTCATTTTTAAATCTTATTTATTCCTAAATAATTGGGATTTTTATAAAATTTAGACAGCGTTAATTAACATAATATCCTAAAAGATAGTCTACTGAGCATTTAATTTGTGCTTTTTTTTTTAATCAAAGATAGGAGACTCGAACCCGCAACCTCTTAATTGAATATGGAAAGACTATGCCATTTGAGTTATAACTCATTGGCTCATTTAATCTGTGCTTGCTAGAGAAGAAAGATTAAAAAAAATAACGGTTTTCTTGAATATCTCTTATTCAAAGACTTATCTAAGATGATAAAATAAAATAAGAGGAATACTAGGAGCCAGTAATTTTGGTGTTTTGTAACCATCAATTGGTCATCAATAGTGTTTTTAATGGTGTGAGATTACATCTAATGGTAGGAGATCACTCACTTTTGTTTTGATGGTTAAGTGCTGGTCAGAAAATACACAAGTTGCTGGCCCCGTAGACTTTTCCATAAAATAAAATTGCAACAATGTGGAATGCAAAGAATGGGGCAAAATAACTTACATACTCTTTTTCAGTATTTTCTGTTGTTTGGATTTTGTGAAGGAAAAGTTGAAAACAATAAAATCCTGTTTTTTGTTTTCATCTCCTGTTTTCACTTTTTCGTTCCTAAAATCCAAACAACAGAAAATACTAAAAATGAAAACAGAAAATAAAAACGCAAACTAAACGCACTGAAGTCTTCAGTTTTCAGTTTTCACATTGCCAAATCATAAGATTTCACATTAGAGCTATCACAGGGTTGAGATGTTCTTCAGTTGAGGTAGATGAAATGGATTTCCTTCAATGTTGTCACCAAAATATATCCTCATAATCAATCTCAACTTTAGGGATGGACTGTATCTTGTTCCAATCTTCACCTTCATGAACTCTGCATCTTTCCTTCAGAACAGAACAGTCTATGATGATTAGACATTCCAGTGAATCCGGTAAACCTTCTGCTGGTAAGCATTGAAGCTTGGGACATTGAGAAATCTCTAAGCTCTCAAGTCTTGTAAGATAATGAAGTGAAGGAAGAAAGTTCAAGCTTGGACAATCTATTACTGTAAGATGAGTGAGGTTAGGCATATCCCCTGCTTTCAAATCCTTCCATTGTTGCAAGTTCTGCAGATTATGAAATGTAAGAGACTGCAAAGATGGAAAACTGTTTGGACCTTGGGACTCATCATCCACGCGTGTCAAATCATGCATCTCTTCCACATAAAGATGTTTAAGCATTGGAAGCTGGCCAAGAGAAGGGAATACTTTACAATAACGACAATTTTGCAAAAGAATTCTCTCAATCCTGCAAAATGTTGGGTTTCCCAACCAACTTGGAAACATAAAACCACCATAACCTGTTATAGTTAACCATTTGATCCTATTATGAGGTTGAAGACCAGCCAAGATTTGTTGCTCTTCTAGGCCATCTTTAAACTCATTCCATTGCAACTCCAAGCCTTCCAAGCATGGCTTTTGTTCTAACTTAGCCGCGACGGCTTCTCTCATATTAGTCACATTTTCAAGATTGACTATACATATGGACCCATGAAGGAATCTCATGTCTTTAAGCTCTTCTATGCATTGTCCTTTCTCTTTGCCTACGATGAACGCCGATAAGGTTTGAAGGTTTGTTAACTTTCCAAATTCCTTTGGCATAGAACTAATTTGGCGTTTTATGTCCAATTCAAGGTGCCTGAGGTTGGTAAGATTTTTCATCTTTTTAGGCAACTGAAGTAGTTTGAAGCAGTTGTTGAGCATAAGTATCTCTATCCCATTTAAATCTGTTACTGATTCAGGCAGCTTCTCAACATGAGTTTCCGAGACATCAAGGTGTCGGAGGTGTTTCAAAGTTCCAATTGAGTTAGGCAGCTCACTAATATTGGAAAAGCTCAAATTCAGCACCCTTATGTATCTGAGATTCAGAAAAAAACTCATAAGGGATTTGATCCATTTGGCACACACCTTGAGACAACAGAATGAAAGTTCTCAGACGACCACACTTAAGGAAAGCCTTCAGACTTTCTACCTTAATGTCTTTACATACCAAAGATGAATGTCTGACACATCTCAAATCACCCCATGGCAATGACTTGCCATCCTCCATTCTAAGACAAGCTTCATCAGAAACAAACTGAGCAAGGTCATGAATGAGCTTGTGCATTTTATACACTGGCTGATTTTGAAGATCTTGGTGTGAACATTGAAAGAAGGACCTTTGAAATAATATATCAAAATACTGTTTGCCAATGTCTTCAGCTCTTCTTGTTCCTCTTGGTTGAACAAAGCCTTCTGACACCCACAATTGGACCAAATCATCCTTCTTGAATTCAAAACTTGCAGGAAAAATAGAGCTGATGAGTTTGGAAAACTCTAAACTAAATTGATGATGATCAAACATTATTAACAGCAAAATTATTAAGCTAATCTTGGTTAATGTGTTAATTAAAATAATTTTGTTGTGCAGGATTAATATTGGGCCGAAAACAAATTTATTGTGCCAGCCCAAAATTTCACTCAGCCTTGGTTTTAATAACAAAAAATGAATGTGGCTGATTTAATGTTACTTGGGCCAAATAATTTTGATTGCTCTAAGCCCAAGTGTGTTACATGCCTTCCATTTGTTTTATGCATGCTCCAAGTTTTATCAGGAAAGCAAATGTTATTAATGGGCCAAGATCAAATTGATTATAGCAACCAAGCCCAATTCCATGAGTGTTACTCATGCCTTGTCCGAATCCATGAAGCAAAGAATAACAAATTCTCAAATGCTTCCAACGGATTCCATTACTCTTCCTGAAAGGATTTCAAAGCCAATTTAAACATTGGGAATATAAGCAAGAGAGAGAAGATTGATTTGACTAAAGGGCATCATTGCTACACGCCAACTAAGGGAAGCAAAAGCAAGATATTCTTCAATTAATTAGTTTAACCACTATTGCTTTTCTTCAGACTCTTTCTTCTCTCTCACTTCTTTCTCTCTTCGGTTATTACACAGGAAACATTGGTAGCCATGGAAGCAAAAATAAGCTACCGAAAGGAAGAGAAAGCAAGCCTAAAGACCATCACAATGATGGCAAGAAAACATACTAAAATAAAAATGAGCTGTGGCTGAGATTGTCACCATTTATGGACAGATTTGGTGAGGTAATCTTGGCTTCTCCATGCTCAAAAAGGAAGAAGAAGATTCGGCCAGCTGGAGGAGATTCTTGAAGCATGGCTTGTCTTCGATTCTGCTCAACCACCACAGGAAGTAGCTAGAGTGGCGAAGTGATGGTTGAAGGCAGAGATTGAAGCAGATGAAGTCATCATCATCATGAAGCATCAAGGGCCAGAATTTCATCTTGGAGAGCAAGCCAAGGATGGAGAGCTCGGATTGATGAAGGGTGATGATCAAGAAAGGACTAGAGGTAATTGCATGTTGGTTAATGCATGGTTATCTCTTCTCTCTCTATGTGGCCGAACCGGTTTTGTTGAAGGAGGAAGAAGTTGGTTCAGTTTTGGCTTCAATAAGTGGAGGCTCCCCTCTTCTATATTAAGGGTGGACAGCCATTGTTTGAAGCAAGGAGAAAATTTGAGAGTGCAATGCACAGAGTTCTCAGAGCTACCTGAGCTAACAGATTTCTCTTCTCCTTCAATGTATTCAGTTTTGTATGTTTCTGTTTAATTTTGTCATGTCTTGAGTCTCATGGTAAAAGGCAAACAGTGAGGTTTGTAATGAAAAAGCCATAGAGCGGAAAAAGGCAGAGAGTGCAAAATTGAAAGAAAAAGCCATAGATGTCTTAGAGTTCCTTTGGTCATCTATGTTGTGTTTCATGATTCTGTGGGAATCCCCTTGTAAGTTGGGTTAGCACTTTACAAGTTGTAATCTGTTGATTATAGTGAAATTCCATCATTGTTGTGATGGAGACTGGATGTAGGCTGCACTGCACTTAGCAGCCGAACCAGGATATATTGTGGTGTAATTTTCTTCCTCTCCTACTCCATTTCTGTTTTCTACTGCACAGGAGCAAAAACCAAAAATGTCTCGTGCCAAGTGACGAGACAAAATGAAAATGTCTCGTGGCTAGGGACGAGCTAAAAACAGAAAAGTCTCCTCTGAATCCAGCAAGCATTAGCAAGCAAAAAGGGGGCTAAGATTCAACCCCCCCTTCTCTTAGCCACTGAAACCATCAATTGGTATCAGAGCTTGGTCTCAAAGAGATCAAGCTTTGCAGCTTGGAGTAAAGATCCTCATGGCAGAAAATAGTGGCGCAAATGTGGTGTCTTATAATCTAACTGAAGGACAATCAAGCAACAGACCCCCTCTTTTCAATGGGAAAAATTATACCTATTGGAAGGAGAGGATGAAAATATTCATACAAGCAGTGGACTACAGACTTTGGAAGATTATTCTCGAAGGGCCTAAATATCCAACTACCACAAGTGCAGAAGGAGTTGTTTCTCTCAAACCAGAAGCAAGATGGACCGAGGAAGATAGGAAGAAGGTGGAGTTAAATGCCAAGGCAATAAATCTGCTCAATTGTGCTATCAGCTTTGAGGAGTACCGACGGGTATCAAGATGCACAACGGCAAAGGAAATCTGGGACAAATTGCAAATCACCCATGAAGGAACCACCATTGTCAAGAAGACTCGGGCAGATATGCTAAACAGAGAATATGAAACGTTTGCAATGAAGGAAGGAGAGTCCATTGATGAACTATTTGAACGTTTCAATGCTATCATTGTTGGCTTAGATGCTCTGGGAATTACACATTCTGATTCTGTGCTAGTGAGAAGAGTGTTGAGATGTCTCACAAAAGAGTGGGAGACTAAAGCTTTAATTATTTCTGAGAGTAGTAGCTTAGACTCCATGACACTTGATGATTTGAGAGGAAATCTTCTTGCTTTTGAAAATACCTATTTGAAAAAAGATACAAAAAAGAAAGGAATTGCATTTTCTTCTGTGACTAACCCCCTGGATGATGAATCCAGTGATAACTCTTCTGAAAATGAGTTTGTTTTATTTGCAAAAAAATTCAGGAAAATGGCTAAACTCAGAGGCAAAGGCAGCAGCACAAGGAAAGTGAAGAAAGACCTCAGCAAGGTAACTTGCTACAATTGCAAGGAAATGGGGCATTTCAAATCTAATTGTCCCAAGCTGAAGAAGGAGGAAAAGCCAAAAAGAGGAAAGAAGAAAGGACTGATGGCCACATGGGAAGACTTGGAGAATGATTCTGATGATGATGATGAAGAAACCGAGACCAAGTCACAAACATGTCTCATGGCAGACCACATAGATCAGGTAGTCTTTCATAACCCTAACACTGAAGATCTCCATCTTATGATAGACCACCTTTCTGAAAAAATAAGATGTTTTCTGCTGGAAAATCAAGAACTTGAACAGCAAATTACCATTCTTAAGGCCGAAAACAGTTTTCTAAAAGAAAAAGTGAGAGAGGCCGAAACTGCTTGTGATCTTGTTGAAGAAAATAAGCAGTTAAGAGCCCAAGTTAGGAGCTGTGAAAGTAACCATTGTGTTCTTGCATATGTGGACTGTTTTAAACAAAATGAAGAGTTGCTTAAAAAGGTTAAAAGACTTGAGGAAGACTTGGCCAAATTTACACAAAGTTCTGAAAGTTTAAATCACATCTTGGCTAGTCAAAAACCTCTTTATGATAAGGCTGGGTTGGGGTTTCATAAATCTGAAAATTCACATTTTGAAAATATTGCTTCATCTTCTAATGACACAAGATTTCAAGATCCCACCTACTTTAACAAAAAGACAACTCCAAGGTTTTGTAGACTATGCAATCGGAATGGACACTTTCCCATTCAATGCTTTTTCGGTGAAAGAATGGTTGGTGACAAAGTTTATAAAATTGTTTTTGATTACAATGGCTTAGGACATAGAAGATGGTTTAACGTAAAAGGATCCAAAAAGATTTGGATACCTAAGGTTACTTAAGCATTGATTTGTAGGTGTGCCTAGCATCCAAAAGGAAGGAAAATGTGTGGTATATGGATAGCGGATGCTCTAGGCATATGACCGGAAAGGCAACCTTCTTCATAAAGCTTGATGACTATGATGGAGGACTTGTCACTTTCGGTGATGATGCAAAAGGAAAAATTGTGGCTGTTGGGAAAGTTGGTAAAAACTTTTCTTCTTGTATAAATGATGTTCTCCTTGTACATGGCTTGAAACATAATTTGCTTAGTGTTAGTCAACTTTGTGATTTGGGTTTTGAAGTTATTTTTAAGAAATCTGTTTGTTTAGTTGTGTGTGAAAAAACTGGGAATGTTCTTTTTGAAGCTAAAAGATGCAACAATGTGTATGGATTAACTCTTGAGGATTTAAAGGAACAAAATGTAACATGCTTCACATCTTTTGAATCTGAAAAATGGCTTTGGCATAGAAAGTTGGGACATGCTAGCATGTATCAAATTTCTAAGCTAGTTAAAAGAAATTTGGTTAGAGGGATCCCAAACATCAAGTTTGATAAGGATCTTACTTGTGACGCTTGTCAATTAGGCAAACAAGTAAAATCCTCTTTTAAATCAAAAGATGGAATCTCAACCAAACGGCCATTGGAAATGTTACATATTGATCTTTTTGGTCCTACTAGAACTCAAAGTTTAGGAGGTAAACATTATGGTCTTGTGGTGGTAGATGATTACTCTAGATTTGGTTGGGTACTTTTCCTTGCCCATAAGAATGATGCCTTTCATGCTTTTTCAACCCTTTGTAAGAAAATTCAAAATGAAAAGGATTTGAAAATTGCCCATTTAAGAAGTGATCATGGAAGAGAATTTGAAAATCAAGATTTTGAAAAATTCTGTGATGACTTAGGGATTTCTCACAATTTTTCATGTCCTAGAACCCCCCAACAAAATGGAGTGGTTGAAAGAAGGAATAGAAGCCTTCAAGAAATGACTAGGGCTATGTTATGTGAAAGTGAAATTCCTAAATTCTTATGGGCTGAAGCTGTGAACACAGCATGTTATATTCTGAATAGAACAATCATTAGAAAAGGGTTAAAGAAAACACCTTATGAGCTATGGAAAGGAACCCCTCCAAATCTTAAGTACTTTCATGTTTTTGGATGCAAATGTTTTGTGCTTAATAATAAAGAAAATCTTGGAAAGTTTGATCCAAAATCCTATGAAGGAATGTTTGTTGGATACTCCACCACAAGCAAGGCCTATAGAGTTTATCTCAAGGAGCATAGGACAATAGAGGAATCCATACATGTTACTTTTTGTGATTCTAACTTAATTCCCAGTATTGTGAAGGATATTGATTCAGATTGTGAAGAGGCTGGAACAAGTAAAGAAAACCCCAAAACTGTTCAAAGTGAAGAATCTGTCAGCCCGGTTTTGTCTCGTCAGATTGGAGGAGATATTTCCATTTTGTCTCCTGAACAGGCACGAGCAACTGAAACAGTGAGACCACCAGAAGATCATCAAAGTACTACACCCATCCGAAAGCCTAGAGAATGGAAATCTATGAGGGGTTATCCTCATGATTTCATCATTGGTGATCCCTCTCATGGTGTAACAACAAGATCATCCACCAAAAGACAAGCCGAACCTAGCAATCTTGCTTTCTTGTCACAAATAGAGCCCAACAATGTCAAACAAGCTCTTGACGATCCATCATGGGTTAAAGCAATGCAAGAAGAGCTTGCTCAATTTGACAAGAATGAGGTTTGGACACTAGTACCTCATCCGGATGGTAAGAAAGTTACCGGTACTAAGTGGGTATTTAAAAATAAACTTGGTGAGGATGGACAAGTTGTTCGGAACAAGGCTAGATTAGTGGCCCAAGGTTACGATCAAGAAGAGGGTATAGATTTTGATGAGTCTTTTGCTCCGGTAGCTAGAATGGAAGCAATTAGATTGCTTCTTGCCTATGCCGCCCATAAAGGTTTCAAAATGTTTCAAATGGATGTTAAGTGTGCTTTCCTTAATGGCTTTATTGATAGAGAAGTGTATGTGGCTCAACCCCCCGGTTTTGAACAAAAAGAGTTTCCAAATCATGTTTTCAAATTAACTAAGGCTCTTTATGGTCTTAGACAAGCTCCAAGAGCTTGGTATGAAAGGCTTAGTGCCTTCTTGTTGGAAAATCAATTTCAAAGGGGTACCACCGACACTACTTTATTTATCAAAGCATCTAATGATGACATACTTCTTGTTCAAGTTTATGTTGATGACATTGTATTTGGATCGGCCAACATTTCCTTGTGTGAAGAGTTTGGAAAACTCATGACTAGTGAGTTTGAAATGAGTTTAATGGGAGAGCTTACTTTTTTTCTTGGCCTCCAAATTAAACAAACTCCTAGTGGTACTTTTATTTACCAAGGAAAGTATGCAAAAGAACTTATCAAAAAATTTGGCCTAGAAAATTCCAAAGCAATGGGTACACCAATGCATCCCAACACAAAACTTGAAAAGGATGATGATGGTCAAGATGTGGATGAAACAAGGTATAGAGGAATGATAGGTTCACTCATGTACCTTACCTCCTCTAGACCGGATATTGTTCAAAGTGTGGGTGTATGTTCAAGATTTCAATCTCACCCAAAAGAATCCCATCTTACGGCTGTTAAACGCATCATTAGATACATTAAGGGAACTTGTGATTATGGCTTGTGGTATCCTAAATCTGATGAATTTTGTGCAGTAGGGTTTTGTGATGCAGATTATGCAGGAGATAGAGTGGATAGAAGAAGCACGTCCGGCATGTGTTGCTTCCTTGGAAGCTCACTCAATATGTGGTCAAGCAAGAAACAAGCCACAGTGGCTTTATCCACAGCTGAAGCGGAATACATTTCCGCATCTGCATGTTGCACTCAACTAATTTGGTTAAAAACACAATTAGAAGATTACAAATTAAAAATCAATAGTATACCCTTATTTTGTGACAATATGAGTGCTATAAACATCTCAAAAAATCCTGTTCTGCACTCTAGAACAAAGCACATTGAAATTAAATATCATTTCATTAGAGAACATGTGCAAAAGGGAACTATTGATATTCAATTTGTAAAATCTGAAGACCAAATTGCTGATATTTTTACAAAACCACTCTGTGAAGACAGATTCTGTACCTTAAGAAAAAGTTTGGGAATGTTTGATTTAAGTTTCATTGAAAATTTGTGAATTTTTTAACTCTGTTCAGTTTTGTCTCGTAGGTTTGGACGAGATAAAAACGCAAGCTTGATAGAGGAGCTCTGTTCAGGGGGAGGCAACACAGATTTAAATTCTCCTGGGCCCCACCTAATAAATTCTGACCCCACCATGGCAGTTTAGTTAGTTATTCCTTCCTTGAAAAATAAAATCACAAAATCTCTTAGATTGTCTTTTCAAATCTAGTTGTAAGATACATGTTGTCAAATCATATCTTTTCCTTCCAACTAAATCCCTTGATTCAAGGAAAAACTCCCTCTTTATCACTTTTTGAAACTTCCATTTGGATAATAACCGTGCCATTATGGTCATTAACCTCCCATCATCTCTCTCCAATCCTCATTTATTGCACCTCTAACCTCCCTTCATCCTCCTCTCATTCGGCCTTCACCCCTTCATATTCAACCCATCATTCATCCACCATGAAAAAGAAAACCGCTGTTAGGCGAAGTAGCCGAACCCCCATTCCAAAAAACCCACCTTTCTCATCACCTCCAACTCATACACATATCCATCTCCATTCTACCTCATCCTCTACTCAGTCACCTCCCTCCAAGAAAACCGAAACCATGCGCCGAAAGGTTATTGCTCAGAAAACCTCAGGGAGAGGCAAGACAGGGAAGAACAAGCAACCAAATGTTGAAGAAGATGAAGAAGCATCACAGACTACTCCACCTCCATCACCACCAAAAAGATCTACCTCTCATGCAAAAAGCTCTCACAAGAAACAGAAAACCTTTACTCTGCATGACACAAGCGAACCCCCCAATCTGGAATCTCTAGAGTTCAAAAACAAATTCCACAAAACTCATTCACATTTTGATCCTTCTCGCTTCCACTCATGTGCCTTCTATGAATTTCACAAAGACGTTCTTCTGCAGCGCAATCTCTGCCCCTCTTACTTGGTGAACCTTCCAAATCTTGCGACCAAAGGAATGAACTTTTCGTCTCTGTTTGATGCTCTGAAATGGACTCCTCTGACTCACATTCAGAAATTGGTATACCCGGGGCTGGTCCGGGAATTTTATGCAAACATGCGCTTGATTGGTGGGTCAATCCACTCTTATGTCAAGCGTGTTTACATAACCCTCACCCCTCAAACCATTGGTGCTGCTCTTGGGTATGAAGATGAGGGACCAAAGGTTTATATGGTTGATAAATGGGATGATCAAGTGGGAGTTACTCAACAAACTGTCATGCAACACATCTGTGCCAACCTGTCCGGGCTTGATGGATTAATCCCAACTCACAAATCCCTCGGCCCAGAGAACTCTCTGTTACACCGTATCATCACTCATATCATCACTCCTCAAAGTGGTTCTCATCATAGAGTAACAGTTTCTGACTCTATCATCCTCTTTGCTCTTATTACTTCCACTCCAATTTCATTTGCTTATATTATGACACGTCATATGTGGGAAGCAGTAAGAAGCACAAAAAAGGCTAATCTTCCTTATGGCATGTTTCTTACATGTATATTTGAATATTTTAAGGTTGATTTGTCTAATGAATCTGTTGAGAACAAAGTGTCACAGATTAAAGGAGGAGGAGTTTCGAACAAGAAAAGCAAGCAGTCTGTTGCCTCCGAACCCTCTCTAAGCGATTTGGAAAGCCACCCTGAACCCTCAAAGGTCACGGCATCCATCAGGGAGGCTCTCAGTGAATTCCGCAATATGTCCAAATTGATGCTAAAGTCAAGCAAGGCTGCCCGGAAATTGGCATATGCAAATGAGAAAGCCTGGAAGAAGTGCTATGAAAGGGTCGGTTTCATGATTCAAACCTTTGATGATGAAATGGGAACAGGAGATTCTGAAGATGATTCTGGTTCTGAGTTCAATGTTTCTGATGATTAGTGACTATTCCTCTACTTTTATTTGATATTGGCAACAATAGGCTCAATCCTTCTTTTGTTTTTTGTAAAGGCATGACTTGGTACTCCCTGCCGTATGATACTCTGAACAATTACTGCTTTGTTATAAATATTATGTATTGCTCATTTCTCTTGTTGCAGGTCTTCTATGTCCCTTGATGCCAAAAGGGGGAGGAAATTTAAATTCCAAAATTGAAATTGGAATGAAACAGGGGCTGGAAAAACAGGGGACAAGGGTTGAAATTTTCAAATTGAAAATTCATGATTATCCTTGTTCAAAGAAGGCATTTGGCTTATTATAATGTTTAATATATTGTGATGCTTGGCTGATTTTTGTTCTATTATGATCCTTGCTGTATGAACTGCATTTGGCATTTGGTTATTATGATGTTTGATATAATTGGCTGATTGGTTCATGTTTGATAAACCTGTTGGTTTGAAGATTTATATTTGGCAGTTCCTTTAAGATGTGTTATTTAACAACTGCCATGCTTTGATGTGCTAATATGTGTTTCGAAAATATTTTCCTTATTTTGAATGACATTGCTCTGATATCTGGACTGGAAAATATTTGGAAACTTTCTGAACAACACTGGTTTGTGTTTTGTTGATATGTGTATGTTTGAGCAGATAATCAATTTATTGATAACAAATGAGTTTTGATTATCATCACATTCTGCTCATAAATCAAGCATTCAACATTTCAAAATAAAATATGTTGAATAACATTGTTACTTGAAGCTTGATCCAATTGTTACAGGTTAAGTGCTTCCCTTGATAAAAATAGCACATATTAAGGGGGAGCCATGTGACAATTTGAAAGGGGAAGAAATTCAATCTTCAAAGGGAGTATTCTTTACTCTATCTTTAAATTTCTTTCCATTTCAATTTTAATAATGTTTGTCATCAAGGGGGAGATTGATGAGTTTGGAAAACTCTAAACTAAATTGATGATGATCAAACATTATTAACAGCAAAATTATTAAGCTAATCTTGGTTAATGTGTTAATTAAAATAATTTTGTTGTGCAGGATTAATATTGGGCCGAAAACAAATTTATTGTGCCAGCCCAAAATTTCACTCAGCCTTGGTTTTAATAACAAAAAATGAATGTGGCTGATTTAATGTTACTTGGGCCAAATAATTTTGATTGCTCTAAGCCCAAGTGTGTTACATGCCTTCCATTTGTTTTATGCATGCTCCAAGTTTTATCAGGAAAGCAAATGTTATTAATGGGCCAAGATCAAATTGATTATAGCAACCAAGCCCAATTCCATGAGTGTTACTCATGCCTTGTCCGAATCCATGAAGCAAAGAATAGCAAATTCTCAAATGCTTCCAACGGATTCCATTACTCTTCCTGAAAGGATTTCAAAGCCAATTTAAACATTGGGAATATAAGCAAGAGAGAGAAGATTGATTTGACTAAAGGGCATCATTGCTACACGCCAACTAAGGGAAGCAAAAGCAAGATATTCTTCAATTAATTAGTTTAACCACTATTGCTTTTCTTCAGACTCTTTCTTCTCTCTCACTTCTTTCTCTCTTCGGTTATTACACAGGAAACATTGGTAGCCATGGAAGCAAAAATAAGCTACCGAAAGGAAGAGAAAGCAAGCCTAAAGACCATCACAATGATGGCAAGAAAACATACTAAAATAAAAATGAGCTGTGGCTGAGATTGTCACCATTTATGGATAGATTTGGTGAGGTAATCTTGGCTTCTCCATGCTCAAAAAGGAAGAAGAAGATTCGGCCAGCTGGAGGAGATTCTTGAAGCATGGCTTGTCTTCGATTCTGCTCAACCACCACAGGAAGTAGCTAGAGTGGCGAAGTGATGGTTGAAGGCAGAGATTGAAGCAGATGAAGTCATCATCATCATGAAGCATCAAGGGCCAGAATTTCATCTTGGAGAGCAAGCCAAGGATGGAGAGCTCGGATTGATGAAGGGTGATGATCAAGAAAGGACTAGAGGTAATTGCATGTTGGTTAATGCATGGTTATCTCTTCTCTCTCTATGTGGCCGAACCGGTTTTGTTGAAGGAGGAAGAAGTTGGTTCAGTTTTGGCTTCAATAAGTGGAGGCTCCCCTCTTCTATATTAAGGGTGGACAGCCATTGTTTGAAGCAAGGAGAAAATTTGAGAGTGCAATGCACAGAGTTCTCAGAGCTACCTGAGCTAACAGATTTCTCTTCTCCTTCAATGTATTCAGTTTTGTATTTTTCTGTTTAATTTTGTCATGTCTTGAGTCTCATGGTAAAAGGCAAACAGTGAGGTTTGTAATGAAAAAGCCATAGAGCGGAAAAAGGCAGAGAGTGCAAAATTGAAAGAAAAAGCCATAGATGTCTTAGAGTTCCTTTGGTCATCTATGTTGTGTTTCATGATTCTGTGGGAATCCCCTTGTAAGTTGGGTTAGCACTTTACAAGTTGTAATCTGTTGATTATAGTGAAATTCCATCATTGTTGTGATGGAGACTGGATGTAGGCTGCACTGCACTTAGCAGCCGAACCAGGATATATTGTGGTGTAATTTTCTTCCTCTCCTACTCCATTTCTGTTTTCTACTGCACAGGAGCAAAAACCAAAAATGTCTCGTGCCAAGTGACGAGACAAAATGAAAATGTCTCGTGGCTAGGGACGAGCTAAAAACAGAAAAGTCTCCTCTGAATCCAACAAGCATTAGCAAGCAAAAAGGGGGCTAAGATTCAACCCCCCCTTCTCTTAGCCACTGAAACCATCAAGAGCAATAGGCAAAACACCTTTTCAAGCAAGCATCCAAAAGATCATAACTCAGTTTCAATGCTGGAATTACTTGACTTCGATTCTCTGGAATGTCCCATGTGTTGCTTTTCAGGATGTCATCCCACTCCATTTCATCGGATCTAAAGCGTAGGGTGCTTCCGAGAACTCTAGCTGCCAGTGGTAGCCCATCACATTTTTGTGCAATCTTGAAGCCAGTTTCCCTCAATTCTAATTGTTTGTTAGTATCATGTCTCATGTTTGAGAATGCTCTTTGTTTAAGCAATTCCCAACAATCTTCATCAGACAAAGTCTGCAAATGGTACTGGTAAGGAGAAGCAGTGGCAACAATTCTAGAAACAAGCATGCTTCGAGTCGTCACTAGTACTCTACTCCCTCGAGCAGCAACTCTCAATGGCAAGCACAACACATCCCAATTATGTTCATCCTCATCCCAGAAGCCATCTAATACTATTAAAAACTTCTTTCCGTTAAGTATTTCTTCAAGTCTCATTTGAATTGGTTCTAAAGCAGACAACTTCACCTTTTCCCTACAAGCACACTCAACAATTGACCTTGTGACTCTTTCCATGTTATACTCAACAGAAACAGATACCCAAATTTTCAAATCAAAGTTGCTATCCACATCAACATTATTGTAGACAAGTTGAGCAAGAGTAGTTTTTCCCACACCCCCCATGCCCACAATCGCAATCACTGAAAGATTCGACCTTCCCCCCATTTCCTCATCCAACAACAATTTTATAACTTCTCTCTTATCACTCTCTCTTCCAATCACAACTGACTCATCCAATAACGAACTAGTTTGAAAATTCCCTACAGTAGAACAAGGCATACCCAATTTGTGCAATTCATCTACATAGGAACCATCCATTTCCCTAGCTAACTCTTGTAGTTTATTCTGCATCTTAACCATCTGAGAGGGAATACTAAACTTAAACTTAGAAAAGACCAAGTTCCTGACCTGATCCTTGTTGGTGAAGTCAACGTTGACATCAGCAGAAGCAAGTTTTGAGATTTCCAAGGCAAGTTCATCTAGAAAGTCCTCAGCTTCATGCAAGGCATTCTGAGTGTCCCTGAGCCAAAGGTGTTGGGCCTTATTATGAGAAGAACAAGAAGATGAGTGATTAATGGCTCTAACATTGTCAACAAGAGACTGAACCTTGAAGAGTGTCCTTTCAAGCTTGTTGAGGTCGTTGTTGTCAAAACCAAAGAGAAGAGAAAGCTCTTTATGAGCAAAGCTTGTGAATCTGTCAAGGATAACCTGCAAAGAAGCAGAGACTATGCCTGTTTGAAACAGAACACTTTCCATTCTCACTCTATCTTCAACCAACTCTAATGCCAACCAAATATATATATTGAATCTATTATAACATTGCTAAATTTAGTTTATAATGTTAGTTGAATATAAAAATAGAAAATTTTTATTTTGTATTTTTTAAATAATTAAATAATATTAAATATAATAAATATTATATATTTAATTTATAAATATTAAAATAAATAATATAATTTTAGGTTATTTTCTTCTTAACATTATGATCAATATATATGATATTATTCATGGGTAGATATAGTCATATAAAAATGATAGTGGAGAATTTTACCTAACAGCATTTTAATGAATAACAGTAAAAATATTATTAAATAATTTAATATATTTATTTAATATAATATATATTAAATATCTTAAATATTACTTTTACGTGAAAACATTTCCTTCGACAGTTGATCTGTTCTCTTACTCGCGCCGTTTTCAAAGTCAAAGGTAAGTCAAACTCATTTATGTAAAGCTTAAAAAAGAGAAAAAAAAAAAAACTTTATTTCTTGGTGCTCGAGTCATGTTTGGTTAATAAACTGAGTTACCCTTCATTTTTTTTGTTTAATGAGTAGTTTCGGAAATGGAGGAGACATGAATTCCGGGAAGATTAATCACATGTATACAAGATTTTGACAGCATAGTTTAGAAGCTAGATTCACCAGCTGTAGGAGATGAGTTTATGGAACAGAAGAGAAAAAAATGAAGAAATAAGAGAATTGATGAGTGAAGTTGCATTGAATTGTTGCAACTTCAATCTGTTCTCTCAGAGGAGTAGTACAAGCTATATATAGTCTTAACACTATCTATCTATAACTAACTAACGAATGGAAAGTAAAACTACTTGATACAGAATCTGTTATTCTAACAGATTCTTGATTCTCTTTCACTCTATCACCAGCACTTAGAAGTTACCTGCTTAAAGCCATTATCAATTAAAAGAGAGTTGTTCATCATCAATAAATACATTGGAAACATGAGCTATCTTAACCCAATCTTTTCCTTCTGTTTTGCTGCAATTTTTCATCAGCTCAGAGCAATCTCTGATAAAGAGAAATTCAAGAGATGCAGATACTCCTCCGTCAGGCAAAGATGAAATAACAGGACAATCATTCATTTCTAAATGCTTAAGCGAATAGAGGCATGACAGCAGTGGAAGCGAGGCTAAGCTGGGGCAATGTTCCACCTTAAGCTTTTGTAAACATGGGAAGTCACCACCTTGAACTCCTACCCACTCTTCCAATTTAGGCATGGCCTCAATTGTAAGTTCTTTCAAGGTCGGAAACGCATGAGACTGTTGACCTTTTCCATCTCTACAGAATCTTTCATCTATTCTCTGAAGCTTACACATTTCTTTGATATGCAAAAATTGAAGACATGGCAATTTACCAATGGGCTCAAGGTGTTCACAATTCAAACAGTTATGTAGAGTCATATCAACCATACAATCATAACAAGGATCAGCAATCCAACTCGGAAGCTTAGAACCACCATAGCATAGCAATGCCAACTCTTCAAGGCCCAGAGGGGGTCTTAAGCATTCAAGGATTTGCTCTTCTTTCCTAGCATCGGCAACCCTTGGCTCGGTCCATCTTAACAGTATCCTACAAAGGAACTTCTTGCTGCTCAAATCAGCTTCCATTGCTTCCTCAAAACTCAGAGACATTCTCAATTCTCGAAATGCAAAATGCACCCGTAAGATTGATCATTTTCTTTAACTCCACAATCCGGCACCCATCATCCTTGCCAACAAGAAATGCCGGCAGAGTTTGAAGATTGATCAAATTACCCATCCAAGGAGGCATTGATTTCAGTTGCCTCACAACATCAAGCTCAAGATGCCTCAAACTAATGAGCTTCCCAATCCCTTTAGGCAACCCAACTAACTCTAAACATCCCCTAAGCCTAAGAGTTTGCAAATTACAAAGACTAACTAGCGAATCAGGCAAGCGTTTAATGGGCGTATAAGACAAATCAAGATACCGAAGCGATTTCAAACTCCCGATAGAACTCGGCAGCTCTGATATAAGATTCCTACTAAAATTCAAAGACCTCAATCCCTTAAGGCACAAGAAAAGATTTCGCGGAATGCGTTCAACATAAAACCCAGGCACAGGAACAAGAAATAGCGTGTTCAGATTTTCAAACCTCTCAATTACATCAAAACCCGAGGCGCAAGCCACACTCTTTGAATCCACTGACAAATGCTTCACATTCTTAGGTACTTTATCCCAATTTGCATCCAATACCATATGGTATTCAAGCACTGAGAACGTGATCTTATCCTGGTTGATTCTATAGAGTAACCTCCTCGTCTTCCCGTGGACGAAATCCACGGACGGATCAGATCTCGAGGGAACAATAACTTGGCTGGAGACGAGCGAATCGAAGACTTGGGCTGCATCGTGCTCCTGCTGCCTGGTGGAGCACTGTAAGAGTCCCTGGGCTACCCACAGAGAAACCAGTTCTTGTTTGGAGAATTCGTAGCTGGGAGGGAAGAGGGAACAGTGTGAGATGAAAGGGAAACGACCGTTGCTGAATTGAATAACTACCTGGCGGAAGTTTTCGGGAGAGATGGAGATGAGGGTGGTGCTGGCGCGTCTTTTCTTGCGAGCGATGAAGGGGGGAGAAGAGGACGGAGTGTGCCCTAAATTGAGCTTGTCGTGCAGCCCTGTAATCTCAAAATCCTCGGAAGGATCATCATCGAGTGCAGAAGCAGAATTGGAATCCATGTCGCTGGCGGTGTAATTCAGTGACAGTTATATGAAAAGCTTTTTTCTGCAGCTCTGTCCTCAATTCTACAATTTCAGAGAAGTTGTTGTTGTTGTTTTTTTTTTTTAATCAAAGATACGAGACTCGAATCCACAACCTCTTAATTGAGTATGGGGAGACTATGCCGTTTGAGTTATAACTTATAACTCATTGGCAAGTGTTCCACCGTTTCGGACTCGAACAAAGAAAAGATATCACCAACCCTTTTTATTTGTTATTTGAAGTAGTCAACCCTAAATTTAAGTTTTTCTGTTTTTCATAAATAAATAAAAACATTCAATTATAACAATACATTTGATTTGATGCCATGCTAAATCTATCATAATTTCTACTTTTTTTTTTCTCTCAAAATCTAGCATATCTTTGTTCAAATACAAGAATTTTTCTTTTTCAGCATGTGAAGTACAAAAATGAGTCCCCAAACTAACCGTCAGTAACGCCTGAATCCATCAGTTGGTGTCAATGAGAAGAACTAAAAGTTGCAATTGCATCCATTTCTTGTTGCAATAGAAGAGCATCAATAAATACCTCAAGATTCTCACCTTGCATCACATCATCTATTGAGTGATAAGTTATGCCAACTCTATGATCAGTTACACGACCTTGGGAAAAGTTGTATGTCCGGATGCGTTCAGATCTATCACCGCTGCCAATCTGTACAGTTTGACAAATCTTAGCCTTTGTTTTGAGATACTTGGTCAGAAACTGAAAGATTGAGACTCAGTATTATGTTTGTTGATTTAGAGATTGGTACTAAAATTTCGGTCTCTGTACCCAAAATTTCAGTATTTCAGTACCCTCCAAAAAGACGCAGGAGACTATAAAATGAGGGTATTTTAGGTATAAAATGTTATTAAAGTTTCAGTCTCTGTCTCTTAATCTCTATCTCTCAGTCTTTTGGTCTCTATTTCTGCACCAAACGCTAAGTCAAACTAATAAGGTATAGGCAATTCAACACAGTTCACAACAATAAAAATCCTACCTGTTCTGACCGAAGTTTTGATCGTGTGCTATGAGCTCGGAGCCTTTCCATTTCAAATAGCTTTGCACACAATACTTTAAGTGCTCTGGCCTTGTTCTAAACAGAAATAAGAAAGCATATGTAGAATGTAGAAATGAGACACCTTAACTGATGGAACACATTTCAGGTTAAAATCATCAAATGAAAATTATGCCCAATATTTTGAAAATACTCACTTGGTGTTGAGAACGCTCATTTTGTATAGAAACTGTAATCCCAGTTGGAATGTGAGTTATTCTAACAGCACTGTTTGTTGTATTTGCATGCTGACCACCCGAACCACTAGATCTGTAGGTATCAATTTTTAGGTCTTCATTCTTCAATTGAACATCAACCTGCATATCCTTAAACATATCATATTGTCTCATACTAGACTGAACATAAACTACTACTTCATATACTTAAATAAAAAGTGCTCAATTAGAGCACTAATTCATAATTTGAACATAATGACGGCTGACTGGGTTCTTTGCGGTTATTTGGAACGTTTGGTTGGAACGCAATAACATGATTTTCAACAATAAAGAGGTAACTGTTGATGTCCTACAGTGAACTGGTATTGATCCTACTGGTTGTTGATGGTAATGCCGGAGATGACATAGGATTGTTAACCTTGTGTTTAGATTTGCTTTTGTATCTGTCTGTTTTATGCTCCACTCTCATGTGTCGAGCTTCATTTGTTTCAAAAAAAAAGCTTAGTTATTAATTACCTCATCAGCCTGAGGGAGGATTGCAACAGAAACAGCACTGGAATGAACTCGTCCTGATTTTTCTGTCACAGGAACTCTCTTAAAAAAAAGGAAGAAAGAAGTCAGCAATGACAGAAAGTAGATTTGTTCATGGATGGTAAAAGGTTGTAGCCAAAACCTGTACTCTATGGATTCCACTTTCAAATTTTAGTTTCCCAAAAGCACCATCTCCTACAATTGCTGCACTAGCTTCCTGAGAAAGTGAA
Source organism: Arachis ipaensis (assembly GCF_059453495.1). Lineage (NCBI taxonomy): Eukaryota > Viridiplantae > Streptophyta > Magnoliopsida > Fabales > Fabaceae > Arachis > Arachis ipaensis. The sequence continues at coordinate 149,738,179 of NC_142435.1, read as the reverse complement.
GTTCAAACAAGAAATCCATCAGATGAAGGATGAAATGCAGTTCTACTATATCAGGAACTTGAGTAAAGCACATAACTCAGATCATACAGAATGTACAAAATATGTACCTTGTATCCTTTAAGATCTGATTGAGCAATATCTACTACTTCAAATTTCCAGCCATTCTTGTGAGCATACTTTTCATACCTGTATCATGTTAGACGATATCACTTTTTAGAAAAATGTAACAGTAGTTTCCTTTTGATTTCGATGACACAAATGCAACCTTACATTTTGAAGATGTCCATTGCAAACAAAGAAGCCTCCTCCCCACCAGTGCCTGTCAAAAGTGGTAAAAGCAAATGAAAGTGGCAACAAATGAAGTCAAAACAGAACAAAAGTAAGAAACAATCAACACAACCCAAGACAACTTGACACACATTCATCGGAGAACAATTTTGATTATAAAAAATAATAGATATTCTTATTCAACAGTGACACATCACCTGCTCTGACCTCCAAAATGCAGTTTCTTTCATCAGCATCGTCCTTAGGAAGTAAGGACTTCAACAGCAAATGTTGCAGTCTTCGTTCTTCCTCTATGGCCTGCCCCATTTCCTCTGTCGCCATATTAATCATGTCTTTGTCTTCGGAACATTCAACCACCAGTGACTTCAAGCCATCAATTTCCTACACAAAGAGCAAGTAGGCAAAGGATTCATCTGTCCCATTACGTTTGGACTATTATATGGTTACAATAATAAAATATATTTTTTAAATTTTTTAATAATTATCAAATAGTTTTTATTTAATTTTAATTATAAATTAATTCTTTATATATTATTTAATTATAAAATCTATCATCTATTTTATAAATTATTATTTTATTATTAATCTATTATATTTATTAACAATTAGAAATAAAAACAACAACGGAATAGATCTATTAATCATGACCTCCATACATATTTTGGTAATGCAAATCAATGAATTTTTTTATCTTTTGATCCATTACAGAAATACAACATAATCGATTGAATTTTGCAAGACAATATAATTCTCAAAATTCCATATAATTAGAAGTGTTACATAATCGATTAATTGCGCCGTACAATATGAATTTTTTCTTATTCAATTGAATCAATTGAAGTGTTACTTTACTCTCTGGTCTATTCCTGAACTCGAATTAAAATCCATCTGTTTAGTTTCCAATTCTAGCACTGCCTGAGTGCCTTCTATTCCACCTTAAAATTGCACCTATTTCCCTCCAATCTATCGGTTCTGCTCTATATTATATCCATTAGTTCAGATAAATGATTCAGCATGTTGTGCTTCAATCACCTCTACCTCCTTTTTGGGCCCATTCTATATATTTCAAAATGCACTCTATTTTTTTTGTACTATGCCCTATTCCTTCCGCCCCAATAGAAGTTCATAGGAATTCTTTTTTGGTGTGTTTTGAACAAAAAATTTTTTAGAATTTTAAAAAAATCTATATTATTCTGCGGAATTCAATCCATTGAGATACCAACAAACATGATTCCTTAGTTTTTACGGCGGATCGAGAGATAAAAAATTCATTAATTCGCATTATCAAAATATTTATAGAGATCCTGATTTTTGTTTTTAATGGTTAACAAATATGATAGATAAATAATAAAATAATAATTTATAAAATAGATAGTAGATTTTATAATTAAATAATATATAAAAAATTAAGAAAAAAATTTAAAATAGCTCTTGACAATTACTTCAAAAGACAACGAGGCTCTTGACAAAAATAAAATACCAACCCGGCTCCTGAGACAAAAAAAATACCAATTCGGTCTCTGAGATTTACTTTTATTTTTTTTTGTACAGGGGCTAATCAGTCCTAAAAAAAGATCAGGAACAGGTTAAGTGTTTTCTTTTTTTTTTTTTTTTTCTTGAAGGCCTCGTCCTTTCGAGATAATTGTCAGGAGTTAGATGGGTATTCACTCTAAAATTAATTTATAATTAAAATTAGTTCAGAACTATTTAATAATTATTAAAAAACTAAAAAAATAGAAAAAAAAAAAAAAGAAAAACCGTCGAATCATTTGCCCCACAAAGTAGGAAAAAAAAAAAGTAACACAAGTTAATGCAAAGACAAAACAAAACAAAAAAGCTACTTAACATTACTCTTTATCTTCCCCCCTTTTGAATTTTCTTAATGAAAGAAACACCCAAAAAGCGCACGAAGAGGGTTCAATACCTTCTGTTTAGCCCTCAACTCAATAATAAGGTGTAACGAACCGCTCAGCTTTCGCAGCTCCTTATTAGCTCTTGCGTATTCTGATGGTGATATTTCCGGCTGTCATCAAGTAACAAGAATAATTAAAACATAGGATAGCGGATGAACAGTGAGATTTAAACTTAGAAATTGTGAAGAAAAACAAAAGAGAAATGAAAGAAGGCATTGCATTGCATTACGTGATTGAGAAGATTGTTGAGAGTGGTAGACCTGTACTCAATAGCAGACAGTCTCCGTTCCATTATGCTTAAGAGCTCCTTAGACAGTTGAGGTTGCACTTCTGTTAATGCATCAATTCAAATTCGATCAATATTCTAGCAATAAATGAATTTCACAGGCTCTAATGATTCATCATCAAGAGTGGAATGAGGTACCAGCAGAGTAAAAACGTAGGGAAAAAGGAGTTGGAGGGTGGAATAGTGTTGATTTGAAGTGCTTGGGCAACATACTAAGAGAACGAAGAGTTCTCATCATGGTCGATTCATTTCTTTTCCAAATTCCCAAAGCTTCGTTGTTTTCACTTCACGCTATCATCTTCTAAATCCACCTCAACATAAGTTTAATATTTTAGTTAATATTAATTTGTAATTTTTTAGTAATTTTGTTTTTCGATTAGATATTTAAATTAAATTTGTAGTAAAAAACTAAATTTATTAAAAAATAATACATAGATGAATTTGTTATATAAAAATAAAATCAACTACTGAGATTGTTTATTTTTTTTTTACTATATAATCTATTAAAATATATACTTATTCAAAATTTAAATTATTTTTTATTTATACAATTATTGAAACTTAATATTTAATAAATATCTAATCAAAATATTTTTATTTCGTTATAACAATTGCTTTTATGATCAATATATCTTACAAACTTATAATATAATCTAGTTTTTTTTTTTCGTAATTTTTATTAGATAACCACAAAAGTTCTCCAATTCTTGTTATTTTCTATTTTTTATGCAGCTCTATCAATTCTATAATTTTAGAAAAAGTATTATTTTATTTTCGAACTCAAACAAAGAAAAGAGGAGAAAAACACTAATTTAGCTCCTGATTATTATTTTAAAGGACAAAATTTTTTTGTTTAAAAAAAGAATTCAAATCAAATTTTACTTTTTAATGATTAAGACAACTCAATCGTTAAACTGATGACATGGCCATTAAATATTTAACTGTCACCACTCAAATGGTTAGAGACTGACATTGGTTAGGGACTCCTTAGTCCCAATTCATAAAAAAAAAATTTGTCATTGTTGCCAACTTCTTTCATTGAAAAGATGAATAAAAATATTGATAATTTCTGGACAATAACAGAATTACATAATAGAAAAGTCTAGGGACAGTAACTTTGTTAAATTCTGGCCAGCATATAACCAACAAAGAAAAGTGAGTTATTGGATAAAATTTCACACCATTAAAATTATCATTGATGGCTATAAATCACAAAAGTTACTGATCCCTTAACATTTCTCTTACAGAATATTAATTATTTCAAATTATAGAGTACATTTATTTTATAATTAAGCTAATGTACGAGAAGTGATGGGAATCAAGTAGAGGTCTTGTTTTCTTTTTGCAGTAATTCCAACTTGTTCAGTCATGTCCACATCATCAAATTTCATTTCATTGGAAGCTTCCAATCAAAGTGATACAACAAAAATGCAAGTGTCAACTCAACATTCATTATGCCAAACGTGCTTGCAGGACATATTCTTCTTCCACCTCCAAATGGGAGGTACTCAAAATTATTTCCTTTATAATCAATAGAATTATTATTTTCCATGAATCTCTCCGGATAAAACTTTTCAGGTTCGGTCCAGTAGTTTGGATCTCTTCCAATAGCCCAAACATTCACTATCACCTTACTTTTGTAGGGTATGTGATATCCATTGATCTCACATTCTTGTTTTCCACATTCTCTTGGAAGTAAGAGGGGAAGTGGAGGGTGTAACCTTAGTGTTTCTTTCACAACTGAGTTCAAATACTTGAGTTCATGGATACAAGTCTCGTCAACCCTTCCACTTTTGTTGAATATGTCCCTAACTTCAGCTTGTGTTTTTTGCAATACTCTTGGATTCTTCATCATCTCTGACATTACCCAATCTATGGTTGTTGCTGTTGTCTCCCCTCCAGCAGTAAAAATGGTCTAAAATGTAACCATGATATATGAGGTTAAGTTCTAAGTAACTTTATTTGTAAAGGAATTTCATCAATACTGTATATATACATAACATGATTATTAAGTGTAATTATTTTAGTAAAAACTCAGGTACACTCAACTTCACGTGAAGTTAATAGCTGAGAGCTGTTAGATGATTTGACCGATTTGACTAAATTTTCATATAACGGCTCTCAACTATCAACTTCATGTGAAGTCCACTACACCTTAGTTTCCACCAATTATTTTATTTAAGTTACATAGCGTGACAAATAATTTCACCTCTAGTTCACAATGTTTGCCACTATATATAGATAAATTTCTGTGGTCTAATAATATATATATTTGTAAGCCTTTGTTGTGGATAATCTTTTTTATAACATAAAGAAGTTATTTTTAGGTTTTATAAAACATAAATAAATATAGACACATATTAATTTTATGAGTTTAATTTTTATATATTAATAATATAAATAATTATATACAATCATTTAATTATATCTATTTTTTTATATATATTCATTCACACAATAATTGTTAAAAAAATTACTTAACTTTTACTAACATAATGATACTTATAATTAAGAATAAAATATTTTTTTATTCTTAATATTTATAATTTTTTTAAAAAAATTCCTAATATGTATTTAGTTTTATCTTTAATATTTTTAATTTATGTTAAAATTATTCCTGAACGTTAACTTTATGTGAAATATTATTAGAAATAAAATTAAAAATTTTTAAGGATAATTTTGATATAAATTAAAAATATTAAAAAAAATTAAATAATTAATTAATAACAAAAAATAATAAATTATGATAAACTTCTAACATCTCTTAAAACTAAATTCTTAATTCTACACATAAAATTATTAAAGAAAATGTAATATGTTGTAAAGGAAGTTCATGCAACTAAGCATTCATCTAAGTCAATGAACAATTAAGCAGCAGGATTATATTATGATCTTCAATAAAATTACTGTGATTACACTTACCAGGATTATGGCTTTGATGTTGTCCTCAGTGAAGAAAATATCTTGATTGATACCATTAGCACCATCCACAAATTTTAGTAGAACATCTACAAGATCTTCATTTGAATCATGATCACCACCTTGGACTTCTTCAACATCATTGTGGTCATTGATGATGTTTTTCAATATCCTATCACTTTTTCTTCGCAACCTCTCAAGCTTAGGTCTCAAACCACTCACAAGTTGAATCCATTTAGAAGAAGGAAACAACTCGCCCATGTCAAAACCCGCCCCAATCATTGCTACTTCTTTTGCAACTGCTATGAACTCCTCTTGATCTTTGCATCTTGATCCAAACGCAGCCCTTGAAATGATTGCATATGTTGTTGAAATCACTTCTTCGGTGAGGTTGATCATGCTCTGTGTATTCGAGTCAATAGTAATCCTTTTGACAAGACTATTGAACTCTTCTTCTCTTATTGATTTGAAAGAATTCACACGCTTTGGACTGAAAAGCTCTAATGTGGAAACTTTCCTTAGAAGCTTCCAATAATTTCCATATGGTGAGAAAGCTATATCTGTGCAATTATATGTAACAATCTCTGAGAAAAGAAATTTAGGCCTTGAAGCAAAGATAACATCATGTGTTTTCATTACCAACTTTGCATACTCTGGAGAGGAAACAACAATGGCAGAGATTTCACCAAGTTGAAGGTGCATCAGTGGTCCATATTTGATGGCCAAATCTCTTAGTTTTCTATGTGGTGTGGATGTAACAAGATGGGGTATTATGTTTCCTATAATGGGTAGTTTCCATGGTCCTGGAGGTATGTTTAAAGCTGCACCACTTTTCTTTTTATGGTTTTTTGCTATTTTGAGTGAAGCAGTGATGAAGAGAATAATTAAGGAGATAAATGCTGATAATAAGTTGAAGAGTAGAGAAGAATCCATGGAGAGAGATAAGAGGGACTTAATAAGTGCTTTTTTGTTCTATATCTATGTCTTAATTAGTTGGATTTACATATCAAAATATATAGGCAATTATTATAGAAGCACACAAAAATTGAGTGTTGGTTGGTCTCAGGTGTTCAAATTCTTAGATACTTAGATACTTAGATATTTCTGAAGGCAACTACTCTCATGAAGATGCCAAAAACATCTTCTCATGATGATCCTTGTTTAAAAAGTGTAATTTATTTATTTAGCAACATTTTAAATAAAAATAACATTTTTACTTCAAATAAAATCAAGTCTTACAATCTATTATCTAATAGTTAAAATGATGTATCTTCACATGATGATAATCATTAAATCTTCATTGGAGTAGCTACCATTTCTGAATAGTTAGATACTTAGATAAGTAATATTTTCAGAAACCTTATCCTCACTTATTTAAGATAGTAATGTAGATAGATTAGATGAATACCCACCACATATATAAATCAAAACGTTTTACATACATGTGCCGATATTCTATGTCGACTAATTATAAGCAATCACATCAACGAAGATACTTTTTTTTTCTTGTATAATACATATTAGTGAACGAAGTGTTGGGAAAACTCAACAAAAATTTAAACAAAAATATGACTAAAAAGTGGAAGCACTAAAAATAATTTTTTTAAAATTTGTGCGATTAATTAGACAATACAAAAGATACTCTAAGCATCAAATACAATGATAGAAATAAATAATCAGACACCATAATTTTAATATAGGAAAATTCTTAAAAGAGGGACAAAAAATTTACGAGACCTAGTCCAATAAAATCTTTTATTATCAAAATAATGAGTATACAATCAGTCTTTCTAGTGACACTAGGGCATCTCAATAATCAATAAAATACATCATTAAAACTGATGGAATCAACATAAATCCTCCACAAAGCGGGTATCTCAAATCAGACAAAAAAAAAGACAATACAACTAGTAAGTTATATGCTAATGTTTATCTCTATACCAGGAATAACATACATACTAAAATTTCATAAAAAATTTAGTAAGTACCGATTTAATCGAATAAAAAATGGCATGCTCTTTTTCTTTATAATTTCTTCTTCCCTTCGACGCCGAAAAACCCTCTCACTCTCTTATTGTTTCGTTTTTTCTTTTCAAAAGTGAGGGACTCATCACTTCTCTCTCTCCCTCCATGGCTTTTTAGTCATTTCTTTCTTTTTTTTTTTTAATAACTTGTGGGCTCTACTTTGTTGGGGAGCCACCAACAAATCTCTCCCTCACCAACTCAAGTGGGGATAGTTTACTCCATCAAGTCTATCTTCTCTTTGTAGGAATCAAATTTCATTGCAGGTAAACTCTTAGTCATTATATCTGAACCATTATTATCAATATGCATCTTCTCAAGTGCATATGACTTCATCTCAAGCGCTTGACGTATCCAATGATACCTCACCTCTATGTGCTTCGATCTGGAATGAAACGTCGGATTCTTGTTAAGATGGATAGCACTCTGACTATCACAAAATAATACAAATTAAACTTCTCTTGATTGATGACTAACTCTTGTAGAAATTTTTTCATCCACAAGAGTTCCTTAGAAGTTTCAACAACAGCAATGTATTTTACCTCTGTAGTAGACAAAGTAACACATTTCTGAAGTCGAGATTGCCACGACACAGCTCTCCCTACAAAAGTCATCATATAACCAGAAGTAGACTTTCTTGAATCAAGATCCCCAGCCATATCCACATCTGTGTAACCATCCAACACAGGTTGGCCACTCCCAAAACATAAACAAAATTTGAAAGTACTATTAAGGTATCTGAGAATCCACTTCACTGCTTGCCAGTGTTCTTTACCAGGATTAGAGAGAAACCGACTAACAACTCCAACGGCATGAGCAATATCTGGCCTGGTGTAAACCATAGCATACATCAAACTGCCAACTGCAGATGCATATGGAATCTTCTTCATTTCTACTTTCTCTTTCTCACTTGTAGGACATTGCCGCAAACTCAGCTTGAAATGACTAACAAGTGAAGTACTAACAGAGTAACAGGTTTCGATTTACTCATGCTAAACCTCTCTAAAATTTTCTCAATATACTTCTGCTAATAAATTATATCATAATATTCATCTCTATATCAGAAATAACATACTAAAATTTTATAAAAAATAAAACAAATATACGATTTAATCGAATAAAAAATAGCATGCTCTTTTTTGCTAATTTCTTCTTCCCTTCTACGCCGAAAAACCTCTCACTCTCTTAGTGTTTCATTTTTTTCTTTTCAAAAGTGAGGGACTGGTTTGTCTCTCTCTCCGTCCAAAGCTTTTTAGCCATATTTTTTTTTTTATAATTTATGGACCCCACTTAATTGGAGATCAACCGACATAAAATAATACAAATAAAAAATTTTAATTTTAAAAATTCAAAAACTTTTTATAAAAAAATTGTAAGCGATTTTAAAAATAAGATATGAGTATAAATAAGTTCAAATAAGCTTAATACGAGACGAAAATTCATGTTTTTTAATTTTGATTCATACACAACTTTTTTTTTTTTACCTTGGTTCGACCTTATAACTTCAATCTGTTCCTTTCAATTAGTATCTTTTATATTACCATTAAATTTCGGTGTCTTTGTTGTGGACATTGCATTTTTCCCTGTGAATATCATTTTAACACATATTATTAATTAGTTTTACTAATAACATCAAGTAACTCTATACAATATAATATCTGGACCATCAGTTTCAGATTATTTTCTGTCGCCACTGTATATTTATGAGCAAAATGAACTAACATTGAAACATAAAATAATATAATTACTTAGCTTTAATTTAACTTCAACATTCATAATTTTTTATATGTAATATCTATAATTGTGTATTTATATTATGTAAAATTATCTATTTATTTTAACAATGTTTAAAGAATAATACAAAATAAAAAAAATAAATACATTAAAAAAAATTATAATTTACTTTAGTTCTTAAGCTATGACTCCAAACATTTTCGTTTGTAATATTGTGTAGGTTCTTGTTGCAACTTGTAACCAACAATGTAATTAAATGACTAATTATTCTGAATTAATTAGTTGCATGTGAAGCCTACCAATGCAACTTAATTAATTAACTATGTGCTGGTTATATATATTTGTTATACACATAATAATAGCAGCTTTACAAAGGCAATTAAGTAGTTAACTTAATTAGCTTCTATCTATTTATGGCTAATTATGGGGTTGGTTTGTTATGTACATTACATTTTATAAATAGTTAAATACAACCAAAAAAATCGATAGACATATTAAATTTAAGAATTATAGATTATTAGATTGTAATCGAGTCTCAGCTACACAAGATGATGATTTTTAAGTAATGTCTAACACTTTCTTGATATTTATTTAAAACTTACATTACTACTATGACTATAATAGTATAATCATAATAGTTACTTAGATAAGTTATAGGCATGAAATAAAATTCAATAATGGTAAGATTTTTTTCTTTCTTTCTTGTGTTGATAAAAATAATTTCAGTCCAAATAATAAAAATATCATATAAATGTCAAAAAAAAAAAAAGTTAAGATACTCTTACATTACTACTATTTTTTTTTTCAAATTATATCCAACAAAAAATAAATATATTTATACTTATCAAAATAGTTGTTAATATAAATATACAAAGCTTTACTTTTTGAAATAAAAATTAGTAAAATTAACCTTAGAAATTACACAAATAACTATATCTTACATAAAATTTTAGTTAAATGTTCATATATTCGCAATATATGTTTTCATATAATAAAACCCATATAATTTTAATAAATATATTTTTCAAAAAATAAATCTTTATACATATTCATAATTATATAGTTAAAATTACTTTTACAATATTTATTAATTATTTCTATTATTTATTTAACTCTGTACTACATTGGCACAGGTATCACTCTAGTAATTAAATAATTAAACTTAATTATATTTGTCCGCTATATAATAAAGATTGAGTGGTCAACAATTTAGTTATTATAGTTATTGAATTATCTTTATTCTAGAATTTGCTTATTTATATACATTTACGACTTTGAGTTTGTACTTTGTATATAATTCAGATGATTTATATCAAAATAAATATTCTCTATTCCAAATTTCTTAGTGAGCCTTGGAGATAGTTTAATTTAATGCTATAAAGTATAAGCTAAGGTATAATACATATATATGATACAAAAGTAACGAAAGAATGAATGGTACATGAGCTAGGCAAGCTCTCTTTTAATTCTGATAATCTCATCTAGCTTTAGTTAGTTAGTTAATTGTAATTAGTGGGACGTTAGTTAATTAGCCTGAGTTAGTTAGTTAATTATTATGGACGAGCTTATCTCGGTTACTCGCTATTTATGCAAATTGACTGAGTTAAAAAATAAAGATATTTTGAATAAAAATTGATTAAATTTAGGAAGCCACTTAAATAAAGATGTTAAAAATGTCTTTTTTTTAAAGATGTTTTTTAAAAATTAAAATTTAACACATAAAATAAATTAAATTATATATATATTCATTTTGAAAACTTTAAATTCTAATCATATAACGATAGAGAAGAAAATGACTAGAATTTAGGATTCTCAAAATTAATATATATAATAAAAGTATTTTATTCATTTTATATAATAGAGATATTGTAGTCATTTTTTATAAAAAATAATATTAATTTAGACGGATTCAAAATTTAATTCACTATTTTTTGATTAAATTAATTTGTCTGACCTAATTTTAAAAAAAATAATATAATTTAAGTGATTATATATATTAAATTTTAATTATTAAAAAATATCTTTAAAAAAAAAGACGTTTTCTGCGTCTTTATAGAAGCATCCCCTTAAATTTAACTACGAGGGAATCATAATAGAGTTTATTATTGAAAAAGATAAAATCAATTATAATTTCAACTGATAGTGATTATAATCATTACAAATTAAATAATAAAAAGATAAACAAAAAGATATATCTAATCAAATCTTGAATCTAATCTAATCTAACCTTATGATTCGTCTACAATACTTTCCCAACATTCAAAGGTCTCACTCTCACTATAAATTCTGTCACTACTCACCACTACACTCTACATTGGACTTCTTTATTTTATTTTTGTTTCCAAAAGTCATTCGATTGCTTCTTTGCCAAGAAAGATGGCCAAGAAATATGAGGGGCTTGCAGTGGGAATCGATCTCGGTACGACATACTCATGTGTTGCTGTGTGGCAGGAAGAACACCAAAGAGCGGAGATCATCCACAATGACCAAGGAAATCGAACAACACCTTCATGTGTTGCTTTCACTGATAAGCAAAGGTTGATCGGTGATGCTGCTAAGAATCAAGCTGCTTCTAATCCAACTAACACTGTCTTTGGTAATTCATCTTCTTTTGTCAATGTCTTTATTCAAATATTATCAGAGTTGTTAGTAATGGTTGAGGGTGTGTTTGGTAAACACGTTGAAAGCACAAAAAGCACATTCAATCTTCTTGAACGCTGTCAATGTCTTTTATTGTTAATTTTTATAATATAAATTTTATTAGAAAGATATAATTAAATACAAAAAAAAAAAAAGTATTAAAGAAGAGTACTAACAAATTATAACTAAAAGAGTACTAAATTTTAACATATAAATTTAAATTCTTTTCAAAAATAATTATACTCAAAGAGTGTTAAAATAATATAAATTTAAATGATATAAATTCATGTCTTTTTTTTAGTAATATTTATTTAAATAAAATTTTGAATGATGTAATCCAAACAACATTCATTTTACTATAATCCATTTTGATACAAAATTACCAAACATAAATCACATTAATACCAACTCACTTTTTATCAAATCTAAGTTATGAAATCAATTTTATACAAAATCTCGTTTGCAAACTCTAATCCAAACACATATTCATCAGTAGTTAGTAAATATAATATTTATGAAGTTAGTTGGTAATATCCTTATAAATAGGGCGACACTTGTATCATGTAACAACAATTTTGAACGCAACAACTTCGACATATAATATTATCTTCTTATTCTGTTCTTCTTCCAGAAATTTATTTGTTTTTTTTTCTTTTTCAGATGCTAAAAGGTTGATTGGTAGGAAATACAGTGACTCCCTTGTCAAGAATGACATAATGCTGTGACCATTTAAAGTTGTTCCCGGGGATGATGACAAACCAATGGTTGCTGTTACACATAAGGGTCAGGAGAAGCATCTTTGTGCAGAAGAAATTTCATCTATGATTCTAACAAAAATGCGTGACATTGCAGAGAAATATTTGCAAGCTCCTGTCAATAATGCAGTAATTACTGTCCCTGCTTATTTCACTGACTCTCAACGCAAAGCCACAAAAGATGCCGGCGCCATTGCAGGCCTCAATGTGATGAGAATCATCAACGAGCCTACAGCTGCAGCAATTGCATATGGCCTTGACAAGCTAGCTGGGTGTAAAGAAGAACGAAATATTTTGATTTTTGACCTCGGTGGTGGTACTTTTGATGTGTCTATCCTTAAGGTTAAAGATAAAGTCTTTGAAGTTAAGGCCACAGCAGGAAACACTCATCTTGGTGGACAAGACTTTGATCACAGAATGGTGAATTACTTGGTACAAGAGTTCAAAAAGAAGAACAAAATGGATATTAGTAACAACTCAAAAGCCTTGAGAAGGTTGAAAAGTGCATGTGAAAGAGCAAAAAGAACACTCTCCTTTGCTTTTGATGCTGCTATTGAACTTGATGCTTTATATCAAGGCATTGATTTTTACTCATCAATCAGCCGTGCCAAGTTTGAGGAACTAAACATGGAACTCTTCAAAGAGTGTATGGAAATAGTAAATCATTGTCTCTATGATGCTGACATGGAAGTGTCTGATATACATGATGTTGTCCTTGTTGGAGGTTCTTCTAGAATTCCCAAAGTGCAGCAACTATTGCAAGAATTCTTCAGAGGGAAGCATCTTTGCAAGAGTATCAACCCTGATGAAGCTGTTGCTTATGGAGCAGCAGTTCAAGCTGCTTTATTGAGTGAAGACATTAAGGTAGCACCAGAACTTGTTCTAATGGATGTTATACCCTTATCACTTGGTATAGGATTAGTAGGAGATCGCATGCATGTAGTGATTCCTAGGAATTCTACCATACCTGCAAGGAGGACAAGAGGATACACAACTAAACAAAACCAAACCAGTGTGGCCATTAATGTTTATGAGGGTGAAAGGACAAGAACAAGTGATAACAACTTGTTGGGTTGGTTTAGTCTTTCTGGTCTTCCTGGTGAATCTCGTTATAATCCTATATATGTATGCTTTGATATTGATGCTGATGGTATTCTGAATGTGTCTGCATGGGAAGAAACCAATGGTTGTAGGAATGAAATTAATATCACAACCAATAATGACAAAGAAAGACTTTCGGCTAAGGAGATTCAGAGATTAATTGAGGAAGCTGAGAAGTACAAGGTTGAAGATGCAGAGTTTTTTGAGAAGGCTGAAGCAATACATGCTTTGGATTGTTATGTTGAAAAGATGGAAAATGCTGTGAAGGATAAAGGGATGATATCTAAACTTTGCCATTTGGACATGGAGGAGATCTGTTCTGCAATTGCTAAGGCCAGAAATCTGCTTAAAGGTGATAACCAGCAGAGAGAAGCTGATGAGTTTAAGAATTGTTTGAAGGAGGTCAAGGGAATCTTTAAACCCATCAAAGCCAAGACTATATTCCTTTCTTCTCTCCTTGTTAAGTGTTAACATTGCATAATATGGAAGTGTAAATCTTTGGGATACATAAAACTTCTTTTCGTAAAAGGGAAAGTATGAGGAGCCAATGAAATATTTATACAATGTGCATAATGGAAGTTTAGAGAGTATTAGAGATATAATCATTAGTGTTACCTTTTTCCATTAGCTAAAGTTTTTGGGATGAGTGGTATCATGTATGGTATTAGAACGCTAGATTCGAAAGGTCAAGAGTTGGAGCCTAGCTTTTGGGAAGATGTTTATTATCGCTAGTACTCGGATGGTTATTTTAGATAGTATGAGAGATGTTCATTTTGTAACTCAATAGCCCATTGTACACGTACAAATAGTCCATTGTCTCCCTAGCGGGATCCTTTGTAAAAACGTTTACGTGTCGCATTATTATTAGACGTATTAATGAACTGGTTATTTTTTAATTTTTTAACAAATTAGAATAAAACCAATTTTTTTATAACAATAACAATAAATCCAATTTTTTTTAGAAATTTAATTGTATTTTTAAATTTTTAGGAATTTAAATATCCGCAAAACAAAAAGTCAGGGATATATTTGCCACTAGTATCTTTTTTGTTATTCCCTACTACAAATCTTGATAAGGATTGCAATGAAATCAATTTCCCCAATCCTACTGCCATGCCGTCTTCAAAAGCTTTACAACCGTGAATGTCAAGCTTCTTCAAATTGATCAATTTTGTAATAATTTTTGTAGGAAAAACAAGTTGCCTACACTCATTTAAATTCTAACTAGAATGAGACCCGTAAATTAATGATGGTATATAATTGGTCTATATAAATTATTTGCATCTTCTGTTTTCAAATTTTTTTATAATATAGACTTTTTCTTTTTATAACAAATGTTTGAATTTGTTCATCATATTTTTTTTATAATTACGAAGTGTTCCCTGCAGTGTTAGTAAATTATAGTTGATAATTAGTTAAAAAAAATAATTACATTTATTTTCTTTTAAGTTATTAAAAAAAACAATGAATAGCATATTAAAAGAAGTATAATTCTAACGATATTAAAATATAATTATATATAAAGTATTATAAAATAATATAAAAAGTATAAAAAAAATAATTAAAATATTTTTTTTATAAATTCAATTTAAAAATATAATAAATATGCTTGTTTTGTACATTTTCATCTAATATAATTATTTATAAACAAAGATGCTCCTCTTCATTTGTGGGTGTTAATGTTTTTCATAGACAAATCACGTAAATTTTGATAAGCCAATTGTCCGTTTGTTTGGTGATATTGTCCAAAGAATGATGCTCCATTGAGTAAATTTGAGATGTTGTGTAGTTCGAAAATAAATTTATTGTGTTAAATTTGATGTTATTTGAAGGAATAGTGATAAGAGACTTATATAAGTAATTCAAATAGTATGGAATTTGAATATTTAACGATATTAAAATATAATTATATATAAAGTATTATAAAATGATATAAAAAGTATAAAAACAAAAATAATTAAAGTATTTTTTCATAAATTCAATTTAAAAATACAATAAATATGTTTATTTTGTAACTTTTCATCTAATATAATCATTTATAAACAAAGAGGCTCCTCTTTATTTGTGGGTGTTAATGTTTTCCATAAACAAACTACGCAAATTTTGATAAGCCAATTGTCCGTTTGTGTGGTGATATTATCCAAAGAATGATGCTTCATTGAGTAAGTTTGAGATGTTTTGTAGTTCAAAAATAAATTTTTTGTATTAAATTTGATGTTATTTGAAGGAACAATGATAACTGATAAGAGACTTATATAAATAGTTCAAATAGTATAGAATTTGAATATTTGTAACGTAAAATTTATTATGATTAATAAAATTATTATGACATTTGTAATATGGATGTTTATTATATTTAATGAGTTATTTATAGAAATTAATAAATTAATTATTGAGGTTATAAATTTATTGTATTGTTTATAACGGTAACTCGGTAAGATATAATAAATATAGGGATATGAATTCAATGTCTTTGTAGGTTACAAATTTGGTTAGACACTATTAATTTTTAATTATTATCATTAGTAATTTTTTGTTGATTTAAAAATAATAGTTGATTTAGCAAGAATTGAGTGGTTAATTCTAAAATTTTGTCAAGTAAGCGATGTTATTGACATGACATTAGTAGAAGAAAAAAGATATCTTAAAAATAATATAAATAAACTTATCCATTTACTTTTATATATTAAGAATAGATGATTGTAAACAAATAAAATTGCCAACTAACTCTGGCAAACTAGTTTGATGAGTTTGAAAAACTCTATTTTAAATTAGTGATGAACAAACATTATTAATGTGATTAATTACAAAATTATTAATTTAATCTCTTTTCATACTTGCTTAATTAATAATTTTGTTGGTGCAGATTTTGTTATTGGGCCGAAAAGAAAAGAAAAGAACCTAAGCCCAATAAAATCAAAATTTTAGCCTTGTGCAATATCATCATATGAATTATGGCTGAAGTGTTTTATTTGCTGGGCCAGTTTGAATTATTATTGCTACAAGCCCAATTAAAATCTTTGCTAAAAAGATCAAAGCTTGGTCCGAAACTATTAAGTAAAGAAAGCAAAGTTTCATTGCTTCCAACGGATCTCATTTTTCTCATTGTGATGGAATTCAAATTTTATTAAGAAGAGTTAATGCAGACCTTGGAACCATGAGAGAGAAATTGTAGTTGATTTGATTGATGGCCTTAATGAGGCACGCTACCTAAGGCAAATGGAAGTGAAAATTTTAATTTACTTCATCAAATTCATTCATTTGTGTTCAAATTTCTCTCTCCTCTCTCTCATCTTGTTTCTTGCTTTTGGTCATTACAGAGCAGCTTTGAAAGGAACTTTGAGCTACCGAAAGAAAGGAGAAACAAGCTACAAGACCATCACAATGATGGCAAGAAAAAGAAAACAAAATAAAGTATGTTGTGGCTAAGATCTTCAACTAAGAAAGGTAAGATTTGGTGAAGAGATCTCAGTTTCTCCATACCAAAAATGGAAGAAGAAGATTTCGGTCAGTAGAGGAAGATCCTTGGAGGGATGACTTGTCTCTGATTTTGCTCAACCACCACAGGAGGTAGCTACAGTGGCTACGTGATGGAGGAGGCAGAAGTTGGAGCAGATGAAGCTGTCATCATCATAACTCATCAAGGGCTAGGAATCCGTCTTGGAGGGTAAGGCAAGATGGAGGGCTCGAATTGATGAAGATTGATGACCAAGGAAGAACTAGAGGTAATTACATGTTGGGTTTTGCATTTGGTTATCTCTCCTCTCACTCTGGCCGAACCGGTTTGCATGAAGAAGAAGAAGTTTAGCTTGGTTTATTTGGTTTCAACTGTGGAGGCTTCCCTCTATAAGTAAGGGAGAACAACCAGGAATTGAAGCAAGGAGTAAGAGTGCAAGGCACAGGATTCTCAGAGCTACCTAAGCTAATAGAAATTTTTCTCCTTCAATGCTCTTCATTTTGTAATTTTCTGTTTAATTTTGTCTGTCTTGAGTTTCATGGAAAAAGGAAAACATTGAAGTTTGTAAGAAAAAGCCATAAAGCGGAAAAAGGCAGAGAGTGCAAAATTAAAAGAAAAAGCCATAGATGTCCTTAGAGGTCTTTTGTACATCTGTGTTGTGTTTTATGATTCTGTGGGAATCCCATTGTAAGTTGGGTTAGCACTTAGCAGTTGAAAGCTTGGCAGTGACCAAGTTAAGTTCAGGATTGGGGTTTAGATTCTGGACTTTTTCCGGATAGGAAGGGTAGTTCCTAGGGAGAATTGGTGTTTGTAATCAAGAATGATTATAGTGAAATTTCATCATTGTTGTGATGGAGATTGGATGTAGGCTGCCTTACATTTTGCAGCTGAACCAGGATATATCTTGGTGTAATTTTCTCTCTTCTACTCCATTTCTGTTTCTGCTGCCCAAGAGATAAAACTAAAAAATATCTCATGCCGGGTGACGAGACAAAAGAAAAAGTCTCGTGGCTAGGTACGAGACAAAAAATCAAAAAGTCTCCAGAAGTTGTTTTAATGACCAGCAAGAGTTATTAAGTGAAAAAATGGCTAAGATTCAACCCCCCTTCTCTTAGCCACCGAAAACCATCATAGTTAAAAAGGAAAAGTATAGGTAACTAACAATATTTTTAAACAATATATGAACAATGTGAATTAATAGAGTTAAAAGAGTAAATTAATTTTAAATTTAATTAGTAGCATTAAATTAGAGTGTAATGTATTTTTATTTGATTAGTGATTGTTCATATTGTTCAAGATGATTATTGTTTACCTAGCACTCTCCAATTAAAAATCTATAACATTATAATTTTAAGGTTTGTAAACAAACAACACTGCCCATCAATTCAGGCAAACTTCTTAATCTGTCCGGATATGAAAAATATCTTAAATGTTTGACTTTATCAATGGACTTTGGTAGCTAAGTTATAGAATGAAGATAGGTTGGCCACTTATTAATGTATAAATACTACTAGTACTCTCACTATTCTAGGACTTTTTGTTTGATTGGGTACTATATATATTAATGTATAAATAAAGATCTATTAGATATCGAAGAAATCAACGAAAGAACCGCCACAAACTCCCCAGTTTATCCAGAAATTTGTCTCCGAGCTTATAAATTGGAGGCTGGAGGCGGGAGGCAAAATCATGCCTCAAGGATCATGTGCTACCATATTTGTCGTATACTATCAATATTCTCAGTATTTTCTGTCTTATTGAGTATTGTGTGACACTATAATATTCATACGTTAATACCACTAAATTGGTAGCAATCTTGCAACGGATGATTGTCTACAATTTGCAAACATCAAACACATCCAATAAACAATCGGTGCTAGTTTCAAATGCCACATGCATGAGTCTTTCAACAATTCCTTTTTTCTTGGTATCTAAGTAACAATCATTTTATCAATGTTGCAAGATCATGCATCAAATTATGTATTTTGAATGACTCAATATGACCGTATTTATCTATTGATGTATCCTGAAAAAATAATTACATTAACAAAATCTTGACATATTGATCACCTACATCTTCTACCGATTGTGTTTAAATTAGAGTTGTAAGGTAACTATTATATAGATTATTTTTTATCAATAATAGATAGGTTTATTTGTTGTAATTTTTTTGAGTAAGAATACATAAGGAGTACATAGTATATAAAGTGTAATAACTCAACAGATATCCTTTAAAGGATTAAGAGAAAAAAAATTCTTCTCATTGTTGAAGAAAATGAAAATTTTCTTAAAAATATCTGTTAAATTATTACACTTTATATACTATGTACTCCACTAAAAAAAATTACAACAAATAAATCTACATCTATTATTGATAAAAAAAAAAAAAATCAGATAATGGTAACCTTGAACCATCCATAATTGAATCAATTCATCTTTTTTTATTACCGAATCTTTTGGATATAGACAACAATAAGCAAAACATTGTCTTAGTTTAAGTCGTAAGTTTCGGTAACTCAAATTTAGCACCGGCATGATACTCTTTTTTTCTTCACATAACCTCTAAATATATCCTCTAGATATCACCGTGCAAAAGACTTAAAAAATGATAGGATTCATCCTCTTATTTTGGAGGCTTTTTTGTTGTTTTTAAATTTTATTTGGGAGAATGCGAAGATCGTGAAAATAGTGAGTTTTGGATGATAAATAAATATATTGATACATCCATGGTTAATTTTGTATCTCTGAAGCTTGTAATCGATTTTATTCTTGTACTGCTGTCATGCAGGACATTTTATCTCTAAAGTATATAGGACGGAGTACAAAAGAGTACATAGAAATAAATTGTATTTTTTGTTTGAAAAATAGTAATTTTTTAATTTATAATTAAAACAAATCTTATTAAATATTTTCTTTTTTTATTTTCAGTCTAATTCCAAATTGAGACAAATTAAAAGAAAACTTTTTTATCATTTAGACCTTCTTAGAGAGATATATGAAAAAGATATAATAAAAAAATCAATATTAATGAGCAAGGGCTGTTTTGCCTAAACCCCCCTACCAACAACAACAACAATTAAAGAAACATTTTGGTTTGGATGGGTTTGCTTCAACAAGTTAACAATGTCGCTCTTATTCTGTTCCCTTCCAATTATCTCTGATTGCAAAACGGAAGAACTATCAAACTCATCTTGCTTAAGAATTATCAAACTCCGATTCACGTTCAACTTAGACATATCTTGAGCAACATTATTAAACTCCTTTCGAACATTCTCAATCTTACGAGCTAACTTAGCACGGAAAAGAATTGGATTCACAGATTTGGAAAAGAAGCCACGCACCTGACTCATTCTTTTGAGGCGCAAGTGTTTGATGAAAACGTCATCAAGCAAGTCATCAGCATCATAGAGCACTTGTTGTGAGCAACAGTAGCATCATGATCTTGCTTGAGCTCATCATCAGAAAGCACGACCTTGATGGATTCCAGAATGTCTTTCAGTTTTCAGAGTTTTCATCTTTGGAATTCACACAAACATGGCTGCTCGTTTTCCCTCTCCCTCTCACCTTCTGTCTCCTAACTCTTCCTCTCGTTTCCAACCTTGCTTTCTGGGATTCAAAGTGCGCCTTTCTTCACCCTTTTGCATTTCTCTTTATGCTTTAAGCTTCCTATGCGGTTATTATTTATATTATTAAATTAAAGAACAAAACCCATCGTTTCAGTTGCTGGTAGAGCTTCTTTTCCTCCTAATAGTGTTCATATTATCTTGTAATCTGAATGAAAGTGGCTAAAAAATTTTGATATGGAAGCAAAATGAGTAATATACTTTAACATGTTAATTTTTTGTATTTTTTAACATTGTGAGAGTAAGTTGAAAAAAATTCAGAGTACATAAATCGGACGATTTGTGTTAAAAAAATTGAAAAAACTCAGAGTACACAACTCGGACCATGCGAGTTCTTTGGTCATGAAATTTTGCTTCACAAATCGCATGGTCCGATTTGCAGCTGATGGAATTTTTTGGTGACTTGCAGCTGATGGAATTTGAAACATGAAACGTGGAATTCGGACCCTCGGTTTTTTCTTATTCTGGGTAATTTTTTTTTTACATTTTGAGGGACACAACTCGCAGGGTCCGAGTTCTGCTTTCTTTGATCCCACAACGAGGTGAAGCACCCCTCCTTCTCATACGCGAGTCCAACACTTCCTTTGCTTCCATATTCAAATTAAAAATGCAGGTTGAAAAAAGAAAAAAAGAAAAAGGCTTAATTTACACTTATGAATTGGGTCCTTCTGTTAAGATAGTTTACTGTAATCAAATGATAGTGTAAATAACTATTTACATATATTATTTCTTTGATTGTTTGTGATTGCATATTATGGAATTAATCAAATCTAAAAAGGAAAAAGGCTGCTAAGACTTCGCTCAGATGGTAAATCATGTGCCTCTTAATATGTTGTATCTGAAAAGGAAAAAGGCTGCTAAGACTTCGCTCAGATGGTAAATCATGTGCCTCTTAATATGTTGTATCTGGATTCGAACTTTGGTGTTTTTTCTATGTCAAATTAACAAAATATCTTTTATAAATTAACTTTTCTTTATGTGATTCTATGAATATAGCAATTTTATCCAATATCCATTAACTTAAAACAACATAACACATTAATTGGAATAAGAACAAATGTGTCCTGAAGGAGAATATTATGTATTACGTGCATTTCCATAGTAGTATAGTGAATAACAAATTTAAATAAGGCTAATGAGTAATAGCTCAAATGGCATAGTCTCCCCATACTCAATTAAGAGGTTGCGGGTTCGAGTCTCCTATCTTTGGTAAAAAAAAAATTAAATAAGAAATCACATCAACTAAAGTTGATAATAATGTTTGATTAAAAACTTTTTTACTATAACTTCGAGAGTGACAGATTATCACTTTGTATGTCAAAGCATTCTGAGTACTTCCATGAAAAATGCATCCCAAATAAGCTTTTGTCCAGATTGAGCAGAAAAGTTTCTAATTTTTTTTAGAGGAAAAATGGTATAATGTAATTTTTGGAATTAAAAGTAAAAATTTCATGAAAAACGCAACTCTTTTATGAATCCTGCTTGCAGGAGTTTTCGAGTTTTGTCCAGGCATGTCGAGCCCATATTTCTTTTTTTTTTTTTGTGCTATAGGTCGGATTTTCGGATCAATTTGTAATTTGTGACACATGAAATTCGAATTGATGCCGGGCATGTATGCAGGAGTCCATGCGAAGAGGTCGACATTTTTTCGAAGTATGTTGATGATGTTTTCTTTAGTTCCTGCAAGGAGAGAGCGGCTTATGTAAATAAAATGATTGTCATTATTGTCTAAGGTTACCTTTTCAAGATCGTCTATTTGTGAGGGTCTGTCTCAGAGATCTTCTCTGGGATCAAGGTCCACTGTGTTTGAAATGTTTGCCACGTTGAATGTGTCTTTCAGAAGCTCAGTTCTTGGTGTATTCTCCGATCTGATTTTCAGGATTTCACTGTATTATTGCCGAAGCTTCTCTCTGATCGGAGTGTATGGTTGCTACCTGGTTTTTCTATACTTGAAACTTAACACAAAGATGAACAATGGACACGATAGCACCAAAAGAATTTAAAGAAGTTCTACCAATAATGATTTTATAAGGACTAATGCAGTCGACCACTAGGAACAGCACGTCCTTTGTTTTCGATAAGCGGTGGTCACCCATTGTTACTTTCATCCATATACTCCCGGGAATAGGTACTCGTTCTCCTGAGAATCCTACGAATTTTCTCAAGAAAGGTTGCATTATTTTTTCACTTAGCTTCATTTTTTGGAAAGTGGAGTAAAATAGAACGTCGACACTGCTGCCTGGGTCAAGTAGGACTTTCTTAACTAGGAGGTCTCCTACTTGGATGGAAATGACCATGGGATCGTCTAAATTGGTGGCCTTTGCTTTGTAGTCATATTGCTCGAAGGATATGGTGGACATGCATGGTGGGTGGACGACTTTTTCTACTGTTCCCTGGACCATTAGCATTGCTCGGTAGCTTCTTTTCCTTCCTGAGCTCGTATGTCTGCCACTTGTGAATCCACCTTAAATACAATTGATAACCCCCCTTGTTGGTGGGGGTTGGAACCTAGTCTTCTCTGTGGTGTTTGGGCTTTGCTCGGATTGGACATCAGTTGCACAGTTTGTTGACCTTGCTGTATTCATCCGCTTATGTACTTGTCCAAATGGCCTTGCCTGGCCAGCCTTTCTAGAAGATCTTTCGCGATCACACATTCGTCGGTGGTGTGGCCGAACTTTTGGTGAAAAGCACAGTGTTTTGATTTGTCAACGTATCTCTGATCTTGGTATGAACCTGCTCTGCTCGGTGGTTTGATGATCTTTGCGTTTAGTATCTCTTTGATGATATCGTCCCTCCTAGCATTGAATTATGTGTATGCGTCGTACTTTGGTGTTAGTTTGAAAGGTTTCTTGTGATCTTTGTGATTTGACGTCTTGGGATGCTTCTCATCCTCCCGACGAGGTTGTTGTTTATCAGCTCGCTGAGCTTCCCTGAGCTCCTCGATTTCCATCTGACCTGCAGCCTTTTCTCGAAGTTTTTCTAATGTTTTCGGTTTAGTCACGGCAATAGTTTCTTGGAACTTGCCAAGTCTGAGGCCGCTTTTGAGGGGATGTAGGTGGACCTCTGGGATTAGGTCGGGGATTTCCATAGTCGCCTTGGTAAACCGCGTCATGTAGTCTTTTAAACTCTCATGCTGCCCTTGTTTGATGGTGCTTAGGTAGTCTGATTCGTATACATATATCCTTGATGAAGCAAAATAATCAATGAAAGATCACGCCAGTTCCTTGAAAGAAGAGATTGAACCTGCAGGCAACTTAGAAAACCAAAGTAATGCAGCACCGTCTAAGAAAGTAGGAAATGCTCGGCAAAGTATAGGTTCAGAGGCACCATTAAAAAATATCATGGATTGAAATTTCTTAACGTGGATACAGAGATCACCGAATCTTTTGTATGATTTGAGACAGATTAGCAGCACAAAATTCTTCGGCATTTGGAAGTTGACGATGTCTTCTGAGAAAGGATTGTCTATTGTGAGCTATTCCTTTGGTGGGGTGATTTTGTGGGATTCTGCTTCCTGCGATTGTGTACTGCTCCCACCGGGGTTCTTGGGGTCACCTTCGCCATGCTTATTGTTTTGGCTTTTGGATGACCATTCGGCTATTCTCCGAACTTCAGCCTGAAGCTTGGCAATCTGAGCCATTAGCTCGGCTTGCATGGGCTGCTGGACCCCGTTGTCTGCCATACGCGAGGATTGCTAACCCTGCAAAAGAAAGTAAAAGTAGGGCAGAGAAGATAGTGAGGTTAGATAAACTCGGCCCTACGGTGGGCGCCAATTGTTCTATCAAAGGATATTCTTCCAAGTTATAGCTCGATAGTACGCTGCTTTGCAAGCTTTTGTGATCTATGGAGAGCTATCCTCGGAACTTGGACTTTGGCGTGGAACTTGCAAGAAAGACTCCGACGCTCAAGTCAGTAACTTGCTTTAGAACAAGAAAAATAAGCTAGTACGTTATTGTGATGGGATTGGAGTTGTTTTCCATAACAGATAGTGTTGTTGTATTTTTTGTGTGTTTTGTAAGGTTAGCTCGGCCTGTTATATAGACGAATGGAGCTAGTCTCTGCAACGGCTTGCAGAGGTAGTGGTCAGATTTTTTAGGGAGGTTGACTATGATTTTTAATACGAGCTTTAGTGGAGCTGGAATCTCGATTGTTTTGGTTTACCGAGGATTCTCCGTTAGCCTGATTCATACTCGTTTATTGTTTCGAAAGCCGAGGTTGTTGGTATGGTCCAATATTCATAAACCAATTCAGAAACCAAATTCAACATTTAAACAACGACGAAATAAACCAATCAACAATAAAATTCACATAAACAACATCAAAGAATCCATCGTGAGTAAAAAATTGGAAATAATCTAAATTAAATTATCACCTGTCGCAGAGGCAGAACCGTTGACGACGAGCAGCACTTTAGGCAGCGAAACCAAGCGCGAAGGAGGCATGGAAGTACGGAGGCACGTAGGCGCGACACAGCGAAGGACAGAGGCGCGACGAGCAGAATACGAGCAGTGGAACACACTAGGCACAAAAGAACGAGCAGAATACAAGGGATGAGGCACGAGAAGAACGCTGAGAGGAGGAGGCTTGGCGAGACAGGACTGTGCGGTAGATCCGGAGAGAGCTCGGTGAAGAAGTTAGGGTTAGGGATGTACGAGTGTGGGGTGTTTTTTTTAGAGTTTTTGAAATATAGAAGTGTTATGAACAAAGTCTCTTATTCCAAAAAAGAGAATATTCGTTTTTTTAAAAAAATATTTTATTTTAAATGTTTTTGTCACGATAGAGATTTAATTAAAAAAAATTATATAGTATAAAAATTCAATTTAAAAAAATCTATTTAAAAATTTGGTGAAATTACGAGAATTTACACTTTGCAGAATAATTAAACTTAAAAAAAAGCACCTAATAATATCCAACCATCCAATCAATCTCGAGTTAGTCCAATACACTCGTATTCATTGAAATATTTAAGTCACCACCACTCACCACTACGCTCTACGGTCTACATGCACTCTACAGTGAGCTTCTTTTTTTTTTTTTTTTAAATCAAAAGTTTTTAGACTTTGCTTCTTTGCCAAGGATAGTGTGAAGGCTAAGCAACGAGAAAGGGCTCATTTCCAAAGTGACATCAAGAGAAACAATTTCTGGCTTTTTCTTCCCTACTCCATCTACCCTTTCAGGTAAATGTTCCATCAACAATATTATGCTTTGATTTTGTTCTTCTAATCAGTACTTGCTCACCAAGCACCTTACCTTAGTTCAACGGCTTCATTTACTCTTGCATTCTCTAAACTTTGAAGTAAATGATCACATTAACGGATTAGCCTCTATGTTAAAAAAGGTAATAGCTTTGCTAATAAGTTTCTATGACAGTTCTTAAAGAAGCATTTTTTTTTTTAATTTGAAAAAAAAAAAAACCGTTTTAATATGTGAAACGGTTTAAAGTTTCAGATGCTTTCATCTTTACTTCCAAATTACATTACACCATTTTTTTCCCATGAAAAGTTAGAAACTTTGCCGCTCAATTGGGACAAAAGCTTGTTCTACGATGCATTTCTCATGAAAATACTCGGAATGCTTTTATATTCAGTGTTATAATCTGTGACACTCGAAGTTATACTCGGAAAGTTTTTTATCAAGCATTGTTGGCAACTTTAATTGATGTGATTTCTTGTTTTAGTTTGTTATTTGCACTTAATACGTAATATTCTCCTTCATGACACGTTTGTTCTTATTCCAATCAATGTGTTTTGTTATTTTAAGTTAATGGGATATTGGATAAAAAATGCTGTGTTCACATAATGATATTAAAAAAAGTTAATTTATAGATATATTCTGTAGTGTAATCAGGGACTATATAACCATAGTCTCATTTCTTAGTTTTAATAACAAGAAGATAGTTTGCTAATTTGATATAGGAAAATGTAAATTGTGTTGATTGTTGAGTATTAGCCTTAGCTATCATGCTGGTAATGGTATTTATCATATATACAACATTTCACATTATCATCCATCAGTTAAAAAATTGGAATAATAATTAAGAAGTTAATATATTTCTTTGCTCAATTCCAATTCATTCATATTACACATATGGAAGTGAAAGCGGAGATCATTTCTTCTGGTTTCTCATTTTGCTAGGTTGAAGGAAGATGGCTAAAAGATATCAGGGATGTGCAGTGGGAATCGACCTCGGTACAACTTATTCATGTGTTGCTGTGTGGCAGGAAGAGCACCAAAGAGCTGAGATCATCCACAATGACCAAGGCAATCGAACAACACCTTCATGTGTTGCTTTCACTGATAAGCAGAGGTTGATTGGTGATGCTGCTAAGAACCAAGCTGCTTCCAATCCAACTAACACTATCTTTGGTAATTCATCTTCGTTTGTTAATGCCTGCTTTGTTTACACATTGTACTCTTTTGTTATCCCTAGATAATAGCTGATCAATTTTTGTTAATTTGTTTTTTTCCTTTTACAGATGCTAAAAGGTTGATTGGTAGAAAATATAGTGACTCCATTATCAAGAATGACATGATGCTCTGGCCATTTAAAGTCATTCCTGGTGTTGATGACAAACCAATGATTGTTGTTACATATAAGGGCCAGGAGAAGCGTCTTTGTGCAGAAGAAATTTCATCTATGGTTCTAACAAAAATGCGTGACATTGCAGAGGCCTATTTGGAAAGTCCAGTCAATAATGCAGTAATTACTGTGCCTGCTTATTTCAGTGACTCTCAACGTAAAGCCACAAAAGATGCAGGTGCCATTGCAGGCCTCAATGTCATGAGAATTATCAATGAACCTACGGCTGCAGCATTTGCATATGGCCTGGACAAGCTAGCTGATTGTAAAGAAGAACGAAATATTTTCATCTTTGACCTCGGTGGTGGTACTTTTGATGTGTCTCTGCTTACCATTAAAGATAAGGTCTTTGAAGTTAAGGCTACTGCAGGAAATACTCACCTTGGCGGAGAAGACTTTGATAACAGGATGGTGAATTACTTCGTAGAAGAGTTCAAAAGGAAGAACAATGTGGATATTAGTGGGAATTCAAAAGCCTTGAGAAGGTTGAGAAGTGCATGCGAAAGGGCAAAAAGGACACTCTCATTTGCTTTTGATACTGTTATTGAAATTGATGCTTTATATCAAGGCATTGACCTTTATTCATCACTCAGCCGTGCCAAGTTTGAGGAACTAAACATGGAACTCTTTAGAAATTGTATGGAAACAGTAGATAAGTGTCTCATTGATGCTAAGATAGACAGGTCTTGTATACATGATGTTGTTCTTGTTGGCGGCTCATCTAGGATTCCCAAAGTGCAGCAGCTATTGCAGGAATTCTTCAGAGGTAAGGATCTTTGCAAGAGTATCAACCCAGATGAAGCTGTTGCTTATGGGGCAGCAGTTCAGGCTGCTTTATTGACTGAAGACATCAAGAAAGCTCCAGAACTGGTTCTACTGGATGTTACACCCTTATCACTTGGTATTGGGACAACACCTGGGGACCTCATGGATGTAGTGATTCCTAGGAATACTACCATACCTAAAAAGATGACAAAAAGATACACCACACCTGAAGATAACATGACCAGTGTTTGTATTAATGTTTATGAGGGTGAGAGGACAAGAGCCAAAGATAACAACTTGCTTGGTTGGTTTAAACTTTCTGGTCTTCCTCATGCTCCTCGTGGCCATCCTCTATATGTATGCTTTGATATAGATGCTGATGGTATCCTAAATGTATCTGCCTGGGAAGAAACTAATTGTTGTAGGAATGAAATTACCATAACCAATGACAATGAAAGACTATCAGCTAAGGAAATTCAAAGACTAATTGAGGAAGCTGAGAATTACAAGGTTGAAGATGCAAATTTCCTTGAGAAGGCTAATGCATTGAGTGATTTGGATCGTTATGTTTACAAGATGGAAAAAGCTCTAAAGGATAAAGATATCTGCTCTAAGCTTTGCCCTCTGGACAAGGAGAAGATAGAGTCTGCAATTGCTAAGGCCAGAAATCTGCTTGTTGGTGATAACCAGCAGCGAGAAATCAAAGAGTTTGAGAATTTCCTGAAGGGCATCTTTGAACCCATCATGGCCAAGACTAAATAGTCCTCCATGCATCTCTCCTTGTTAAGATTGCATATGGAAGTGACATTTTGAATGAGATGCAAATCTTATGACTCACATTATCTTAAGATGTTATCTTCAATCAACAAGTTGTTATGCTTGTAGATAGTCTCTCTTGAATCTTTTCTTTTTTGTCACTGTGTTTTTGGAGTGCAGTTCTAATATTTTGGTAAGTGCAACTATGTGTGACCAAGTTATATTGAAATGGTTAAATAGTTGTTTGGTTTTATTTTTGGTGGAAAATACTGTGTCTCCTTTCTACCTCAAAAGTCTTTTTCTTATAAAGTGCAAGTTCTCATTGTCCAATGGTGAAAACTCATATAAAGTTAACTTCATGTAAAGTTGATAGTTTAGAGTCGTTAGATGACAATTTAGTCAAATCTATCAAATTATTTAACGGAGTTAACTGGACTTGAGTTTCGACCTTGTCCAATTTGTATGCTACAAACCATTATTTAATTGTATACCAATAATATATAGGGACAGAAGCAGCTCAATAATAACCTTGAATGATAGACACACTCTTATAGTTATGCTTTAAAGATTGGTTGTTAACATGGTAACAAAGTTTGTGATATATAGGGTTCGTAAGAAAAATTACATTCAAGATTCATGATATTGAATAAACTATATATTCATCTTTTAAATAGTTATTTTTTTTCTTTTTTTAGGTTATGTTTAAATGCTATAGTACAATAATAAAATTATTAGATGAAATATAAATATGAATATTATTAATGTTTTAATAATTAAAAATAATTTTTAATTTTCTAATTTTATTTTTTATTAATCATGATAACATATATTTTCAATAATATTATTACAACTAAATAATATTAAAAAAATTTAAATTGTTGAAAGAAAAAAAATGATATACAAATAATAAAAACACCATATAACTCATAAATATAATTATACAAAGAAATTAAAAAAACTAATGAATACAATTATACAAGTACATACATTTAGCAAATTAAACAAATAAAAAGTATGATTTTTAATCCAATTCTAGTTGTACAAAAAATTAATAAATAAAGGAAAAAAAAAAAAAAAGAGAAAGAGGTATGAGATTATGTGAGTGAAGATTAGAAAAATGTGTGAAGTGACATTTTGAACCCATCATGGCCAAGACTAGATAGTCCTCCATGCATCTTTCCTTGTTAAGATTGCATATGGGAAGTGACATTTTGAACGAGATGCAGATCTTATGACTGACATTATCTTAAGATGTTATTTTGAATCAAGAAGTTGTTATGCTTGTAGATAGTCTCCCTTGAATCTTTTCTATTTTGTCAATGTGTGTTTTGGAGTGCAGTTCTAATATTTTGGTAAGTGCAACTATGTGTGACCAAGTTATACTGAAATAGTTAAATATTGTTCGGTCTTATATATTGAAATATTTATATTGCTTGTTAAGATTGAACTTTACATTGTCAACTGCATAATAATGCACATGGTAAGTGTTTTCATGGCTGTGGAGACCTCTATTAAGATCTCCTGAGATCTTATGATATGGAATGGATGATATCCTCATCATTTAGTGCTTCTGTATGTTATGTTTTGTGTTTGTGTCAGTATCTGTTCTTAATTGAAACCTTGTTCTTGTAGAAACATGTTATTGTTCTTCTCAATTTAGCTTTACTGTGTCAAACACACATTCTTTTTAAATCCACAATTATACAAATAAACAATAAAGTTTCATCTTTAGTGCTCATAATTGTTTGTTAGTGTTACTTAGTTTGGAAGGTTAAAATGGAAGTTGGGATGGAATAACTTTAACCATGACAGGGGTAAAACAGAGATAAGTAAAATGTCATAAGAGAATTGTTTCAGAAGCATTGTATCAAACAGGTACCGTACAAAATAACTTTCTCTTTCTGTAATATTCATATTATTTGTTTCTCTGCTGAGAAAAACAAAAGATATGGTCAAAACATAAATTCGAAAGTAAAAGAATTAAATGAGAAAAAGTGTTACCTTCTCATTCTTGTTTGGTTGATGGGTTGCTTGATTCTTGTGTCACCTTGTTCTTAAAGCAGTTCTACTGAGTAAGAGAGTATATATAGATTCTCTTACCCACTATGAACACACCTTTCTCCTTGTGACACGTGGCAACTATTGTGCATCTTTGGTTATGCTTTTGAAAAATGGTGTGATGATAATGCATGACCATAAAATTCAAATTCCATAGCCTCATCATAAGTTTAATTCAAATTTTTTTTCTGTACCTTATTAAATGTTATAAAAGATAATATATTTAAAAGGAATGGTTCTTCATATTTAGTTATTGCCATTCTAGATAATAACTGAATCAAAATGTTATTCGTACACTAAAATTAGCCGCCAGTGTATAAAAACATGTGTGATTTAATTTATTTTTAATGTGTATTTGTATTCCAACATGTATTTTATACTGGTAACTGACTTTGGTGGCTGATTTTGATGTACATGTAACATAGTCCTAATTGAATATACAAGTGGATAAAGTCATAACAATTAAGAACAATGAAACAGGCTTGAATTTTTGTTAGAGTCAATAGTACCTGAAAGGTTAGAAGCTAGAAAACTATGAAGACACGATAAGGAATTTATTCGTGTTCTTTCTTTCTTTTTAAACTTTGAGGTTGCGTGCATGTTATGCTCTATATTATCCTAAACTTTTGTCTCAATGAATCCAATAATTAGCATATCTTAGGTGTTATTTACACTTAATCTTGTACACTATATCAATATTTATTAATGTTGCAAGTGCGAGCAGTATATGAAGTTAGTCCCACATTAAAGAAAGCAAGGAAAAGTGAGGAGTTTATAAGATGAGAGACACATTAACTTGATGTTTTAAAGTTTTGAGTTGGATGTGATGTCTTCTCATCTTATGTTTTCTCGCTTGACTCCTCTCCGATGGTCTAGAGCTTCATACGGTTGGCCCAACAATATTACACTAATCTACTATTAATTTATCTTATTATTATGAATAATAATAGTAATAACACATTTGAATTTGATATCAGCTAAGATAATAAACATATTATACTAGAACCAAAAAGGCATGTGTTTAACTTTTAGTTTTCAAAATAATGAATTATTGTATCCCAACTCTGTTTCATATTCCCATAATAAATAGTAAGCTAACAAATTTGAATATTTCACTAGTGATCATCATTTAAAAAACGTAGTATATTGCCAAATAATGCGATTCCTTTCTTAATCAAAGTCCAGAGGTGCTAAATTCTTTTTCTGTAACAAAATTCCTAGATGCATAAATCACCATCCCCTGAAATTTCCCATCTCTATCCCTTCTTTTTTAACATGATCTTGTATTACATTAATATTAATTAATGCACGTATACAAATTACAAAATGAAAACTTGTGTAATAGGTTTCAGACATTACAATAACAGTTTAGATTAGAATAATATTTAATCAAAAGTAATAAAGAAATTTGGTATATATTCTTTGTGGGGATGGCCTAATAATATGCCTCTTGTTTCCCTCTTTCTATCTTTCACAACAATAATGTTGATATGGCCTATGGAGATTCCATTCCAATCCCCTTTGAAACTCTATTTTTACCACCACAATTCCCTCTCCATTTTCTTCAGCCAT
Source organism: Arachis ipaensis (assembly GCF_059453495.1). Classification (NCBI taxonomy): domain Eukaryota; kingdom Viridiplantae; phylum Streptophyta; class Magnoliopsida; order Fabales; family Fabaceae; genus Arachis; species Arachis ipaensis. The sequence continues at coordinate 149,705,710 of NC_142435.1, read as the reverse complement.
GACCTAAGAAAATTTTACATAAGTCCAATATAACTATGCCTTGTTCACATCATAAATCATAATTGATCATCATAATGTATTCTTCAAGCAATTCTTTTCACAAGGACACAAACAATAGCATGATGATGAGTAGCATGAAATATAGTGAGATATCCCATTTTGGGCACCCAAAACACAAGCTTAGATTTGAGTACTCTGAATTTCCATTCAAGTGTGATGGATGCAAGGAAATTGGAATAGGTTCACGTTACAAATGCTCCATTTGTGACTATGATCTTCACATGCAATGTGCCATGCCTTCCCCAACTCTTTTCCACCCTTTCTATCCAAAGTGCTCCTTTCAGTTCCTGTCTCGCCCCCCGGGGGACATCCCCCGTTACTGCAATGCCTGCGAGAAGGTTGTGGCCGGCTTCCTCTACCATTGCGTGTCGTGTGGGTTCGACCTTCACCCTTGTTGTGCCAAGCTTCCAATGCTTCTTGAGGATGATGGTAAGGTTAATTACCTTCTATTGCAAGAAATGTGATTATTTATAAGATAGTTATTAGTAAACTATCATTTTTACCTGCGAAAGTTTAGAACGCTGACAAATTTATTTATGAACGAACAAAACTAACTTTGTACTTGTGGGTATAATGCTAGCTTTATTCATTCGTGAGTAGATATGTCAGATTTTGAACTTTCATAAGTAGAAATGGTAGTTTACTCTTAAATTAACAATTTTTTTATTTCATCTCTTGTACTCGACAGAGGTGAAGCTATATCTCTACAAGAAGGTATCTTCGCCATGTCACCGCTGCGGCCAAAAGGGGCGGAGCTGGAGTTACAGATCAAAGTGCAAGAAGTACAACCTGCACGTGGCATGTGTGAGGGACATGATCATTGAGAGTTGGCACGAGATTTACATCGGACAAAGCAAAGGGAGAAAAATGGCAGACACAATAGGGATTCCAACCATAAAGAACACTCTTCAGGCTGCTCATAACAACAGCAGTAGGAGCAAAGGGAAGAAGGTCAGGAAGTGCTGCGAGATAGCCGGGATGGCGGTGCAGGCAGTTGTATCCGCCGTCTTGGGAGATCCAACGGCTCTCATTGCCGGAATTGCAGGGTCACTGATGTCACGCGCTTGATAAAAGATCTCACTCTGTATGAATGTGTAAACACCTGAAATAAGCTCAGCATTTAGTTAAATTCGTTATTACCACTTAAAGAACTACATAAACCAGTTCAGTGTATTTCCATTGTCCATAAATGAACTAGAAATCTTTTCTCAAAATCTGAAATTTCTCTCCTATTGCAGATTTGTTGCATATTCTGTCTTGGAATAGTAGCAATAGAAGATAGCGAAGGTATGATTTGCTCACATTCCAGGCGAAAGTCATAATTTGCTGGAACATTCTATGGTCATAATAATTTTCCTAAGAAAGAAATTTTGATATTCCAAACGTTGCTAATTGTGTTCTATCATTGTGACATTCTTACATAAAGTTACTGCAACAAATTTGGACATATGAATCCCGATTTCAGTTAGCTAGACAATTAACGTTGTTACAGTTATTCTCTGGTCCATTAATCAACATTGGTTGCTTAACAACTTGTAACATCTTAACGAGGCTGACCAAAGAATGTCATAAACCGACACAATAACAGCGACATAAAATAAGAAACACGAATATCCAGTTGATAGCAACTAATGAAACTTATCATCATATACGCAGGAACAAATGCAATAAAAGGACATGCTTATTGATAATGCTTCTTAAAATCATTGAGAATAACCCGTGCAGCATTTCTCCCAGGAGATCCCATGACACCCCCTCCAGGATGAGTTCCACTTCCACATAGATATAAGTCTCTGATTGGTGTCTTATGATTTGACCTGTTTCACAAAATATTGTTCTTTCTTTATAAACATGCAAGCAGGCAAGGCCCGCACACACACACACACACACACACATATATAACTTGTGATTCATGTGCAGAATAAACTTACCAGCCTTTCACAGGTCGCATTAAGAAGAGTGAATCCAAACCCATAGCACCATGGAAAATATTTCCTCCTACACACATTTGTTAATTTTCATTGTCAAAGAACTGCACCCTACGAAACTCATGGCCTGAAGAAAATGCCAGAGCAATTATACTTGTATGATGTGATAAACAGGAATTCGTTTAAATATTCAATGCAAGTCTAGATGACTTAAATAATAAATTAAGAAACAAGATATACAGAAGGGGTCATGATTTTGGAAGTTATTTCATCTCAAGCATCACTTTCTGATCATGGTTCAAGCAATGTAATCCCATTTGAACGGAGGGGAGGGAGAATAGTTTTTGAGAAGTAGCCAAGACACATGCAGGGAAGGAAAAGCAGCAGAATTGGGTGTAGATTAGTTCTCTCTTATTCTATGAGAATTTTCAAAATCCATCTTCGACATAAATAGGCTTCACTTTTTTGAGAAGGAAAACTCGGTCTTCATCTTACCTGTCAGTCCAATTTCCCTTTCCAGATCTGGTGGTGTCAGCATGTCATAACCTATGATAGACGAGCAGAAGCCAGGTGCATGTTCATCGATCAAGTTGAAACATCTTTTTGCATATGATTCCTATAGTCCACAAATATGATAAATATCTAAACAGATATGCAAACAGAAATGCAAAAGAAAACTCAGGAATGAGGTCAAAGAAGGTAGACGCAGAATATATATATATATATATATATATAAGATCAGTCTGGTAATATCAACTACATGGTTGCTTAACAAATCAACAGTTCTTCAACATAGTGAATCTTAGCAGTTTAGGCAAGCATAACTTACTCTATATTCAGCATTGTCCCAGCTACCATTTGAGGGTTTATAAGGAGTATATTGGGTAAATAAGCTGATGACATGCTTACCTATAAGACAGGACATTACTTAACAATTGTGCTATTTTTATAACATGCAAAACAGGAAAACTAAAATTATGAAATAATCAGGTCTCATGAAAATAAGAAAAAAAAATGGTTATTTGTTAATAGAATAACTGTTGTTTCTTTTGGTGGGCACCTCCAAACCTTGCAACTTAAGAGTATGTCTCTACGAAGATGGATATATGCACGTGCATTAAAATTCCCAGTTAAAACAAGTTTTTAAGTAGTAGAATCATAATGCACGTCTTGTGTTTCTCTAGTTCAGTTCCATGAGATTACATAAATAAATTTATAATACATGAGAACTGAGGAGGTGTATATGAATAACCTATAAACCATGCTCTGCTATTTACTATTTCAATTTTATAACAAAAGGTTAAAGGATTCTAATTACTACATCCAAATAGATAAAAATACATAGCTGAAGTGAAGTCATACCAGGTGGTGATATTGTAGTATCCAATGAAGAAGGAATTGTCATCTCCATCACAGGCCTTCGTGATGGTAAGCCATTACAAGCATCTTGACAAGCTGATCTGATCTCCTCCATACTGGCATAGCAATCATATACAACAGGAAATACAACAGCCAATTGTCAACATTCTATTTGCAAATTTCACAGAAATACAACGCCATGACTTGTCATCAACTTGTAAACTTTTAATTTCCATTAATTGGCATAAATAAACACAAGACATTCAGCACAACTAATAATATCAGGTGTTTATTTGTTCGATATGTCTTAACTATCTCTACTCACAACCTCTTGCCGAACTTAATATTAATTCTCAAATCACAACATATGGCTCTATGCCTCTATTCTCAACATAGATAATGGTATTCATCTTTCTGGTGCTCAGACGATTGGCCAAAAGAGAGTAAAAGTAAGTCTTCAACTTCTCCATACTATAGCATACCTTTCACAACCAATATGGATGGTAGCTGTGTGCTGAGGACCCACTTCTTTATTATTTAGCTTGCAACAGTGGAATTGGGGCAGTTTATCGACAGCTATGTTGATCTTTGTTGTTCCCTATTCCAAATGATTTAGAAAAAAAAAAGGGATAGAGAAGAAGATATAATATGAGGGTAGTGCAAGCCTATTAATGTTGTTCCTTGCAATATTTGATGTTATCTTTTGACTTGCAAATTTCTAATAAAGCAAAGCAAATAAAAATATCACATTCAAAGTGGTATCAAAACAGTCAGCAGAAATTCCAAGAACTTCTTCAAATATTTTTTTCTTTTTCTTTTTATTCATTCAAATTCAATACACATTATTTATGTACAAAAATTGTCTGTATGGTGTATGAAAAAGTAATCCCAAGAAATAAAAGAATACATGCATTAATCCCTTTTTTACCTTCAATTGGGAGAGACTTTGAAGTTGGAAAAAATCCAAAATAGAGAAATTTACATGTAAAAAATACAAGTTTCAGGGCAAAATAAAATGTTGAAAAAAAACCACGATGTTAACTTTCTTCAAATATTAACCCTATCTCGAACAAAAGATTTCATGCAGTTAACAGTGAATCTTAGAAAACTGTGGTCTAAATACCTAATTACTTGATTTTCTGATTTCAACCAAGACAATTTGAACAATGAGCAAAAGAGATATACGCATCTAAAATGACAGGTTGCAGAGCATAGGAAAATGCTGAAATAACCAACTCAAGGTTAATATGTTCTTCAAATGTTTACTCTATCACAATTCTCAAAGAAGATTTGATGTTTAAGAGAAAGTTTCTTACAGAGCTGTAGTCAGAATACTTAATTGCACGAAGAAATTCAACAGGAAGAAAATCATGAGGTACCAATTCCTGCCACACAATCCAAACATAACTAAGAGCTGAGAAATGCAATTACTTTATACTAGTATGATTTTTCCGGTCTAGCCTCATATAAAATGAAAATATTTCAAACTGCTTACCATAAAGGTCTTATAAGGAGTAGCATTTGATAAAACAATTGAAGAGTGCACTTTAGTCCCATCAGCCAATAATACCTAGATTTTCAGCAATAATAATCAACAATCACAATCTCATAACAAATGCTGTTTTTGTTTTTTTTGGAGACTAAGTAAAACAAGCCAACCCACTCCATTTGCCCTTCCAGAGTCTTCCACCATCACCTTTAAAACCTGTTTCAGTTGTCAGCAATGAGAGGAAGGAACAAATAATCGCCATGGAGAAAAACTTAGTGCTTTCTCTTTATGAAAAAACACTTTAGAATGAAATATTAACAAATCAAATATATGAAAACATAACAAAATACTCATGTACAAACTCAATGGCGATAAATCCAGTAACTTCATATGAGACAGCGAAGCATTAGTGGGAAACACACCTCTGTATTTGTTTCAATAAGAACTCCAGCTTCCTTAGCGGCTTTACTTATAGCTAAGGATACAGCACCCATCCCACCTTCAACATGCCTACACATGAATGTATTATATTAATTGCTTACTCAATAAATGATTGAGTTAATGCACACTAGGCTCCAGACTTAGAAAGGATGTTGGTCTTCATGTGCAAGACTACACCTTCTGAAGACTATAACAGTGGAAACTTGCTGAAATATAAAAAAAATCCATTCTCATTTTGACCTGCATTATTTATTCTTTCCAGTCCATTTAGATTAATGATACAACTGGATAATCTTTTCTTCAATACTAGTCATTGAAACAATATGATGCAAAACCAGCAGCCAGTTTTGTTCTTCAATGTTTCCCTACAAAATTAATTAACCAACAGAGTTTGATACTCACGACCAGATATTACGGTCGCCGTCTGTTTCACCCACAACATGGTGTAGCAGAACATATCCACTTCCAGGAGTGTTAATGTTCATCTACTAAAAAGAAATTAAAGAATTAAGAAAGGAAAAATATGTTAGTTTTAGAAGCACAAACTCATGAGTACAAGTACAGAAGAGTAGAGAAACAAGGTTGTTTATGTTATATGCATGTGTAGCTTATTTCAAATCAAGTCTAACAGGAATCCTTCACCAAAGAAAATATTATTGCAAGAGGACCTAAAGTGACGTCTTGTTACCATATTATATGTGAGCATAACTTTCTTGGAACTAGTTTAACAGAGAATATACACAGTGAATCACGGGAGGGAAAGATATCCTTCCTAATTATATATGGCAAGGACTGTTTAATTTATAAGAGGAACAAAGTGTGTGTGTGTGTGTGTGTTTTGTAGGTCAAATTAACAAAGACGCTCAGTAAAGTATGCTATACTAAAATAAAATTTCATAATATAAAATAAAATAAGAAAACTCTTACCATACTCCCAATAATCGCATCTCCCGCAAGTGTAGCCTTCAATAAATTTGACTGCAGCCCCTCCCCCACCCAAAAAAAGAAAGAGAGAAAAAAGGGGAGTAAGTTAGAAATATCGAAGGTCAAACATTTGGGTCAAGTGAAATAACATTAGGAAACCTCCATTTCACCATCCTTAACTATGAATCATATGCACTTTGGTCTCTAAGCTAAAAAGTTGAGATACCATAAACACTGTTAAATATTTGAGCATAGACATGATACATGTACGATAACCACATTCATTAACTCTGTCACGTTGTCAATACTTCAAAGCCACACATTATGAATATAAATAATGCAGAAGAAATATCCTCCTGGATCTTATCTCACTCAGATAAGAATAATCAATTAAGTGCACTAAAATGTTCAACATCATCAATCTGGGGAACAGATTTAACTGAAAGTTAAAAATTTATATAAATAGTAATTAAGCAGATGACAACCTCAAACCATTTGTCCAGGACTTTTGAGGTTGGAGACAGTAACAACTCCATCAAATCCCTGACGAGTAATGATGTATTATAGTCAAAATCAGAGTATACGTCAACAGATAAGACATCTATTTGAGAAGATGAAGTCCCGGTTCCAATGAAATTAAAACTGATCTGGAGAAAGTAAATCTTACACTATGCCTTTTTGTCCCAAGGAGAGTGTACGCCGCAGGAGCTGAGCCCAAAACTTAGAATTCTCCAATTTATACTTCAGCCGATCAATTGTAGAAGCACTCCCATGCAGAGCTTCAGGTGTAGGCGAATCCAAAACAAAATCCATGAAGTTACAAAACTTTTGGAGTTGAGCTTCATATCTAGAAACATGATAAGAACAAACTTTTCCGCATAAATTAGAACATGACAACATCTTTACATTCAAAGATCACCAGGATTATTTGGTTCCAATAATAGATTTCAAGAGTTTAAAATGAAGAATCAAATGCCTAAAGCAACAAATGCATTTTGGTATCTTAGAAAGGCATAACCACTAAAAGGAGCATCCACTCCAATTGCAGACCTTAGTTGGTCACGGATAAGAAATTGAGAAGCATCGATTTGGTTCACTTCTCTTCAAATTTCTAAATTTCAACTTCACTTGTTCTATTATTTCCTCTCTTCACATCCAGAACAATTAGCAGCAAAAATATTGGAAAAGTAATAAACACAGCATTTCTGAACTCATGTATACTTTATAGACATGAGTATGAATCAAGTCATCAACTTCCAAATCATTAGCTCTCTCAGCATCTACATTACTTTTCTTTTTCCCTTTTTGTAGGGAAAAAAAACTCTCTTTCCAGCTTCATGCAGATTCAAGGGGAGAAAAAGATTTTTTTTTTTTTTTTTTTAGTTTACATTTGACTTGGAGAACAGGTGAATAAAAACATTCTAAAATGAAAAAATCATTATACATATTCATATAGAGTACCTGAAATAAGCATCAGCATCTTTCTTTGAAAACTTTGAGATCTGTAAATAATCCTGCTCATCACTCTGCCCTAGTAGAAGGTAACGTCCATCAAGAGTGGGTGTAAACGACGATGCCATTGGCTTCAACAGCTTCAAACCATGTCGTTTCAACTCCAACTCTCTTTCAATTCAAAGTAACAATGAAACTCACCCTTTACTCTCATCATCTTACTAAAATGATAAAGTAACAACGGAATTTCCACCTTAAATTCTGGTTTTTTTAATTATTAAATATTAATTTTGGTGACTGAATTGAAGTGAATGTAACTGTATACCTGATGATTTGAGGACGGAGGAGACTGAGGAGATAGCTGCATCGAGAGAACTTAAAGCCTGGAATCAGCTCCTCCGTCACGGCAGCGCCGCCGATGAGGTGGCGGCGCTCGAGGACTGCAACGGAGAGGCCCGATCGGGCCAAGTAAGTAGCGGCGATGAGTCCATTGTGGCCACCGCCGATGACTAAAGCGTCCCACTTTTTATGCCTGAAATTGGAAGCGGTTGTGACGGCGGCTGTGGTGGTGGTTAAGCTTCTCCGCCACATCAATGAAGGTAGATTTTGTTTCACTTGCCACGTAAGAAAACAGCTTAAGCTCAAAATTGATGATTAATCATTCCACTAATCTAAATCCATTAAAATTGACTGTTAGTTAAAAATGTTAAACGGAACAAAAAATTTTGATAGATAAGATAAGAAATTAAATACTTTCTTGATCAATATTATTAAGCTTGCTCTCAAATCTTTTCTTGTCACAAACGTAATTTCATATAAGACAAATTTGAGAAGTGAAATTAACTACATCACTTATTATTACATTGAAAAAAAAAAACTCTGGTCAATAAATTGAATAAAAAATTGAATTTTGAATTAAAAGTGGAATAATTCCTTCAGGTCAATTTTAACTTGGAATAAATATTACGCATCTAAATTTTTTTATGAATTAAGTATACCTAAATTAAATAATAAGACTTAAAATAATGTTAATCATAATTAATTTTTGTTATATTAGATTAATTTGATTGATTTTTTTTTTAAGATAAATATTATTTTATTAATATAAAATAAAAGTGTTTTCATAACGAAGTACAAAAGAATTGGGTATTTTCATTTATCACCAACTGTGACTGAAAGATTAAGAGCTTAAAAAAAAGTAAAATAAGAGTAAAGAAAATTAGCAGCATCTATCAGGTATAGCTCACGAGTTCACGCACTAAATTGCTGGCTTCTTTCACTATCTCTGGGACCGGACTAATTTGATTGAACTTAATTAATAAAAAGACTTAGATGTACATTGTTATTCTTCAACTTTTCCTTGTCATTGTACCATTGACTCATGCATATATAAGCAAATCAAATTGACATGAAAATTGAAGCAAAACCTATAAACAAAATGGCAAGTCTAAAATTCAATTATTTCTGCTTCTTAGTTTTCTTTGTTGCTAGCAATATCATCATCCTTGATCCAACTTTGTGCCTCGGCAATGGAGATGATGATATGTGCCTCGTAAGAAAACAACATGCTGCACTATTTGTGTTTGGAGATTCATTATTTGATGCTGGAAACAACAATTACATAAATACCACTGCTGATTTTCAGTCAAATTATCCACCTTATGGTGAAACCTTCTTCAACTACCCTTCAGGTAGATTTTCTGATGGACGTGTGCTTCCAGATTTTATTGGTAAGTATTTAATCTTCATCTTTTAACCTTTTACAGCTTAGAAAATTTTTCTAATCAAATTTTTATCGATTTTAAATTAGTGAATGAAAGTGTTAATGTTGCAACTTGCAAGTGTGAGAAGTGGTGAAATTAGTCCCACATCAAAAAAAGTAAGGAAGAGTGAGGAGTTTATAAGATGAGAGATTCATTAATTTGACATTTTAAGATTTTGAGTTGAATGTGGTATTTTCTCATCTTATGTTTTTTTACTTACAGAAAGCTTAGAAGTGATATAAGAATTTATAAGAAAATCAAACATTAATTTTGATTTTAATATAATTTTTGTTGCAGCTGAGTATGCTAAGTTGCCATTGATCCAACCATATCTATTTCCTGGTAATAAAAAATACAGTGATGGAATCAATTTTGCATCAGCAGGAGCTGGAGCTTTGGTTGAAACCTATCAAGGACTGGTTTGTTTGAGAATTATTATTAATTATTTTGCTAGATACTTTGAAACTAAGAAAAGAACTTGATTTAAATGTTGTGCCATATTCTCTGTCTCTCTATTAAATGATTTTGGAAATATTTATTTAGGAAAAAGTATGGATGATATCACTTTTATTTGACTTTGCAAGTTATTAGGATAAGAGCAAACAAAGAAAATCAAAGGATTTGAATGTGGAAATTAAAGGCCAAGTCTTTAGTTGTTTAATTTACATGATCACTTCTTTTCTCGTTTAATTTAATTTTCAAAATATGAAATAAGATTAGTCATCTAAAAATTTTCAATAGTTCTGAAAATATTAAATCATCAAAATAAGTAAGGTCAACTTTTATTTCATTTTTTATATAATCTTCTACAAGCATGCTATAAAGTTATTATCAGCTTAAAATATATCAAGTCATAGCTAGATTTTTATTACGTGTACACAAAAATCAATTACTAAATTAGCCTTCCATATAAAAAATTTTCATAAAATATAATATACATATTGAGAATGAATTATTATGCAAAAATACATAATAGCTGATTTAGTGATTAATTTTTTGTTTGTATAACATTTTTTTTTTGTTATTCATATTATTTTGTTCCACTTATAGGTGATAGATCTAAAAAGTCAATTAAGTTATTTTCAAAAAGTCAGCAAAGTATTGAAGAAGAAACTTGGAGATACAGAAGCTAAAACCCTGCTAGCCAAAGCTGTTTACCTTATTAACATTGGAAGCAATGACTATTTAGTCCCCTTGTCAAAAAATTCTACAAGTGCATCCTCATATGAGAAATATGTAGGCATGGTAGTAGGCAATATTTCAAACGTAATAAAAGTAAGTAATTATACCATTTATTTAGTAACAATTTCTTAATTAATTAATGTATCTAATATATGTAACACATATATTTAATAGGGAATCCATAAAGTAGGAGGAAGGAAAGTGGGGATTCTTAACCAGCCACCTTTTGGTTGCGTTCTAGCACTGAAGATAAGGCTAAATGGAACCAAGGGTTCATGCGTGGAAGAAGCTTCATCATTAGCCAAAATGCATAACAATGTCCTTTCTGTGGAACTTCAAAAGTTAAAGACACAGCTCAGAGGATTTAAATATTCATACTTTGATTACTATAATTGGGTTTTTGATGTAATAAACCACCCTTCAAAATATGGTAAGTAAATTTGTGTTATTTGTGTGTGAACCAATCATGTTATATATTGAATAGAGGTATAATTGAGAGAGAAAAAGAAAAATATCAACATTTCTTAAATTAACAATTATGAGTGGAAAATAAAATGTTATTTAAGAACAAAGAGAGTAATATTTTTCATAAATTAATGTATTGCTATAGCAAATGAATATTTGATATCCTATATGATCTAATTTTTATGCCTCTAAAATTTTGTGAAGGCTTTAAAGAAAGTGGTGTGGCATGCTGTGGGAGTGGCCTTTACAATGGTGATTACACTTGTGGGGGTAAAAGAGCATCCAAAGATTATGATTTGTGTAAGAATCCAAGTGATTATGTGTTCTTTGATTCGGTTCATCCTACTGAAAGTGTTAATAAGATTTTTTCTCAGATTATGTGGAGTGGAAATCAAACTTCTACAGGTCCATACAATCTAAAAACACTATTTGAAGTTTGATTTCAGTTCAACAATGCATGTTCAGATTAAATAAAAATCTTTATGTTGTTTACATTGGCAAAAATAAAGGCTATTAATGGATATGTATAAAGTATAATGAATAATTGTTGTTCCTTAGCTTATTCTTTTATTCTTTGTTGCTTGTGTTGACTAAATTCTCATATATTCCCTATTCATCGCACACCGTTTTTTAACATCAATCTAAACACAAACTTAATATTATTAAGGATTTTGTGATCATATGTCACTATTATGAATATGCATTTTTTTGAAGAGTTCAATAGTCAATGCGTAAATTAAGAGGTTGCGGGTTCGAGTCTCCTATCTTTCCAAATTTTTAATGCCAATGAGTAATAGCTCAAATGGCAGTCTCTCCATACTCAATTAAAAAGTTGTGGGTTCGAGTCTCATATAAAAAAAAAAAAAAAAATAGTCAATGCCAAAATAATATAGGAAAATCGTCCTTAACCCAAATTATTAAGTGATAATGAGGAATCTTTGCATTTATTAAGTTGCTTTTGACTTTATCCTTTTAATTTTTCTTATCACAATGATTCGCATCTTCCATGAGTAACAACGACCCTTAAATTTATTCCTCGAAAATGTGACAGACAGCATAGAACACGTTATGTTTCCCTTCATAATTATGAACAATTAAAATATGTTAGAATGTAATGGGGGAGGTTCCCTTGAACTAACTGAAGAGTCCATGCAATTCCATCATAGCTGAGAATTTCTTGCACCAAACTTGTAGAAAAGGTCATTCTTTTTTACTTTGTATGTAAAACTAAAAAGAATTAGTTCATCAACAAACAAATGATATTCAGACACGAATGAATCAATTACATACATTCCTCCTTTTTGGTCTGCAAACAAAGATATTTTAGCTGTCTACACATGTCAAATGACTGAAACTCCTCTACAAACATATACCCCCAAGTTTTCATGGACCTATGCTAATAGAAAATCAATGAAATTTCATAAATATAAATAAGGAACACATCAATTCCTCAACAAATTAAGAGTTACTTGTTGCCAATGCAGAAGGAGGACTTCAGCTGTGAGGAAGCATTATAATTTTTTGTAGAACCACTGTCCTTGCCCTCATAATGTCACGACTACACGAATCGGCTTGGACTCCTAAATCTTCAACATTCTTCATAAATACTCCCAACTTCCTCTTGATCTCCTCTATTGCAACCTTCACAGCTTCTTGCTCGATGGCAAAATCAACATTCTGCATCAGAGATTCAATCTCAACTTCCAGCCTATCGATGAGAACCCGGATATTCTCCAAATCCTTTATAGCAACATAAGTGCCAACTTGTGCCGAGATACCTACCCCCTTTTCCCCTTTAAGTGCATCTTCATATTTCTTCAACAGAGAGTCAATCCACCTCCCCATTGAGCCAATTGGGATCGCAGTAGCAGCAGCCAGAGCGGCTGCAACATGAGGCGAGGCAACGGCTGCTGCCACAACAGAGCATATCAATACAGCAGCAACAGTTACCACAAATATAACACTTGACACCTTCCTCCAAGTATGTATGTATTTCAGCTTCTTATCAATCTTATTCGTTCTCAGCCGCAACTTCTCAAGCATAAGTATCTGCTGGTTATACACAGACTGGTAAATTTGGAAGAATTCCTCAGTAAAAGGATCACCAGCAGCCTTGAAATTCTTCAGCCCCTGCAGTGTCCTCACGAACCGGCTGCTCCCAACCTCAGTTTCCTCATCAAACAGTTGGAAGGCAACAAGGATAAGCAATTGGTTATCCGAGGCGCGCTTCAGGCACTTCTCCAGCGCATTGTAGAAATCCAATGTCTTCAAACTGTTATCAAAGTACTCCTCAACAAGATCAAATAGCTCTTTGTCCTTCCAAATATCTCTCTTGCAATTCAAGATCATCTTTACAACATCCTGATTCATATCCAAGAGGCATTTGGTAACTTGCTTGAGCGATTCGAACGAAAGGGAGCGGAGTTCCACGCCAAGAGCAATAGTATTGATGGCTTCATTCGTGCGAGTTTGAAGTGCGGCGTCAAAGGACTGCATATCAGAGTCAATTTTGCAAGCAGCCTCATAAGAGCTCAATTCAGTGGCTACATTGGAATTGAAGTTGATGCCAGCAGAAGATGATGCTTCAGTGGTGTTCTTGCTCAAATGGATCCCCATTGCTTCAATCCCGATATAATCTAGTTTTTTCAATTTCAAATCCAGAAACCTAATTTGTCACTACACCAAGCTAAGTAATCTAATCTAGGATCTATCCAATAAAATCCTACTTTCATGGATTAGCATACATAAAAAATCGCACTATATAATAATAAATAATAACGAAATTGATGAAGAATTGGAAGTCAAGCATAGGAGAAAAGATGTTTGAGAAGTTCAAACCTTATAACAGAAACCGAAGAAGAAGACGAAGAAATCCAAGAAGATAGTGACTACGAGAGAGAGAGAGAGAGAGAGAGAGAGAGAGAGAGAGAGAGAGAGAGAGAGAGAGAGAGAGAGAGAGGGGAAAAGGAATGGAAGAGTGTTGAGAGTTGAGAATGAAAAAAGAAATGGCTTGCACGCTTAAGAAAGAAAGAAAGAGAAGAAGAGAAAAATGAAAAGAACGCGGGAAGGAAAATGCAGCGTTATAACTTATGAGTTAGAATATAATTACGCGCAGAGCTGCATCGAGTGACGCCGTGACGGTGAAAACTGAAAACTCAACTCGATTCAAAAGGAGGCTTTCTAACTTGGGAAGAATAAAGAGTACAAGACAAGACACTGGCTTCTCTACTATGCACTATGCCCATTAAGGTGCACCGTGCACCGTCAACTTTTTTAAACATACATTTTGCATTTTTCTATAGTAAAAAAAGTTATAAAATAACCAAAAAAAATTAACCTTCTTATTCTAATATGAGAGCCACCCGTATAAGACGTTTAAAATATTTTTTTTTTATAAAATATTTTTTAATTATTAAAATTATAATCAATTAAATTGTAATATTTTTTTTAAGAATTAGACCAAACAAGTTGGTTTGACCGAAAAACTGATAAACCAAACCTTGAATCGATCTATATTAATATTTTTTTATAAAAAATGACTATAATACTCTTATTATAAAAAATAATTAAAATATTCTTATTTTATATATTAATTTTTAAAACTCTAAATACTAATCCTATAATGACATAGACAGAAAAGAATATTTAGGATGTAGAATTCTCAAAATTAATATATATATAAGTATTTTAATTATTTTTTATAATAAGAATATTGTAGTCATATTTTATAAAAAAAATATTAATTTAGATCAATTCAAATTTGATTTACCGAATTTTTAGTTAAATTGATTTGTTCGGTCTAATTTAAATATAAATAATACGATTTAATCGATTATATGTGCTAAATTTTAATTACTAAAAAATATATTTTTTAAAAAAGATGTTTTAAATGTATTTGTGACTTTGTGTGAGTGACTTCCTATTAATATAGGATATGTTTGTTTTATTATTTTTGTGAAAAAATGGATTTTGGAATTTGATTTTTGTATATAGTTGAAAAAAGAGCTCAAGATTAATTTAATCAAAAGCTATTTTATTAAATTTTTTAAAGAAATGCATACTGATTTTATAGGAATTTGGTTATTTTGTTAATTCAAACAAATATATAAGAAAGTTTTTCTTTATTTTTTTATATTTATAATAATTAGGTTCGGAGTCATTTTTTATTTTTTGGCCAGGTCAATTTTAGTAGAGAAAATATTTCCATGACTTGTTTCAAAGAGAAAACAACTCACCGACCTTGCACAAAAATGTTAGAACAAGAAGGCATGATTAATAAAAAAAACTATTAAGCTATCAACAACTTATAATAATAAATAAATCAAAGAGAGAGAGAGAAAGATTTTTAAAAAAGACATAATGGTTTAAGAGTTTAAAATTGGTATTCAAAATCATATTTTGTTTGCATAAGTGATGCCAAAAATTGGTTACAAGTCTACAATTTGATCTTACAAAGCATAGATTGAGTTGTCAAAATGGCGTACATAATAGTTACAGTACCTGGCTTTTATATTAAGCAAACTAAACATGGCAGTGGCTGCATTGTGCAGTTGCTATTCGTATCAAATTGGGAATGTAAGATAGCTATAAGAAACATTTGACAACTCAAATGGTTAATTCATGAGCTGAGGTTTCTAGTGAATGCAACAGGGGACAATTTAGTATTAGCAGTGCAGCAATGTCAGCAAATAATGATAGCATCAAACTTATCATTTTACAGTTCAATGTCAATTGTGACTTTTAACAGTAAATTTTCTAGTGCATTGAAACAAATTTTTAGGTGCTAATGTGATATGTAATTCTTGGACTTGATAATTTTGTTGACAAAACAGCAATAGAACACTAAAAGCAGCTCCCTCATTTTGTTATGATACCCCTCCCCTCCCAACCATCCCTCTACAACATCATTTTAGGATCTTAAGTACATCTAACTTTTTCAGTGGCAAACAATTCTCTCATTAATCAATATTTCATCATCTTTTCTTCGTATTAACTATTTTACAGCAATAAAATTTAGAAATATGGAAAAGTACGGGGAGCCAATGGAATATTTGTACAATGCGTACAATGGAGGTTTATGGAGTATTAAAGATATAACCATTAGTGTTACCTTTTCTCATCAGTGTAAACTTTTGGGATGAGTAGTATCATGACATGATATTAGAGCTCTAGATCCGAAAGGTCAAGAGTTCAATCCTTAGTGAACCCCAAAATCATCTTAAGCTGCTATCCTAGCAGGACTCTTAGAATATACATAGTTACCATCCTATTAGACAACGTAAAATCATGAAAATCATGTTCTAGATTCTTACTAATGAAAAATTCAATTTGTCTGTAAACTTCATCCAACAATTATCAAAAATTAATAAACTTATGCAACAAGTAGTCACGATAAGAATGCTAGAATTTTATGCATTTGTATATATAAAGTTTGCAGCCAAAATAAAAGTGATCCGTCTACAAATTTAGATCCAACAACAAAAAGTAACCAAAGTAAGAAAACACCAAAATAATCACAATGACCTGAACTTTGCTAGACCTACATGAAATATAAGGATTTATTAAAATAACATAACAAAAAGCTGCAGGAGCAAAACTTTGAATAGGAACCGAATTTTAACAAGGCTGAACCAAGCTCTCAACATAATCAAATGCATCGAAGTCAAGATTGTTGATGTTAACGCGTTTAACACTATTATCTCTTCGGTCATAAAAAACTTCCTCAAAACGATGCCTGCCTCTCATCATGAAGATATTTCCATTCTCAAATATAAACTCCGGAAATGATAGCATTTCAACACCGAGATGGTGAAAACTAATCTTTAGCAATTGAGTCCAAGAATTTTCATCTCCAAACTCCTTCATTTGCCATGCAATAAAATGAGTGTCCTTGTAATTATGAAGAAGATACAGGCTATTTCCCGAAACTCCCAGAATTGGCGTTTGACCGGGGACCTCATCGATACCCTTTGGAAGCAGAATCTGTTTATGTGTATCCGATTTCAGGTCAAAAGAAACAATCATGAACATATCAAGTGTAACATCAGCCCAATCATAACCAGGTCCATGCGGGTTACGGAGAACTAGCCAATTAAGAGTGCCACCGATGAAGTGGCCATTAATATCTTCAGCGAAAAGCAGAAAAGCAGGGAGACTGTTGATCGTCTTCCAAGAACGGCCACGGAAGCTATAAACTTGCGCAGAAGAATCCCGAATGAGAGTCACTACCTTGTAACTGTCACTTGACTCATCATACCCAAACCCAGAAGAATGATACACATTGACACGTAAGCACGGCGAGTTCTCTGAAACAAACCCTGTGAGAGGGTTCCATAAACGAAACCAGATATCGCAAACACCGTTGTTGTGGTCGCAAAGCATACGGACCACACAAACCAACCCGTTGCATGAACCCGAAACCCAGTCATCTACATGTAGAGAGTGGCGATTCTCTTGAGCATCAAGAGAGGTTGATGGATTTTGGATGAAAGATTCAACGGTACTCAACACTAAGTCCAGTTTTTCTTCTTCGCCGAGGGGGAGCGCTGGTGTTCGCGTAAAGAGGAGGATGGCGTTTTTGGGTGATCGGTGAAGGTGAAGTTTGACGAAGTGAGGGTGGGAGATGATGGAGTTCCATGACTTGCACACAAGCTTGAGGCGCGTGACAGGCTTTGCAGGAATCCAAGAGAGGATCTCCATCACCACTTCACACAAGAGGAGCGCCGCTCTTGGGTGTTGAGCCGCCATGTGCATGCATGCCCTCAAAATGCAATTGCAAAGGTAGTTTTGGCACACTTTTTAATTTAGACGTGGGAGGAGAAATGGTGTAGGAAGCAGCTATTGAGTGTATAAATGCTTTACGCAAGTGTGGTGTCAAGAGTAAAAATCGGACCGTTCGATTTTTGAGTATACAAATTGGAGAGTTTGATTACCTTCACCAAAATTTAAATTTTCTCTTCCACACTAATCAGACTGTCCGATTAGTAAACTTAATTTTTTTTACAAATCCTGTTTCAGAAAAAATTGTTCCCACGTTCATGTTTAACACCCACATTTTCCATAATAATGCACAAAACACATATACTTCTCATATCCAACAAAATAAACCCTAAAAGTAGCAATAATTACGTTTAGTAAAATAATTTTTAAAATTTAAAAATACTATAAAAGATATAAATTTAATTGTTAAATTTAAAAATTAGTTAATATATAAAGTACATTAGATTTTTAAATTTTAAAAAATACAAACTAACTCTAGAAAGATCCACTTTAGTTATTTTTAAATAATAATAATAATACAGATTAGTTTATTGATTTTTTTTGTTAAAGTTGACGTTATCTTTGACTTTGACTTTGAGTTTTGAGTTACTTCTCATCAAAAAAGAAGCAGCTGGATCTGGATATGAAGGAAATGAAGTATCTTAGTTGAGAGAAGCTCTGCTTCTAGCACATCAATAATAATACATTATACATTTGACATGAATTCACAATCAGGAAAATATTACAACCCAAAACAAATAAACAAAGAAAAGAAATAATGAAAACTGCCAAATCCTTAAGCTAAGATATTCAAAATGATGACTATGGACAGAAAATTTTGCACTTCTAGAGTTGCTGAATTATATGATGATGATGATGATAAGATTTCAGTTAACCAGAAACACAATAGATACTCTACAGAAGAAGAATAGTTATCATTTTTGCTTTGGTGATCCCTTTTTGGATCTCTTTAACTCCCAAGGTGGTAGGCAACCTTTATAATGAGAGTGCATAAATAATGAAGACATTGATACTTCCCTCTGTGGCATTGAGATTGATGACAAGCAACTGAATGCTGTTCTTAGCCTCCTCTTTTCATTATCACACCCTTCAAAATTTGGATCATGCTCAACTGTAGTTATTTTAAGGGATTCTGGAAGTATGCAATTGCAACAGGAACCTACAAGAAACACATGTTAAGTCAGTTAAACACATGTAGTAATCTTGCTTGCTATAGAGGCTGGAAAATTATCATCAAGTAACTCAGTTCCTTGGCTAAGATTTTAGGATGGAGTGGACTGTGGAGTGCAAATTAGTTCATAAAAAAATATGGTTTTTGAAGAAAATTTCATGTACCTATTCTTGCAAGTCTATTGACCCATTTTGGGATAGAATTGCCAGTCAGCTTGTAACAAATATCCTCACAGAAATGGTTGCAGTTCTTGACAATCAAGTGATATGTATCGCCGTTGTAATTCGCAGATTGTCGCTCCATGAAGTCTCGAATCTGGAGAGGATCCAAGCTAGTAGTTCCCATGTATATAGACTTCCTAAACTTAAAGCCAGGACACTGCCTTGGTTCAACCTCAAAGACACCACTTGTTGGATAGTCATGAGCTCCAAATGCATATTCAATTCCATAAACTGCCAAGGCAAGAACAGAACAACTCTGTCTCAGACAATAATCATGGAAACAAAAAGGGAAGTAAGTTGTAAAAGCTTACCTTCTACAGCAGAGTGGAAAATTCCAAGGCCTGCCCAATACATATAGCCATTTACTGTTGTCAAATCATATACATTGAGATAAACAGGTGCTTTCCCAGGAATAATGCTTCCAGCTGATTTCACTTTAGAGAATATGCAAAATGGGGTGGCTGATTTGTCTTTGATTCGAAGACGGACCACAGAATGCCAGCTACTCTTAAATCCTGATTTCATTTTACTGATGGTACCCGGAGCCTGTTAATAACTATATTACCTACCTGCATATCAGCATATACATTTAAGACCAAGGACAGAACATTTAAGTACTAAGTTATCATGTAACCTAGGTAGTTCAAATGATACTTTCATCAACCTAGATCCATGTTCTTCAACTCATGATACTTTCTACTTCTTACATCAATGATTAAAATATCATTGTCAGAATATCTAGTTGAAGGATTGTTCTATATTTAGTAACTTTTAACCTATGTTGCAAGCCACATAATTGAGATAATACTCAATTTGGTCCCTGAACTTACACGCGAGTCTCAATTTAGTCTCTGGAGTTTCAATTGTCTCTATTTAGTCCCCAAACTTTGTGAACATAACTCATGTTAGTCCTTGAAACAATTTTCAACGTACAAACGTTAACGGAACACTGTCGTGACAGCCAGATGTCACGCTAAACTTTGTAAAATGATGTCGTTTTGGTTTTGACACTCAAATAACCTAAAAACAACATCCTAAATGGTGTTTATTAAATTTTTACCTAACAAAATAAGTAATACGATGTCGTTTTTGAGCTATTTAAATGTCAAAACCAAAACTGCATCATTTTACAAGTTTTAAGGTGATGTTTTTATACTAAAATTGGTCTCATGGACTAATATGAGGCACGTTTATAAACTTCGGGGACTAAATAGAGGCAATTGAAACCTCAGGGACTAAATTGAGACTCGCGTGTAAGTTCAGTGACCAAATTGAGTATTATCTCCACATAATTCGCAATAATATCAGCTATGTACTCTGATAAGACAAGGATGTTTAGTAGTTTATGTTCAAACTTCATACACAACAAATATACATAGTTCAAAATCTGTGGAATTTTAACCATGGATTTGAGACTAATCACTAGAATTTAAGCAAGAGACCGCACAAGGGGCTTTAAGTTTTCTATGATAGTGAAGATTTTTTGTTATATCTTTTTCAAACAGACACAAATAGTGAAGATCTTTTGGTTATATTATCACTTTGTTAGTATATATGACCCTACTTGGGCCAAATAAAAAGGCAGTATCTGAAGCATAGCATATGCTTATGCAGTGCCCACAAAAAATAATTCAAGACATTAACATTGGATTCTTTCATAGTATAGTATACTTCACTTTTATTTTATTTTGAACCATCTATGCCTTCAAAGATTGTTTCAGTAAGAGTAATGATGTCACATCTGGAATCTTAAGAAAAATAAGAACAAGAAGAAGGGGGAAATAAAATTCAAAGATTGTTTCAAAAGGTGTAAGTAACTAATAACCTGAATTTGGATTAATACTAATAGCATCAGCTTTTTTCCAAAAGACAAGGAATGATTGTGATGTTTTTTATTTTTTGAACATTATTTTAAAAAAACACACCAGATTCAACAACTATTTTTTATTGAAAAAAATTCTAATTTTCCTTTTTCCTTTCAAAATGTAAAACCAAAAATCTAACTAGTAAACACAAGAACTTGTAACATCTTAATTTGCAACCTTCAAACTAAGCAAAATTTAGAGCATGTAAGATTTTATTAACAGTAATTAAGATCTAACTCATATCTGAGCTAAAATAGTTGAAAAAAATAAGAAAAATAAAAGTTGAAGAGTATAGATCAGATTAGAAAGCATAGGAGCAAAAGAAGAAGAAATGCAAGAGAGATTAACATAAGATTAAGAAACCTGTAGTTGAAGAAGAGAGAGTGAAGTGAAGAAAGTTGTGGAGAGGCATTGTAAGTGGTAAAGAGTGAAGAAGAGAAGGCATTGGAGGAAGGAACACAACAATGTGTTTCTGAAACTCACAGTGTGTTTCTGACACAAAGCACAACACAAACACACATTATTAGAGTAAGAGGCTTCAAGTGATTGAACAAAGAGAAAGAGAGAGAAAGAAAGATATCTTTTTTTTTTTTTTTTGTGTAATAACTAGTAAGAGTGCAGAGTGCAGACACAAGCAGCTGCTTTGTCTTCTTTTGTGACCAATCACCATTTCAATCATAATTTCATTAATTTCACATATTTTATATTTATTTTGTTTATAATATATTCTGCATAAAAAATTATTTGTAAAATATTTTAGAGTAAAATAATAACAAATAAACTTATTTTTGACTGATTAGTTCTTAAAGAAAAAAATATTACAATTTAGTTTAAATTAAGATTTTTTATTTTAATTATAGAACTATTTTTAAAGTAGTGTGTTCGTATTTGTTATTCTGTAAAACTTTATTGATATTTTTTTTAAATTAATACGTCCAAAGTATAAATTTTTAAAAATTTATTTATTACTTTACTCAATATTTAATTTTAAATAGGGTAAAGTATATTTTTTATCCTTAAAGTTTGACAAAAGTTTTAAAAATACTCCTAAGTTTTATTTTGTTTTAATTTTGTCCCAAAAATTTTCGATTTGCATTAAATATACCTCTAACGGCTAATTTTTCAAAAAATTTAAGACCAATTCAACAACAATATCATAAGAACAACCCTAAATACAAGAAAATCAAGCATAATTTTCATGCATTATTTTAGATTGGTCTTAAATTTTTTGAAAATTTAGCCGTTGATGGTATATTTAATACAAATCGAAAATTTTTGGAATAAAATTGAAATAAAATAAAACTTAGGAATATTTTTAAAACTTTTGTCAAATTTCAAATTAAATTTTCATGCACTAGTAATCTGGTATCAATAAATATATAAGCCCATTTAAACAACTTTCCTATGTGCAAATACACTGCTTTTCCTCTTTTTATTTTTATTTTTTTGGGGTTCAAAAGTAGTTCTTTATATTAGCTTTAAGATTTTATTTTTATTTTTTTATAATGTAAGGTTTGTTTTAGTAAAAGTTATACTTATATACATTGAGATAAATTATGGTAAATAATCATTGTAATGGATAATTATTTGTAAGTATTTTTGTAAGAATTTGTGTAAATCTTTAAAGAGTAAAGACTAAAGAGACATACTTTGACCTAAGAAATGATTAGTGTTTAATCTACTTCAATTTTGGTTATGAAAAAATAGATAATGATCTATAATTATATAATATTTTCCTACATTTTTTTTCGATCTTCTCCATATATAAAAAACCCTAATTAAATAATATTGGCAATTTTTCTTTAAAAAAAAGTTAACATCCCCAAGATTATTAGTCACTGAGAAAAAAAAAAAAAACCAAGATTTTTTGCAACTAAAAGTAAAAGTAAAAACCCGAAAGAAATTCTGTCCGGATTTGACAAATTGACATTGACTGAATATCATATTGCGTTGAATGATGACTCACTCTATCTCTTTCTGGATTTTTTGCTTTATCGAAATCTGGTCTTTTTTTTTTCTTAATTTATTTTGATTAAGCAATTCTCACTAACTAATACATACTAATAGTAATATTTAGTGTAATACTTAGTTACTAGGTTTTATAAATTATATACTAAGCATTTGTTTTTTTTTTCCAATTGATACTTAATGTAAAAGAGTATAAGACCTTAAATTCTCAAGTCAAAATCCTTACTCTAATTTGAGCATACTTTAAAAAGAAAAATATTAAAATATAATCACTAGCTATTGCAAAATAATTTTTATTTGGTCAATAAAAATTAAAAGAAAAAGTACTATATCCCATGGTATCTATCGAGTTTATTTTATCTTTTTATCTAATATATTTCTTTTCCTCCAAATATATCATGGGATAAAATATACTTTTTAGTGAAGTTTGACAAAAATTTTAAAAATATTTTTACATTTTATTTTGTTTTAATTTTGTTCTAAAAATTTTCAATTTGCATCAAATATACACTGACGATTAATTTTTAAAAAAATTTAAGATCAATTCAACAATAATTTCATAAGAACTACCTTTAACACAAGCAAATCAAGTATAATTTTCATGCATTATTGTTATATTGATTTTAAATTTTTTAAAAAATTAGCCATCAAAAATATATTTGATGCAAATTAAATTTTTTTAGAACAAAATTGAAATAAAATAAAACTTAAGAATAACTTTAAAACTTTTGTTAAACTTTAGGAACAAAAAATATTATTTATCCTGTATCATATTATGCAATATTTACACATTTTAATCCTTTTCTTTGTCACCAAAAAAAACATAATCCTTTTCTTAGTTTCTTTTTTCTCTTCGTTTTCCTTTTTGTGTTTTTGGGATACACAAGTTGTAAAAAAAAATAAGGATTCCACACGTTGATGATGAAACAGCTGGAATGTGATTAGTATATTATATATGTAATCGTCCTTTGAATAATATAATACATTATATTGTTCTTCCATGTATCTGGAGATGGTTCAGGGAATCCTATGAACTCCAGCTATTTCAGATACTTAAAAGAGTTCAGATTTTCATTAAAGGAAAAAAAAAAGGAATAATACTTCGTATGCTAATTAACAACCAAATGCAATTTAATATAAAACCAAAGAATGTTGTTATTTCACACTTTAGCATTGAGATGCATCATTCTCTTTTGGTTTCTTTAGTTTAATTTATATTTTTCTTTTTTCGTTATTTCAAATTAACTTGTGAGTTGTGAAGTACATATTTGAAACTATAAAAATCATTAGAGTATTATTAGGGTTGTTAAGAAGGTAGTTGATAGGGATAGATTTACTTACAATAGTAGTTAGATATGTATTTATAAATAGTTTTGTATTGTTTTATTATCAACACACTTGAATAAATTTATTTTTTTAGTTTTCTCTCTTAATTCTAACATGATACGAGAATCATGATATTTTTTATGAATTTTTTGAGTTTTTTTTATTTATGACCAAAATCTTTTTTTTTTCCTATTGCAGTATTTTTCTCTCATTTTTCAATCATTCTTCAACAATATTTTTTTTGTCATAAACCACATATTTTAATTCTTCACAATATTTCAGATTTCATAGATTAAATTTTTCCATGATATACCTTCAGACACGCCTCCATGTATCACCAATATCCGCTACTCAATCTTTTTCTATTTTGGTTATCCTAGCTATATTTTTTGCCTCTTTTGTGACGGTTCTAGCACCGAATTGAGTCAGCGATTTCACTATTATCTTTGTTTTGCGTTTTGAAATGACAGAATTCAACTCCACCATTTGCTGTTGCTGCTGGATGTGCTGACATGCATTACTTGAAGTGTTGTTGCGTGTCAACCACCACCTTTATCACCTTCTGCAATATTTTCACCCATTTTGTTTATCAAATTTTCAGCGTCTTCACTCGTTACCACTCACACCCTTGTGTTCGTCTATCCATCCCGAATACAAAACACCCAAAACCACTATTCTTCCACTCGCATCCATGCTCCTCCAGAAGTTGGTTGCTCCGTCGCTCTCCATCTATTTCCATATTTATTTTAGATCATCTGATTAATGGGTCAGATTAACAGTGTTAGTTTTATATCAGCTCTACCGTTAGATCTGCTTCCATATCAACGGTCCAAATCTTCCACTCATTAGTCCAACATATAGCCATATTTAACACGGTTCTGACTCACGTCTCTGTCTGACATTCTTCGCCATTGACCTTGCGTTGACTAGGGCTTATTCGTAATTAGCATGCTGACATGGTATCCTCAACTTATATTATGTTGCCATGTGTCATCGCAATGCTAATTTGGCAAATGATGTGGCAGTTAATGTGTCATCATTTGTAGGATCTCTACTAAAATTTTTTGGTGTTATTTTTTCGATTTTGCTCTCTATTTTTACAATTTTTACTCTGTTCTTGATTTCACTTTTTTTTGGTATATTTACAATTTTCATGAAAAAATCAATTACTTTTCAACCATTCTATTTGGACCATACTTTCTAGCAGTTTGTCACTTTTTCTACAGTACGTCATTTTTTCTACAGTCTGTCATCTAATGGCAGTTTTTTGATAATTCGCTATCTTTTTGACAGTTTGTCATCTTCTTGGTAGTTTTTTTTTTTACAATTCATTATTATTCTAGTAGTTATGTTTCTGTTTCTTTTCGACAATTTTATCTTTATTCCTCTGATAATTTTATTTGTACTTCTCTAGCAGTTCTATCTATGCTCCTTCGATAATTCTATCTGCGTTTCATTTTAATAATTTTATCTACACTTAATTTTGATAGTTTTGTCTATACTTTGTTTCAGCGATTTTGTTTGCGACTATTTGGTTAGTTTATACTTTTTTTTTTATTATTTTAAATAAGTTTCATCACATGGAACTAACAATGAGTGAGAAGACTGAACTTGTAGTTATACTATATGAAGAGTTTCAAGTGTACTGAGAATACTGGTATTATAGTTGTTTTAACCGTTGATCTGAATTATAAAATATATATATATAATATATATTAATTAAAATCAACGGTTAAAATAATTAGAACACCGATGTTCTTGATACACTTAAAATTTTTCCTATACTATACACATATAAAATTTTAAAGTTTATTCATATTCAAAAAACTTATTAAACTATCAACTATCGATTAAGAAAGAATAAATCCCCTTCGTTCGAGTATATTCATTGGCTCACATAAAAATTTTATTTAATGAAAATTGATATAATTTTATTTATGCTTATATATGCTTAAATACTAAGTGTATAAGACCAAACTCAGAATAAGTAAAGACCAATACAAATTAAACAAATTTTTAACAAGATAACTGTACGGGACTTGGTGCAATTATCAAGAATGATCAGAATAAAAGTATTACACACGAGAAACTTGAAATTTAAATTATAAATTTAAATTAAATAACGCATCAAAAAATTTAAACTCCAAATTCTAAACTTATATTAAATGCATCCAGCCTGAAGCAACGTTACAGATGACTCCAACAAGCAAAGGATGTGGAGATGCCTAATCAAGTGCGAAGCCCCTTCACTTTGAAATAACTAATAACTAACATAGTTCGTTTTCCTTTATTTTTTCAATAATTTTTTTTTATCTATTTGTCTTTTTCTTTTTTTTTTCCCCTTTGGTCTGACATAACAGCCAAGTAGCCAACACATAAACACTCACTCACGTACATCACTAATTCTATGAATTTTATATTCTACTTCCTGAACTTATGCCAGATCCGAACCCTTATGTAGTTCTTTGTGAGACATCTAATTATGCCGCTGGATCAAAGCCTTAGCTGCACTATTTGGGTTTGATTCTCAATTCACCCTCCTAGGCATGGTTAGTGTTGCACATGAAGTCGGATAAAATCGAATTCGTCTAAATTTAGATTCAGTTTTAAATAATGATTGAATCTATTTTTGAGATTTTTATTCAAACCAAATTTTGATGAAATTATATTACTTTTGAGTTACACTAGAACTCAATAAAATCTGAATTTTGATAAATTTTATGTCAAAAAATTATGATACATTTATTTATAAAGAAGAAAAAATATGCTTATTATTGAAAAGTTGACATCCATATTTAAATTTAAAACTGTTATAAATTTTAAGTTCATGCTTCTTTGATATATTTCATAATTCAACAAATGTGATTAAAAATAAAATAATAAATTTATAATTAATATAACATAATATCATAATTAATTTAAAACATATATATTTTTTAGTCTTTTTAAAATATAGGTTTAATTATTCTATTGGTCCCTATAGTTTCGTAAAATTTTCAATTAGGTCCTTATACTTTTTTTTTTTAATTAGGTCCTTGCACTAAATTTTTTTTTCAATCAAGTCCATTTTAGTAGTAATTGGCTTAATTTTATAGGGACACAACTAAAAAAAAAAGAATTGGTACATGGGCCTAAATAAAAAGAAAAAAAAGTGTAAGGACCCAATTAAAAAAATGGTGAAGGACTCAATTAAAAGAAAAAAAAATATAGGGACCTAATTGAAAATTTTGCGAAACTATAAGGATCAACAGAGTAATTAAACCTAAAATATATATAGGCCAAGTAAAGTCTAATTCATTTCAACCAGAGTCTCTTTTTGAGACAGATTTGAATTCTCTAAAGTTTGAATTTTACTTTAGAAAATAAAATATAATTTCTCACTATTTATTTTATAGATGGGATTAAGAATAAATATAAAAAAAAATTATTTAAGAATAATAGATCATATTTTACCTTATATAAATTTGAAATTTAAAAGATCCAAATTTTGTTTGAGACACTTACTCTAGACCTAATAAAATTATATTAAATTAATCCCAAAATATTTGAGTACTGACCAAATTTTTGAATCGATCCAGGTCATATGCACTTCTGGACAAGGTTATGGGGGAGCTCCCTTCGCTACTTGCCGAGGTCCATTACAAATTTAAGTGTAGGAATTAGTAACATGGAGAAAATAAGTTAGGAAAAGTCAAGGAATGGCTTTACCGTGGAGGATAATTTTAAATTTTTTTAAATAGAAATTCAAATGTTCGATTTCAAAAATTAAAGGATCGAATTTTTATACGTTTGTCTTAAATCCTATTTCTAGAAAATTAAATTTTTAAATTAAAATATTTTATATTTAAATTTAAAACGATCCACAATTCAAAAGAATATCATTGTTAAGCTAATATAAAAAAAATTGTATAAATACAAAGTTTTTCATACAACACAAACGAAATAAATTATTTTGAATTTTTTAAGCTAAAGTATACAAATACAAGCCAACGAGTAATAGCTCAAATGACATACTCTCTCCATACTCAATTAAGAGGTTGCGAGTTCGAGTTTCCTATGTTTGGTAAAAAAAAAATATATACAAATACAAATATAAATAAAGATTGATAAAACAAATCTAATTGCAGAACTTTTTCAAATATACCCTTAATTAATTGAGTGATAATAACAGGAGATAATCTTACCATTGTTAGTGCCAATAAATTCAATAAAAAATGTATATTAAAATCAAATCTATTTTCTATGAAAAGATTTAAATGAAAATTAAAATAAAATCGTGACGAATACTCTATTTTAGAGTTTAGATTTATCCTTGCATTACCCTTTCGCGCCACACCTCTCTCTCTCTCTCTCTCTCTCTCTCTCCACTTTTCAGTTCTGGTAAATTTTTGAAGCTTTTCTTCACTTCTCAATTTCTATTCACTGGTTAATCTTTTTTAAAAACCTTTCTTTTTGTTTCCGCTTTCCGTTTAATGCCTTAGTAGCCATTCAAATTAGATGATTTGAGTTTTTGTTTCGCATTTTCTTTTTCTTTTTTGGAAACATTAGCGACGTCTTATTTGGTGTTAATTGTTTGATTTGGTTAATCCATCGGCATTAATTAGGATGCTCTATTTTGAATTTTTTTTTCTGTCATGAAATCTTTTCAGCTAATCTCATTGATTTCACTCATATGAATGGTTTGATTCGGGTTATTGGCTTTACTCGGAAAACACAAGAAAGAAAAAATTGAGGGAGAAAGAGAAGCTGATTGGTAATTTTTTACTAATAAGTTGCAAATTTAAGTTAATTTTTATTTTTCATTGTGCAATTATTTAATGTCATTGTTCCTTGAGCGTTTGAATCTGTTCAAAATTAAACAACCATTAACGAGTAACGCTAATGTGGCTGGGTTTAGTCAATTGATTGATTCGTGTGCTTCTAACTTCTAAGGCTGTTACTGGATTTTCATTTTCTTGAATTATTTATTTATTTATTTATTTAGGAAGATAGAGTTCACAAGTTTCTGGAGGTAGATGGGAACAGAAGAATCCGATAAACTTGGTGCATCTTTGAAATTTATGGAGCCTAAAGATGTCAGTAAAACATTCTGTTTAGCATCTCAGCTAGGTTTTTCTATCTGCAGTCTGTTCATAACTCACTTTTTTTTTCTCTCTCTATTTTTTTTAATTCCCTTAATAGGAAACTGTAAACAGGTCTTTGCAGCCACATTGGACTAGTTCTATGCAGGTTTGAATGATTTTCTGGTTTTTAGACAATGTAAGCTATTGCTAGTTTTACTCAAACAGAGAAAATAACTAATAATTTATGCCTCTTATAAATAGGCATATCATAATGCTGGTTCTACTCCAATTCCCTTCTTAAACCCGCATTATGGTCCTTACTTTGGCCAATTCATTTGGCCGAAACAGGTAATGATATAGTAGTGTTAATGCTTCTTGTACTAGGTTGCTCTCTGTTTGACTATGACTAAGCAAGAAATCATGTGCTTCAATTTATAATTCTATGTTGTTTGGTGCAGTCAACCATCACTCAATATAATTTTTTGCACGAGTCCATGAGGATTTCTAATAATTCTGCTATAGCTGGAGTGATTCCAAATCAGCAGCAACAACCAAGTGCTGTCCCAGTAGTTGGGCCTGCTGGGGTAATCCTTAATCTATTTGAACTATTTTGTAATTTATTTTTCTAGGGATTTAAGCATATTTTCATATTGTACTGGTTAATAGTTCATGAATAATTCGTTCTCCTAGAGCAATCTATCTGATAAGATGTTGACTATTTGAAGTTTTTGTTTACCGGTGAGAAAATGGATGCTGGACTGTGATATAGTTTTAGAAATGCAGATGATATTTAAGTGCAGAAGGCAGACATAATATTGGCAATGCATGGAGTTCAAGTTTAGAAAAGTACTTTAACATGAGATGATGCAGGAGGTGCAAAGGATCGGGAATTAGGTGTTGGACTATGCTAATATGGTACTTCATGTATGACAGGATAGTATTTGGATAGTCTGCTAAGTTATGGTGTTGCTTTGAGGGTATTTAAGTTTTTTAGCTTAGATTTGTTTTTGGTGAAGGTACTGGGGTATTTTGTTTGTTCTGTTTGTTTTGTGTTGGTTCTTCCTTGAGGAAGCTTTGGACTACCATGCTCAATTTGAGCTCTTGTTAACCATAAAAAAAAATTATAGTTATACGAGTTTGTACAAGTAGAACTGCGTATGTATGATACAAGTGCTTCGCATTTTGATCAGGATGCTGCATCAGTTTTTTCTGAAAAAATACAAAGGATGTTTGGTGCAAATAACGAGGATTCAATTAAAAAATGTAATGGAAGCTTACAATCTAAAAGCTCAATCACTAAGGAAGCAAAAGAAATTAAGATCAGTTGCTCAACTCCAAACCATGACATGAGTGGAGCAAGTGGAGGCAAAGAACCTTCAGATGAAGGCCATGACAGTAAACATGTATGTGGATAAATTGAGTTTTTATATTTTCTGGCCCTTTAATACGTGTACAATTGAATAATGTAATACTTTTTACTATTAATACTTAAGGTTAACTGATTGTTTTCTGTTGCAGGATTTCCCTTCACCAAAGCAGAAATGCAATGTGGTGTCTGAAAATGGTATGCTTTAAAGCCGTGATTTAGTTCTGAAAAGGGATGAAAATTCATGTTTTATTATCTACTGTATTTTGAAGACAAGATGCACTTAAAGTAACTAGAATTTAGTGTAGTTAATTTGACTAATGATCTTGCATTTTCCCATATGCAGTAAATTCAAGAAAACAACACAAGGATACAATGGCTGGTCTGAATGCTTCTGCCAGTGTTGCTAAACTTGCAAAACTGGTAAAATTCATTTTAAAAGGGTTTGGGAGTTACATGTCCTGTTTGATTAATTTATTAAACAAAACAAAGAACACAATCTAGTTATTAACGGAGATACTGAGTAATATTCTTTGTGAATTAGCATGCCTATGGTGTACCGAAAAGGCCTTGTTGAAGTGGTTATCTCTTAATCACAAAATTTATAATATGCAATGCCACCAATCAACTTTAGATTTCAATTCGAGATAGACGGAAAAGCCAACCAAAAGAAAGAAATGATAATGCTGGTTTTCCGCTTTTCAATTTTAGACCTATCTTGTAAATTCCTTTGATACATGGTTGTTTATCAAGGTTAGCGTTTATGATGGTAAAGTACGGCTTAAAACATATATCTCATGCTTGCTATAATCTAAATTGAGTTTTAAGCATGAGATATATGTTTTAAGCTGCACTTTACTGTCGTAAACGCTAACCTTGGTAATCATATGACTAGATACTCGGCCAATAATGCTCGGTAAAATTTATGAGGATGATGAACTACTCGGTGTTTGGCATTTCAAAAATGCTATTTGTATACTAAAATCAGCCACTATGTATTTGTGTACAATACAAATATAGTTTAACTCATTTTTAATGTATATTTTATATTCCAATCTATATTCTACTCTGGTGGTTGACTTTAGTAGCTGATTTTAGTGTACACCTAGCATGATTGTTGACATTTATTTTTAAATTATTACATACTGACTTTTGACAAGTACATCATCAGTAACTAGCATGGATTTGGAACTGTGTGAGCTGTGGCCATTCCATTCCTCAGTCAGTTGTATGGCCCAGTTTACGATCCTAGATACTACTATATTTACACTATCTGTCCTGTACTACATTAAATCTATGAGATTCATTTTATGTCATTGCTCTTATATTGTTTTCTTGTTTCATTTCAAGTGAGCATTAAAGAAGTTATATCTTCAAATTCTCTAAGGTTTTCATATGTGTAATTTTGTACTTGTTCTTTCTGCTTTCCATATTCTGTTCCTGTCAATTAAGAGCCTTTCATATAAAATGCTACTAGCATTTTGTTATTAGTCTTCTACCTAGAGATCTGTGCTGCATTGAAAACTAGGTTATCCTTTGTAAACTTTTGAAAGTAAATCCTTGCCCAAGGTATCCTCAATATTATTACCCATGTGACCAGGCTTATTGTTTCTTACCAAGTGCATCTTGTTTTATTTCTTTTACAGGAAAATGATGAAATCAGGAAAGAAAGAAAAAGATTATCTAATCGCGAATCAGCCAAGAGATCAAGGTTAAGAAAACAGGTATACTATATATACCAGTAAAATGACTTGCTAGGCAGCAAGCATGGTCAATTAAATATGAAATGTTTTGCTTTTAAGAATTAAGCACTGTTTAAATAAAAGGTTAAAATTGAATTATTGATTCATTCTTATACTATTACAGTGGAAGTAGTAAATTTTCTCGTGCTTCTCTTTCTTGTCATATATATATATTTTTTTTGCCTATTTTTGCTAGCTTTGTATTCATATACTATTGTATGTAGTGATTTTTTAATCAGTCTTCCATATGATGTTTTAAACGTTTGTATTTGGCAGAAAGAATGCGAAGAGCTACGTGGAAACATGGACAATTTAAAGGATGAAAATTCCTCACTCACACACATGCTTATAAGGCTTTCAGAGGAATGTATGGATCTCAGCAATGAAAACGATTCTATCCAGGTGCTTAATTTAAATATCTTAGTCATATTACTTTCATTCTACTGAAGCAATTAGATTCATTCTATACAATAAGCCATATGTTATATTCTCGCTACAAAGTTTGCAACGTAGGTGAATAAACTATTGGTAAAATTGGTACTCCATGTTATCAATTATATTAGTACTTGTGGAAACATGGAACTGTTTGTTGCATGACTGAATTTGTTCTCATGATGGTTTTTTGCTCCGTTTTTCATGATGTCTAAATGCTTAAACGTGAAGGCAAAGAGCTTTTTATATCAAGGAAACAATACTAACAGAAAGTGTGTGATTTGGTTGAGGAACAGGCTGAACTGGTTAAGATGTATGGAGCAGAATCAATAGCAGATCTATTGCCCATGAAGCCTTCTTGACAATATTGCTGGTGGATACGCAGACACGAGAAAAGAAGCAAATCTAACATCAACTATTTTTTTCAACAACCACTTTTGAGTTTTTTCCCTGCCTTAAGTTTACAGTTAGGTTATATATATAATATGCATGCCAATTGCTAAGTGCTAAGAGCATTGTCACATTGAAAATAAAGGAAGAAAAGAGTATGATAATGATGTTTTATGGCACTTACATGCAAGTAGTATTCCAGTTACTTATGAGTACTTCCCAAAAAAATAAATAAACAAATACATAAATAATGAAAAAAAAAAAAAAAGAAAGTAGCAGTGGAACTTTGAGGAGTTGAATCAGTTTGTTCATTCAGCAGATTTTTGCTTCTATTTGACTGACCAGTCCTGACTTCCTTTTTTCCTTTTTATTGTATTGTTGCAAATAAGAAAAATATGCAATTGTGCTGTATGAAGACTTTATGGGTATCTGATCTTATTTAGAGAAAAAGAAATATTCAATTATGTAGATTCTATCTAATTATTTATTTATTTTTATTCTTTTTCATAACGGTTATAACTATTGTATTGTAATTCTTTTTTAATAATTTTTCAATTATGTTCTCAATATATGTGCTATTTAAAATTGGGAATTTAATTGAGGGCAATGCTAACTTTTATCTTCTAAGGGATGAATGCTACTACATTAGATCTTCTCAATTTTTTTTTTATTTGAGAATGTAAAGTGCGATTTCTTATCATAATATAGGTTGAATTAAGAAAAAACATGAAAAAAATATTAAAAAATTAGAGATTATACTTAACATTTTTAATTGAGAAAAAAAATTAAAAGAATTCATTCTCTAAATATTATCACAGTTCAATTTTTATTTATAGACGAATCTCCCCATATTATTTATTCAATTTTGTTGATCATGCTTAGTTTTTCTTTCCTTAATAAATTATATTTTCTTATATTAATATACATTCTTTCATTTATTTGTGGGGTTTTGCTAATAAATGACCTAGATTACTCATAGTTGAAAAATTTCAAGTTATTGTTCAAATGCATTACAAAAAAGGTTTATCAATCGGGCAAAATGCCCAAAAAATTTACATAGCTATTTTAGAGCGAGCAATTATGAAGTTTGTACTTAATGCTTTTAAAATTTTTTTTATAAGAACTTTGTTTATAAGTATTAAATTACTAAAATAGTTATCCTCATTTAAGTTTATAAAGAAAAAGTGTAAAAAAGATAATTATATCCAACCAAAAGTAAAATTTGCTAATTTCTATTAAAAAAAAGTGAAAGTTAGCATTTTCTTGATTTCATTCATTTTTAAATTAGTTATTTGATTTCTTTTATTTTTTGAAGTAAATGAGAAATAGATATATTTAAACAAACTTTTTTTATTCAAATATATTAAATATTAATGATTTTAAAATGCAAAATAAATAAAGAAAATAATATTGTCTTTTCCATTTTTGATAATATCACGCTATACATGATTATATATAATTTTTTATATTGTATATTTACATAAATTTATAAAATAAAAAAATAACACTATTAAAATAAAAATAACAATATTCATTCTGAAGAGATAATCTAAAAAATAAGAGACAAATATTAAGATTGTCTCTACCGCGAGTTGCACCCAAAAAAAAAAAAAAATCAATGCAATTGTTTGTCCGGTAAATTTATGGTTCCTATTTAATTGGAACTTTAATTTTAAAACAATCAAAATTTGTTGTGGTGGGGCACTGAGGATGTGTCCCACTCTCAAGTTAGAACCTCCCCAGCATAGAGATATATAGGCCAGTGAAAGTGTACAAGAAGAACTAGACATTGATACCTCGTAGCATGGAAAAGAGATTGGCGTTTTATGTATCACAAGTGTATTATTAACCTTAATATTTCATCATAAAGAAAATATAACATGCAAAATCTTTAATATGGACCATAGTTGTTAGGCTTAGTCAGCTGAAAGTGGAGGACAGAACTCATCCACTAGAATGTTGTCAAGACTACGTAGATCAGAGTTTGTTACTTTGCACTTTTATTTGCACCTTTCCTTTATGATAAGAGTATTTTTATTTTTTAAGCATACTTGGCTACTTGACAACTTGACATTGAGAAAACTTGTATATATATATATATATATAAGCACTATACAAGTTAAAGCTTAGATTAAACAAAGATAATGGGGCTTATAGATATCTTCATTGCTTCATCCATGCCGGTGTTGAAAGTTTTATTAATCACAGCACTTGGTTCATTTCTTGCTTTAGATAGTATTAATATATTGGGAACAGATGCAAGGAAGCACTTAAATATTGTGAGTTTTGTATTTTATTCACTCATTATGTGTTATTCTCTTTCATACTATAATGTTTTGAAACTCTTCTAACTCCATTTATTTTTTAAAAATACTGGTCCATTTCTATATATTCAAATTGGTTACTGCTTATAAGTTTTTTCTATGCATCAACAGCTAGCGTTTTACGTATTAAATCCAGCCCTGATAGCAGACAATCTAGCCAGCACAATTACATACAATAGTATGGTGAAAATGTGAGTGAGATTCTGTTTCATTCATTTGTCAACTCAAAGCGAGAACAACCAATTATCTTAAGAATTCTATATTAATTGTCATTACCATTTATGTTCTCAGTACATTTTCCATTATTGTATTGTATTTTGAGACACCAGTCTTTTAATTTGTGTGGCATAGGTGGTTCATGCCAATAAACATACTTATCACATTTGTGATTGGTTCAATTCTTGGATTGTTGGTTATTCACCTAAGCAGAGCACCTCAGCATCTGAGGGGTATCATTATTGGTTGCACTGCTGCAGGTATTTTTAACGCCACACTAAAGGTTTATTCAAATTTTTTTAAGTAAAAATATGTGGGCATCACCTGAGTATTGTTATTATTTGGTTCTTGAAACAGGTAATTTAGGGAACTTGCCTTTGATTATAATCCCAGCAGTGTGTCAAGAAAGAGGAAGCCCGTTTGGGGATCCTCATACTTGTAGCACCTATGGAATAGCTTATGCTTCCCTCTCACTTGCGGTAAAATTGTTTATTTAATTTACATATTCTATTTTGCATATAAAGTTTATGCATATTTATTTACCATTAAACAAAATGTAAAACTAGATTCCACATTAAATGAGACAAATATCACGCCCCCTTCAAATAGTAAAGAAATGTATATCAACTTAGCATATAATACGAAAATAATGCAAATAACATTTCTAAAATAAATTTGCTTGGTAACAATGTAATTTTCCCATCCCATTGCACATATATAAATCATATTAAATTTATGAGAATCACAGATATAAAGAGAAAATAGAATTTGGATTATAACATTAATTCCCATGCAAGACTTATCTATAATCCTTATTAATTTATATTATATTTTTTGACAAACTTAGAATTTAGCCTTTCTACCCTGTCTAGTCTCCAACTCAACTCATACTAAACTATAATTTACTTTGTGCGTTTATCGTGATAGTTCAGATGGGAAACGTATATTTGTGGACCTATGTATATAACATAGTCAGGGTCTCTACAAGAGGAACAAGCAATTGCAATAATGCTGCAAATGACCACAACGATTCTCCAAGAAAGTACTCAGAACCAGAGCTCCTTAGTTGTTCAGAACCTTTACTTGTATCCAACAAGAATGTTAAGGATCAATATGTTCTCCTACCCTGCACTACCTCTGAAGCAAAACATGAGGTTCTTTTTTTTTTTTTTCTTCTTTTTTCCAATGCAAAAACCAACTACGAAAAAAAAAAAGGAAGAAAAGAAAGAAATAGTAAAATAAAATAGTAGACAGCAGTAATTTAAGATATGTAGGCCATAGTTGTTATTTCACCTTTATTATACCTGAAATGCAATATGCTTAGGTACTAAAATCCAATATCCAAATGAAATGGCAATCACTTTTTCTTGTGGGAGCACTAAATTTTTCATATCTATAACTGATAAAGTGACAAACAAATACTGAAAGATAAAACATCAATATACAACATTACTTCACTAGTTTTGGCTGCATTATTGAAGTTGAAGCAAAGTACTGAATAGACTGCTGAATGGCAGGTGGCAGGTACAGCTAACATGTCAAACCGTCTTCAATTATTCCTTAGAAAGGCCAGTCTGAAGGAAGCATTTGCACCATCCACCATTGGAGCGGTATAGTTTACATTACATCTCCTTAATCATGAAAGCTAACATGGTTGAACAACTTGTACCAAACACTAGAAGTCTAGGACATGGCTGAACTTATTAAGAGGAAAAAGGAGACAATACATTGATGAATTAAAATTTCATGGAAACAAAAGTCAGAATTAGATATAACAGCTTGTTATTGACCTAACCATTCAATATTGAAATTACTTCACATAGTTGATTTCTGAGTACTTAGAGCAGATTTAGTAAATATCTAATTTTACAAAAATAGCCTCAATGGCGGGAGAAAAAAGTTGATTATGAACCTAAAATAAGCTAATCTAACACTTAAATCTATGTTCTATTTAACATTGAGACATCCTGTGTAGATTGTTGGGTTTATAGTTGGATTGGTCCCCCAAATGCAAAAGGCTTTGATTGGCAATGAAGCTCCACTACATGTGATTCAGGACTCAACATCCTTCTTAGGGTATAAAACTATAGTCTTACATTGCTATATATTTGAGATGTAAAATTGGTTTCAGTTCTCTAGTTGACTTAATCCACTTCTTTATAATAATATCTTTTAATGATGGCAGAGATGCAGCGATTCCTTCTCTCACTTTGATAGTTGGGGGAAATCTCCTTAAAGGTGGTAATTGACAGAGAGTCTCCTAATGCTTCATTTTCTTTTCCTTTTTTCATAAGAGTCCTAACTCCTCAATTTTCATGTTTAAATTCCCCATTACATAAGATTACAGGAACCTAACAGTGGCTAGGTTTGTTATAGGTTTGAAAGGATCAGAAATTGATAAAAGTATCATTATAGGCATCATCATTTCAAGATATATAATCCTTCCTGTGTCTGGAATCTTCATTATCAAATGGGCAGCTCAACTAGGCATGGTGCAGTTAGATCCATTGTATCAGTTTGTTCTTCTGATCCAGTATGCAGTTCCACCATCCATGAATATAGGTGCTTATGCTACACTAATAGTACTTTACACTAAGGTAATATCTGAATTGATGTGGAGCTAAAACTATCATGCTATGTATCTTTTGTAGGAGCTATCACTCAATTGTTTGGGATAGGAGAGAAAGAGTGTTCTGTCATCCTGCTGTGGTCTTACCTTGTGGCTTCAATCTCTCTAACCTTTTGGTCAACGTATTTCATGTGGCTTGTATCATAAGTCTTTTGAACCTAGGGATATGTTGCTAGTAGGAATTTTGGAGGGAGATGAAAAGGAAGGGTCCAAAGTAAGAAAGACTACACTTTATACTTCACGCCTTTTCCTTCCTCCTCCAAAAATCAAACCTCACAAACAAGAATTCCCTGCAATTAGGGGATAAAAATCTGTTACATTTTGTTCCAATAGCAGATGGTGTATGCCATTTGCTCCATTTAACTTGTACAGTTTCAAGCTGTATTATCATGCTTATTTGGTTGTATATAAACTAGAAATTTTAACGAGTGACCAGTCAGAAAAACACTTCACAATCTAAATTCTTTTTTACCATCTTTAAAACAGTTCTTGAGAAGTATGTATAGTATGCCTTCAAGGAAACCAAGTAAATAAGTATTATCAAATAGAGGATTCCTACATCAAAAGATAACAGTGCTTAGCTTCCTAAAGACAAGTCCTATTCAGGTCACTAAAGTGAGAATAAAATCAAATTAATTAACTACTATCATCATTCAGGCCGTATAATCTATGGCTTAGGTAACTGCTAAAAAGGAATTGCAAAATTTGTGTTAAATTAAAATCAACTATTAATGGCTAACAGAAGATTTCATGACCTCAAACCTCCTTCCAGAAATTTACCTCAACCCTTAAATACAATTTAAGATCAGCTATGGCTACAAAAGAACTATGAACAAAGTAACTACTAACTAACTACTTTCATTGCAGAAAACATCTGTATCATCTTTCATCATATATGCACCAATAGATATCAGATTTAAATCCAGTTACCTAGATATGAATCCAGTTACCAAACTTACCTCCATCAGCTACTTACTTTCTTCAGCTACCAATTCACTTCCTAGATTTAGCCTAACACTCTGAGCCTTAACAGATATTTTTAACTTCTGCTCCTCCATATTTTTTAGTAAGCCAAACAGGTTTTGCCTATACGATTCACATCGCTGCCGAGCACCCTCTAACTCAGTAGTCAACTCTTGAATTTTCTTATCCTGATCCTACAAAGAAAATTTTTTTAACTTCAATAAGGATGTTATATCTGAGCTGGCATTCTTTAGAAATTAAAATCAAAATGTACCATTCAACATGCATCAAAAAGATATTCAGAACAGATTGATACAAACAGAGGTCCATATATATACCTAATACTGAGAACAGGGACAGAAAATCAATTCTTAATTTTCTTAATATAGTGTCTAATATGAAATAAACTTAATAGGTAACACAT
Organism: Arachis ipaensis; assembly: GCF_059453495.1. Taxonomy (NCBI): domain Eukaryota; kingdom Viridiplantae; phylum Streptophyta; class Magnoliopsida; order Fabales; family Fabaceae; genus Arachis; species Arachis ipaensis. Next base: position 149,665,767 of record NC_142435.1, on the reverse strand, counting down.
ACATTTATTGATGCAAAAGGTGTCCAGTCATAAGCATGTCTAGATTTCCAACAGATCTTTCATTCTCAACAAAAAGAAAGATCCATTTCAAATACACCCTCATAAGACTTTTAACTATGTGATTATTTTATCTGGAAGTCGACATCTACATAAATCAAGCTCTGTTGATTTATTTACTCCTCCTAATACCTAAATTATCCTTTTGATTCATAAATGGCAGCCAAAAACCCTCACTAAAACCAATATCTTTGGCATGATAATATATTGCAATGTATGCTTATCACTGCGTTTTAAATAACAAATGTGTCCTGTTTAACATCCCCTTTTATTTTTTTCCCGTCTGTCACTATTCAAAACTTAACTCCCTTCTCACAATCCTTAAGAGAAAAACATATGATCAAATATAGACAATTACATATATGCAAGATAAGCTGAGACAGTAACCAGATTTTAAAGCAATCAAACTGCATGTTTGGGTACGTGCACGTAATAATGAATCGAGTCTAGTTTTGCAAACTATAACAAGTCCAAAGTATAATGCATGCTTTGTTGACAAATATGACATCAAAAGGAATATAAAAATTTCTGTTGGAAGGAAAAAGGTACTGACTGTATCACTAGATTGACTACTCTCATGGTTTTCATTATTATCTGAAGTACTTTGCACGGGTGCTGGACGAGGTTTCTTTGCATCCGCAACCTTTTTCGCAGCCTCGCGTAGACCATTCAGCGCAACGCTATAAGTATCCGATGATTCTGCCCCCATTTCTACATAACTCATAATTTCCCGGCTCAAACTATCGTAGCGAGAGGAGTAACACTCTTCCAGATTATTTTGCAATTCCCGTGCTCCTTTATCCAACAAGATACTCTTTGCGTTTCTTGTCCACCTTTTCAAGATGTAATGGGACGGAAGCGTAAGAATATTGATGACCCTAAAAACTGCTAATATGTGCCTACAGACAAGACCCGCAAACTCAAACATTTGGCAGCTGCAGCTAGCTTTCTTCCTGAAGACATTGAACCTAACAAAATGCGCCCTATTCTCCTCCCCGTACTTCGCCACCCGATAAGTAGCTTGTGATCTTGCATCATCCATCAACGTAGCAGCATATGCAAGGGTCTCAACCAATTCCTCTTGGAACCTTGCAAATATTTTCCTCGTGTAGAGACCAGCCGCTTGTTTTTCCATTGGAGAAGGAGTTCTCAAAACCGGTGCGGTATTCAGCGTATCATAATCCTCCTTCACTTCCTTCTCATATCGATCCGCGACTCCTTTCTCATACTGCTTAATCAGTGTCTGGACGGTAGTCGTCGCATTAATAAACCCATCAAAGTACGAGCTGCTCGTATCACTCCCATGGATGGCAGACAAATCGCCAAAAAAGGTGTCGCGGAGATAAACAGGCACCCATTGATGGCGATTCCTGTACATCAACTGAAGCCATTCATTATCCAGAAGCTCATACCTCCCAACAAGGAACTTCCAGCTAGACTCAAACTCATCAACTGTCTCTGCCGAGTTCACGCACCGTCGAAACTCAGACTCAAACTCAGGATGCACTCCACACACATCAATCAGCCTCTCCTGAACCTCACCAAACACGTCCCACTTGGAGAACCGGTGACGAGTATCCGGGAAAACCTGCAAGACAGCAGAGTGAATTATCCTGTCCTGATCAGTAGTAATGGACACAGGATGCCGGCCGTACATTGCTTGAAGCCATGTGGTAAAAAGCCACACGAAGGACGCCTCGGATTCATTGAGCATCAGGGCGCAGCCGAAGAGCACCGGCTGCCCGTGATGGTTCCATCCAGTAAAAGGCGCAAAGGGGACTTTATAGCGTCCCCTCCGATACGCCATATCGAAAACAACAGCATCTCCAAAATATTCATAATTCCTCCTGGCATTGCCATCAGCCCAAAAGATGTTACCTGAGGAACTCTCCGAATCGCCCTGGAAGGAGTAGAAGAATCCAGAAGGATCCTCCTCACTCATCTTCTTCAAGAAATCGAAGACAAGCTGGTTCCCACTCCCGAGGCTCCTCTTAGAAGATGACGTCATGTAGTTCTGGCAGTCAACTTTTGTGAAGCCGACGTTGTCGATGCCGCCAGACTCCTTGATGAGCACCGTCATGACCTCGGCAGCGCCCATGCCAGCTGCGTGAAGAGTATCGATGAGGCTGCGGGCGGCACCGTTGACGCGGCGGTGGGAGCGGAGGCAGTGGACCCTATCCGGAGGGACGAGGTCGTGGTTGTGGTCTTTGATGAACTTGGAGATGTACCACTTGCCGAGTGGGCCCTTCTTCTTGACGGTGATCTGAGCTTTGCAGCCGACACGTGTCACGGAGCGGTGGCGCTTAGGGTCGTGGTTCTCAGGGTTGCGGCGGAAGCCCTCTCGGGAGCATACAACACGGCGGCGGATGACGGAGGAGTCCTTTCGGGAGCGGAGACAAACGCTGACGCGCGTGCTGAAGCCGATGCGACGCGCGTAGGCGTTGTAGAAGGCGCGTGCGGATAGCTCGGAGTCGAACTCCATGCCGATGTAGGGCTCAGTGGTGCTGTTAGGGTTTGAGTTGGAGGAAGAAGGGTTGTTGTAGTTGTTATTGTCATTGTTATTGGTTTGTGGATGTTGTTCTTCTTCGTCGTCTTCATCGTCTTCTTCCTCTTCTTCTTCTTCGGATTCGAATCCTGTGGCTTCCATCTCGAGGTCCATGGATTGAGGAACGTTGCGATGGCGCATTTTGGAATGTTGGAAAATTATGCGATACAGTGAACCCCCTTACGCTAAGGTCTACGGAGGAGCAACCCAGATAACAGAGAAGCAACAGAGTGCGGGTGTTTGTGGCTTATTACTACTTCTTTTAGCTTGTTAACACCCTAGCCCAGCCCCACTTCTATGTGTTTTTATTTTTAATAAAATTGTTATCAAGTGATTATAGATGGAAAGTAAGTAGGGGTGGCAAAGCGGGTCGGTCCGTCACAAACCGTCCTGTTCCGCCTAGGTCCGTCCCTATAAATGGGAGCGGGTCGGCCCGACTCACCAACTAAGATGGGTTTAAAATGCTAGTCCGTTCCGGTTTATGGTGGATTGGCGGGTCGGCGGGTTAGTCCGCTTGACTTTTTTTTTTTTAAAAAATAAAATTTATTAAAATTAACAAAAAAATAATAATTAAAAAATTAAATACAAATAAAAAATAGTCAAATTATAATATAATTTTTTTTAATTTTTAACTTTAATAAAATTGTTCAAAATAATATTTGTCAATAGAATCATCTTTATTTTAAAAAATAAATCACATAATTTGAGCAAATATATGAATTTGTAAAATAAAATAAATAAAATTAATAACTAAAAAAGAATAAAAATAAAAACAAAAAAAAGTGTTTGAAAATTTTATAATTATTAATTTTATAATAATAATCACTCTTTTAGTTAATAAAAAACAAAAGAAAAACAAAAAATTTTGACCCGCCGGACCGGCCCGCCCCGCCCCGTCAAAACCCGCCAATTTAGCAATGCGGGTTTGGCGGATTTTGTTAATTTGGCAGGTTCCAAATCCTAGCCCGACCCGCTTTTTTAGCGAATTTAGCGGATCGGCCCGACGGGTTCAACCCGTTTTGCCACCCCTAAAAATCAATTAGTTAAAATTAATTTTATCTGAAGTTAATAGTTAAAAATTATTAAATGACTTGATAAATTTGATTAAATTATTATTTAATAATTTTTTATAAATTTAATTGAATTATTATTTAACTATTTTTAATTATTAACTTCAAATAAAATTAACTGTACCAAAATTTTTACTTTATATTAATCCTTATCCAAATTCCATTCATAACTAATAAATGTAAGATTATATTTGGTTACTGTTTCCAAATAGTAGGAACAAAAATGCCAAAAAAAAAAACAAATAATAAATAAATACATATTTTACCAAATTAGTAGCCTATGGTAAAAAAGGACACAAATTTGTGTTCTACTTCCTTCGCTATTTAAACAACCATATTTATCAATACAAAAAATTAATTACTAAATCAATTATCAATATAAAATATATATTAAAAATAAATTAAATAATATATACATAAGAATTAATTTATTTAAAATATAAAAATTAAGCAGTTCAATACACGAGACACAGAACAGTATTTCCCCCAATTTAACATTATCAGTGGTGACGATACGTTGAAGCAAAGAACAGTATTCTCTCTCGTGTGCCAAAGCGGGGATTTTTTTGCACAATTCCATTCTCAAAATCAAATTGCTCTTTTTCTTTTTATTTTTGGTGGCTGAAAATTAAAAAGCAACAAAAAAAAGAAACTTAATTTTTTTTCTTCATCTCACCACCCCCACATCCTCCTCTTCATGTCACCAACTGAAAATTGTGTTTCAAGTTATCAAGATCGACTGGGCAGTCCCGTTCATCAAAATAGAGCTGAAAGTTGCAAATGTGGCAGCAAGGAAAAGTCTTGTGTCGAAGGAGAAAGAACTGTGTGAACCCAGATAAAGAAAAGTTTTAGCAGCGGAGACTATAGTACAAGGTGAAGAGAGCAGGGGACGGTATCCCAGCAACCAGTAGGATCGAGATTGTAGCTGAAGATTTGAAGTTTATCTTAAAAGTCAAACTAAATGGAAAAGGAGATTTCAGAAGTCCAGAGAAGTAGGGCGACCCAGAGATGGAGGAAGCACGATGGGGAAGAACAAGGATATTCAAGAACGTGCCACCGCACAGAGATTGGACAAGTGTTGGAATCTGCTGCACGTCATGCGCTTGAAAGCAGGAAAAGATCCTTGCATACTTCTTCTTCTTCCTCCAAATGCATACTCTTTCTACTGTTAGTTATTTATTCCAAAGTGGGATTAACACTGTTGGGCTTCAAGTTTCAATACTTTGTGTTCTTTTCTTTTGCTGACTTTTTCAAGTATTCATTTTTTTTTTTGCAGTTTAGGATTTCAGACATATTCAAACGAGTTGCAACTTAAAGTGTTGTCGGTAATGGTTCTATAATTCACGGGTAAGCAGAAGATTCTTGCATAACTCAAGCGCCTCCATCATGACATCAAATTCCTTCAGGTTCTTTCTTTCTTTCTTATAATTTTGATTTGCTTACTAATAAAGTGGAATCTAATTTTGTTGCAAGCAAACTTCTTTGCAAATTCTGAATTGTCTGTTAAATTTTTATCTGTCAGAATTTCTTGCCAAGTTTATTGCTATCCATTTTTCTTTTAAATTCATTTCCTGTGTTTTCTTAAACTATGCAGGAAAAATTGAAAGAGCTTGAGAAAGCAGATAATGTGTATCATGTTATTAATATCTCTGCCTCTTTTTTTTTTGTTCTTGACCATTTTTCTTATCTTCCCTTAGGAGGAACAAGGTGTAGAACATCTCTTCAAACACTTGCAGGATTTTTCAGACAATACGTCAGCATTTTGATATTGTGTGCATTCTTTTTTTATTTCCTATCATACCTATTATTCATTTGTTTTTTTCAAGTCATTCATGTTTGATAAAGATATGTTTCCAATGAAAATTGTGAATCAAATAGGTATCTATTTAGAATCACCCCTATACTATTTTGACAAACCCCAATTCAATTTCTAATTGGTTTGGCTGAGCTAATTACTGCTTCACATACTTGAATTTCATATTCTTTTTATTGCTCTGTAATACATTCCATTATCACATAAAAAGTTTTCATCGTTTCATCAAGTTTATCTATTTATTTATTTATTGAAATTCTATTATTTTGGTGACTTTGTTTTAACTGATATTGTGCATGCTCTGTTTTCAGGTCCTTTATTTATTTAATTAATTTTGTTCATTGCAAGAGATCCGTTAACTCTTTTAAACCTCTATATTTAGGAGGATAGGTGGGAAGATGGTAACTACATCCATTCTAATAAATTTCTTTCATCAAATCTATAATTGTCTTTTATTTATATATTTGGTCATTTATTTGTGTTTTGCTTTCTAAAGGTTCAAGTTGGAGGATAACCTTTCTACAAAGTTGACAGTAAATTAGGTGAAGGTGAGCGTCTATTGCAACCTCTGGATTTTCAAAGTTATTTGAAACTTTTGGTTTGAGATTAATTTTGGTTTTAGTTGACTTCTACTTTTTATTTCTCAAATGGCACTAAAATTTGGGATAAGATCAGCAAAGACAAAACATATCTTGATTTGGCAATAAATTTGGGCACTCTAACTATAGCCTTTCTTATGAGTGGCAAATTCATTATATATTCCTTTAATATCTTGATTGTAAATATCCTTCATTACACATTTCTATATTGACGAGGTAGAGGATACTAGTAGAGATAGAGACAATTGACAAAAAAAGGTCAATAAAATTTGTTGTCATGTCTGTGTATTACAATTTTCTTCAAGATAGGTATCTTTTTAAAATGGGATTTTATCCAAAATGATTGTATATTCAAAAATATTAGAAAATACTAATTTTTTTATCTTACAATAAAATACTTAACAGAAAATGAGTGAAAATAGAGAATAAAAATGCCAGATAAAAAGAGATAATACTGATAATTTTTTATCAAGGATCTAATTCATTTAAATTAAGAAAAAGCAACAGTAAATATGGAAGAATAATTTGTAACTGATGTTGTTATTGCAACAATTGATGAACTCAAAGAACTTGAAATACCACAATGTGGTTACTATTTTGTTTCATTGTTTATTTTTTATTAGTTGAAGTTAAGATGATGGCATTGATTGTTTTTAACCTTTTCTTCCTACTAGGTGCATCTTTGATTGGTTCATTTGTCAAATCAAAAATTTTTGCTGCATTTTCTGTTTCTACTGGGAAGAATTCATGCAATATGATCTTGAAGTAATTTCAAGACCTTTTCTATTTTTTAGATTTCATTTGATATATACATTTTCTATTTAAGAGGCATAATCTATTGAATTTGCATTTATGCATCATTAGGTAAGTACTTTAATTATTCTATCTCTTTGATAGTGTGATTGCTTGAATTGGTGGCATGTTTTTTAGCTATGATACCCAGGTATTTATTTTATTTCATTTTGGATTTCATATACACGATTAAAAAAAACCATTATTCCTTCTTTAAATTCGTGTTTATTATGCCACATCTGCCCCTAATGATTCTTTCTGTTTCTGATTGTGTGCATCAAAGTTACTGATTTCATCTGATTTCTTACTTATAGTAGTTCATTTGTGAAATTCTAACATGTGTTGACAGAAGATATGAGAGATATATCAAGGCATTTTTCCCCTTTAATCATAATCCAAGTGTAATTAATAACCAAAACTTCTATTTTACAATTCATTCTATTTTAAGCAAGAACTGAGTTGTCACAATATCAAAACAAGAAAATTTTGATGCAGCTTTGTCTTTGGTGCATCTATTCTTTTATGATATTTGTTTTATACATAAAAGAGAATTGTAATCTTACTTTAAGTTACTTACATATATCATATGTCTAGACTGATAATAAGGTAAATGAGGTGATATAGAGTTTAAAATAGTTAAATTATGTTATTCACCTAAGGTCCGTACCATCCCATCTAAATTGAACATTGCTAATTGCCATTGTAACTAATGCAATTTTCAATTCTCATGGCCGCATTCAAGTTTTTTTTTTTTTTTTTTTTTTTTACATTTTTTAACTTCTTAAATATCAGTTTGTTTATTTATTATTTTTTTGATTGGTGTCGAATGATTAATACGTGATTAATGACCCGGCTTTGTCAGGTTGAAGCTTAATTGGTCACGAACCTCATCTCGCACAACACGTTTGATGAAAATGCTCCCTACACGTTCACTGTGTTATGATTTTGAGTTACGGGCTCTGAAAACATTGTTTAAGTGGCTAAAGCAAATTACAAATTCCATAAAAAAATATATTTTGTTGGTTTCATGGTTTAGTTGCTAGATGCAGAGGATGATCCTTAGTTGATAAATCTAATGGCTTCTTAAGATATGCGCTTTTTTGATCTAGAGAACATTGGAGGCCAAAAAACAGGCAGATTAAAGTTCATATGATGCTTCCAATGAGCCTTAGGTAAATATTGCAAGTTTGTTCTTTCTTTTTGCTTCTTCTTCTTACATTTAATTTTTGTATTTTTAGGAATACACGTTGATGCTCTATTCTTGATGATGACTTGATTATAGAGAAGTTCTCCGCAGCAATTAGTGCGTCCATCATTGGTGTAATTAGAATGGAGACATCACTTGGAAGATATGGCATTAGGGATGTTTTTTGTTTAGTTTGTGTATAATTTTATATTCCATGAATTATGTTATTTTGTTTCCAACTTACCAAACGACTACAAGGAAGAATATATTAAACAACAATGTTAAAAGAATGGAGTTAATTTTGAGGGTGTTTGGAAGTTTTTAATAAGTTAGAGTTTAATAAAATGTTTGAGAGAATTGAATTAATTATGGAGAGAATTCTTTGATTAGGAATCAAAAGAATATAATTGAAATAGAACATGTAGAGTGTGTTTGAAATAATTATTTTGTCCTTTAACTATTACCACTAACTCTTTAGTGAGGATAATTTTGGTAATATCATAGCTCATGAGAATACAATTGAAAATTAAACCACTTTTTGTGTGATTTGATTTAAACTAATCATAAAAATTGAATTCTTACTAGAAATCAAATTTGCGTTACTTTTTACTACTTAAGTATAAAAAAGAATTCTAACACTGGAGTCAACTGAAATCACAATAGTATTATTCATATTATCACTGCATCTACAAACAATATTAGAATAGTCTAATATTCTTCATGTCTTCCTTTTTTTTAATTGAAATGATTACAATTTACTTTAAATTTTACAAATACTTTAAAAATAATAAAAATGATCGTTTCTTTTTTACACCTTTTTTACACTAGATAAAATAACTAACAATTCTAATCTGCGTATGTATGTGTTGTCCGTGCATTGCACGGGTATCTTGCTAATTTGCTAATTTACTGATTGAATTTTGATATGCCCATATATTTTTATCATTTGAAAGTGAGATTAAGGGATTAGGGAACAACACACATGGTTAATTAAACCGCGTTCATAACATGTTCACTTCTTATCTTCCAATATTCCAATTTTCTCTCTTTAAAATTTCTTAAATTTCATCGGCTGTAATCAAACACCATACTATACTAAGAAACAAATCTATAATCCCAACTGAATTTTAATCTCTCTAATGATTTCTCATTTCTGCCCAAGTTAAACTAAACAAAACAATTGAACTACTGTTTTTTCATAAAATGTTCGTAAAAAAACGAGCTCACTTGAAAAGAAAAACCAAGCTACATTGTCCAACAATGTGTTATGTCACATAGAAGCCTCACTTACTCAAAAGAATCAACCCAGGTTATGTAGTAGTACGGTTATAGAGCCAAAACTTTTGAATACACTCGCAGCAATCTTTCATGTTGACAATGCAACATGTCAGATCTTACACTTTTATTTCCAACCATCAACTAGCTACTTAAAATGGAAAAAAAAGTGTAAAAAAAAAAGGGCAAAAATGGCTACTTCGGAAAATTGAGCACATGTTGTCAAAGAGATGACAGGTTGTTGCCGGAAGATGCAGACATTGCGGCCAGAACTTCCGTGACGGATCCCATGACGCTCAGCGCTGCTTTCAGTACCTCTTGCGGACATCCCGGCTTCACAATTGTTCGAACCTGAAACAAGAAGAAGAAAATAAATCAGATGAAGCACAAGCTTGAAGATTTCATTATGATAATTATGTCTTAAAAGGTTCTTGCACTGACCTGTTCTAGGTACTCCTGAAGTTTCTTGATGCGACCCATATAGTCCTGATCTTCAACAGAAAGACTTATGGGCTTGGCATCCGCACCGGGGCCTTCAAACTGAAGTGGACCTGGATTTCTGTAGATATCATCCATGAGGAAGCTTGTGGCATTTTGTCTCAACAGGCTGCAACCAAAAAATCATTATGCATCAGATCAAACCCATCTTAACTATCAAGAACTTGGATCATATAGTGAAAGGGAAATCACAATCATGAAGCAAAACTCCATAGGTCAAACTATATTGGATCTGAATTCTGAAAGTAAATTAAATCTTATAAAATCAAATAAATAAACTAACTAATCAATAGAATTAAGAAATAAAATTTTTCAGTTAATCTTTTATTTCATATTCAATCACACAAACATTTATGCCAGGATGCAATCAAAAGCCTTACTCATATGCTTTGCCTCTCAAATCCACAGTAGCTGGATGAATGGCAGGTTTTCCAATTGATGTGGCTCCGGGATTTGGAGACCAGCGCTTCACTGTCATCATAGCCTAAAGTGCATCCCAAACAAACTAAACAAGTGAATATTCACCATGATCGATGGAATCAAAATCAAAGTGTTTGTTGTCAGGAAAAGAACAAAGGACTACATACTGTGATTGGTGCAGCACCACACTTCCACTTGTTCACAGGATTCTTAAGGTTAGTCACAGTTGCCATGTATCCATTTAAACCAGCAGCCAGTATGTGGTAACAGATGTGTCCGAGAACCTAGAATAATATCGAAAAGTTGTTAATAAAATAGGGAAACATGAATAGATGATGCTGATCAGAAAGGGTCCTAAAGAAACCAAATTAACTTAACTTACATATGCATAGTCACAGTCAAATTTCGATGGCAGAGATCCACGAGCTTGGTAACCAAAGAAATGACAAATTGCATTGAATTTCTTCCCCTTGTAAGTGCCTTCTTTCTGTCAATAACAACAAATTATTGAACATCCAGACAGAAAAGGATAATTTCCACTTCATGTCACTAGGAAGCAATTAAGGCCCAAGAGTCCAAGACCAGGTTATTTTTGGCATCAAGGATCAAATTGGAACCAACTAGATAGGAGAAGTGCAATTCAAGGTCAAGCCATGCAAAACCAACTCATCCTTGATAATTTCAAATCAACACTAATATTTTGGAAAAGCATCCACCATATTTTTTACAAGGAATCTGACTCATTGCAGTGGGGAACACCACAGAGGCACAAACAATAAATACATAAAACTTCAAAATGTAAGGAATAGAAGACAATGCAACCGAAACAATAACCATACCTGACGCTTGTTTATCTCGGCCTCCACAAGGTATGCTAGTAATTTCTCGGTCTCAATCTGCAAGATATTAAAAAGAAGACATGAAGGGACTAAAATTCTAACAATTTATTTGAACAACAAATCATCTGTTGATTATTACCTGAGATAACTGTGCAGAGTCATCTGATTCAGGGTAGAGGAGTAGCTGCAACATTAATATCATTGTTAGATTTATCATTACCATTACACATTAGAGCCAAATTTACACAAGGTCAGTTTTTAACATGACAAATGAACCAACCTGCTTCCTAATAAAGGGTGGAAGAAATTCAAACAAAGCAGATGCCCATGGTGAAAGCTGAGAAGATATCTTGTCAGAGGGGACACCTTGTCTGAGTAAACCATGAATTTCCTGAGGAACAAAAAGATAATAGAGGTAACATTAAGGTTTCATACTCTATCATGGAAGACAGAAAAACTGAATGATAACAGCTAAGCTAACATCAATGACATAAAGGGTGTTTGGAATGGGGGGAAAAGTTGAAAATGATTTGAATATATATTGAATTGAGTTGAAATGGTTTATAAATAAAATTGTGTTTTGAATGAAATAATATATGATTTAAAAATCACTTACTATGTTTGGAAAGCATTAAAACTAAAATCTATTTTATTTGATTTAATTGATTTTATTAGAACATATCAAGGATAAAGTAAATCATTTCCATCTAAATCCATCAAAAGTGATAGGATTTTAAATTACAAACTACAAACACTGAAATTTTATTGATTAGTAAAATCAATTCATTTCCTTTATAATTGTGTTCCATACACACTCAAATGGTACCATCATTTTCATCAACAGTATACAAATGCATATAAATGATTCAAAATGTTTCATGCCCAGGTGGGCCAGACTGCTGAGGCAGGGGAGTTACCTTTAAGAGTGCATACACTTCAGGAATGCTCTCAATTAGTCCTTCTGGCAGGAGGATTACTCCGTGATATTTATCTGACCAAAGACAAAGGAATATGGATCTCAGAAATGAAAGGAAATAAACAAAGACCGAGTCAAGGAACTGCAAATAATCCACACCTTGCTCTGCCCTAGCCTGAACTGCATTACAAATCTGTGTTGCAATATCAAAAAGGGTAAGCTTTGATGCGGCAACCTCCTCACCAAGAATAACCTGCACAGATACATTATTAAAGTATAGTTTGTCAGCAAGGAACTATAGCAATTAGCATGATCAGCCATGAAGGATGCAAGAAAAGAAAAGACTAACCATGTTTGGATGGGACTGGAGGGTGCACTCCAATGCAACATGGGATGCCTTACGTCCCATAAGACGGATGAAATAATAATACTGGAAAAGAAGATTTCGTCAGAAAGGTAGTGAGAAGAAAACTAACTAGAATAAAGAGCTTACACAAGCAAACAAAATATAAACATATGAATGTGCCTCTTTACCTTCTCTGCAGAGAGGGCGTCAGTGCAGACATTGCTGATGAGTTGAGAATTCACCTAATTATACAGAAACAATATATAAAAATCAATTGATCATTATTTCATAGTACAATCTTCCAAGCTGACATGGCACAAAAGTTATTTGCCTATCATGTTGAAAACAAGTTGTCCACTGTTGCATTTTATAATAAGTGATACAATCAACACTACCAACTTCTGAAATAGCAACATATCTCCTATACAGAGCCTAAAAAGAACCATATTAATTGTGCTTCATCATGCGTTAAAACTTGAGAATCATGCAAACCGAAGATCGAAGGACAAGTACCTTGCAAATTGTATCAAAACCAACATTGGTTTCAACAAACTGGTTCTTAAGATCTCCATTCAAAGTTACAGGAACACCAACCACCTGCACAATCCCAACTACCTTAGTCTTTTATGATATAATAAAAAACTGATGAGTTTCAAACCAATCAGTTGGAACAACAAAATATATTATCCCATTGTTTCGCACATAGGTCGACAAAATTACAAAAGTCCAGAGCAACCAGTAATATACCTTTGTAGGGCATTTAGCTACTGCAAAAGTTTCTGCAAGCTGCGCAGCATCCGTGTTTGATGTCACACCTAAAATATCATACATGTCAATGGTTAGAAACCTCTTTAGAAGCTCAAAGTTAAGCAACATACGAAGTTCCAAGAAAGGTATACCTCCAATGATAACAAGGCTATCAAGCTTCAAAATGTTGCATGCAACAAGTGCAGCATTAACTTGTTCTGTTGTCCTAATCTGATCTTTTGTTCGTCCAAGCAAATCATAACCACCTAGAAAATTAACAGCCATAGAATGATAATAAGTGAAAAATTTTCAGACAAACAATTGAACCAGCAATAGCAACAAATTTTACTTGTCACAACAAACCTTGATTTTTGTATGTTGAGAGAATTTCGTCACTTATCTCGAGATATTTCTGCGCAAATAGACCTTCCGAACCACCTGCATAATGAAACAAGTGCACTCCAATCTAGTTACTCATTTTCCCAACAGATACTCTATTTTACTTTAAGGTAATGATAAGTACTCTTAAGAATTACATTGCATAAAAGTAATAAAAAACACATCAAGTGTATGCATACCTAATTTTACTCAATTGTACAAAAGTGATAACTTTTATATTAGGCTAAGATAAGTACATAAAAAACAAGGACACTAAAAGTAACATCAATACATAAAGTTAATATATTTTTAGTAAATAAACAGAAGCTCAAAAGAGATCCATGATGAAAATTACCAAGGAATCCAAGCAAGACATTTTCAGGGTTGTGAATCTTGAGTGCACTGTAAAGACCCCAAATAACATTGTGTCCACCAGGAGACTGTCTCCCACAGAAAACAATCCCCACCCTGCAACAACCAACACCAACAAAGATTCAGAATCATAAGAACCAATTCATTCAAGAACAGGATTGATGAAATGTTTGGAAAACTGACCTGATAGGTGGATGCTCAGTGATGATCTGAGCATCAGGGACCTTAGCAGTGGCTCTAAGGAAGTGAGCCAAAGGCTGTCCATAAGTGTTTGGAAAAGCCCTCCTTATGGTTGGGTCATCAGCTGGGTCAGCAGTGGTGGTTGCATCACCAAACTCAACCCTCACAGTGGTTCCCTGAAAGAATTTAAAATTGAAACCAATAGGGTCAACTCAACCCCCATTTCCATGCAAATCAGAAATAAATAAATAAATAAACTTTATTCCAGAGAGAGTAAATTAAGAATTGTTAAAATGAGATCTGATGAGAGAATAAAAAGAGTGCGTACCTGTAGGCAAGGAGGAATCTCTGGCTCATATAAAGATCGAATCTTTTGAAGATCTGAGAGCTCTCTGGGAATACCATAGTCAGAATCCATGGATTTCACAATATTCCTTGCTTTGCTTTGCAGAGAGAGAATATAGAAAATGAACAAACACAAATGATGATGTTGTTGTTGGTAGAAGAAGTGTGTGTGATAGTGTAACTGAGGAGAGTGTTGGGTAGCCTTGTTTTTATAAGAGAAGAAGAGAAAACAGAAGACACCTACTACTACTACCTTGGTTTTATGGTTTACCCAACTTTCTCTTCAATTTCAAAACCAGTGACCCATTTCAACAACCTAACAAGCCCACCGGATTCGGGTCCTTTATCCATTATCCGAATATTCTCTTCTCTCCTTTTATTAGCAAGAACCCATTCACGCCTTTGATTTCTCTTTTTTTTTTCTTTTCCAACATAAACTATTATATATTACTGTAGTAATTTTTTTTAGTTGTCTAGGGTATTCTCAATCCAACAGAATAAGGACTAATTTATCGCGAATTTGAGTTCATTTAAGAATCTGCCAGTGACCAATGGGTTACTATTTACTATGTATGATACACAAGACAGGTTCGAGAATCTGCCACGAGAGAACGCAGACGGAATTGTTACAAGAGAAAGCAGATAGAACTGTCACGAAAGAAGACAGAACGGCCGAAAGAGAGTGTAAATTATATGATTTCTTCATGAGAATAGGTAAGCAGCGGATGACCATAGTGTTTGATCATTCAACTCGAAAAAACACATGACAGAAAGAACAGACTTGGTGAAGTGAAAAAGGATGAAAGGAGTGACAACCTATCCTCCTCAAGAATACCATGTTAAAAATAAGAGACTAAACTGGAGAAAAGATTTGTGTATTATTGAGTATATTCAAGTTGTCTAGAATGATACAATATAAAAGGATATTTATAGGTGCTAAGAGAATCGTAATAATAAAGACGTAATCTCCTATAATAAATATTCAAATATACTAAATAATATTAATTGATCCTAATTATATTCTAACGAATATAAAATATATTAAAATGTAAAATATATATTAAAAATAAATTAAATAATATATATATTTATACACGAAAACATAATAACTATTTTTGAGTAGAAATAATATTTTTGAAAATCAACTCATCTTTAAATGTTTCTTATTCAATATTATACTCTTTATTAATGAATCTTAACTCTTAATTTATTATATTTTGTATTAATAATTTAAATTTAAAAATTTTTGTCTCTCTTTTTTTTATCTTAAATATCAAATTATATTTTCAAAAACTAGTACACTTTTTTTTAAACACGTTAACATTTGCCTAAAAGTTTTTCAAAAAGATAAACAACTAATTATGAAATATATTCTATTTTTATTGTTAAAGATCAAAACCCCAATTACATAATTAAAAAACAAAATAAGCTACAATCTATGGTCTCATGGTTTAAATTTTGTAATTTATTCAGCCTACCGTTGTCAGCTTTTTGTCATATTCCAGGGTTGAAAAAAAGAAGGGTGCAAAGAATTTGTATTTATAATTATTTTCCAATAAAATAAATTTTTTTCCCCTCTAGAATGAAGAATATTTTTTGCTTTGGGAATAATAGGTGCAGTATGTTGGTGAATATGATTTTGGACTTTGGTGCCATGCCACCATTAAGCTGATGAAAGGGATTTGGACAAGTTTTTGTTGAATGAAACTTACGACTTATCTTATGCTAGATAGTGTTGATTTAGAATAATAATATAAAATATATTTTAAATTGACTCAAGTGGTATCTTAAAATATGATTTTCATGAACTTGCCAACTGCTTTTTGCCATGTATATCATGATGATTAGCACAAAAAGGTCTTTCCAAACCGAAAAGATTAGGATGGAAGAGGAAATAAATCATGCAAATTGCAAGTTTAAGATATTGTTTGCATAATTTGGAACATAAAAATTATATTTTTTGGTGACTTCATAAAAATTATTTTTATATAATGTATAACAAAACTAACTATTATATGAAAAGTTAAAATTAATTTGTCAGACATGTAAATATAGTTAATATTTTTTTTATTTACGGTATTTATCAAGTATTAATCTGTCGCAAATTAGAACTTAAGCAAACGAGTGAGCTCACTACTCGACTAACCCAAATTAATTAAACATAGTTAATATAACTATCATTAATATAACTATGTTTTAAAATTTGAAATATAAAATTAAAAAAAAGGTGGGAACCAATAGTCAAATAATCAATGTTTATGTTTTTTTATTATAATTTTTTCTCTTCATCCTGTACTTTCTATTATTTTATTTTATTCCTATATTATTTTGAATTAATTAACATTTTGCAAATGTAAAATAAGTTTGATTTAGTTTTGCTATTCAATACTTTAATTTTTTTTAATCGAATAAAATAATTCAATCTAAACTACAAAAAACTTATATCAGAATATATTGGATCAAATAAGAAAAAGAAAATTGAATTGATTTTTACTTTTAAAAATCTAGCTAGAGTTGTTATTTACCTCCTTCAAATTATGTTCATACCTAGAGTCGTATATTTTTAATGAATTATTGAATTTTTAATAATCAAAGTCAATTATATTCTTCAGCAATGTTGACTGCTAGAACTTAAAAGATAATAGTAAATAACTAAAATGTGTTTGTTTTTCTTTTTGACAAATTGCGTAACA
The DNA here is from genome assembly GCF_059453495.1 of Arachis ipaensis. Taxonomy (NCBI): domain Eukaryota; kingdom Viridiplantae; phylum Streptophyta; class Magnoliopsida; order Fabales; family Fabaceae; genus Arachis; species Arachis ipaensis. Next base: position 149,648,696 of record NC_142435.1, on the reverse strand, counting down.
TTATGGTTGATTCCTTCCCAAGCAACGAGAAATTAACATTCTACGCCATGGTTTTTGGTGACTTCCAATTATGTGATTATTTCCCCAGCCCAAAACTAGGGACTAAGTTAAACTTGAGAAGAGAGATTTAATTTTCTCTGAGTTGAACAGAATAGTTTTATCCCTTTCCTTACAATGCCTTCTGTTGTTAAAGCTAAAGCATCTAGAATTGGAAATTAAGGTAAAGCATCTAGAAGTTAATAATAATAAAATAAGAATAAGTGTTTGTTTGGGCGCTATTATTTTAAAAAAATATTTTTTTTTATTTTTTAGTGTGTTTAGCAAATTTCTAGTAGTAAAAATAAAAACACTAGAAAAAAAAAATATCTTTTTTGAGAAGTTGTAATTTACATCTTTTTTTAAAAGATCTTTTTTTCTTTAAAAAAAGATGTTTTTCATGTAATAAATAAACAAAAAAGTATTTTTATATTGTTATATCCAAATATAATTGATAAATAAAAAGATCTTTTTGCATGAGATATCCTAACATAAAATTACTTTTATTTTTTCATAAGATCTTTTAAAAAAAGATAACTCAAAAAAAGATATTTTCTTAGAAGCTCACCCAAACAAATCCTAAAAGTTTTAGTTTTAATTTTTTCAAAAAAATGGAGAAAATCATTTGACACAGCTGGTTTGATAAATAGGAGTTTCATTAATTATATATAGAAATATATACCAAATTGCTTAACTATATGCATAAAAAAGTTGATCTTGAATATGAATATTATATTAATATAAATTTAAAACCTTTAGATAATAAATTAATGGATTTCTGATCTTATAAACTCCTCACTCTTCTTTGCTTTCTTTAATGTAAGACTAATTTCATACATATTCCTCACACTTGCAACATTAACAATTACCACTCACATAATCACATACAGGTCTGGTTTCAAATGAAGCTAAAAAAGCCTTCTCAGAATCTCACAAAATTACACCCAAAATTTATGGCTAATTAACCATGGTTGAATTAAAATTCAACTCATCTAGCACAAGATTTGAGAATATTGAAGTAAACATCTCAAACACATTTCATTAATCAGTTTGTATTATTCATGCACATACAAATCTATATAAGCAACATTCACAGCAAAATCTCTTCATTTCAAAAGCTATAGCTTCTGGTTGTGTTATTTATGTTGTTCATGCAAACAATGAGAAGCAATAGGAATCAATTGCAGGTCATCTTTTCTTCTAACAGTAACTCCAAATTGCTCAGTCATGTTCAAGTCCTCACATTTGACACCATTAGGAAGCTCCCAATCAAAGTGATACAGCAAATATGCAAGGGCCAGCTCTACATTCATCAAGCCTAATGTGATGCCTGGGCATATTCTTCTTCCAGCACCAAATGGAATGTATTCAAAATTGCTTCCTTTGTAGTCAATGCTACTATCAATAAATCTCTCTGGATAAAACCTCTCTGCTTCACTCCAGTACTTTGGATCTCTTCCAATTGCCCAAGCATTCACAATCACCTTACTTTTCACAGCTATGTGATATCCATTAATCTCACATGCTTCTCTACATTCTCTTGGAATCAAAAGTGGAGCTGGAGGGTGTAACCTGAGGGTCTCTTTGACCACTGCTTTCAAATACTTGAGTTCATCCATGTAAGTCTCATCAACACTTCCACTCATGTCGAATATCTCTCTCACCTCGACCTGTGCTTTCTGCATTACTCTTGGGTCCTTCATCATCTCTGCCATTGCCCAATCTATAGTAGTTGATGCTGTCTCACCTCCAGCTCCAAATATGTCCTAAGAAGTACATAATGATCAATTAGTTTATTTTTGATGAAGCATTTTACACACTCGTGCAATCACATCCGTTCTTTTGGATGACTCGTCAATGTGAGATGTAGTTATTTTTAATGATATGACATTACATAATTAGATGTACGTGTAAAACTACTTTAGCATCAAAATTAAATTCTGCAAACATATCCAAGGGGACACCTGAAAAAATTTATGCAAACACTAAACTATACAAGGGAAAAAAAGTAGCTATTTAGAATTCATGTAAAGATATATTAGATTTTACAATTTGTTTTTAAAACTTACCTGTATGATGGCTTTAATGTTATCTGTAGTTATGCATATATCATGGCTGGATGCATTACCACCCTCAAATTTTAGGAGAACATCCATGAGATCATGATCTGATTCATTTTCACCTTCTCTGGCTCTTAACTTTGCCTCTCTGTGCTCATTGATGATGTTTTCCAGTATTTGATCACTTTGTCTTTGCAGCCTCTCAAGCTTATGCCTCAAGCCACTGACAAGTTGAATCCATTTGGAAGAAGGAAACAAATCTCCTAAATCAAAACCTGCAGCAACCATTGTTGCTTCTTTTATAACTGAAATGTATTTTTCTTGATCTTTACATTTCATGCCAAATGCAGCCCTGGAATTGATTGTATATACTGATGAAAGTACTTCTTCAGTGAGGTTGACAGTTGATCCTTTCGCCGATGCAATCCTTTTTATGAGATTGGTAAGCTCTTCTTCTCTTATTGGCTGGAATGACTTGACCCTTTTGGGGGTGAAAAGCTCCAACATGCAAATCTTCCTCAGCTGTCTCCAATAATTTCCATAAGGTGCAAAAACTATATTTGTTGAACCATAAGACATTATTTCTGTAGCCAGAATTTTAGGCCTTGATGCAAACACAACATCATGGGTTTTCATTACCTCTCTAGCATATTCTGGTGAAGAGATAACAATGGTTGAGATCTCTCCAAGTTGAAGGTGCATCAATGGCCCATATATATTGGCCAAATCTCTTAATCTTTGATGTGGTTTGGATGTAACAAGATGGTGTATGTTTCCTATAATAGGTAGCTTCCATGGCCCTGGGGGTATGTTTGCAGTTGACTCAATTTTCTTGAGACTCCTTCCAATTATCAGGGCCAAAACAATACAGACTATGAAGGTGACAAGAGCTAGCAAGTCAAGGATCAGAGAATCCATGGAGCAACACAGATAAAAAACTAACAGCTGTTGTTTGATGAGTTGAAAATTACTGAGGCTTTGGTTTCTGCTTATTGCTTCTTGTTTTAGCCGATTTAGTTCTCCAGCAACTAAGATGACTTGGTAATTTTCATTGTCTGTTTGCTGCTTTGTTATTTCCGTTATATCTATTGCTTAAATTGTATCATATGAAGAACTTGTCAGAAAAAATATATTAAAGTATCTTTTTTAATAGGCCCCTCTATTAGTAATAATATACTAATACGTTTTAGTACGTTTAATTTTGATGTACTGATTGTGTAAAAAAGGTTCACGAAGGACTTCAATCATGTATTGTTACTTTAGCAAAAGTAACTACTTTTCAAATTCACAACTTGAATAGTCATTTGACACAAACTAATTTATTTAGTTTACATTTGCAACAAACTGATTCAGAAGTGATCTCTGCTAGAATCTATTGTCACTCATGATTTTATCCATTAGAAAGTAAACTCTGCTGCAAGCAGCAACAATGAAGATAGCTTTATTTCAGAAGCAGATAACAAATATCAACTCTTGTACTTGCATATGGTTTATGCTTCAAGCAAAGGATAAGAAGCAATGGGAACCAGTTGCAGATCATCTTTTCTTCTGACAGTAACTCCAAGTGCCTCAGTCATATCCAGTTCCTCACTTCTCATTTCACTGGGAAGCTTCCAATCAAAGTGATACAACAAATATGCCAGGGAAAGTTCAACATTTATCACGCCTAATGCGCTTCCGGGACACATTCTTCTTCCTGCACCAAATGGAATGTACTCAAAATTGTTCCCTCTGTAGTCAATAGAGCTATCAAGGAATCTCTCTGGATAAAACCTTTCTGGTTCACTCCAGTAGTTTGGATCTCTTCCTATTGCCCAAGCATTCACAATGACCTTACTCTTTTCAGGTATGTGATAGCCATTTATATCGCATTCGGATCTGCATTCTCTTGGGAGCAAAAGAGGAACTGGAGGGTGTAATCTGAGAGTCTCTTTGACCACTGATTTCAAATATTTGAGTTTATGGAGGCAAGTTTCATCAACACTTCCTTTCTTACTGAAGTTTTCTCTCACCTCAACTTGTGCTTTCTTCATTATTGTTGGGTCCTTTATCATTTCTGCCATTGCCCAATCTATTGTAGTTGCTGTTGTCCCACCACCAGCACCAAAGATATTCTAAAAAGTAATTATTAGTGATGTTAATCTAATATGGAAACAAATATGCAAACACAACTAATAATAAGGTTACTGGTTTATTATGTCATGAATTTCTTGTGAATAAGTGAATTTTAATAGAAGAAAAAGTTAAGTATCTCAGTCTAGTACTATTGACAATTTCTAACTGTATTTCTCTGCAAATTCAAAGCCTTAAGGACTATTCATGCTTCATTTTGCACATCAACTGATGAATATATTAATTATTATAAACAACTAAACCCATTATTTCTTGGAAATAACAAAATGGTTGCTCTTATTTACAATATTTAACCATTTAAGTTCACAGGGTAAGTTTCACAAATTTCTCTCTTATTGTCAATTACCAAGTGTATTATTATCCAAATAGACTGATAATGAAGATAACCAAATGGAATCTGACATAGCAACATGAAAAATGACTATCCTTACCAAGATTATAGCCTTGATATTGTTACTAGTTAAGGAGAAATCTTGGTTTGATCCATTACCATCCTCAAATCTTAAGAGAACATCTAGAAGACCTTCAACTTCACCTTGTCCTTCTTTGGATTTTGATGACTTTGCCTCTTTATGTTCATTGATGATGTTTTGCAGTATCTGATCCGTTTGTCCATGCAACTTCTCAATCTTAGGCCTCAAGCCAGAGACAAGTTGAAGCCATTTAGCTGATGGAAACAAATCTCCTAAAGAAAAACCAGTCCCCACCTTCGCCAATTCTTTCGCCAGCGATATGAATCTTTCTTGATCTTTGAATTTCATGCCAAACGCGGCCCTTGAAGTGACAGTGTATATAGTTGAAAACACCTCTTGAGTGAGGTCCACAGGAGATCCATTATTATTATTTGTTGCAGCAATGATTCTTTTGATAAGACTAGTGAACTCTTCTTCTCTTATCAGCTGAAATGAATCGACACGCTTCGAAGTGAAAAGCTCCAATGTGCAAATCTTCTTTAGCTGTCTCCAGTAGTTTCCATAAGGTGCTAAGGCTATGCTTGTGCAATCATATGATATAATCTTTGCAGCTAGAATCTGAGGCCTTGATGCAAAGATGATGTCATGTGTTTTCATTACCTCCTTGGCATACTCTGCTGAGGAAACAACAATGGTGAAGATCTCTCCAAGCTGTAGATGCATCAAAGGTCCATGTATTTTGGACAAGTCTCTTAATTTTCGATAAGGCGTGGATGTAGCAAGATGGTGTATGTTTCCTATGATAGGTAGCTTCCATGGACCTGGGGCTATGTTTGAGGTTGAGTTAATTTGATTGAGATTCTTCTTCTTCCATAGTTTAAGTGCTGCAAGCATGAAGAGGAAAAAGCAGAAGAGTGTTGGAAAGTCAAAGAGTAGAGAATCCATGGTGCATTAAACTCGATGCGCATGGCTCGAAGTTGAAACCATTTGGAAGGGGACAAACTTGCTTACTGCTTAACCAACTAGGTATTGTTAACTCTACCAGACTAGTACTATATATATGATTAACTAAGTATTCTTAAGCTTTCTGAGTTTGAGATTTCTTTAACCTGTTTCATTTTTTATTGAGAGTTTTTGTCAAGACTTGCTATTTGAATATTTGCAACAGGAGGGTGGTTGAAACTACTGTATCTTTGTCTGCTTCTATGTTTCCTTGAGTGGAATCTTATAAAGAATCTTCAAGTTTATGAACTTTTATGAGTCTTGACTTCTTTCTTCTTCTTCTTTTGCATGGCAATTTTAACACAGAATATTAATCAGGGTTAACTTAGATTATTAAAAAAGAAAGCTTAGTCAATCTTAATAAACACATATATAGTATTGGACTATTGGTGTTCTATATATCACTACTTATAACTACAAGAAGCTGACAATTATCATTCAAATTATATATGGACAATTTTTTTTATAATAACCAATGAAAAATAACTGTATTAATTAATATCAGCTAGAAAGAATATGTTGACAAATTGCCATTGATTTTAATCAATAACAACGATCACACAATCATGCAGCTTTATTTCAAAAGTAAATGACCAGAATCTTGATCAAAGGATACACAACATAGCATATTAGCATCTAATCTATGTTTATGTTTCAAGCAAAGGACTAAAAACAATGGGAACCAATTGCAGGTCTTTTTTTCTTCTAACAGCAACTCCAAATGCCTCAGACATGTCCAATTCCTCATGTTTCATTCCACTTGGAAGCTTCCAATCAAAGTGATACAACAAATATGCGAGCGCCAGCTCAACATTTAGCAGGCCTAATGTGCTGCCGGGGCATGTTCTTCTTCCGGCACCAAACGGTACAAACTCAAAGTTATTCCCTTTGTAATCTATGGAACTATCAATGAACCTCTCTGGATAAAACTTCTCTGGGTCACTCCAATAGTTTGGATCTCTTCCAATTGCCCAAGCATTCACTATGACCTTACTTTTGTAGGGAATGTAGTATCCATTGATCTCACAAGCTTCTCCACATTCTCTTGGAAGTAAAAGAGGAGCTGGAGGGTGTAACCTTAGTGTCTCTTTCACAACTGCTTTCAAATATTTGAGTTCATTGATGAGAGTCTCATCAACCTTTCCTATTCTGTTGAACAACTCTCTGATCTCAGCTTGTGCTTTCTCCATTACTCTTGGATCCCTTATCATCTCTGACATTGCCCAATCTATGGTATGCGCCGATGTCTCGCTTCCTCCACCAAACATATCCTAAAAAGTAATGATTAATTACTTGAGGTTAGGCAAAGCAAGGCAGTGATTACATTAAAAAAATTAAAAATCTTCTAACTAAAGAGTAAACAAGATCAAGATTATCCTTACCAGGAGTATAGCCTTGATATTGTTTCTACTTAAGCAAATATCTTGATTGGTACCATCTTCAAATTGAAGGAGAACATCCACAAGATCTTCATCATTTTTGCCTTTACCTTCCAACTTTGCCTCTTTGTGATCACTAACAATGTTTTCCAATATCTCATCAATTTGTCTTTGGAAACTCTCAAGCTTAGGCCTCAATCCACTCACAAGTTGAAGCCATTCCCAAGAAGGAAACAGATCTCCTACATCAAAACCCCCTGCAATATCTGTTGCTTGTAGCACAAGCGATATGAACTTCTCTTGGTCTCCACGTTTTGTGCCTCCGAACGCAGACCGCGAAATGATTCCACATATCGACGAAATCACTTCTTCAGTGAGGTTAACTGATCCTTCTTTTGATGACATAATCCTCCTAACAAGATTGGTGAACTCCTCTTCTCTTATTGGCCGGAACGAATTGACTCGTTTCGTGCTCAAGAGCTCCAAGGTGCAAATCTTCCTTAACTGCCTCCAGTAATTTCCATAGGGTGCAAAACCAATGTTTGTGCAATCATAAGAAATTATCTTTGCTGCTAGAACTGGAGGCCTTGAAGCAAAGATGATGTCATGTGTGTTCATAACCTCTTTAGCATATTCTGCTGAGGAAACAACAATGGTAGAGACTTGTCCAAGTTGAAGGTGCATCAATGGTCCATATTTGTTGGCCAAATCTCTTAGCTTTCTATGTGGAGTTGATGCAATAAGATTTGGTATGTTTCCTATGATAGGTAGCTTCTGTGGTCCTGGGGGTATATTTGGAATTACATCACTTTTCTTTCTTATTCTCAGAGCAGCAAGGATGAAGAAGAGAAAGAAGATGAAAGCAAGGAAGTTAAAGATTTGAGAATCCATGAAGATCAAACAGAAACTTAAGATGGATTAAAGTGCTGGTAAAGTAGAGAAGAAGATAGAGTTATAATTGCTTGGAGTCTCACTGTCTTGTGAGTTGTTATACTTATCTTTATCTGTTATATTTTTGTCTACAAGTTGAAATTATTGTATCTTTGTCTGCTTCTATCGTTTCCTTGAGTGGAACCTTTTAAAGAATCTTCAAGTTTATGAATTTTGAAGAGTCCTAGCCGCTTTTTTCTTCTTTTGCATAACAATTTTAACACAATATTAATCAAGATTAACTTGGAATATTAAAAAGAAAATTTTAGTCAATCTTAATAGACACATACATAGTATTGGTGTTCTATTTATAACTACTTATAATCTTTGAAGTACGGATACTTCGCTGAGTTGCCGTGTCGTACACATTTTGAACACGATATTCATTGGCATTCGTTCGACATGCGTGCCTGCTGTGTCTAAATGACATATCATTACGACTTATCTCCTCCTCCTCCTCCTCCTCTTTCTTCATCTTTTTTTCATTATCGTCATGGTTACCACCACCATACCACCACATCTATCTCCTCCTCCTGTTTCTTTTTTATTTGAATTTCTTTGATCTCCTCCTTCCTTTTCTTCTTACTCTTCCATCATTATCGTCATCACCAACGACACCAACATTTTACTAATATCTTTATTGATTCTGATTCTTTGTGGTAATCGAATGAACTGAAAATATTATCAAAACAAAATCATTGTATAATACCAAATGAATCGAAAATAGTCCATTATATAAATTCGAATTCAGAAATACTTGCATCACAAATGAACCGAAAATTAACGACAATACATATTAGAAGAAGACAATAACGATAACAATGATGATTATGATGATGATGATGGTGGTGGAGGAGAAGGATGAAAAGGAAGGAGGAGACGAAATTCCAAGAGGAGGGGGAGGAGGAGGAAGAGGAAGAGGAAGAGGAAGAAGTGTTGTTGGTGACGACGGTAACAAAATTGAAAAATAATAAAAAAGTAGGAGGAGGAGAAGAACAAGAACAAGAAGAATAAGAAGCACAAGGGAGGAAGAAAACGGGAAAAAGAAAAGCGTAACTCAAATCATTTAGATGTAAAATTGCTTGGATGTGAAGAATTACTCTTTTATATGTGTCCCCGTGTCTTATAAGATTTTAAAATTCGTGTGTCGACGAATCTCGTATCGTATCATGTGCCCAGTATCCGTATCATTGTCTATGCATCATAGCTTATAACTACAAGAAGCATGCAACTATCATTCAAATTATGTGTGGACGATCTTCTTCTTTTTTTTTTTTTCTTACAATAATCAATGAAAATTAACTAATCAATTAATATTCAGCTAGAAAGAATCTGTTAACTATTAATACTTATAATTGCAATTGATTTTTAGCTGCATTACAAAATCTCCAACTCTTTTGTAATCAATAACAATGATCACAAAATCATGCAGCTTTATTTCATAAGTAAATGACCATGAATCTTAACGCATACACAGCATAGCATTTCTTAATCAAAGACATAGCATCTACCTATGTTTATGTTTCAAGCAAAGGACTAAAAACAATGGGAACCAATTGCAGATCTTTTTTTCTTCTAACAGTAACTCCAAATACCTCAGACATATCCAGATCCTGACCTTTAATTCCACTTGGAAGCTTCCAATCAAAGTGATACAACAAATATGCCAGCCCCAGCTCAACATTTAACAAGCCTAATGTGCTGCCCGGACATGTTCTTCTTCCAGCACCAAACGGAATGAACTCGAAATTATTCCCTTTGTAGTCTATGGAACTATCAATGAACCTCTCTGGATAAAACTTCTCTGGGTCACTCCAATAGTTTGGATCTCTTCCAATTGCCCAAGCATTCACTATGACCTTAGTTTTGTATGGAATGTGATATCCATTGATCTCACAGGCTTCTCCACATTCTCTTGGAAGTAAAAGAGGAGCTGGAGGGTGTAACCTTAGTGTCTCTTTCACAACTGATTTCAAGTACTTGAGTTCATTGATCAGAGTCTCATCAACCTTTCCTATTCTGTTGAATAACTCTCTGACCTCAGCTTGTGCTTTCTCCATCACTCTTGGATCCCTTATCATCTCTGACATTGCCCAATCTATAGTATGGGCCGACGTCTCGCTTCCTCCACCAAAGATATCCTAAACAGTAGTGATTAATTACTTGATGTTAGGCAAAGCAAGCAATCTTAAATACTAAGGTCATATTAAGAAGCTTTAAACTAAAGAGTAAGCAAGAGCAAGATTATCCTTACCAAGAGTATAGCCTTGATATTGTTTCTACTTAAGCAAATATCTTGATTGGTACCATCTTCAAATTGAAGGAGAACATCCACAAGATCTTCATGTGATTCATCACTTTTGCTCTTTTTACCTTCCAACTTTGCCTCTTTGTGATCACTAACAATGTTTTCCAATATCTCATCAATTTGTCTTTGGAAACTCTCAAGCTTAGGCCTCAACCCACTCACAAGTTGAAGCCACTCCCAAGAAGGAAACAGATCTCCTGCATCAAAACCACCTGCAACAGCTGTTGCTTGTTGCACAAGGCATATGAACTTCTCTTGGTCCCCACGTTTTGTGCCTCCAAACGCAGACTGCGAAACGATTCCATATATGGATGAAAGCACTTCTTCAGTGAGATTAACTGATCCTTCTTTTGATGACATAATCCTCTTAACAAGATTGGTGAACTCCTCTTCTCTTATTGGCCGGAACGAATTGACTCGTTTCGTGCTCAAGAGCTCCAAGGTGCAAATCTTCCTTAACTGCCTCCAGTAATTTCCATATGGTGCAAAACCAATGTTTGTGCAATCATAAGAAATTATCTTTGCTGCTAGAACTGGAGGCCTTGAAGCAAAGATGATGTCATGTGTGTTCATAACCTCTTTAGCATACTCAGCTGAGGAAACAACAATGGTAGAGACTTGTCCAAGTTGAAGGTGCATCAATGGTCCATATTTGTTGGCCAAATCTCTTAGCTTTCTATGTGGAGTTGATGTAACAAGATTTGGTATGTTTCCTATGATAGGTAGCTTCCATGGTCCTGGGGGTATATTTGGAATTACATCACTTTTCTTTCTTATTCTCAGAGCAGCAATGATGAAGAAGAGAAAGAAGATGAAAGCAAGGAAGTTAAAGGTTTGAGAATCCATGGAGATCAGACAGAAATGTAAGATGGATTAAAGTGTTGGTAAAGTGGAGAAGAAGAGTGTTATAATTATTAATTGCTTGGTGTCTCAAATCTCAATGTCTTGTGAGTTTTTATACTTATTAAATTTTTGAAAAAAGGACAAATAGGTCCCTGATCTTTTGCTTCGCGAACATTTTTGTCTCTGACCATTTAAAAATACTTTTAAGTCCATGACCTTTACAAAACTTAGACGGATCAGTTCCTGACTAAGGCATTTGGACGGATCAGTCCCTAACGGAGGCATTTGAATGGAGGGACTGATCTGTCCAAATTTTGTGAAGGTCAGAGACTTAAAAGTATTTTTCAAATGTTAGAGACAAAAATGTTCGCGAGACAAAAAATAGTAACCTATTTGTCCTCACTAAAATCATCCATCAAAATTAATTATTAGTATAAATTATATATTAAAATAAATTAAATAATATATATTTATATATAAATATATAATAACTAATTTTAGTGACTGAATTTTTGTGTATAAATAATATTTTTGTTAAATTTTTATTATATTTTTGTCAAAAATTAAACGTGTGATATCAGCTTTCTCTTTACTTTTTATTTTTTTAGTCAATGATTGCCATCGTTGGTAGACCATTGTTGCGGTCAGAATTAATGAACGGTAACAGTTCACTTTTGGATATATTATTATTATTATCATCGCTTTTCATTGCCTTAGAGATATTTAATAAGAACGTGGTTGTAATTGTATTATTCTGACCTTTTTACATGTTTATTGGCATTATTCTAATTTAATACTCTGACATTTGTTAAGTTCACTTCAATTTTACTAATAAAAATAGGTTTAATATGCTTTTTCATTTTTAAAAATTGTATATTGAAAATTAACTATTAAATTAATTTAATTATTTATATAAAATATATATTAAAAATTATAAAAATAATATATAAATATATAATAACTAAAGAATTTGACACTTTTGTGCTACGATAAATCTTTTTCACTTCTAATTCTCATTATAGCATTCGAAAACGCTAGATTAATAACGTTTTGGTTTTGGTTGCCTCGTTCAATAATGTTGCACCAGCACCACATTTCTTTCTCCATTTATTTGGCTCTTTCATATTCTTTTCCTTTTTCAAACACGGTTAGCCGCTGATGAGTGTTCACATTGACATCTGAATATCTCCACTTCATAGAGTCCCATTTTTTAAAGTATAAAATTATAAAAATGATCCTCAAACTATTTTTTGGGTAAAAAAAATCGACAATACTTTAGCTATAGAATAGAAAAGGAAATTATTTATGTTAAGATACAATTATAAAATTAATTTTATTAAATTCTCTTGTCCTCTCCTCTTTTCCGCAGCTCAAGATTTGTATTATGTGACCAATATAAGACCTATAATTTTAAAATAGTCTGAATAGGTTACGTCAATGATGAAGTAATATGTACGTGTTAGATTTACTATAGGACATTACATAACGTACTAGTTAGATTAAATGAATTCTTATCATAGGAAAAATAAATATCTTCTAAAAAAATTTAAAATTTAAATAATCTAACTATTTGAAAAAAACAAAGCATTTTAAAACTACAACTAATGTAATTAGTTTAACAAAAAGCAGTTGTAATGTCAAGTTATGTTTAAACAACCTAAGTAACATATCAAAAGCAAGTGAATTTAAATACAAAAATCACTCTGCTCAACCTAATTATTCATAATATAGAGTATAGACCCAACGGCTCTTCATCAATAAAAGCAGCTGAAGCCTAAAGATTTTTTCTCAGCTATGCATGGCTTGAGGCATCCCAGACCTGTTGACCCACCAAAGAAAACACATAACATACTGGCGTATGGTTCATCCAATCATCCCAGTGAGTGCTGCAATTAACCACAACTAGACCATAACACATATCTCATAACATCCATTGGGTTAAGGAACTTTAACTCCTTGGACAAAAGGTGGATGACTCTGGCTTTGGTCTAAATTTTTCATGTAAAACTTATTAACACTCGCTTGATGGATATCAAAAACTCATGAAACAATTCCAAACAATACAAGAGTCTTCCAATCATATTTTATATTTTGCTTATATTACAACTGACTACAAGCCAAGAAACTGAAGCCATTCCCAATGGTCTTTCAATTAAAAACGACCACATAGATCCCTAAGTCTGTAACATTAGAAACCACATTAAAACTAGGCAACTAACCTTTAACCGTTTAACCAAACTGTAGCATTAATAATGTATGCCCCAACAGGCAGAATCAGATGTAAATGTGAAGTGTACACTTGCATACTCAGATCCTTTAAAAAGGTTCTCATTAAGAACATGCAAAAATGCACAACAGTTATTCCATGTATCAATAATGCACTACACATGGTGAATAAGTATAAATCCGTTCTTCAAATGTTTAAGAGTTCCTTTTCCAAGAAATGCCCATGATGCCTGCTCTTGCCGTAATCCACGGAGAATTTTTACAGGGATCTCCAAACTTTGTGCAATCTCGTATAGAGTATTTAGACCTGCTGGATGAACTTCACTAATCACTATCCACAATAAGCCTATGCCTATTTAGTCCTGTTTGAGGATACCAAAATTCACTCAAGAGTTTGTAAATAGTCTAGAAGAGAATTGCCTGAAAAATTCTGTCACTTATGCTAAGAAGGGACTCCTACTTTGAATAAAGCTGATCTCAAACTTCTTCCCCATGGATAGTGCACACTTATGCAAGCAATGCTATTACCCATAAAATAACAAACATCCAGCCAATTCCTAAGTATCAATCTACACCCTAGAGCAGAAATTTAAGCTATCATCAGAGGAAGCCTAACGAAAACTAGGAATATGGTACGCCAAGTATACAACTACCTGGCATTTTTTTGGATTTTGGTTGCAGGTACCTACTGCTACATCATAGGCTATTAGTGGCCATCCTTGTTGACGAGTGAACAACAATTTTTTCTTATGTGATACCTTCGCTCAAGAAGCCCATGAAAACTAGGTTGCAATGCTTAACCTAAAGCAATCAGAGTAGCCAAATTGATGGCAAAGACTAAGCTGTATCTGGTCAGCCTAGGAATTAGGAGAGCTCAAACACCACTATAGCCTAAGCGGCAGAAATAAGAAATCCCAACAGATCATAAATAGCCCATCTTAGTTGTCCCATATTTGTAGTATTACACTTGGAATCATCAACAACACTTCCCTCAAAACATGCCTTTATACACCTATAGTGCTGTAAAGACAACAAAGAAAGCATGTTATAATTCACAGGTGGACCTGCTAGAATTAACATGGGAAGAAAAGGATTCAATCTTATAATTAATCACCAGTGTTCAAAAATAAAAATAACAACTGAAAAGGGAAACATGCATCTTACAGGAGGCAATTCAACCCCAATCTGGTTAATCTTTTGAACTGCAAATCCTACATCCCAAGAACACCAGCTGCACAACCAATCCCCCTAAGCACCTATCCTACATGAGAAAAGGCACGCATGTGAAGTTCTTGATATTGTACAGCTGAACAAAAAGGGAACAGCAAATATATACAAGCAGGAAGAAACTGATGAGGGTTTTTCTGCCAGCTGCCAGCAGTTTAAACACAGAAACGTTCCTATTACATAAAAATAGACACCTGCCAATAGTTTAACAGTGAATAGCACACTTGCAGCAGTTGGCGGCTTGCAGGACTAAAGCGATGGCATATACGAGAAGTGCAGCTTTTTCAATAAACATGGAGCATATCACATTACTATGAAATGCTCAATACGGTTTAAAAATTAAACTAGATAGTCATCTTAAAGACTTCCACAACAAAAACAACAAAGGTCCTGAAATTTCAAAGTATTTTTAGGGTGTTAAAAGGAAAAGGAAACAAAAACTGGCGAAATTAGAATAGAGACAGCAGAAAAGGAAGAAAAGAAGATCAGTGACACAGGAAAATGTGTATGATGTGAGCCTCTAACTCCTGTGAATGAAAAGGAGAGAATGAAGAGTATATCTGACAGGACAAAAATCCAACCTAGTGACAAATAGACATCAATCAATCATTTAGTGGACAAGTGCAGCAGAAAAATGGGATGCAGAAGAAAAACCAACTGAAGTATTGCTTATTGGGAAAGCAATATAGCCCACACCCAGAAGCAAAGAATAGAGATTTAGAAAAGAGGGCTGCAGTATCACAGACTGCCCAATAGTTCAACTTTCGACAACAGACGTAGTAGCATCAAGCACTTCACCGATCCAAACAGGCATGACAGAGCATGAGAAATAGGGTGTGAGATCAGAACAGATACTCCTCCAAAATAGTCTCAATGAATAGGTGCTTCATTTATCTGTCAATGCAGAATGAAAGTTGCTATCTTGCCACAGCCAAACCACGTGTCATTTGCGATCGCCTATTGTACGCATGTGCTATAAGATGCTATAAGCAGTTGCAACAGATCACTGTCAACCACTATGAAACCAGGAATTGAATCATCCAGAAGGCAGACAATATAAATGAAAGGGAGTAGTACTACACAGTCTACATCACCAACCCCAAAGGAGAGACCTTTTGTCCAAGGTTTTTTACCTACTTATTATTAACAAGATACATATTCTAACCTCATAAATTTTGTTTTAAGGTTCCAACTTAGGCAAACACTCAAATCAAGTCTCCTCTCACAAACTCGAGCCTCGACAACCCGACACCCCCCACCCCCCAAAAAAAAAAACACAAAAAATAAAATTCAGGTCAACCATCACATACTAGCATGTTTGGCATCGACAGGCTTAGCATCAAATTCAACACATTGAAAAGTTAAAAGCAAAACTGCATCATCAAGATTCAACAACAACACACACACACACAATATTGAAATTTTACTGCAACAGGACATAAAGCAAAGCTATTCAGTGTGCAAACCAATTGATCCTCTAAAAAAATCACCTAAAGGTAAAGCCACCTAACATTAGGCTGAACTAACCACGAGCTAGCATGTTATCATTAGTTAACGCTTAATTTATTACTATCCAAAAGTTCGAACAATACCATACGGATGTTCAACAACATAGTAAAAGACAAAATACACTCCAGAAACTAAGTAAAAATAAGAAGTTCTATCATAACTTCCACCCTACTATAACATACACAGACTTCATAGAAGTTGAAACTTCATACTAAATTTGAAATAAAACCCAGTAAAAATGATTACCTCAAGTCACAAAGCAACTTAAAATTAAAAAACACAATGTTAGGTTCATCAAGATTCACAACCACTTCAAAAATAATACCAACAATTACTTCAGGTTCACTGCTTCTCCTCCCTCTCTCTGTTCCACTGCTCGATCCTCGCCCGCCTCTCCTCGCTCCCTTCCCTCGCCGGGGGGCTGCCGCTCCTACTCTTCCTCCCAGGACTCCCATGCCTCCTCCTGCCGCCGCTGCCATCTCTCTCCCTTCCCCTGTCCCTATCCCTATCATGCCTGTCCCTGCTCCCTTTCCTATAATCCTTCTCCCTGTCACGCCTATCGTAATCCCTCTCCCTCCTATGCCGCGGGCTCGCGCTCCGGCTCCGGCTCCTGCTTCGGCTGCGGCTAATATGATACCTTCCTCCGCCGCGGTACCGGCCAAAAAGCTTCCTCCTAAGCTCCCTACCAATCAACTTAACATGCATGAAATTGCAGTAACCGCCACGGTTACAGCTGTTCTCCTCAAACTGGCGACACGTGGCCTCACGAAAGTCAGTAACAGGTGAGAAATCAGCAATTATAGGGCGACCAGAATAGAACCTGCCGTGCAGGGCGGCGAGTGCGGCGGCGGCTTCATCCTCCTCGCGGAACTGGACGTAGACGTTTCCGATCATGTGGTCAGCAAGATTATCGCAGACGTTGAGGCACTCGATGTGGCCGAACTTCGAGAGCTCCTCGAAGATATCCTCGTAGAAGTCTTCGAAGTGCTGCTGGATCTTGCGAGGGTCGAGAGGCTGGCCGTTAGGGTCGACGCCGGGGGTAATCATGTCAGGGCGCTGGTACATGTTGGAGAGGAGGAGAGTTGGGGAGATCGTAGGGCGGTTGTGGAGGCGGGAGCAGCGGTCGCCGTGGCGGCACGCTCCGATCTTGAAATAGAATGGACAGTTGACGCGGTCCTTCTCTGTTCCGAATATCGATGCAAGGTGCTCCGCCATGATGTGATGCTGCCTCCTCTTCTTCTTGCCGTGTTATTATTGATAGGGTTTTGTGTATTATTGATAGGGTTTTGGGAACCCTAAATATAAGAAAGAAGAGGGAGGTTTATTTGGTGAGAAATAGAGGTAATTGGTGAAATGGGTGAAGGCTGAAGAGGACGGATCTGAGAGAAAGGTGAAGGAGGAAGGAGGTGTTGCTGCTTCCAGTTCTTGTGAGATTGGATTATTATGGAAAAATTAAGAACGAAACAAGCGAAGGGTTAATCTTTAACAAGTTTTCTGATCTTTTATTTTTTGATATCAAAAGTTATTTATAAAAAATAAATTTTTATTTTTAAAAAATATATAAAGAATGTATATTTTTCCTATACGAATAATAATAGTTAAAATGACATGCTAGTAGCTAATAATTATCAATTATGTATAGATAACGATGCCATAATTAGTTTCTCTTTCAGTGTTTTATGATTTTTTAAAAATATGATATGCATGTATTTTTTGTTATAAATTTATGGAAAAATGCTATATAATCAATCACTCATAAGTATTTTATCAGGTTTTAAATCTAAAATGTTAACTATATTAATTTTTTATATATTCACTTTCCACTTGTTTAGGAAATTAATATCTAATTTAAATTAAATTTGATTTTATTCCTAAAATCTCTTAATCCTAAAATTAATTATATGAGTTTAGGATTTAAAATTTAAAATTTATTATTTATTATTTATGGTTATCATTTAGAATTTATAATTTATTAATTTTATTTTAGTTATGTTTTGTTTTAAATTTAAATACATTAATTTTCAAAAAAACTTATTTTATTTTATTATTATTATTGTTTTATCGAAGATATAAAAACTCGAACCCGCGACCTCTTATATAAATATGGGGAGACTATCTCATTTGAGTTTTAACTCATTAGCAAAGAGACTTAAATGTGTTTTTTGTATTTATTTAAATTGGTTTTAATAGTCATTGGTGGAATAATTACTGAATTTTATTACAAGTCCAATTGTAAATTTATATGTTCTTGTAAAATATTATTACGAGGTGTCTATTTATCTTTTATTATTTTAAAATATTATAAAAGAAAATGTGTGATTAAAAGTTATTAAAAAATATTTTTTATGAATTTTCAATTCATTGGATATATTAAAAACTTAGGGTTTAGTATTATAATATTCTTAATATGTACTTTTATAAGATAAAAGTTAGCTAAATTCTTATTAAATAGATTAGAAAAATCGCTCTATTTTTGTAACCTTTAACAACCACGCCACCTCCAAACAAAAAAAAAAGGATTTTCTTAAGTTTTTTTTTTTTTTTTTGATGAATTTTTCATAAGAATGTTGAGTTTATGCAGTTTCCCATCAGAAAGTAACTCAAACTGAATAAATGAGTTTTCATGATCTATGGAATTGAAGTTATCTTAGCCTTAGGTTAAGATTTTTATTATTTATTTTTAGTTTACCATTGGTGTCTACTAAAAGAGAATTACTGAATTAGATACATGCCGTAAATTCTAGGTGTCAAAAGTCAGTGGTATATATAAGACAGTCCTTTAAATAATCTTATAGTAGTTGTAATTCTTAAGAAGTGCAATTAGAGGAATGATATTAAAAACTAGTACAATACATTCATAAATTTTACAACTTATTTCCAAATAATGAAATGGAATCAAAGCAACCAAATATGTCTGTCTTGTATTACAAACTTGGGCATATTCTCAATTCAACCAACCAACCAAACAATAAATTCCATTACAAACTTAAAAAGGAAACGTGGATCAAGCTTTCTAGGTGAAAGCTACTAAAATTCGTTTAAGACAAGGATGGCAAAGTGCTTCATCAAGCATGATTCAACGATTTCAATTATCTGGGGAGACTGCTTTGTGGGAATTTGCGTAATGGATTCTTCCTTATTTGCTCTGTTTCCCTGGGGAGAAGAAACAATACACAAGCGTCAAATCTGGAAAACACATCGGTATATGATCATAGTGCACAAATTCCAAGGTTGGGATTACCTTTTCAAATCCTTTTCGTTCTCCCACCTAAGCTGCAGCAAACGTGAGGACTTCTTACTCTTTTCTTTCACGTTTTGTGATCTGTGCAAGTCATGCAAATCGGTGGATCAATAACTGCTGTATACAATGCTTTCTAATGGAAACAATAATTAACTGGCATATCAAGGATGAACAGAGGCATATAAACTATCATGCTAGTACTCATTGAAAATAGACATGTTTTAAGCTATGCTTTGCTCTTGCTTTAAATTGACTTGTTCGTTCATCCTATTTGCTAGTATTCATTAAAAGTAAATAATGTTTTAGCTAAGCTTTGCTCTCACTCTATTTTTAAACATATTCTTCTTTCATGCTATTTGCAGTTGAGAATGCCAAGGACCGTTGTAATATGAGGAAATGAATGATGAAAAATGATAAGAATGCTGAAATTTTTTCATGCTATTTGCTAGTACTTACTATAACTAAAAATCTTTGCTCTTTTTAAAGCATACTCATTTTGTTCTTTCATGCTATTGGCTAGACGCTGATATCACGATTCCAAAGGTATTTTTTGTGTACCCAAAAATGTGAGGAAAAGAAAGAATTAAGGATGATGAAAATTATTAGGATGTGGAAAATTTCCACCCCCTTTGGCTGAGCTGATTTGGAAAGAACAAGATTGAGTATGGAAGCATCGCTATGAAAACCTAACAGCAAAACTAGTGATTCCACTTACTCTTGACATTCTTCATCAACAAACACTGGTATACAGGCACTTGCAGTAGCTATTCCAGTTCTAGTTCCAGGTCGCTGTGGAATCTGAAATCATAGTGCAATAATGTAAGAAGAATATAATAATATGATCAACCATAGAAAAAAAGACAGGCAACGTTTGTGTGGGAAATTTGCACCTTGTAAGATTTCCATTTGCCAGGGATTGCATTGTTTTCCTTGTTTCTTTCAGCTCGAGGCCCAAGTGTGTGCCAAGAGTTTGATATGTCGGTCTGATGAGGGATGGAATCATCACATCCTACTGAATCTTTATAAACAGAAAGTGGAGCTGCTCCACTCCTGCATAAAAGGAAAACATGTAGAATCATTTAGGAAATTACAAGCGCTTTGCAATACAAAATCATCTACAGAGTGCAGATAGCACACATTTCCCGCAAAATCATCGCCCAGTTCAAAAAAGAGTACAATTACCTGCTATTATTACTATCAGATGGATCGGACTTGAAAGGGGCTAGGTGTGTACCTGCAAGATACAAAGAAAATTTCCATGGCTAGTTAAATTACCTGCCATCCAAAATTTGAGACAGAAGGTAATATACAGAAAATGGACTCACGGTTTTGTCCCTTGGCAAGGACAGTTCCAAAGCTACGCACTGGTGCTGGTGGTTTCTCCATTGAATCCTACGTAGTGGAAGCAACTTAGGGTTAAACAATTGCATATAGATCCTAGAATATAGATAAGTAAAATAGGGAACATCACATACATCTGTCGCTTTTGACCTTGCCATTGAACGTGCAACAAATTTTCTATAAGCAGCCTTCAATTTCTCAACAGGTTGAGCATTCCTTCAGAACAGGCAATTTAATGAGAAATGATATTTGCAACTTTACCATATGCAGAAATCATCAATGAATCCAAGTACGGCATCAAGGTCCAAATCTAACAAATGGCGTTCTTTTCCTCTCAAGAATGCAGACACAATCTCACTTTCCACCTTTCAAATTTTGTACGTGTAATATTAAATCATAAGGACAGACACTATGCACAATCAAACCAATATAAAATAATCCTCTCACAAAAATTCAACCCACATGTTACAAATTACTTATAGCAGCAACTATTTAATCAAATAATCATGAATGATTTTTAGGATGGTAGTATGGTAGTGAACCATTCAACCGGCATGAATATGAAACAGTGAACAATTAGTTTCATAAGATGAGTCTCACTACCTAGATATGCCAAGTTCCAATATCCGATTAGCAGTTTTAATCTTGTTCTTAGATTCCAAGTGCAACCCATAGGAAATGTAGAAATCAGAATGAGTTTTTCCAATTCCATTTGCTTCCAGAAAAGCATATATAACTTCTGCATCTAAGCAATTATCTGCCTGCAAGATCATCAATTGCTCAATGTTCAAAAACAAGTTCTCAAAACTAACAAACTGCAGCAACTCTATTCAAACAAAGAGAATGCTCATAGAATGAAACCCACGTATTCAAGCCACACTTTGAGGTAGCGCAAATCATCCTTATAGCGATCTGAATCCCAGAAGGCCTGCACGCACTTCTCGTAGATCACCACAAGCCCAGAACCATCGCCGCAGGGAGGAAACGCCTCCTGAACCCACTTGATACACCTTCAGTTCCAAATAAAAATAAATCAAGGGTTAGTTAACGAAGCACCCCTGATGTTTGGTTTGCATTTTCATTTTTTTGTTTTCATTTTCATCATCTTGTTTTCACTAAAAAAAAACAAAAATAATATCGAGAAATGAAAGCGCAACAAAATTTCACATCTAACAACATACAATCTTCCTCTCTTTCAAAATTAACACTTAACCCATCGATAATTAGTATCTTTAACCTAATAGATACATCTACAACAACAGAATCGCTATCCAATAGTTGAGCTGTTCCTTTCTATCATCGCATCACAATTTATGTCTGTGCAAGCCGGTAAATAAAATCAAGTTGAGCTATTGCTTTCTATCATCATATCACAAATTATGCATGTGCAATCCAATTTATCTCGTGTAAAATATAAAAATAAATAAATAAATCGGTATATGCGTGAAATCGTGATACTTACTGCAGCCACGGCAGAAGAGGATCTTCGCCTTTGTACTCGTCAATCGCTTCAATCAGTTTCCTGAGAGAGAGAGAAAAGCAAAAAGAAACTGAGAACAAAAACATGCGGTGAAAAAAGAGAGTGAGAGAGAGAGAGAGAGAGAGAGAGACCTTCGGTGTTCGTAGAGGGAATTCTTGAGGTTGTTATCGGTGTAGGACTTGAGAGCGTGGTTCAAGAGGTTAACGTTGCGGCCTCTTTTGAGAGGCCTGACGTTCTCCTTGAAGGTTTCCCACTCGTTACCGGTTTGCCTCTTCGACGCCAGAAACTCCGTCTCTGGATCCACCTTCTCAATAGCCGTTTCCGCCATAGTTGCTCGAAAATGAGTTTTTGAGAGGAAAGAGAGCGTTGAGATTTTGAGATTCAAACTTTTGAAATTAGCATTTTATATTATACCATGACGATGCTAATTCTAGCCGTTGGTGCTTGTCGACAAAAGAACTTGGAAAGAAAGGACTTGAATTATAGATTAGATAAGAGGTAAATTAGTAATTAGCATCTATCATAGAAAGATCTAAAAAGATTTTAGAAAAATGACAAATAGATCTCTAACATTTTGTTCCGTGAATATTTTTGTTCCTGACCATTGAAAAATACTTTTAAGTCCCTGACCTTCACAAAACTTAGACGGATCAGTCCTTCCGTCTAAATGTCTTCTTTAGGGACTGATCCGTCCAAATGTCAGGGACTGATCCGTCCAAATTTTGTGAAGGTCAGGGATTTAAAAGTATTTTTCAATGGTCAAGAACAAAAATATCGGCAGAGCAAAAGGTCAAGGACCTATTTGTCCTTTTATCAAGATTTTATATAAAGTGGCTAAGAATTTGTTTCGGTGAAAACTAATCCTTTTATAATGTAATACTAAAATATTTTATTTTATCTTTGAATAAATTTTTATGCCATAGAAAATAATTTGTTTAGAAGATTTTTTAACTTTAATAAAATGTTTTAAGTTTTTATTTTTTGAAAATCTTATTTTTAACACAAATGCTATATGCACATAAAAAAAGTTATTATATATTTATGTGTAATGTGTGTTATTTTATTTGGTGTGTTCATGAATAGAATCATATATGTGTGTTATTTTATTAAGTTATTATATATTTATGTGTAATGTGTGTTTTTGTTAATATAGTTATATTATACTGGTACTTATAACGGAAATGTGATATTGTAGGGTTTACGGATGTTGATATGTGATCACTTAAAGCCGCTGGATTCATACAACCAAATTGTTGAGTCACAGTTACGCGAGACTGGATTTTATTATGTTTCTCAAATTGGAGTTATCCAATGTCAGTCAGCAATGATTAATGCTCTGATTGAGAGATGGCGGCCTGAGACTCACACATTTCATTTTTCGGTTGGTGAGTGTGCCGTGACCTTGGAGGATGTGGCGATAATTCTCGGTCTGCCGACAAATGGTCTTCCGGTTACAGGACCGACCATGAGTAGTTTTGAGGCATTGGAGGCCGAGTGCTTGCACCAGTTTGGGGTTGCACCGAGGAAGACGGACTATAAAGGAAGCTTTATAAAATTAACGTGGTTTAGGGGTTTGAAAGATCGTATAGTGTTGAATGATGATGTTCACATTCAGATGTATGTAAAGTGTCACATAATATTGTTATTCGGGACAATTCTGTTTGGAGATAAGTCGGGTGCAGTGGTGCATTGAAAATTTCTACCTTTGCTCCGTAACTTCGGTGGGATCATACAGTTTAGTTGGGGTTTGGCATGCCTGTCACACTTGTATAGATCATTGTGTAGGGCAACTCGTGTCGACTGCAAGGAGATGGATGGTCCGCTGACACTGTTGCTTACTTGGGCTTGGATCCGGCTACCATTTCTAGCACCGATTCCCGGTAATCCCCGAGTGTTTCCGATTGCAAACAGGTGATTTTGATCATTGAAAGAAATTCTAGAAATTGTATTTTGTTTTCCACAAAATAAGTTAACTAATGGATTGTCTGACAGCAGGTGACGTAACTGAGATCGTGAAAACTATGCCTACCAATATAATTCGCTTGCGCACTACAGGAGGTTGTTGGATGATCTACAAGAAGGACATGTATGTTGTAAAATACTAGTACCGAATTTAGCTTGGTCAGTGAATTAATTGTTCTGTAATCATCTAACTGTTTCGATGTGTCCAGTTTGTTTGGCAGGGTTATGGCATTGGAGACATTAACCCAGACGTGATTCCTTTAGACATCCGTCATAATTTGGTTATTTGGAGTGCCACGGTGCCACTTATATCCTTTAAATGCATCGAGTGGCATGCATCTGACAGAGTCAGAAGGCAATTTGGCTTGAGATAGGGTGTTCCTAATCAAGAGCGGGATCTAGGTGCATCACACGGCGAGGTTCTAACTGGGCCTAAGAATCAAGATTGGGTCGATACCCACTCTTTTTTGGTGATGCAGTGGATCAATCGATATAGTCACATTCTTGTTGATGACTTGGTGCCTTTACATTATCCATTGGAAATTTATATACATTGGTACCGAGAAGCATTCGGTGCCCACTTGCAATTGTCGAACCTTTTATTTCAAGAGAATCCAAAAGGTCCTCTACCACCACTGCCACCGCTACCGCCACCGCCCACCACCACAACAGGGGGTTGAGTATTTTGCACCATATGTTCTTGACACGCATCCGCCTGATTATTTTTCAGCGTCAGTCCCGGTACATCAACAGTATTGGGGTGGTCTACAGTTTGAGTCAGGGGAACAACCTTCATTCAGTCAACTGCTTGGTTTCATGGCTCCGGAGCCGGGTCAGTCACATTCAGGTAATTATGTTGACATTCCCACCGATCATCAAGCACATCCGAGTGGTATTACACAAGTTAGGAGGTCATTGGATTCGAGACCTCGGGTTCGCACTTCCTCTGATAATTCTGGAGCCAGAATATTTGTTGACTCGAGCAAAAGTGCTGAAGCAGCGGGAGGAATTATACAGAGTGAAAATCCTAGACGTATTTCGATGAGTCTAATTCAAGAGAGTAATAGGACAGTTGATGATGAGACTGATGACTACCTAGTAGACCATCCAGAGGATGAGGATGAGCATGAGGATGAGGATGAAGATGAGGATGAGGATGATGACGACGACGATGCTGTTGATGAAGACTGCGACGATGATCCAACGCCTAGTGCAGGTAAAATAAACTGTTGATAATGAATTTCTATTGGTAGATTCATGCTGAACTTCTATTTGTTTTACATAACGAAGTGCCATATGATTACTTGCATCCTACATATGTTGTGTTTCGACAGGTACGACCATAAGTGAAAAAGGTAAAGGTTATAACTTTAAAGCTGATCCTCCATGTCGGAGTGTGAATCGGTATACACCATCCGCTTTTAACAGGATTGCAAAGAAGTGGAAAAAGTTATACAAAGATATGAAGTAGGCAACGAGGAAATAAAGTGTTTGATGTTGTTATTTAAGTTGCATGGATTGTTTGTGTTAACTAAGTTGTTGCATTTCTTTTGTAATGGACTATGTTAATTAAGTTGTATGGATTAATTGTGGTAATTAGGTTGTTATTACTATTTGTAATTTGCACAACAAGCAAGCACATGTCGACACGGAATTCAGTCAACCTGGAATTCACCACAGTCGCACCGATGTTGGCATAGGTTAACTGCATACTCAACCCCACTAGGCATCTCATGTACTTCAAAGACTTCATTTTCTCTATCAAAACAGCTAACCGGTATGTTTTCCGATGCTCGTTGATTGCATGCAGCTTGGAGGTCACAATCTCAGAGAACACAAGTCCAGCATTAATTCGAGCCTCAGCCTCGGCTCTTTTCCTAGTGAACAACTCATTCATTATGTAAAATGTAGCCTTAACAAGCGCAATGACCGGAAGATTGCGTGCACCCTTTAAGACGGAGTTGATGCACTCCACAAGATTGGTAGTCATATGATCCCATCGGTATCCACCATCAAATGCCAAAGCATACTGCTCACGGGGGATCCGATCAAGCCAGTTGGTGTAAGCCTCACCCCGTTCTTTTAATCATTTATAGCGCATCTGGTACTCCCTAATCGTCCTCGAATATCCTATGAAAAAGAAACAATCAACTATGAACACCATTCTATTCAATCGTACTTACAATAAATTCAAAGTTCATTGTATTCAAACTTACCAATGTTGACGATAAGCTTCTGCAAGTAAGGTGCCTTGAACTTCCTCAAGAAGTTCGACTCAATATGCCGGATACAAAACATATGGAAAGTTCTAGGAGGAGACCAAGTCCCATTACTCCGATCAATAGCTGACCTAATAGAATCGTGTCGATCAAAGATAAGTCCCACACCATCACGTGTCACCACATGTTGACGCAAGTTACTTAGAAAAAAGTACCAAGCATCAGAAGTCTCTCCCTCCACTATGGCAAATGTAATAGGCACGATGTTGTTATTACCATCTTATGAGACTGCTACCAATAAACAACCCTTGTATTTTCTATACAAATGAGTCCCATCCACCTGCACTACTGGCTTGCAGTGTCTAAAGGCTCTTATACAAGGGTAATAACTCCAGAAGACTCTATGTACTACACGTATATCAGGAACCAAATCATCCCCCTGGTATGCATGCATTGTTTCAAAGTGAATCACTGCTGATGACTCCTTGTGACACATGACCTCAAACCATATGGGCAAAGCTTTATACGATGCTTTCCAACCTCCGAAAATTGATTCCACCGCCTTCTGCTTTGCTAACCAAGCCTTGCGATAACTGATGGTGTAGTTAAACTTTGACTGGACTTCAGCAATGACTGGTTTCACCTTTATAGACAGGTCAACTTCTACCAACGGCTTAATTGCTTCTGCAACTGTCTTGGAATCCAGCTTCGAATGGTCTTGAGAAATAGTAGACCTGGTACAAGTGTGACTACCATTGTACCTCCTTATCTCCCAAGAGTACTTCTTTTGCATTTTGGTAACCCTAATCAGCCAATCACAACCACCGTCATATTGTGTACATTTAGCATAGAATGTCGTCGGTTCCGACTCATATACCCGATAATCTACGCCTCTACGGATGGTATAATCTTTCATTGCCTTGATTACTGCCTCCCTTAAACTGAATTCCATCCCCACCGTGAACTCACCATCCGCCACAACAGGAACCGCTGCATACATCATAAGTAATAAATCCTTTATTATGTAATCAGTAATAAATTATTTATTACAACTCACAATTGATAAACACACTTTACCATGTATGATCATAAAAGTCTTTTTTTTGTTATCCTATCTACGTAAAGAACAACTAAATATAATTCATAATAAAGAACTACTACCTAATAAAGTAATCAAATGCTATGGTCATAGATTACTATCCACATATCACATATATTACTCATCTGACCTTATTGATCTCTTACTTCAGAGTATCACAAAGCTATCTTTCTTTACGTACCTGCATTCATATATTGGAAAAACTCTGGTGCATGCATAGCCTCCAAATCCAACGACCACATGAAAGAAGGCTCCTGAAACGGATGCGGGTTTGCTAGTGCATTTGCAACTTCTGCCACATCCGCGTTTCTGGCGTCGTCAGCTTCATCTTCGTCTTCACCTGGACCAACGATCTCATAGTTACTTTCAAATTCCTCATCGTTTTCACTATTATAATCTTCCAATTCAATATTAAGGTTCGCTTTAGATTGCTCGAACTCAATATACAACTCGATGCACGACATTCGGTGGCAATTTTTCATATACATTGAAAACATTTCATGCATACTCGCTTCATCCGTCATGTATTTGGTCTGAAATTGAACGAACCCACCAAACACAGATAAAGAATACCTGTACAAAATACATGATACTCTCCTAGATATTTGAGCATCTATCTTCTCACAAATCACACCTTTCAATTCCTCAAATGACAATATGAATGGAACAACAATATATAATAGATTTTCACACACAAATTGAACTCCCTCATATGTTTGTAATAAAATCTGCCTGTAACAATAAATTTTCAACACAACTCTATCATCCATAACACTATACGTACTTAACTACTCTCAATCTTACTAAAATTTATTCTGCAAGAATGAAGGAGAAGAATGAGAGAAGAGGAAGAACATGAGCTGAGACACACGATGAAGAAATGGGGTTTCTATGATTTTTTTGGGTTTATGTATGCACTTACAATCAAATCGGACGGACCGACCGCGTCCTATCATTTTAAATTTTTTGCGCATCACAAATCGCTGGGTCCGATTGGAACACTCCCGGATTAAAAAAAATTTGCTCCCAGAAATCGGTGGGTCCGATTTCATGCAAATCAAATATCTGCCTCACACAAATCAGACCGTCCGATTTGTGTCCTTTCTCTCTCTGCATGAAATCGGACGGTCCGATTTCTTCCCCACCAGATTCCTAAAACTAACACCGTCATAACAGTGTAATTCACCCCTAATCATCATAACCAGGCATAACTCACAATGCTAAATCATATAAAAAAAATCAGCCCAAGATATTAGTATACAATGTGTACAATGAATTTAAAAAGAAACAAATTAAAAATTAAATATCAAAATTAATTATTTAATTTCAAATTTTAAAATTTGAAAAGTTAGGATTAGCATTTAAATACATGGTTACTTCTAATTTTACCATAATCTCTCAACTTCCGTTCCACCCCCAAAACTCGCTGTTGTCCCCAGGTCTCAGAGATCATGCTGACAACGCCTCATTCACCACCTGACGCCGCTGCGGGGTCCTACCGAACGAAACTGCACCATATTTTTCCGTAAGAGAGTCGGATACCTCCTCACCCCCTTCTGTACTTCCTTGTGGCTACTGCACCCCTGATCCTGCTTGGAGTAAGCATCACCATCAAAGGGATATCGGGCTTCTTCTTTTTAATCGTTCTTGAGGTGTTGGTATTCATGTTGATGATGATAATCCATGGTTACGTTGATGTTGCCTCTTCATGGTTCCATATTCTAATTCGTTCATTCTCATCAGCAACTATCACAATAGGAGAAAAAGGTTGCATCAACACCATTTGTGTGCCTCTTGTGTCCCATTTAGCTATTGGATTTGTTAGCATGCTAACAGCAGAGTGCTAGCATTTTGTGATGTACTCCAATGCAAAGTTTTCTCTTTCTTCTCTTTGGATTAAACTGATGAAGGATTGAAGGGTGAAAATAAAAATGGAGTTTCAAAAAGCTGGTAAGGCTAGACTTCCACATGCCACCTTCAGACAGATTAATGTTAATTCAATGGCCTGTTTAGGATGGTCATTTTAGTAGGTATATGGATGATTATTTTAATTCTTATGTGGATGGTTCTTTTGATTAGATTGGGTTCAGTTATATAATTAAAATATGTTGGATGTTTAATTGACTAGATATGCGGATGATTTTTTTATTCTTAAGTGGATGATTATTTTGTTCGATTTGGTTTAGGTATATACAATTAAGAAATATTGGATGGTTATTTCACTAGGTAGCCAAATGATTATTTCCAGCGAGGGAGAGAGTGGCGCCGGTGAATGGGGTGGTTGGTGAAGCGGCGACGGCTTGATGAACCCAGGAGGCGACAATGATGTCCGCTGAGCGGGAGAATGACGCCGGTGAAGGGAAATGGTTGATGAATGGGCGGCGACAAAGATTTTGAGGAAGATGTTGAGTTGGTAAATTAGGGTATAGACGATGGTTAAAATTTTAGAATAACTAATAAGATTTTTAGTTTGGGTAATTTGAGTGTTTTTTTTTTAACCGTCATTGGGTCAAATTGTCAATCCATTGTATACATTGTAAAGATTCTCCATTATCTCCCTAGCGGAATTCATAGAAATTTAATGCATTGTTGTGTATATTGTTATCAAATACAATCAAAAAAATTATGTATGTTTATATTTATGTATTGCTATGTCTTTGTGTCTCTTTCTACTCTTTTGTGTCTTTGTTACCAAATGAAACCTCACGGTACTACTTCACTGTCGATCATCCAAGAGTATTTAGTCTTGTAAGATGGTCCTTACTTATTCACACGAGATTTTACGTGCCCCATGCTACTCGGATCAGAACGTAAACTAGTGATGCTTTCGACTATTAAATTTTTGTCATCTAGGATACAACACTCCACCGATTCACCTAGCAGCTTGTATAGCTCTTTTACAACTCCGTTTTCATGGTATAAGCGGTTTAGACTGCTCATGTATTAACATTCTATTGAATCTACCATATTGAATAAAAACGGTATATTTAAAGTTCTGAATTTTAATTAATCAATGATTCATTTTTTTTACATATGATTATATTAAATCTGTTGACAGATTATTTTATCTAATATTTCTATTTTATTCTTTTATTCTTGTATCAAAACATAAATAAATAATATATGAGCAATGTTAGATTTAGTTTTACTTAATTTTTCCATGTGTGAGTTTACATTTTACAAGATTAGTTGAAAAAAAAATTGTGGACATAAGAATAGTGAATTTTGAATTTATAAAACAAAAATAAAAGATATTGATTTAAAATTAATTTGATTCATATTTTTTTATTTTTAATGACTACAATTAAGTTATTTAGTATAATTTAATTCATTTATGACTATGATAATTAGATGATATATGAATAAATCATTTTACAATGCATAATTTAAAATTAAAAGATAAATAAATCGTATTATAATATATAACACTATTGTATATATTTATATGTTATGTGTCATTCATATATTATTATTTTATTACAAATTGCCAAATCATATTATGATATATATTGTTAAAACTACCCTAGAGAGAATGTGATATAAAGAGAGAAAGTTTTTTTATTCATACATTGAGTACAAAAACCAGAAGTTTCACTAAGACTTTGTGAATCTTGTGAAATTTATATTCAGAGACTACAAAACATATTTTTTTAAAGTTTTTTAATAATGATTAAATAGTATTTATTTAATTTTAACTACAATTTAATTATTTATATATTATTTAATTATTAAATTTATTCTCTATTTTATAAATTATTATTTTATTATTCATCTATTATGAGCTATGCCTTTTCACTCTTTTTCTTCTTCGACCCCATTTCTTCTCTCACAATCAGTCTCTTTTCGTCCTCCCTCTATTCTGCTCCTCCACCATGGCCGCCGCCTGAAAAAACCAATTCGGTTGCGTGTGACTAAAATTTAACAATTGTCATTAGTCCACTATCAACACCACCATAAACACTTAAAAAAATAAAACGGGGAGCTAAAATCTAAAAACGTGTTCTCCTTTCCATCTATTTTAAAAGATGTTAGAATAAATTTTATTTGCTATTATAAAGAAGTTTTGAACTAAATTGATATTTTGTATTGTTTTTGTTTATCAATATAAATAATTGATTGTTTTAGCATGGCATCTTTTTTTTTCTTGAAATGTTATAATCATGCAAAAACAATATATCCAATTTGTATATATAAAATTTTGTTTAATTAATTATGACAATCTTCATCATATATTAAAAGTATATAGATATTATTTGAAGTATAATTTTTATTAAAACGGTTCAATTAGTCACGATTAAATAATAATAAAAGTTACAAATTTTTGAAACAAAAATTAAAAATTTCATGTTAATCATAACAAATAACAAAAAGACACTTAAATAGTGGTTGTTTGCTCTTCTTCCTTGTTGGCTCATCATTCACTTTGCTGTGAATTCGTCGTTGCTGTATTTTTCTTTTTCAATTATTTGCCTTCACACACTCCTTCATTTTTGTTCTCTATTCCTATTATTTCTTGAATTTTTTTAAAAAATTCTCTTTTTTTTTTTACTTTGTTAAAGTGTGGGTGCTTGAAATAAAACTTCAATTCTTTAGAGAATTTTATTTCAAGGGTTAATCAATGCAAAATAAATTACTCTAAAAAATGCTAGGAAATTAAAAAAAAATTTAAGTAAGGATTACAAATTTGACAAAATATTTGTATGACATAGTTGTTGAAACAATAAATAAAAGTGACATTACTTCATCATTAAAATATAAGTTTTTTAAACTGTATATATATAGTATCATACCAATCGATTGAATGCATAAAAGACTTTAATCATTTACAAATTTCAATCAATTGAATATGAAAAAGACCCTTAATCACGTACAAAATTCAATAGATTGTTATAAAACTAATCGATTGCATTTCGAGAAAACTCATTCTTCACTAGATTGTGTTACCATGCCAATCGATTGAATAAGAAAATACGCGTTGATTCGTATTGTCAAAATATTTATGAAGGTCACCACTAATAGAAGATCTATCTCGTTGTTGTTTTTTTTCTAATTATTAATAAATATGATAGATGAATAATAAAATAAAGGATAGATCTAATAATTAAATAATATATAAAAGATTAAGTTGTAGTTAAAATTAAGGGTAAATTATATTTTTTGTCCCTGAAGTTTGGCAAAAGTTTAAAAAATACTCTTAAGTTTTATTTTGTTTCAATTTTGTCTCATAAATTTTCAATTTGCATCAAATATACTTAGATTTTCATAAAATTTAAAACTAATATAACAATAATGCATGAAAATTATGCTTAGATTTGCTTGTCTTGTTGAATTAGTCTTAAATTTTATGAAAAATTAGTTATCAAGAATATATTTGATGCAAATTGAAAATTTTTTGGACAAAATTAAAACAAAATAAAACTTAAGAATATTTTTAAAATTTTTGTCAAACTTTAGGAATAAAAAATATACTTTACCCTAAAATTAAATAAAAATTATTTAGTAATTATTAAAAAACTTAATGAACATGTTTCGTTTCTGAGATCATCTAATGGTCCAAATCTAAGATAGTCGAATTTTATTCCAACTGAATTGTTCAATGTGTTATCTTCTATTTAGAGATAAATAATCTAGTTCATGATCATCGTTAGACATAAACGAATCTCTATCAATAACAACAATACCATTCAAATTTTAAACTAAAGAAATTTAGAAATTCGATTCAAAAAGACATTTAAATGCATTAATTTATCTATTTTAGTATTTGTAGAAAAAAAATTAAGTTAGATATATATAAAATGAAATTTAAAATTTAAAATTTAAAATTTTAATTAATTAAAAAAAATTCAAACCATATTTTTTACAAATTAAATATTACATATGTTGTTTCAAAAACAAAAAAAATATTAGATCTATAGGCGTAATAGAATAATACTAATTATCGCTATCAACTTCGGTTGTTTTTTAATTAAAAATGGTATATGAAAACAATATAGATAGATAAGTAAATTGGTGCATCGGATACACAGTAGTAGATAATCTGGCTCATGATCATAGTTAAACAGAAACGAATCTCTAACAATAACAACAATACCATTTAAATTTTAAACTAAAAAAATTTAAAAATTCAGTTCAAAAAGAAATTCAATTTAATATTTTTAAATTTTATATTTTAAATGCATTAGTTTATCTTTTCAGCGTTTGTTTGAAAGGAAAATCCAATAATGTAAAATAATTTCCGATCTTATCTAAAAGTTTGAGCTAAATGATATAAGATATATGATTAAATTCACGTAAAAACAAAATTAAAAAAATACCCCCACCCATAATCTCCTTCTCCACTTAACACTTTTCTGTCGGCTATTAAATTCCACCCCTGCACCCTGCATCTGCATCTGCATCTGCATCTCTCTCCTTCCAACGAAATCCCACGCATTCCTCTCTCTCTCCCTCCCTCTCTCTCTCTCTCTCTCTCTCACATCACTGATCTGACTCTCGATCTGTTCGTTTCGCACCGACGCCTGATCCGCATTCCTCTGAATTCCGTAAGTGAATCTCACCTCCCTATATTCCGTTTGATCTCGATTACGTTTCTATTGATCCATCACAGTGACGCTATTTTCCGTAATTTGGATCCTACAATGTTTCAATTTTGATGTCATTGTTTCGAAATCTATTTTTATTTTCTTGTGCAGCAACAACATGACGGAGGAGGAGGTGGTGAACGTGCGCGGCGGCGAAATCTCCGATTCCAGCGACGGCGATCGGCACAATATCAAGGTTAAGTACTGCAATGGCGATGCTGCTCACGAGAACGGTAGTGTCGCTGGCGACGGCGACGGGGCCGTCGTCTCCGGGAATGGCGGCGGTGATTCCGGTGCCTCGGATCTCATCGTCGTGGTAGAGGACAAGGTGGAAGGAAAGGCTCTTGGTGAGTCTGATGTGACGGTTTCTGAGGCTTCTCCTGTAGCTGAATGCGAGTGCGAAGAAGCGGTTAATAAGGAGGAGGAGAATGATTTGGAAGAGAAAACGGAAATTAGTAATGGAACAATCCCTGTCGGTTGGGGCGGTCAAAATGACGAGGGATCTGTTGTCGTTTTGGAAGACAATGCGAAGGAGGTTAATGAGACAATAACTTGCGATCATGAATTGGCTGTTCAAAACGGTGCGAAGAGCGAGATTCGCGATGGCGTTGATGAAGTCAACGGTGCTGATGCGAATGGAATTCAGCAAAACGGTGAGATTCACGGCGACGAGAAAAAGGAACCTGTGACCGTTGTAGAAGTAGATCGTACTGATGGGAACAATGGTAGTCACAGCGAATTGGAAAGTGTGGCTGTTGAAAACTGTGTGGTGAATAAGGAAGTTTCAGTTACTATGGATGTGAATGAGTTTGCTGATAAAGATGGTGAAAGCAAATCAGCGGAGAAGGCGCAGCTGGAGGCTGTTGATTCAGGTGGTGGAATTGAGGAAGGTGGAGGGAGTGTGTTGGAAGGAACAACTGAATCTACCTCTGATGCTGTTTCAGATGAGAAGGCTGTTGCACAGGAAGTAACAGATCGTGAATTCACGAATGTCGTTAACGGAGATGATCAAAATGGTTCTGCAGAAACTGAGAAGGATGAGATTCCTATTGGCATTGATGGAGTGCATGTTTCTGTAGATGTGAAGGAATGTGCTGGTGAAGATGCTCACACCGGTTCGGATGTGGAGAAGTCTGAGGCTGAGGCTGTAACTGATTCAAATAATGTGGATAAGAGTGTTGCTGGAGGTGATGTTCAAAACGGTTCAGCTGAGCAGGAATTGAGCAATGGGGTTCATGTTGAAGGTGGGTCTGGCTGCGAATTTGAGAAGCCTGAGGAGGAATCAGGAGAAGAACTGGTTGACAAAGTAGAAGACTCATCGGCCTTGAACAATTCAAATATATCTGGACATGGTATTGTTGTGCCTGAGGCTAATGCCAATGTGATGGAGAGTGAAGCTGAACCTTCAAAGATTGCAATGGAGAGTGATCCTGAGCCTTCAAATCTTGTTGTTGAGAGAGAAGCCGAACCTTCAAATGCTGCAGTTGAGAGTGAACCTGAGCCTTCAATCATTGCAGTTGAGAGTGATGCTGAACCTTCAAACGTTCCACTGCAGAGTGAACCTGAGCCATTGACCACTTTGGTCGAGCGTGAAGGTGAGCCTTCAAAAATTGTAGCTGATGGTGAACCTGAGCCTTCAAACACTCTGGTGGAGAATGAAGCTGAGCCTACGAAGGTTGCTGCTGAGAGTGAAGCTGAACCTACGAAGGTTGCCGCTGAGAGTGAAGCTGAACCTACGAAGGTTGCCGCTGAGAGTGAAGCTGAGCCTACGAAGGTTGCTGAGAGTGAAGCTGAGCCTACGAAGGTTGCTGCTGAGAGTGAAGCTGAGCCTACGAAGGTTGCCGCCGAGAGTGAAGCTGAACCTACGAAGGTTGCTGCCGAGAGTGAAGCTGAACCTACGAAGGTTGCTGCTGAGAGTGAAGCTGAGCCTACGAAGGTTGCTGCTGAGAGTGAAGTTGACTCTACAAAGATTGCAGTTGAGAGTGAAGCTGAGCCTTCAAACTTCACAGTTGAGAGTAAAGCTGAGCCTTCAGATGTTGCAATTGGGAGTGAAGCTGAGCCTTCAAAGATTGCCGTGGAGAGTGAAGCTGAACCTGAAGCTGAACCTTCAGCTGAAGGTGTACTTTGTGTCGAACGTGAAGCTGGCAATGTTGGAGATGAAGAGACAAAACTAACTGAAGAAGGATCTAATACTGATGCTGTGGATGTACAAAATATGGGATCAGAGGTAGTGAAAAGGCCATTTTACTATTTGATCAGGATACCAAGATACGATGATGATGAAAATATAAAAGAACAGATAAAGATTGCTATCCAACAAGTAGAAGAGAAGACTAGGATTCGGGATGAAATTCGATCCGAAAGCCAGAATAAAAAGGTCAGTCACAAGGGCAGTAAATTTATGTTATTTGATAATAATAATAATAATAATAATAAGAACAAAGAAAACCTTTTCAATTATTTGAGGCCAATGTTTGATGTTTTACAACTTTTGCATGACGATGTGATCAGGCCACATGTAAGGAGTACAATCAAGAATTTAGAGCTGCAATAACAGCAGAAAGGGCTGCTCGGGACACACTCAAATCCAAACGCCAAGAAATGGATTTGGTTCAAGCCACAATGAACAGATTAAACAATGCAATTTCTGTTGGGGATATAGATGGCAAGGTATGCTACCAATTTTTCTTC
This sequence comes from Arachis ipaensis, assembly GCF_059453495.1. Classification (NCBI taxonomy): domain Eukaryota; kingdom Viridiplantae; phylum Streptophyta; class Magnoliopsida; order Fabales; family Fabaceae; genus Arachis; species Arachis ipaensis. The sequence goes on along the minus strand of NC_142435.1, from coordinate 149,612,016 downwards.
TGGAGATATTTATAAGAACTTGAGTCTTTTGCCAGTCTTATGTTTGTTTAATTTTCTGATATTTAAACTTGTTGGCAGATAAGAAACATGGAACACATGATTGAGCATGAAACACTCCCTCTAAAAGAGGAAAAGCAATTGATACGTCAGATCAAACAATTGAAGCAGAATCGGGAGGAGCTGTCTTCTAGTATGGCGAAGCAGGATCAATCACAGAAATCTCTAGACGACAAGGAAAATATTGAAGAGAGCTCAAAGGTAATAATACATTCGGACTGCTATTACGTTTTCATGAATTGACTACCTTATTCTTTAGTCTATGAAAATGAAGTGATATCATTATTTTGATGTTTGCAGAAATTACAACTTTTGAAGAAGGAAATAGAATTGCTTAGAAGTAATGTTCAGAAGGCAGAGGCAGCAACCAAAGCTGCAAAGAAGAAATATGAAGATGAATGCAACATATTGAATGAGATATCAACTCGGTTTAAGTTTGCTGATGACGTTCGCCAAGAAGCATATGCGAAATTACAGACTTTGAAGAAACAATTCCATTTGAAGGTACGTGCATCCTTTTCTTATCGTTTTCTTTGAGATAACAATTATATAAAAGGTATGTGTTGGTAAGACTAGAGAAAGTTGATTCTTGGATAGTTCTGTTTTAATTATTTAAACTTGGGACCTGCTTTAAGTAGTTTTTTATGAGTTTGAACTGAGCACTAAAAATACACTAAATGGCTTCTATTACTCATAACAGTGAAACAATAAAAATACATTCACTGGACTTCACTCTACTACTGTGTGGTTTGCTATTCTAGTACACAACTGATATCATCCTTGGTTGCTTGCCATTCGATTTGTTCATCAAATTGCACACACCTTTTTGTTTTCAATATTAATATATCATCCATGGGAATCCACTTCAGTTAGTATGGTGTCTGGAGAGGAACATTTGCAGATTTGTGTATATCAGATAAACTTTTTATTCTCTTTTTCATATTAAAGCCTCTCTAAAATAGTACTAGTATAATTGCTGTACAGGATATAATTTTTTTCAATTTTTCTTGTGCCCGTCAGTTGAGTGTAATGCTTTTCATCTGTACTGCAGAGCAAATACTTTTGGGAATACAAAAATGCTTCGAAGAAAGGGCAGGACCTAGCCGCAGAAGGGAAGAAAGAGGAACTGCAATGCTTCTGTATGGATCAGGTAATCTTTTCACCCAGACAGATTATCTGTTCTTTCTTGCAATCTTACTATTAGCCAGTAAATGTGACTTGAGCACTTACCAATAAACAATTTAGGTTGAGCGAATGATGGAGCTGTGGAACAAAAATGATGAGTTCAGAAGGGACTATGTACGGTGCAACACCAGGAGTACACTAAGGAGATTGCAAACCCTGGATGGCCGATCACTGGGTCCTGATGAAGAGCCACCAGTAATTCCGAGTTTCTTACCCGAAAGAGTATCCAAAGATAATTCTTCAGTCTCGCAATCAACTCTCGATCAAGAAAAGAAACCAACACCAGCAGAATCTGTTAATAAAAAGGCTGAATCAGCCCCAAAGGCAGTGGAACAAAAAACTGAAAAAAGTCAGACAACCAAAGCTAAAAAGGCTGCAAAAGCCACTCCTTTGGAGAAGTCAGTGGCTGCAATTCCTCGATGGGCAGATGAGCCTGAAGATATACCTGAAGAACCAGTGCGAACAAAGGAGGAAGAGGAGCAGATCTTAAAGGCCGAAATTGCAAGAAAGGAAGAGGAAGCAGCGAAGTTGAAGGAAAAGCGAAGGCTAGAGGAAATTGAGAAAGCTAAGGAGGCAATGCTTCGGAAACAGCGTAATGCTGAGAAAGCCCAACAAAGGGCTGCCTTAAAGGCACAAAAAGAAGCCGAACAGAAAGAAAAGGTAAATAGCATCAACATGATTTCAACTCTATAAAAAGCATATGTCGGTTGTTGTATAACTGTGCATTCTTTCTGATGCAGGAAAGGGAGAAGAGATTAAGGAAGAAGGAAAGAAGAAAGGCTGCTTCCACTGAAACAGCAGAAAACACAGAACAAGAACCTACTCCTATCTCTGAGACTGTAACAAGGAGTACGGAAGAATGTGTTCAGAGTGAAAAACCGGTTGAGGTAACAAGAAGATCACAATATACAAGGCAGAGCAAGGCAAAATCTATGCCGCTCCCTCTTCGCAACAGGGGAAAGAGGCGAATTCAGCCATGGATGTGGGCTGTGATCGCTGTTCTGGCTGTTGTTGCCTTGTTTTTCTTGGGGAATAACAGCTCTTTGAGATCTTGGCTCCAAGGTTCTGCTTATTGAGTATGATACAAAGTATAATCTACTTTTTATTTTACTTTATTTTTTAAACTAAGCATTACTAGACTACTAGGTGTTTGCCGGGGATGTTACCCTTATATTTATTACATTTACACTTTACATACATACGTATAGGAGCAATTCTTTCTTGCGCTTACATTTTTTTTTTACTCCGGTTAGTTTTGATTATTTTCTTTAGACCGAGATTTGTTTATTTGCGGGGTGATGTGATTTATATTGCTTATTGCTTTGTTGCTGTGACCATTATGGATATGGTAATAAATTATTATGATTGTGCCTTTTATATTCACTGTTATTCCTTTTTCTTTCTTAAAAGTGGTTTCTCTCTTCTGTATATTGATAAATCCTCTTTGATACATAAGTCGTCTTAAATAATCACAATTATTAGATAGAATAATATTACACATTCAAGTTTTTTTTTGTTAATCAAGTTGGTTTAATATAACAAATTAATTATGATTAGCATTATTTTAAGTTTTATTATTTAATTTGATTGGACTTGATTCATAAAAAGATTTGGATGTGTAACATTATTCATAATATAAGTAATATTGAATGACTTTTGTGAGCTGATTATTGGTTAAAGAAAAATTAGTTTCCCAGTAAATAAGGTTATTTGTAGTTTAGCAAGTGAATTTAGTCTACTTTGCATGCTTGTGATTTTAAAAGGGTATAAGAGGCTATGCCTATGCGCCTGCATTTATGATACCAAGTGGTAATCCCATAATTTGTTATGAGCTATGCCTATGCGCCTGCATGTGCATGGACTTAGCATGAAGGAACTACTTGTTCTTTTTAGTTTTTGCTCTGTACAAATTTATGGTCAAAATTCCTGACTTAGTTTTGGGTTAAGGAAAGTTTTCTTAAAAATGATAATTTGAATATTGTTATATGTAGAATTTGATGAGTTGTAATTCAAGTGAAGCTTTAAGTACTCTTGAGATAACTATATAGTTCTTGATAGTAATAATAATAATGTAACACGGTAATCCAACTAATCCCTGTGTGAATACTTAATAGATGACAGCTATAGACCTATAGTTATGAAGACAACTATTTTATGCGATATATCGAGTGTCAACCTAAACACATACATGCCACCTAATTATGAATAAGTAAACTAAATCTCTAACATAAATAAGTAAAGGGAAAGTATGAGAAATCAAATGGAATATTTGTACAATGTGTATGCTACCTAATTATTTTTTTTTCCCGCATCTTCTATTGCATATGTCAAAAATAGAAATACAGTTCTTGGCAATTGAAATCTAATCTTAGTATAAGCAACAGTTGACCAGAATAATAGTATAACAAAGAAAATATGTGGCAATCTCATTTGATTTCACTTATATCGCAAGTCAGTATCATCTCAATAATCTTCCACATTATGAAGCTTGTATTGCATTAATAATTCACATGTCTTCATAAACACATATAGCCTCCCATGTATCTTAATCACATCACATGTATGCATCACTCCCTCATTATTATTCCACTTATATATACATGGAAAAGTATAGGTATGTTCAACATATTGGATGATAAGCAACTTAACAATATGTCCATAATAGTATAATACTCCATATAGCTGATGGGTGCGTAATCTGCGTATCGAGTGGATCCATGACATCCGACCTCATCTTTTATTTTTTTCTTCCAAAGATACGTAATTATATTGCTTTGTAAAAATAAATACTCTGTCCATTATAATGACAAAGACAAAAGAAAAAGAAGATCTCCCACTTTGATAAACATTAAATATTAACAAAAAAAAATGTTAGGGCCAACAATTTTGGTATTTTGTAACTATTAATAGTGTTTTTAATAGTGTGAGATTACATCTAATGGTAAGAAATCACTCACTTTTATTTTGATGGTTAAGTGCTGGTCAAAAAACACCAAAATTACTGGTCCTCTATACTTTTCTAAAGAAAAATTAACAAAAAAGATTGGAGATTCACAAAAAATAATATTCTATCACTTGAGTCATTTTTTACTGGAGCTTTCTTGTTGTTTCCATAATTACTGTTGCCGCCAGCTTCTCACCTTCAAAGAGCTCCAAATTTTTCGCATTCCACAACTCTTAACACAAAGATGTAAGAAGAGTCATAGAAGATTGTCCTCTTTTGATGCCTCTACTTGCCGTATATCACCAGACTGCACACTCCATGGTTCCATATTTATCACCTTACTAAGCTCTTCACTAAACTTTCAAGCAACTTCTAGTGTCTTAAAGGTTTCAGGAATCTTCCAAAATTGGGCCCAACTATGGACATGGAGAGCATAGTCCTTGAAAAGCCATGAAAACCTCTCTCAATTCTCATAATATCTCATTCGATATCGATAAAGAATTAGAATTGATTGTGATCAATCTCCTTTACTCGAAACTCTTATGGTCTCTCCCAAATTGCTTTAAGTGTTCCATCCATGATTCGAGTTAAAAGTGATTTATTAGTAAAAAGTCTTTCAACCAGTAATGTAGTTGTGAATAATCTCCTTTGACAATTGTATTATATTATCACTCTTTTCATTCTTCAAAGGAACGGAATCAATTAAATTATCTCAACTTTCTGTCATGATTCACGGAAGTAATGCCAACAAAAAAATAGAAATGAAATTGAGGTATGTATAAAAAATATTTACTTTGACGACACAGAAATTCTATTAAATTAAAAATTCTAACAAAACATATTGACTCTTGATAGTACATATCCTATGAATTTAGAATCAATAATGACATTCGACTTCATCTAGTAGAATAAGATTTTATTATTGTCATTATTAAACTTTAAATTCAAAATTTTTGATAAAATTAATAGTAGGAGATCACACATTACTCCTTCAATTATTAAAAAAAAAAATATGAGAGAATCTATTTCTATTTCTTCCTCTTCAAAGGACTAGGACTCTAGAGATGAAGTTTCTAAAGTAGATTTATATCTTTCTTTAATTTTATAAAATTTATGTAGTATAATACATTGCATTGTTATATGTTCATATTAATAGGCAAGATTTGTTTACAGAATTGGTAATAAACGAATTTCGAATTCCATACAAATTTGAGTTCAATCATTTTTATTTACGGGTGTAAAATTATTTCAGTGAGGTATCAATAAATATTTTTATAAGTATTGAAAAAGTCTGAAAACAAATTCTATAATATAATTTGAGTTCAATTTTCCCTACCAATATAAGAAAATTTAAGCAAGTGATTGGTAAATACATTTAAATTTTTTTTATAAATACAAAGTATATATTTTTTATATATAAAATTTCTATAAATATACAATTATTATTGACTAAATACTAATAAAAAGTGAACACAATAGTAATTAAATGGCATCAATAATAGAGTTTGACTATACCTCATGCTGAGTCATACAATACAATGAGGTTTTTTTTCTGAAATAAAATAAAAAAATTTATTATTTACTTAAATTTTATTTTTTTATTTTAATTTTTTAAATAATTTTTTTGTGTACTTCTATATATTTTTGGATACCATGAGTCATGATAATAACTTAAAAATTTAAGTTTCGTGTATTTTGAAAATACTTAAAGTGAAATTCATGGGAGATGTGACGAACTTTTGCTAAATTCAAAAAAAAAATTGTATTAAGAGAATTAAAGTTAAAAAATTAAATTTAAATAAATAATAAAATTTTTTATTTTATTTCAGTAAAAATTCCAATACAATAATATTCGAAGGAAAAGTATAGGTAAAGAATTAAAATATTAAACAATGTAAACAATAGATATATCAGATGTTTATTTTATTAGTGTACGGATACTTATTTTAATATTAAAATTTAAAAAATTAATTTAGAGATGTAATATATTTTTATTTGATTAGTAGTTATTCATATTGTTCAACAAATTCATTGTCACCTAACATTCTCCATATCCGAATTGCTAATAAGTAATAAACTAAGAAGTAATAACGATTTTACCCCGCCACATAAGCCGACCAAAGTTGATGTAGTACAATAGTACAATAGGAATCTCTTTTTCAGAAATCGAAAGATGGAAGAAGTTCATGCACCTAGTGAGTAGTGACTAGTGTTCAATTACCATTCTTCAACTGAAACACGTGATCACCTTCTTAAATCTTTATGTACGGCATCCATCAGGCCCCTACCCTATGCCTATATAGGGCATGGAGGGGAAGCTTAGGTGTATCCTTGTAAATATAAAACCTTTAACATTATTATTTAGAATTTCTTATTTTTAATATTACAGTGACAGTGGTATTTTTTTAAAATGTGGATTGTTGAAGTGTTATACTCAAATGTGGAATCGTTTAACTAGAGAAGCAAAAATCAGATCGTCTAATTTATTAGAAGTACAGAAATTGGACCGTCCGATTTATAAGAGGTACACAAATTGGACCATCCGATTTGTGTTAAAAAAAATTAAAAAATTTGAGGTACAGAAATCGGACTTCTGATTTGTGTACTTTCCTAAATTTTAAAAACACAAAAAATTATAATATTAAAATATATCACCACTTCTACTTCCATAACAAAAAAATATATCCTATATTTATTTCTCTTAATATATGTAAATAATTAATTATGTGATTTGATCATTCAGAAAAAAATAATATTTATGTTGAAAAATATTATGATTTGTCTTGTGAATAAATAGGTTAGAACGGAAATATAATAGTGATAATAAATTAATAGGTGATAATACTTGTATAATTGATTATATTATCACTATGCATGTTTTTAAGAGTATTAAATATTTATCACATATATAAAAAATTGTTAACATACGTTAAAAATATAAAATATTTAAAATATTAGGAATAAAAATAAAAATAAAGTTGACCTAAATTTTGCAGACTAAGACATATTTTTATCCAAATAAAATATTATTAAAATTATTAAATTTAATTTAATTTTCAAATATTTCTAAACATATCTTCTATCTCTCGTTTTCTTTCCATTTGAGAGGAGAAAATATTTTGATATGAGAATCACACGTTATGTTCTTTCTCTTCGTTTCTTTTACTCTTACTTTTTATAATTTTCATTGAAAAATAATAATAAAACTTCCCAGCTATTACTATTTACTACCAATTTCGTGTAATTTTCTTGTTTAGGACTTCTGTCTAATCTAAGAAGCTAATACACGTATATTTAGCAAATAATTATTATGGATTCAAAAAAATATAATAAAAATGTGAGTAATTAAGTCTAGTTTTTTGATAAAAATATTTAAGCTTGTTTGATTTAAGAAAATAATTTTTAAAATATTTAGTTTTTATTTTCTAAATTCTATTACAATAATAAATAATACAATTATTTTCTAATTTCTCTCACAAAAAAAAAAGCGTGAGAATATATGGATGACGATAATTCATTTGGTTGGATGCGGCAAAAGCATTCCCATCCTAATCCTAAAAATCGTACATTTTCTCTTTTTTTTTTTTTTGTTTATTAAAGATAGGAGACTCGAATCCGCAAACTAGTATGAGGAGATTATGACATTTGAGCTAGAATTTATTGGTATATTTTTTCTTCTTTTTATTTTTATTTAATACAAAATAAAATTCGTATTTATTTATCTTTATATAAAGTTAATAATAAAAATTTATTAAATAATAATTTAATTAAATCTGTTAAATTATTTAAATTTTTTTTATTATTAATTTTACATAAAAATAATTACATATAAATTTTTGTTTGGTAAGATTAGACTTAGATGTGATGTTTTTGTTATATTATTCTTTTTTCATACGGATATACTTTTTCATCATAGTTTTTTCCTTTTAGAAACTAACTATACTTTGTCTATAGTAGTTTTTATAAACATTCACTTCTAATTAAACACTTAAGAGCAGGTCATTTTTAATTATAGTTTAGTTATTATACACTAATAATGTAAACTATTTAAATCATGCTTCTTTCTTTTAGTTCTCATCTCATTTTAAAAAATCCAAAAAAAAAAAGTTATTTAGACAAGCTAATATAAAGTTTGAAGTGTGGTTAAAATAGAACGAATTTATTCTTTTTTTTTAACATCATTTTGATGGTTCAATTTCACTTTAGACATAAAAATTTTAAAATTTTAGACTAGTAAAATGTGAAAATAGATTCTCTCAATTTTTTAAAAAATTGAAAAAGAAAAGTATAATCTCTCATTATTAATTTTATAAGTAAAATAAAAAATATAAAAAAAATAATAACAGATTAAACAATTAAAAGGATCATTCTCACAAAATGTCAATCACAGAGTCATATCTTAATAGTGAAAAAATTTAATGTAATAATAATTAATTAAACCAGGTGGTAAAATTTTGTGTTAGTAAAGTAAGTCAATGCTATCTTTGTTCTTAACTAATTGTTCATTTTACTTTTGTGGTTAGATACACTGAATTTTTTTCCAGTATATACTTACACAAATAAAAGTACCAGTAAATTAGTAAGGACTAAGGAGCAAAGTAAATCAATAAGCCTAGATGAGTACTTTTCATTTAAGAATAAGTGTTTATTTTTAAATTAACTGTTTACTTAATTGATCAATGTTTACATTTTTCTTTTCCTAGTTACACCCGTACGAATTCTATCCTAATCAATTGAACTTTTTTTTTTTAATATTGGGCCAAAGGTGGTGTTACCCACCAAAATGATCAAACAGGAAAATTTAACGTCGCTATGGGAACCGTCAAATACTGGAAGGAAAACGTCAACGCCGTTATGTGGAAAACGTCACTGACGTTTTGATCAAAACGTTATCGACGTTTTGTTGTGCATGATCAACACGTGGCAGATTTCTCTCTCTTCCCACACATTGATGAAAACGCCAACTCTCTTCTTCCTTCATTCTTTCTTCCTCAGCCCATAATATCCATAGTCTTCATTCTTTCTTCTTCATTTTGTTTACCCCACATCCCCACAACCAGAAAAAACGGCAGCCCCACATTCCCGCAGCAAGGAAAACGGCAACAGTTAAAGATAGAAAAAGGTTAGCATTTTAAATGTATTGTTAGTAGTTAGTTAGGATTAATTTTATTGTTTTGAAGTGAAAGTAAAAAAAAAACAGTATATAATATTTTTAAAATAATTTTTTGATTACGTAGATGAATAAATTAATTATTAGTTCTTGATTAGGAGTAGTTAAAAATATATTATCTTTGTTATAGTTATAATAATAGTAAATTGTTAGCGTATCGTTAATATATATTATTCGTTGAAGGTTAGTATTTTTTTTTTAACTTTAATTTTGTTTAATTAATTTTTTTAAAAAATAGAATTTTTATTAATTTTAGTTTGATTTTATATAATTTATGTGAGAAAAAGGTTGCTTTAGAATTTTTGTTTAGTTTTGTTTTAATTTTAACTTTTTTGAGAAACAGACGTTTTTAGTAATTTTAGTTATATTTTAAATAATTTATTCGAAAAAAATTTAATAATTTTAGTTTTATTTAAAATAATTGATTTCAAAACAGAATTATTTATTTAATTCGGATATAATTTTTTAGTGATTTAGGTTTTTAGGTTAAAATTTAACTAAAATATATAGCCTTAATTATTATCTAATGAGCCTGGGTTATTTTTTAAATTTTTTTTATATAAAATATTAGGTGTTTCAGTTTTTATTAGTTTAGATTTTTTGTTAATTTATATATGTAGTGCGTGAAGTTTTTAATAATAAAACTGAATATTTATTAATTATATATATATACCATTACGCTTTTTTATTTTATTTAATTATTGAAAAGCAAAATTATTGTTATTAAATTTTAGTATGTTTAGTAATTTTAGACATTTTTGCAATATATATTGAAAAATAATGATGAGATATTTAGATCGGATAATTAGTAATTTTTAGGATATGTATTTAGTAAATAGATTAAGAGTTATTATTATTATTGTTTTCAGTAAAAAAGAAAAAAAAATATAAGTAATTTTTTTTATATTATTTTAATGTAGCGTTAAAGACAAAAATGGGAAAACGTGACATCACACGTGCTGACGAGCATATATCAGAATATCTTCAACATCCTATATATGTAAGTAATTTTTGTGTTTACTGTTATGCTTAATAATTAATAATTCAATTAGTAATTATAAATTATTTGGATTTTTAGTAATTATTAATTATATTTGTTACTAAACCGAGTATTAGTTTGGTAATATTGACTAGTTCTGGTTAATGACGGTTAGTTATTATTTTTGTTATCAGGGTTCACGAAATTTGCACACTAGACACTTACACCAAATAGACTCATATGATGCTAGGGTGGAAGAACAACTCAGAGAGAGCGGATTCTATCATATATCTCAGATTGGAAGGATCATGTCTCACGGTCCAACTATAGACGCACTAGTTGAAAGGTGGCGGCCTGAGACGCACACATTTCATCTTCCACACGGCGAGTGCACGATTACGTTGGAGGACGTAGCCATGATTTTTGGACTCCGAACTCACGGCTTGCCAGTTACTGGATCAACTGACCACAGCACAAGTGGGTTAGAGAATGAGTGCATGACCCAATTTGGTATTGCTCCTGGCCCGAACGACCATAGAGGAAGCGGAGTCAAGCTAGCATGGTTTCGCACCCTAAAGCGGCGCCAACATTTGACTGACGCAGTAAGTAGGGAAATTTATGTAAAATGTCACATAATGTGTCTATTTGGAACAACCTTATTTAGTGACAAGTCTGGAATCAGTGTGCACTGGAAGTATTTGCCGTTGCTTCGTGACTTTTCTCAGATTCACAAATTTAGTTGGGGTTCAGCTTGCCTTGCACACATGTATCGATCCTTATGTCGGGCATCTAGGTATGACTGCAAGGACATTGATGGTCCTATGCCATTGCTCCTTGTATGGGCATGGTTACGAATGCCGTCAATAGGACCACTGCCGATGGATACTAGCTTTCCACTTGCTCGCAGGTAAAATTTAGCTAAGATGTGGATTTAGTGATTTTTTCTGTAGTAACTGATATTACGAATGACTTATGATTTAATTTGATGTGCTGAGTGGTTGATGGTTGAAATGATTTATGAACTGAGGGAACCCTTAAGGGTGGTTAAGTCCAGTTTTAGGGGAGGTTATGTCCAAATTTTTATAAAAATATGAGTTGTTGCAATATGCCAGGTGGAATGATTATCAATCAGCTATCGAGCAGTATAAAAATACGATGCACGAGGAATACATACCGACCCAGGCACCGCACTATTCGTTGACACAAATACTAGGGACATCGACACATGATGAGGAACAGTATAGGCATATTATTGATTGGGTTCAAGGTCCTGAGTCATCTCAATGGGTAGATAATTTATTCTCTACCCAAGACCCTGTACAGGTGCCGGTGCCTCAAGAGGGTCCTGGTCGATTATCTTTGGATGCAAGTCGTCCACCGCGGTCCTTTTCTGAGTACTCTATGCCGAGAAGCTCTGTTGATTCTGGTAGGAGTGTCCATAGGGGGATTGGATGTCGGCAGACTCCGACACGGATTTCTATGCCCGAAGAGGATGAGGAGGAGACTGACAATGTGGTTGAGGAGACTAGTGCAGGGGAGCATGAAGTCGATCAGCTCGGTTTAGTTCCTGATGCGGTTGATGAGGGCGGTACAAGTGATGAAATGGTTGACGAAGCTGGTGCAGGTAATTTGATTGTTATGCATTGAATGGGATTGATATTTATGTTTATGATACATTATTTAGTGATATAGTAATAATATTGTGTTAAATTATTTTTGGCTGTTGATTTAGGTTTGCTATTCACCCTATTGTTTCTTGATTAGGGTTAGTATTCATATTATTGATACATGAGTATTGACCAGGGCTAATTTTTGTTATCATTCAGGTGCCCTGGATAAGGGATATGACCTTAGGATTGACCCAGCTCGTAAAAGTGCCTCTAGATGGTCTCCGTCAACCATTAAAAAGAGGGTGAAGAAAGGATGTTCCAAAATGGCACGAAGCATGAAGAAAACTTTCTCTAAATGAACCATTGTAGTAATATTTATTATACATATGTAGAGAGACTATTGTTTAATGATAGTGCACAGTAGGGTTTAGATTGTTGTGAACATGGTTGATGAATTGTTGAGATTGAAAGAACCCTAAAGGGTGGTTAAGTCCATTTTTAGAAGAGGTTATGTCCGAATTTTTTTAAAAATGTAAGAGTTTAACTATTGAATTGTGTGAAATGTGACTTGAAAGAACCAAACTTCAACTGAATATCACCTAAACAAGTTAAATGGACAACACTAAAAAAGAGATTAAATCAATTACATGGATACAACTATAAATACGAGCAACTGAGTTAAATGGATACAACTAAATACAAGAGTAAATAACATAAATGGGACAATAAAAAATCAGCCAAGTTGACAACTACTCATTCGGAGCCGAACCACTAGCACTAGCTCCTCCACGATGCGGGCATCTACTTCGGCTGTGACCCTCACCACCACAAAGTCTACAACGCCTAGGACCACGTAAATCACGCATATCCATTTCATTCAAGAAGCGTGTTTTTTTAGGACGACCTTTGGCCACTCGCCTGAGGTGAGGATTTGGTATTAGTCGTGGTCCTTGATACACAGGCCATGTTGTTGGATTTCCTAGTGGTCTGAATCGGGTTCTATACACCTTTCGGATCTCTGCCATTGTATATACCTCATGCACATACTGCTTCCAATCTAGGCGCTGGTTTGCACAACAGGCAAATACATGGCGACAAGGAATTCGATCGACCTGAAACTCACCACAATCACAATGTCTTAGACGCAGATTTACTGCAAACTCTAAACCGCTGGGCATCTCCCGTACTTCAAAAACTTCTTTCTGCCTGTCAAATAAATTAACTTGGATATTTCCTGATGCCGTTTGGTTAGACTGGATTTTCTCAGTTGCATACTCGGAGAATAGATGACCTGCACTTATACGAGCCTCAGCCTCGGCCCTCTTCCTTGTGAACAAGGCATTAAGTCTGTAAAAAGTTGCCTTGACAAGGGCTGTCACAGGAAGATTACGTGCGCCTTTCAAAACTCCGTTAATGCACTCCACTAGGTTAGTGGTCATGTGTCCCCAGCGATGTCCCTCATCATATGCCAAGGCATATTGTGACCGAGGAATATTGTCGAGCCACTGCTTGTAAGCCACACCCCGCTCACAATATCTCTCGTAACGCATGTTGAATTCACGGACTGTTCTAGAATAGCCTGCCATAAGAGAACAACGGAATCCAGATAATACCATCAGTTTCTTGTTAACTTTTCACCGTCGGTCACAAACTGCATAAAATGTAAATAATTTATTTACCTATGTTGACAATCAGCTTCTGCATTCCTGGCGCTTTGAACCTTCTCAAGAAGTTAGAAGCTATGTGCCTGATGCAAAACATGTGAACAGCTCTCGGATATTGCCATGCTCCATCACTACGACCTACAGCTGAGATAATGGACTCGTGTCGATCAGAGATAAGACCAACACCATCTCGATTAACTACATGCGTTCGTAGATGGCTAAGAAAAAAGTGCCAAGCATCGGCGGTCTCACCCTCGACTATGGCAAATGCAAGAGGCACGATATTCCCATTTCCATCTTGTGATACTGCAACCAAGAGAGCCCCTTTATATTTTCCATACAAGTGTGTGCCGTCTACCTGTACCAGCGGCTTGCAGCTTCTGAATGCTTTAATACAAGGATAGAAAGCCCAAAAGACTCGCGTCAAAATCCTGAGATCCTCAACCAACTCATCCCCTCGGTAAGCATATGCAGTTTCGTACTCAACAGCTGCTGATGGTTCTTTTGCAACCATTGCTTCAAACCATGTCGGCAAAGCTTCATAAGAAGCTTCCCACCCACCAAATATTTTCTCAACTGCTTTTTGCTTGGCCAACCATGCTTTGCGATAACTTATTGTATAGTTGAACTTCGACTGCACTTCAGCAATTACAGATTTCACCTTCAGAGATGGGTCGGCTTCAACCAATGATTTTATCGCTTCTGCAATTGTACCAGAGTCCAGTTTGGCATGATCTTGAGAGATGGTAGATCTGATGCACGTGTGACTACCGTTATACCTCCTTATCACCCAACAATACTGTCTTTTTATAAGACTGACTCTGATAAGCCAATCACAACTTGTTCCATAATGTACGCATTTAGCATAAAATGTTGTCGGTTCAGATTCATACACCCTATAATCGACGCCCCTCTGAATGGTATACTCTTTAACTGCTGCAATCACAGCTTCCCTAGAGTTAAATTCCATTCCAACGACAAATTCACCATCTATGACAACAGTAGCAACTGCACGAATGATAAAACAAAATAATAATAATAATAATAATAATAATAATAATTTCTATAACATCCGTTAGATAATAATACTTATAATAATATTTATAATAATTAGTGTTAATTATAATAACAATAACGTACCTATACTAATAATAATTCAAATAATTCTTGTAACGCATAATAATAATAATAATAATAATAATAATAATAATAACCTCCGTTTCATAAAAAGACTAATAATAATAATAATAATAATAATAATAATAATAATAATAATAATAATTTCTATAACATCCGTTAGATAATAATATTAATAATAATATTTATAATAATTAGTGTTAATTATAATAACAATAACGTACCTATACTAATAATAATTCAAATAATTCTTGTAACGCATAATAATAATAATAATAATAATAATAATAATAATAATAATAATAACCTTCGTTTCATAAAAAGACTAATACTAATAATAATAATAATAATAATAATAATAATAATAATAATAATAATTTCTGTTTCATAAAAAGACTAATAATAATAATAATAATAATAATAATAATAATAATTTCTATAACATCTGTTAGATAATAATACTAATAATAATATTTATAATAATTAGTGTTAATTATAATAACAATAACGTACCTATACTAATAATAATTTAAATAATTCTTGTAACGCATAATAATAATAATAATAATAATAATAATAATAATAATAATCACCGTTAATAATAATAATAATAACCTTCCGTTTCATAAAAAGAGTAATGATAATTAGTAATAATAATAATAATAACAACATAACAATACTAATAATAATTCAAATATTCCTAACAACAATAATAATAATAATAATAATAATAATAATAATAAATTACCTCTACTGACATATTCAGGAAATTCTGGAACATGCATGGCATCAAGATTCAAAGTATGCATAAATGATGGTTCTCCCGAAGGATGTTGATCCACTAGTGCATTAGCAACATCTGCTACATCTTCCTCAACTGATATATCATCTTCTTCCACATCTTCAGTTGGACCAACAACTTCATAATTACCTTCAAACTCTTCATCACTTTCGGTATTATAACCCATCCAGTCTATATTGGGTTCCGGAAAATCAATATCTTCAATTTCTTCGAACTCAACATATAACTCGATAAGTGAGGCTCGTGCTCTAGTTTGATGGTAGGTCGAAAACATTCCTTGTATACTAGCTTCATCAGCCACGTGCATTACTTGAAATTGAACGAAACCACCAAATACTAACACAGGCTGCCTATATAAAATATTGGTCACTCTCTTCCGGCCTTGTTGACCTACACTCTGACAGAGTACACTCTTAAGTCCTTCATATGTTATTGAAAGAGGAACAATAATAACACATGGATTCTCACACAAAAAACTCACACCCTCATGTGTATCATACAAAACCTGACCATTGAAATATATTTTTAAACTAACATAACTCTCCATTTTATACACTTATTACATTTACCCACAACTTATTTCACTCAACAGATACAGAACAACTTCAATTGCTAAAGAATGAAGAACAGCTTCAGCAGCTAAAGAAGTAAGAACAAATTCAAATACTAAAGAAGAAAGAAGAAAGAGCTCTATGCTCTCTGGAAATTTGAAGGCAAATAATTTTGTATTGTTCACTTTCTACTCTACTCAAGGTGCTTCTCGCATAACACTAGCATACCTTATATAGCTAATTTTAAATTTTTTTATTCATACTTGTACTAAACGTCACCACCGTTTTGACCATTTCCAACGGTAAAATTTGTTTCAACACAAAACGTCACCACCGTTTTGACCATTTTCAACGGTAAAATTTGTTTCAACACAAAACGTCACCACCGTTTTCTATTTTTAAATTAAAAATTTTTTGCCTCCTCCACAAAACGGCAATGCCGTTTTCAGCTATGCTTTTTTTTTAAATTATTTATTTCTAACAAAACGGTAGTGCCGTGTTGGTTTTATTTATTAAAAAAATTTAAATTATGTACAAAACGTCTCCAACGTTTTGTATCTTCTGACAAAAAATTATTTTTCTCCCATAACAATGTTAAACTCACCTAAAGAAAAATATTAAAGAGAAACACACACCTTTTCACAATATTTAAAAAACTCAGCCTAATCAATTAGGAACTAAATAAATGATAAAAATAAATGAATGCTAAAGAAAATATTATTATACAAAAGTTATTTTATTTATAGTTTAATATACTTTAATTATTTTTTAAACAATATTATATGCATAATTTGATATATATATATAAGGAAGACTATTACAGGGCAATAAATTTTTGTAATTTATAATTATTAATTAGTCATTATTATTATTTTTAATAGTGTAAAATTATATTTAGGGTAAAATATTAAATTGGTTCCTTACGTTTGGACGTAATTCTGTTTTAATCCTTAAAGTTTAAAATATTCTATTTGAATCTAAAAGAGTTTCATTTAGTTTCAACGTAGTCCTACCATAAAGTCAAAATTAAATAATTAACAGAATATCTTACGTAGTACTCGATAATTTGGATAACAAGTATAAGCTCTAGAGGCATAAAATCAACCGTGGATGCATCAATACATTTATTTATCATTCTCCTTAGTTCTATAGAAAATATTATTTCATTTAAATCGTAAGAAAAATAATAAATAAATATATTGATATATCCACAGTTAATTTTGTTCCTCTGGAGTTTGTACTTGTTCTCTAAATTATCGATCTTGTTCTTGTACTATTGTCATGTAGGACATTCTATTAATTATTTAATTTTGACCTCACGGTGCGACATAAAACTTTGTTAGATTTAAATAGGACACTTTAAACCTTAAAAAACAAAATAAAATTATACCCAAACATAAGAGACCAACCAATTTAATATTTTATCCTTATATCTAATAATATATAATTACTCATTTTATTTTTTACTGATTAAATATTAAACAAAATTTAATAAAAATGTTGATCCCAAAATTTTTTCATATAAAAATATTATTTTTATATTAATCATATTTTTTATTCACACAATATCCTCTAATTTGATATTTAATGAGAATTTGACGGTATTAAAGATCTGTTCTAATATTTAAATAAATAAATTGATAATAAATTTAAATTATAACAATCATTGAACAAATAAAAAATATTATATGGTTAAATAATTTTAATAATTTTTTTACTATAGATAAAAGACTCGAATCCGCAACCTCTTAATTGAATATGATCAGTGGCGGAGCTTAGTTCAGACAAGGAGGGGCCATGGCCCCCCAAACTTTTTATAAAAAATTTAGTAGTACTTTTTCAGAAGATAAAAAATAGTTCAATTGACTTAAATACTTTACTATGACTTAAAGTATCTAATAAATTCAATAAACAACACTCTCTCTATCTTTAAGTTCAAATATAAAAAATAGATATTTTTATTTATTTAATTTAATATTATTTTATATTTTACTATTTATTTAATTTAATTTTTTATATAATAAAAAATAATAGAATATTTAATAAGTATTAATATTATTGTATTTGTATAAATTGATAAAAAAATTTAATAAATATTATAAATTTTAATATTTGTCCTTCTAACTTCTTCTTTACATATTTTACAAATTTTTATATAAAATAATAATAAAAAATCAAAGAATTGATACATTTTTTAAGAGAAAGACTAATATTTAAGAAGGAGAACATATAACTTTTACAATATCAACACCTGTAGATAGTTCTTCTACTTTAATGAATCACAAAGAAAGTGAGATATAACTTTCAAAAGTTCAAAAAATTACATCTGATGACTTTAACTGACGCATGAGCAAGTAGAGTTAGTAGGTTAATTATATTAGTTAATTGTAATAAGGGAATATAAGTCCCATATTGTTTAGGATAGTGAACTTTGTGTTATATTTTAGTCCCACATCGTCCGAGTCATGAAGGCTTTTCCTTCCCCTACTAGTATAAATAACTCATGTACCTTTTATTTATGAAATTGAGTTGAAGTTGATTTTCGAATATGAAATAAGCTGTGTGTTTATTTTTCTCTAGACTCTTTGAGAGTAAGAGGTGCATCCTTGGCTTGGCCGACCAATGTGAGTTTATGGCTATTTTCACCATAGTGGGGTTACTAACCTCGCCAAGATTGGTGAATCTAAACTATGTCACCATAGTGGGGTTGTTAACCTCGCTAAGATTGGTATTCCAAGCGACGTTAACCTCGCCAAGATTGGTATCCCAAGCAACGTCCCGGCATCAGTTTGGTATCAGAGCAAGGTCGGTCCTTGTGGCCTTCACCTTGCTTTAGTGGAATTTTATTTGATTTGTGGGTGTAGGTTTTTGGCATGGATTTGCCAATGAAATCTTTTTGGTGTGGATAGTAGAGTTAGTAGGTTAATTATATTAGTTAATTGTAATAAGGGAATACAAGTCCCATATTGTTTAAGACAGTGAATTTTGTGTTATGAATTAATCCCACATCGTCCAAGTTATGAAGGCTTTTCCTTCTCCCACTAGTATAAATAACTCATGTACCTTTTATTTATGAAATAGAGTTGAAGTTGATTTTTGAATATGAAATAAGTTGTGTGCTTATTTTCCTCTAGGCTCTTTGAGAGTAAGAGGTGCATCCTTGGTTTGGCCAACTAAGATGGGTTTATGGCTATTTTCACCATAGTGTGGTTGTTAACCTCGCCAAGATTGGTGAATCTAAACTATGTCACCATAGTGGGGTTAACAACCTCGCCAAGATTGGTGATCCAAGCGACGTCCTGGCGTCATTAACCTTAACTTTTTGGAACGAGATCTTGAAAAACGGCTTTAAATTTGGCAATATCACCCAAACCAGAGAGATGAGATTAGACGAGCTTATCTTAAATGAGGTTCATATTAAAAATATTTTGACAATTATTTTCTATCTGGCCCCCCCCAAAATTTTGTTTCAAGTTCCGCCACTGAATATGAAGAGACTATACCATTTGAAGTATAACTCATTGCCAAATAATTTAAGAATTAATAACAAAAAGTTTTAATTGAAGAAGAATAAAAAAAATTAGATAAAATTTAACTAAAAAAAGAATTCGTTTACGTAACGTTTTTGAAAAGAATATATATGAATAATATATCCCAAAGTAACGCAAATATAGTTTAAGAGTGGATTTAGCAAATTAATATTAGAGAATTTAGTAATTAAATTTAGTGAGGAAAGTAAAAGCATGAGAGTCACAGCAGCAGCAGTAGTAGTACGGAAAATGGAATGACTGAGCAGTGGGGACTGCGAACCTCCTTGGATTCTTCCTGCGCCCCAATGGTCGGCTCGGCCCCTTAAACCCTAATTACCAATTACCCCCCTCATTCTTCCTCTTATTTACACTTTCTGCCACTCCCCCCCAACCCAACAGGGTGTCTCTTTGATGCAAGTTGAGTACAGCAAGCAACTTCTCTCTTTGAACACAAAATGCATCTTACTCCTCTTTTTCTCAGATCCCTTCTCTTCTTCTCTTCTGTTGCCAAATTCACCTAACTTCATCTAATTCTATACCATCCATCCTCGGATTCATTTATTTCTTCAGACATGTGATGCTGACTTTGTCTTCTTCAATTTTATACAATTAATTGGAAAACCCTATTGTTTTTGTTGGTTATAGTTTTATTTTGAAGATTTTGAAGATGGAGAAGGTGGCTCCTCCGATCTTTATGCACCAAGCACTTCAAAGTCGGTTCTGTGATGTACCGATGACTACTACCGCCACCACGAAGAAGCGCGATCTGTCGTACGACGTCGATAAGAGCAGCTCCAACGGTAATTGGAATCCAAACGCGTGGAGCTGGGACAGTGTCAGGTTTATCGGGAAGCCAGTACCGCAGCAAAACGGTGTCGTTTCAGTTGA
This sequence comes from Arachis ipaensis, assembly GCF_059453495.1. Taxonomy (NCBI): domain Eukaryota; kingdom Viridiplantae; phylum Streptophyta; class Magnoliopsida; order Fabales; family Fabaceae; genus Arachis; species Arachis ipaensis. The sequence goes on along the minus strand of NC_142435.1, from coordinate 149,591,499 downwards.
GGAAGAAACGCTGCGTTTAAATCTCGGTAGCAGTGGTGTTAGTGGCAGCGGCGGAAGCGTTGACCCGAGCGTGTCGCGGCCGAGTAAGAGAGTGCGTTCTGGTTCACCCACCGGAACGGCGTCGTATCCGATGTGCCAGGTGGATAACTGCAAGGAAGATCTGTCAAGTGCAAAAGACTATCATAGAAGGCACAAAGTGTGTGAGCTTCATAGCAAAGCCTCGAAGGCCCCCCTTGGGAACCAAATGCAAAGGTTCTGCCAGCAGTGTAGCAGGTGTTAATTGATTTACCCTAGTCAATTCTTTTGAATTGCCTTAATTTTGTGATGAATTGTTTGATGAATTTACAATCATAGCATAAGTTTCTACAATTGATGGATGTTGATGTAATAGTACCAAATCTCCTTTTTTTTTCAAGAAGGGAAGAAATCTTTAGTTGAAATGACTAAGCATTTTATAGTTTTTTGGTTATACTTTTGTTTTCAAAATTGATGGATGTTGAGTTTTTTTTTTTTTAATAACTGTTTTTGCCATGATAGTGTTGAATTTCATTCCTTTTAACTATTATTTGATGTTGTTTTACGTGCGTAGGTTTCACCCTTTGACGGAGTTTGATGAAGGGAAGCGAAGCTGTAGACGTAGACTGGCTGGGCACAACCGCCGGAGAAGAAAGACCCAACCGGAAGATGTCACGTCGCAGCCTGAGAGTGTGGCTACTGGAAATGCAGAAATCTTCAATTTATTGAGTGCCATAGCAAGTTCACAAGGTCAGAAGCCAAATGGTATTGTGTTTCTTATCCGTGCCATTAATCTAGCTATGTTTGTGGATGATAATGATCGTGTGTAGGAAAATTTGAGGAAAGAAACAATTAAGTTTTTTGTGATAATTATTCTGTGTAGGTAAGTTTGAGGACAGAAGCAAGATTGCGTCACAAGTTCCGGATAAAGACCAGCTTGTTCAGATTCTTAATCGGATACCGTTGCCAGCTGATCTTGCAGCAAAGTTGCTCAATGTTGGCGGTAAAGGTCAAATACAAACTTCATCTTATCATCATGACAAAGTGAACCAGAGCAATTCTGGTCCATTAACGAAGGACTTGCTTGCTGTTCTTTCAACCACTTTATCAGCATCTACTCCCAACTCTCAAAAGAGTAGCCAGAGTAGTGACAGTGAGAAGTCTAGGGCTAGTGCTGACCAAGTTGGTGAAAGTTTACAAATGAGACAATATCCACAAGAATTTGCTTCTGTTGGAGACGAAAGAAGTAGTGGCAGTTCGCAATCTCCAGTTGAAGATTCAGACTTCCCAGAAGTTCGAGTTAATTTGCCACTGCAACTCTTTAGTTCTTCTCCTGAAGTTGGCAACCCGCCAAAATTGACACCTTCGCAAAAGTATTTCTCTTCTGACAGCAGTAATCCTGTGGAAGAGAGGTCACCATCATCTTCCCCTGCTGTGGACAATCAATTCGATTTGCAAGGTGTGGCTAGAGGTCTCAAGGCTGACGGCGTTCCAAGCAGAAGAGAAGTAAATGCAAATAAAGAAGCTAGCCAAAGTCAAAGTTATAATATATCTCTTAATCTCTTTAATGCGCCAAATAGCAGAGTCCAGCCTAGCTCACTTCAAAGTGTTCCATTTCAAGCTGGATATGCATCTTCTGGTTCTGATCACTCACCTCCAAGTTTGAATTCAGATGCTCAGGTATTTCGTGATTTCCTTATTCCTGGTTTATATTTGACATCAATTTTGTAATTTTGTTTTATCTTGCCTATATCCAAGCAAGCTTAGGTAATTCATTTTTGTGAGTGATTTGATATTGTTGGGGTATGCCAACAGGATCGCACTGGGAGAATAATGTTCAAGCTATTTGACAAAGATCCTAGTCATTTCCCTGGAACACTGCGAACACAGGTAAAATGCTGTGCCAACATGTGTCCTCATGATGTTATTCTTATAATCTTATTGAATGTAAAAAGTTGCGCTTGGCAAAAATAATAGTGTTTACTAACTTCCCTTTTTTCTTTCCTAGATTTACAATTGGCTTTCTAATAGTCCATCAGATATGGAGAGCTACATTAGGCCGGGCTGCGTGGTACTGTCGCTTTATGCTTCAATGTCCTCTGCTGCCTGGGAGCAAGTAAGTGAACTGCTGTGATGCACGTGCATATATAGCTTTTATGTTTCTTCTTGCTGATTAATTGTTCATTGTGTTTTTTGCAGCTAGAAGAAAACTTCCTGCAACATGTCCATTCTTTAATTCAAAGCAATTCCGACTTTTGGAGAATTGGAAGGTTTCTGGTTCATTCTGGCAATCAGTTAGCATTACACAAAGATGGTGTGTACTAATCCATGACTGCAGACTTGAACCTTTTTATGCTTAAGATATGCTTTTTTGGCCTCTTTATCTCAATAGTTTTCTCTTTTTTTTAAAAAAAAAAATCAAACTTTAGAAGATCAAACGTGCCATTTTTCTCTAAATTTCCTTTATCTGAATTAGATCCATTTGAATTGAAAATCCAGGAAAAATTCACTTATGCAAGCCATGGAGAACTTGGAGGTCTCCTGAATTGATATCAGTGTCCCCTTTGGCAATTGTTAGTGGACAAGAAACCTCTTTTTCATTGAAGGGTAGAAACCTGTCAAATCCTGGCACCAAGTCAGTAGCACTTTCCCACATTCTATTTGTGTGATGCTTTATACCTCCTTCTGGTCCATTCTCCTGATATTCGTTCTAAATTTTGCAGGATTCATTGCACAGGTACTGGCGGTTACACGCCCATAAAAGTTGTTGAATCTGCATGTTATGGTATGACCTATGACAAGATAAAATTGAGTGGTATTAAAGTTCAGGATGCTTCTCCTGGTCTTTTGGGTCGCTGTTTTATCGAGGTAGAGTTCTTAATCATTTTTTTTTAACTACTATCCCTGTAGAGAATTCTATTTGCTTGCAGTACATGCATATTTTCCTGAAACTTTTGCCTGTGCAAAGTTTGTATCTAATAAATGCAACGTCATTCATGAACAGGTAGAAAATGGTTTCAAGGGTAGCAGTTTTCCAGTGATAATAGCTGATGCAACCATTTGTAAGGAATTGAGACCACTTGAATCTGAATTCGACAAGGAAGAAAATGCAAGTGATGCCATTTCAGATGAGCATGGATATGATCTTGGAAGACCAAGGTCAAGGGAGGAGACTCTACACTTCCTGAATGAGCTTGGGTGGTTATTCCAAAGAAAAAGGTTCTCATATACGGATTTGGTTCCAGATTATTCACTTGACAGATTCAGATTCATACTTACATTTTCTGTGGAAAGAAATTGCTGTATGCTAGTTAAAACACTCTTGGATATGTTGGTTCAAAAATACTTGGAAGGCCAATGGTCGTCAACGGCATCATTGGAGATGCTCAACGCAATCCAACTCCTGAATAGAGCGGTTAAAAGAAAGTATGTTAACATGGTTGATTTGCTCATTCAGTATGCTGTGCCTAGCAACAATGATGCATCCCGGAAGTACGTATTTCCGCCAAATGTTGCTGGCCCTGATGGTATTACGCCATTGCACTTGGCAGCATGCACATCGTCATCTGAGGGTGTAATTGACTCTTTGACAAATGATCCGCAGGAGGTAAATTTACCGGCTTTACTTTAGTAATAAGGTTTATATAGGAAACTCTCCATTTGGACGTCTTATTTAGTGCTAATTTCAGCACACTTTTCTCCACAAACGTGGATTACATTTCGGTGTCTTTATTTCTTGTAAACTTAAAACTTCGAAGTGAACACTGAAGTCATTCTTGCAGTATGTTCAACAAGCATAAAGAAGATGCATGTATAATTCCCTTTTATAAAGCACCTAATGATCAGTGTTTCTTGTGGTGGTGTAGATTGGGTTGAACAGCTGGGATTCTCTTCTAGATGCAAATGGGCAGACTCCGCATGCTTATGCCATGATGAGGAATAATCATTCTTATAATGTGCTGGTTGCTCGAAAACTCTCCAATAGAAGAAGAGGCCATGTTTCAGTAACAATTAATAGCGAGATAGAGCATTCATCAATGGACATCGAGCTTAAGCAAAGGCAAAGTGACCAAACCAAAAGAGGTCAGAATTCCTGCACTAAGTGTAGTGCAATGGCGGATGTTCGTTACAGCAGCAGAATCCCTGGTTCACGGAGCTTTGGTCACCACCGACCCTTTATTCATTCGATTCTAGCTATTGCCGCTGTATGTGTCTGTGTCTGTCTGTTCTTGCGAGGACACCCTTGGGTTGGCTCGGTTACGCCCTTCAATTGGGAGAAGTTGGATTATGGCACCATATAACTGCTATTGCTAGACAAGTTTGGCATAAAGGGAATCGGAGTCATCAACTAGGGGGTAACAAAAGAACCCAATGGTTGCTGTTTTCGTCGCAGGCGGAACTGCTTTTCTTGGGGAACGGGCATTGTATTGAGAGCCCAACATAAACACCTCACACATCGATATCGATCGATACAGAGCTGTTTGGAAGATCAAGGAGAAAGAAAGTGTGGCTGCCCTAGTGCCTTCTTTGCAGATTCTGACTTGAGATAAGGTCCTATTGGAATTTCAGAATTAAGGGTATCAATGTTCTCGAGTTAAAATAGTGTTGAACACTAATAAAAATCTCACAACATAGTCCCTTAGAAATCAAACTATATCATTCCACTTTTAGGGAAATCATTAGTGTTTTTAAGGATCATGCTGGAGATTTCATTTGTTAAGAAACTTATATGTCCAAAACTATTCTACTCCAGGATGAATTTGGTTGTTTACTCCATGTTCAAGTTGGAAGGTGGTGCATGGCTTCAAGAACAAAGCAGTTGACTTATGAGAGCAGTAAGGCCACAAGTACAGGGTATTATGATTAAGTGGCTGTGTAATTATGATGTTTCTGCTGACCATCTGTATGATGATGATGATGATGATTATTATTATTATTATTATTATTATTATTATTATTAAATTCATGGTTTCAGTTTCCTTTCCTTTCCTTTCTGCTATCATTTGCATGTGATTTTTTAATTATGATGTCTTTTTGACTTTTTTCCGTGGTCCTTTTCTTTATTAGTGTATGTCCAATTAAGATTACATTATATGCTCAATGGCTGAGGATTCTATTCTTAACCAGTGGCCATAATTTCATTTGCTTGGATATATTCATATATAGTACGGTACCACAATACATCATTGACAATTGTAGCTGCTGCTATTGCTGTGTACTTTATTATGTCTGTTATGGTCATATTTGAACAAATTGACATTTGATAATTCTAATTTAATTAAGGGTGTTTTTAATTATGTTGGTCTTGAATTAATATAATATAATGTTATTAAATCAATAATTGATACGTCATATGTGATAGCTACCACTGAAACCAAGTGTAGGTTTTAGTTATATAGAATATATGAAGCTGACATTGATTTATGAATTGTGCATCTATGACTAATTAATTCTTGTAATTAATATATCCATATAATTAAAATTCATAATTATGCAGATATTGTTGATGACTATATCCATATCCAGTTATCCACACACACACTACTTTTTTTTTTTCCTAATATATATATTTTTTATATAAAGAATATGTGCAAAGTTTATTATTCACCTTAATCAATAGATACCTAATGTTGAGTTATTAATAGTTGGTTCTGAAGCAGCTGTGGAACTTAATATGAGAGACACATGTCTACCACTCTAACCAAGAGGCAAAACCTAGATTCTATGTTAAAAGAAAAAATTTAAAATAAAAAATAAAAAATGCTAAAAAATGTTACTAAAAATCTCTTTCCAAATATAAATAATAATAGTATCAATAATTCAAAAATGTTAGGTATATGTACCGACGTACTTGTAGGGTGTAGCTGAATACAAAATACTGTGGCCAACTTGCATTATTTCTTGCGTCAAAATCGAAAGCACATGAATGATGAATTGAATGAATGGCTTTCGTTTTCATCAATTTATTGGCAATTTGGACCACATTCATTGATTGGGAGGTCTCGCTTATAACATACATATCCTAGGCGTGGAAGATAACACCACCAATAATATTTTATATCTTACATTAAATTATATTATTAAAATTTATAAATGTATATCCCTTTTAGCACTTTACTTTACCTTACCTTCCAACTTGTATCATCCGCCATGTCCACATCGTAATGTTTTTTTCTGTAACTTATGAATTGACACTTGGACTCTTAATAATGATCAAACGCGGCTATAAGAAACTACAAATTTGATATTGTTCACATTATTTTTGGGGTATTGATAGAGATTTTTAACAAAGTTTTGGAGTGAAATATCAAAACAATTTTGTGAGAAACACAGCTTCTTTTGAACCAACAATTAGCTATACCGAATGAGTAAGGACTGAGGCTTTAAATTATTAAAAGAATATTAGAGGATTATTAAATTTTATTATTTTGATTAGTTGTTAGTTAGTAATATTTAAAATATAGGCTAAAAATTTAGATTGTTAGACTAAAAATATTGAATTTATAGCTAAAAGTGCTGGTAAAAAATAATAGAGAAAATGATAAATAGATTTCTGCCCTTTTGTCTTGCAGACATTTTTGTCTCTGACTATTTGAAAATATTTTAAAATTTTTTTCTTTCTTAAAAGTTTAACAGATTAGTCCCTCTATGCAAATATCTTTGTCAGACCAACGAAAAAATCTAACGTGACTCCCGTTACGGGATGTAACGTGGCATCAGTGGCGGAACTTGAAACAAAATTTTGGGGGGGGCCAGATAGAAAATAATTGTCAAAATATTTTTAATATGAACCTCATTTAAGATAAGCTCGTCTAATCTCATCTCTCTGGTTTGGGTGATATTGCCAAATTTAAAGCCGTTTTTCAAGATCTCGTTCCAAAAAGTTAAGGTTAATGACGCCAGGACGTCGCTTGGATCACCAATCTTGGCGAGGTTGTTAACCCCACTATGGTGACATAGTTTAGATTCACCAATCTTGGCGAGGTTAACAACCACACTATGGTGAAAATAGCCATAAACCCATCTTAGTTGGCCAAACCAAGGATGCACCTCTTACTCTCAAAGAGCCTAGAGGAAAATAAGCACACAACTTATTTCATATTCAAAAATCAACTTCAACTCTATTTCATAAATAAAAGGTACATGAGTTATTTATACTAGTGGGAGAAGGAAAAGCCTTCATAACTTGGACGATGTGGGATTAATTCATAACACAAAATTCACTGTCTTAAACAATATGGGACTTGTATTCCCTTATTACAATTAACTAATATAATTAACCTACTAACTCTACTATCCACACCAAAAAGATTTCATTGGCAAATCCATGCCAAAAACCTACACCCACAAATCAAATAAAATTCCACTAAAGCAAGGTGAAGGCCACAAGGACCGACCTTGCTCTGATACCAAACTGATGCCGGGACGTTGCTTGGGATACCAATCTTGGCGAGGTTAACGTCGCTTGGAATACCAATCTTAGCGAGGTTAACAACCCCACTATGGTGACATAGTTTAGATTCACCAATCTTGGCGAGGTTAGTAACCCCACTATGGTGAAAATAGCCATAAACTCACATTGGTCGGCCAAGCCAAGGATGCACCTCTTACTCTCAAAGAGTCTAGAGAAAAATAAACACACAGCTTATTTCATATTCGAAAATCAACTTCAACTCAATTTCATAAATAAAAGGTACATGAGTTATTTATACTAGTAGGGGAAGGAAAAGCCTTCATGACTCGGACGATGTGGGACTAAAATATAACACAAAGTTCACTATCCTAAACAATATGGGACTTATATTCCCTTATTACAATTAACTAATATAATTAACCTACTAACTCTACTTGCTCATGCGTCAGTTAAAGTCATCAGATGTAATTTTTTGAACTTTTGAAAGTTATATCTCACTTTCTTTGTGATTCATTAAAGTAGAAGAACTATCTACAGGTGTTGATATTGTAAAAGTTATATGTTCTCCTTCTTAAATATTAGTCTTTCTCTTAAAAAATGTATCAATTCTTTGATTTTTTATTATTATTTTATATAAAAATTTGTAAAATATGTAAAGAAGAAGTTAGAAGGACAAATATTAAAATTTATAATATTTATTAAATTTTTTTATCAATTTATACAAATACAATAATATTAATACTTATTAAATATTCTATTATTTTTTATTATATAAAAAATTAAATTAAATAAATAGTAAAATATAAAATAATATTAAATTAAATAAATAAAAATATCTATTTTTTATATTTGAACTTAAAGATAGAGAGAGTGTTGTTTATTGAATTTATTAGATACTTTAAGTCATAGTAAAGTATTTAAGTCAATTGAACTATTTTTTATCTTCTGAAAAAGTACTACTAAATTTTTTATAAAAAGTTTGGGGGGCCATGGCCCCTCCTTGTCTGAACTAAGCTCCGCCACTGCGTGGCATATAAGTGGAAGAGTAGTTTTAAAAATTGGATAGATAAATCTCTCTCCTTCAAAACTACGTCATTTCGTATGGCAACCCTATTCATTAAATTGATTGCGTTTCTTTAATTTAGATTGTTAGTAACTTATTTGTCATTTTTTCAAAAATCAATATTTTTTTTATAATTAAAAAATTGAATTTTTATCAAATTATTATTATAAAGAAAAAAATATTGATTTTTTTTGTTAGATGGAAAAGATTAGTTTTTAATCTTTTTCCATACTCAGATTATCATGAAAGATCATATTACTTATATAATTATTTTAAAAAAAAAAATTAAATATTCAAACAAAAATATTAATTATGAAAGAATGAAAGATTATATTATTAACAAAAGTATTATCTTTTAGATAGATAGAGTATATCTAACAAAATGGTACTTCCTTAAATAAGTCTGTCAATAATCTAATTTTTCATATGTAATTTGTATTTCACTCAAAAAGATTTTTTTTTTTCAATCACTTTAGCCAATTCTTCTCCACTTTGAGTCATCACTTTCATGCCACCTGAAAAAACAAGATGGCATGCAATTATGAGACAAATATAAGTGTATGAAGCTAAATATATACAAATGCAACCTCCGAGAAATAATAGTCACATCATTCAAAACCTTAGGCAAAATGTTTTCTTCTCTAAGACACATTTGAAAATAGTGCTTCTGTCGTGCCTATTTATATTTGTCTAACTTATTAAAAGAAGATAAAAATTAATATTTAAATTAAAAATATAAAAATAAATATTTTTTTAATATTTAAAATTTACCATACAAAACAAGTTCGGCAAATTCGACACCAAAATTATAGACATCATAGAATTTGTCTTTGAAAATATCCTACTTAAGATACCATTAATTCTCCGCGTAGAAACTGTGCACCTAATTGGGTTAGAAATATCCCAAATGCCTTTCTAAGATCAGAGGAACTAACTGCCAAAGTTAAGCAAACTTTTTTGAAGATCACAGCTGTGCATATGGCTACTCAAATCCACCATTCCAGCCGTAAACTAAGCTTCTTTTCTTTTCTTTTTTTAATTAATATCTCAAGAACTTAATCTTATCTTAATATATTGGCACTTAAAATCTTTCACGTAATCTAATATTTAGCTATCCATAATTCCTTATCATACCATATGATACTTTAGATTTAGATTTTGTGGTAGACACAAGAGTCTACCTAAAAAGAATTTTATATTACATATCAAAATTTGAGTGAAAAAAAATTTAGAATTTGATTGCCGTTAATCTTTAAAAGAAAATTTTAGCAAAAGACAAATGAAGAAAAAATAAAAATTTATGTAAATTTTATGTAAATCTAAAAAAAAATTATTACATAAAAAAATATTAGAGATATAATTATTTATATATATATTTTTTATTATATAGTATTAGCATGATACTTCTATGTTCTAGCCGATATTAAAAAGCATATTACGGATTAATGTTGAAAGTACAATTTTTATTTTAGAATTCGATTAATGTTAAAATTATTGGCTAGTATCTATTTCCTGAAATGAGCATAGAATATGCGAAGGAATCAGTTACTTCATTCGAAGAAAGATACTTTATTTGAAAAATTAAAAGAACTATAAAACCTAGTATAATACATAAACTATTGATAATATTGAGCCTAAGCATAGGAAATTATAAGCCTGATAATATGGACAAAATTATGTTCCACTTTCTTTATTTTCCGTTTGATTCCAAATTTTGTGTTATTATTGAATTACTTTTTATTTTTCATTGATTCCAAAATTATATTATTCTATATATTTTTGGTCAACAGATTGGTTCTTTTTTTTTTTTTTAGTAATGCTATTGTGGATCAAAAGGTTGGCCCAATTAGAAATCGAGCAAAAACTTGGATCATGTTAAAATTTTCCCATTTGACCCATCAGTACTTATAGACAAAGATTATGTATAATTGGACTTAACCCAATTTCTTACCAAAAAAAGGACTAACCCAATTAATGGAACATAAAAATGGATAATAGACCAACCAAGGTCAATTGAGTGGTTAGGTCACTAGTTCGTTTAAATAAATGTTAATAATTCAAATTTTGTTGTATCTACAGAAATTTATTTACCAACAACAAATTTTTAAATATAGCTCTGATCCATGATGAATCAGTTCTTAATCTGCTAGACTAGAAGATACCATGAAAAAACGAAAAAAAAAAAAAGAAGTATAAATATAGAATAAGTATATTGTATTACTAATAAACTAAAATGTAAAATCGAAAAATGTCTTATTAGAACATCTCTTCTTTGATCAATTTCTTCTCATCGAATATCTTTCTACCCCAAATTACACACAAACCCCTAATATGAGTCATTCAATTTCAATCCTATTTTATATACCTTCTCTTGCTATACCTTTAAAGATAAATAAAACTAAATAAAACAAAAACAAACCAAACCTTTTATATCTTTAAAATGTTCTTATTGAAGCAGTTGTTAACATGGCAAATTAAATCAGAAAAGAATTGGCATACTGGTGATTGTTATGTCACACCCCTGATTGTTTTTATGTGATGAGGTTTTGAGTACTAAGATTTTGTTTTGGCCTTTATTTAGTATTCCTTGCCTTTTAGATTGGTAGTCTTTTTTATTTTTACAATCATTAATCATCTCTTATTTATCTCTTTTTAAAGTTATGTATTATTTATCAAAAAATATTAAGGGATTACTATTTTTTATATTTTAATCTTATATTTAAATAAATATTAGTTAACTCTATTTTTTTCACTTAATATTGGGCCCTAATATTTTTATTATCTAATTATCGGAAAGAAAAAGAAAAGGCTGACCAATGCTTACAATATTTATAACATAAATTTGTACAATAATATAATAATAACAAACACTTCAGCATAATAATAAAAATAATAGTAAAACAAAAATTACACAATGGAGAACAATTACTTGCCACCTTTTTTAGATCCCTTCCCCAACCCATATAAAATATTCATAAGAGAAGAAAAGCAAAGGTATAAATACTTGCACAAATCAATGATATACAATTCCTTATCGTTCCCAATACAATAATGGAACAATTTGTGATAATTAATTCAATGGAGCCATCTTAAGCATATTACCACTAACACTAATTCACCATACAATAATATATAATATTATATAGGGTAAATCATATTGACATTTTTCCAAAAACTAGGTGATATTAATTATATATGATCACAATCTTTAATTGAGTGAATACCCCACCCGGCCCTGACAATTACCTCAAAAGGACAACGAGACTTCTAAAAAAAAAAATACCCAATCGCTCTTGATCTTTTTTCTTTTTTGGGACTGATTAGCCCCTATGCCAAAAAAAAAAACAACATTGATTTTTTTTTTTTGCACAGGAGTTTCGTTGTCCTTTCGAAGTAATTGTCAGAGATCGGGTTGAGTTTTTTTTTGTCAAGGGCCTCGTTGTCTTTCGAGATAATTGTCAGGGCTGTTTTGGATTTTTCTCACTTTAATTTGTCAAATATGTATCTATTGATCACAATCTTCTTAATCCCAAATTTTATAATAAAAAAAGGTAATTAAAATACTAATCAAGTGCCATATATATATATAATCTTAGTATTTAGAAAATGTGGGGTGCAATATATATGACCTATTTTAAGGAAAATGAAAATAATTTACCCAAATATAATAATTAATTACTTAATTAGTGAGGCCTAGTTCTTGTGCTAGTAGTATTACTAGTATTGGAAGTGTGAGAATGATCATTGGCACTTCCTTTGGTAATGTTTTGAACAAGAACTTCTCCAACACCTTCTCCAATGCCTTCAACCAACCCACCAATGAATTCAATAACAACTTGTGAAGCAACTTTTGCAGCAGTGGCAATCATGCTGGGCTTTTCTGGGGGTTTTATACCATGGGCCTTGAGCCCATTAACCTTGCTCTTAGCACACCAAGCATGGATATAGTACTCACATTGAGGAGAAGTGCACTTATACACCCTACCTGACCTCTTCCTCTTGCACTCCCCACATATGAAGCCGGTGGAGTCTGCGGCCGAGGCGGTCGCGGCGGCCGGGAGGATCTTAAGGGTGTGTGGATGGGGTGGGTAGTCAATTTCAGTGTTGAGCATGGCACAGCATGGATGCATTTGATAGCCACATGCAGTGCATATGAATGCAAAGCCTTTGGTTGGTTTCCCACAAACATCACATTTTGATTTCACTTTTCCACTTTTAGCTGAAATTCATCATATACATATATGAGTAACTTTGATATGTATGTGTACTACAATTATTAAATAATTCTAAAACTAAGATTTAAGGGGAATGCTTCGACAAAGACGCGTAAAACGTCTTTTTGTAAAGACGCTTATATGTTGTATTATTATTGGATGTATTAATGAACCGGTTATTTTGAATTTCTTAATAAATTAGAATAAAATCGATTTTTTTTATAACAATAACAATAAATCCTATTTCTTTTTGGGGATCTAATTATATTTTTAAATTTTTAGGGATTTAAATAAGTGCAAAATAAAAAGTCAGAGATATATTTGTCTTTTTATCAAAAAATTTAAAGATATTCGATTTAGATTGTGTAATTCGATCGGATCAAATCGAGTATAATAATTATAATGCAGAAATTGGATTTATTATTGTTGCTATAATAAATCGATTTTGTTCTGATTTATTAAAAAATAAATTATTAACCAATTTAATAAAGATGTCCAATAATAAAATGACACATATAAATATTTAAAAAAAAAAAGATATTTTTGGTGTCTTTGTTAAAGATTTAATTATCTATATTAGTATTATATATGTTTAATAATATCTCATTTGGAAAAATTGGTGAAAATAAAAATTTGATCATGCATATTTTAAAGACACATAAATAATTTTTATATCTAACAAAACCATTTAACTCAGTGGAAAGGGTTAGATTGGACTTATTACAAAACCCCTACAATTTTAAAATATTCTATGAATATCAGAAATTAATTATTGTATATTTATATATATTTAAACAAATTTTACATGATTTTTAATAAAGTAATCAACTTCTAGAATAAAAAAAAAATTCAATAATGCAAAAGAATAAACTTTTGGTGAACACAATAAAATTATTCATTACTATATTTTTATTCGTACCTTTAATTTATTATATTATAAATATAAATTTAGTTTGATTAATATTATATTATTTATAAAATTTGTTTACAACTGTAAATACAATTTGTTATATATGTCTATAAATTTCGATTATATTTTTATTTTTATAAAATTTGATTATAAATATAATTCAATATTCAATATATATGATCATTCTATATTCCTATACAAGTGGCGAATTTCTAATATCTATATAACATGTGATATCTATATATGTATAATATCATAATATGGTTGAAAAAAGCTAAAAAATATTTTATTAAAAAAAAAGGAAGGAAAAGCTGAAAGTATATAATTATAAAGAAAATGTTATTTAAAAAAAAAATCATGACTAATTAAGAAAGTTATCTGAGCTGGAGAAGGAGAAGAAGGAAAAGCAAATATCCAAGCATATGCCATTCACTCCCCTTCCTTCTCTTTCTCTTTTATCTCAAATAATAGACATGACATAATTATATAAATAATATTAGCTAAAACATGTTTTTATGTGTATAGTTTAATTTTAATGCGTGTAAAACGTTTTATATAGTCATATAATCACATTTATTTTTTCGGATGACTATTCACGCAAAATAAAAAGTAGTTATTTTTATTGATATAACACTATATAATTAGGTGCCAATGAGTTATAGCTCAAATGACATAATCTTCTCATACTCAATTAAGAGGTTGCAGGTTCGAATCTCCTATCTTTGATAAAAAAAAACACTATATAATTAGATGCATGTATAAAATTAGTGAGTACATTAAAATTAAATTACATATATATATAGTCTCATCTGTTGAGTCATTAGGGTTAGTTTAATAGTAAAAATTTGGATAATATACACCAAGTTTTAATGTCAAATCTTAACACCATCATTAAAAAAAAAAGAAAAGAAAAAGAGGAGAAAGAGTAAGACCTGGTTTGGAATGGAACAAGATGGAGTGCTGAGAATGCAAGGGATGTGCCTTGAGAGCAGGAGGAGCAAAAGCACAGAAATCATGAAGCTGAAACTCACATTCTTGGCATACAAATCTCTTTCCACATCCATATTCCTTACATCCCACACACACAAACACCTCACCCATCTCCACCATTGACAAGCTGTGTTGTGGATGACTGAAGTGTATAATCTCTTGTCCAAATATTTGTTCCGGTGATGTTGGAAATTTCACCGGCGGCGGCGGCGGCGGCGATGCTTTCTTGGGGGTAAAATTGGAATATTGGTCAATAACATTAGGGGATGTCATCATGAATTGATGCTCTTGGATATTGGATGGTGCTTTTTGCAATTGGAACGTTCTTGTTTTCCTCATCATTGCTTGATTATTTTGGTTCATCATCATTTCTTTGTGTTCTCAATTGAAAACTGTGTCTTAATTTTTTGGTGCATGGGAATTGAGTAGGGGTAATGGAGAATATATATTGTGGTACCAAGAATATTGTTCCACACACTCTTCATGTCTTTTCATTGTTGAACCCAAATTCATATTTCAATAATTTCTAAAGTTGTTATAACTTCTAAAAAGGATTTGTTACTTTTGAAGGAAAAAAAAAAAAAAAAAAACAGAAGCAAAATTGGAAGATATAATTTGTAGAATTTATTCCTTTATTATTATTCCCACAAAAATTTATTTGACAAACTTTTATATTATTGAAATAGTATTATTATTGGTTATTATATTTCTTATATGGTTAAATAATATTTTTAATTTGCTATATATCTAGGGTATGTATTAATCATCTATTATTGTAGACTAGTTATTTTTTTAAATAGAAGTAATACAGTTGATTAAATATTTAGATAGAAAATATAATAAATTATTTCTGAATATCAAATATTTAAGCGTGATAATTTTAATTATAAAAGATATAAATTAACTAAATATTTATATTTTGTAGAAAATTTAATCTGTTACGGATATCGACGACGTGTTAGTTTATATATTTTATAATTAAAATTTTTAATGTTTAAATTTTTTATGGTAAAAATTAATAACTTAGTATTCTCAATGTTTAATTATTCTATTGGTCCTATAGTTTTGCAAAATTTTTAATTAGATCTGATGAGTTTGGAAAACTCTAAATTAATATTTGTGATGACTAAACATTATTAAAATAATTAATTACAAAATTATTAATTTGATTTTCATTTAACATATGTTAATTAATAATTTTGTGTTGCAGATTTTATATTTGGGCCGAAATGAAAAGAAGAGATCCCAAGCCCAATAAAATCAATATTCAGCCTTGATGTTAAAATTATTATGAGGATGGTGGCTGAAACAAGTGTTTTATTAAATGGGCTAGCAATTGTGATAAGAAGCCCAATTAAAGGTCTTGGTATGAGACCAAAAATGCTTGGTCCGAAATTAAAAGGAATTGGGGCACAATATTATTTTATTCACTTAACAAAAGAAATCCATTCCTTTGATTATGCACTGCATGCTCCAACGGAACTCCTTTACTCATCATGATGGATTTCAAAATTTATTAGAGTAAAGTTAATAAGTGCATGGGAAATATGAGAGAGAGTGTCATTGACATGATTGATGGCATTAACATTACACGCCACCCAGGGAAGTAAAAGCAAGCTATTTTCAATTAATGTGTTTAATCACTTTGAATTGCTTTTCTTCAGATTCTCTCTTCTCTCTCATCTCTTTCTTGCTTCCTCTTCAGTCACTTCAACAGAAATTATGGAAGCCATGGAAACTACTTTGAGCTATCAAAATGAAGAAAGAGCAAGCTACAAGACCATCACAATGATGGCAAGAAAACACAAAAAATATAGTGGCTGAGATTCTTATCACATATGGTAAGATATGGTGATGATATCTTAGCCTCTCCATACCAAAAATGGAGGAAGAAGATTCGGCCAGCTGGAGGAGATTCTTGAAGCATGGCTTGTCTTCGATTCTGCTCAACCACCACAGGAAGTAGCTAGAGTGGCGAAGTGATGGTTGAAGGCAGAGATTGAAGCAGATGAAGTCATCATCATCATGAAGCATCAAGGGCCAGAATTTCATCTTGGAGAGCAAGCCAAGGATGGAGAGCTCGGATTGATGAAGGGTGATGATCAAGAAAGGACTAGAGGTAATTGCATGTTGGTTAATGCATGGTTATCTCTTCTCTCTCTATGTGGCTGAACCGGATTTGTTGAAGGAGGAAGAAGTTGGTTCGGTTTTGGCTTCAAGTGTGGAGGCTTTCCTCTTCTTTAAAAAGGGGGAACAACCACTGTTTGAAGCAAGGAGAAAAATTGAGAGTGCAAGGCACAGAGTTCTCAGAGCTACCTGAGCTAACAGTTTTCTCTTCTCCTTCAATGTATTCAGTTTTGTATTTTTCTGTTTAATTTTGTCATGTCTTGAGTCTCATGGTAAAAGGCAAACAGTGAGGTTTGTAATGAAAAAGCCATAGAGCGGAAAGAGGCAGAGAGTGCAAAATTAAAAGAAAAAGCCATAGGTGTCTTAGAGTTCCTTTGTTCATCTATGTTGTGTTTCATGATTCTGTGGGAATCCCCTTGTAAGTTGGGTTAGCACTTTACAAGTTGTAATCTGTTTGATTATAGTGAAATTCCATCATTGTTGTGATGGAGACTGGATGTAGGCTGCACTGCACTTAGCAGCCGAACCAGGATATATCTTGGTGTGATTTTCTTCCTCTCCTACTTCATTTCTGTTTTCTATTGCACAGGAGCAAAAACCGAAAATGTCTCGTGCCAAGTGACGAGACAAAATGAAAATGTCTCGTGGCTAGGGACGAGCTAAAAACAGAAAAGTCTCCTCTGAATCCAGCAAGTGTTAGCAAGCGAAAAAGGGGCTAAGATTCAACCCCCCCCCCCTTCTCTTAGCCACTGAAACCATCAATTGGTATCAGAGCTTGGTCTCAAAGAGATCAAGCTTTGCAGCTTGGAGTAAAGATCCTCATGGCAGAAAACAGTGGCGCAAATGTGGTGTCTTATAATCTAACTGAAGGACAATCAAGCAACAGACCCCCTCTTTTCAATGGGAAAAACTATACCTATTGGAAGGAGAGGATGAAGATATTCGTACAAGCAGTGGATTACAGACTTTGGAAGATTATCCTCGAAGGGCCTAAATTTCCAACTACCACAAGTGCAGAAGGAGTTGTTTCTATCAAACCAGAAGCAAGATGGACCGAGGAAGATAGGAAGAAGGTGGAGTTAAATGCCAAGGCAATAAATCTGCTCAATTGTGCTATCAGCTTTGAGGAGTACCGACGGGTATCAAGATGCACAACGGCAAAGGAAATCTGGGACAAATTGCAAATCACCCATGAAGGAACCACCATTGTCAAGAAGACTCGGGCAGATATGCTAAACAGAGAATATGAAACGTTTGCAATGAAGGAAGGAGAGTCCATTGATGAACTCTTTGAACGTTTCAATGCTATCATTGTTGGCTTAGATGCTCTGGGAATTACACATTCTGATTCTGTGCTAGTGAGAAGAGTGTTGAGATGTCTCACAAAAGAGTGGGAGACTAAAGCTTTAATTATTTCTGAGAGTAGTAGCCTAGACTCCATAACACTTGATGATTTGAGAGGAAATCTTCTTGCTTTTGAAAATACCTATTTGAAAAAAAGATACAAAAAAGAAAGGAATTGCATTTTCTTCTGTGACTAACCCCCTGGATGATGAATCCAGTGATAACTCTTCTGAAAATGAGTTTGTTTTATTTGCAAAAAAATTCAGGAAAATGGCTAAGCTCAGAGGCAAAGGCAGCAGCACAAGGAAAGTGAAGAAAGACCTCAGCAAGGTAACTTGCTACAATTGCAAGGAAATGGGGCATTTCAAATCTGATTGTCCCAAGCTGAAGAAGGAGGAAAAGCCAAAAAGAGGAAAGAAGAAAGGACTGATGGCCACATGGGAAGACTTGGAGAATGATTCTGATGATGATGATGAAGAAACCGAGACCAAGTCACAAACATGTCTCATGGCAGACCACATAGATCAGGTAGTCTTTCATAACCCTAACACTGAAGATCTCCATCTTATGATAGACCACCTTTCTGAAAAAATAAGATGTTTTCTGCTGGAAAATCAAGAACTTGAACAGCAAATTACCATTCTTAAGGCCGAAAACAGTTTTCTAAAAGAAAAAGTGAGAGAGGCCGAAACTGCTTGTGATCTTGTTGAAGAAAATAAGCAGTTAAGAGCCCAAGTTAGGAGCTGTGAAAGTAACCATTGTGTTCTTGCATATGTGGACTGTTTTAAACAAAATGAAGAGTTGCTTAAAAAGGTTAAAAGACTTGAGGAAGACTTAGCCAAATTTACACAAAGTTCTGAAAGTTTAAATCACATCTTGGCTAGTCAAAAACCTCTTTATGATAAGGCTGGGTTGGGGTTTCATAAATCTGAAAATTCACATTTTGAAAATATTGCTTCATCTTCTAATGACATAAGATTTCAAGATCCCACCTACTTTAACAAAAAGGCAACTCCAAGATTTTGTAGACTATGCAATCGGAATGGACACTTTCCCATTCAATGCTTTTTCGGTGAAAGAATGGTTGGTAACAAGGTTTATAAAATTGTTTTTGATTACAATGGCTTAGGACATAGAAGATGGTTTAACGTAAAAGGATCCAAAAAGATTTGGATACCTAAGGTTACTTAAGCATTGTTTTGTAGGTGTGCCTAGCATCCCAAAGGAAAGAAAATGTGTGGTATATGGACAGCGGATGCTCTAGGCATATGACCGGAAAGGCAACCTTCTTCATAAAGCTTGATGACTATGATGGAGGACTTGTCACTTTCGGTGATGATGCAAAAGGAAAAATTGTGGCTGTTGGGAAAGTTGGTAAAAACTTTTCTTCTTGTATAAATGATGTTCTCCTTGTACATGGCTTGAAACATAATTTGCTTAGTGTTAGTCAACTTTGTGATTTGGGTTTTGAAGTTATCTTTAAGAAATCTGTTTGTTTAGTTGTGTGTGAAAAAACTGGGAATGTTCTTTTTGAAGCTAAAAGATGCAACAATGTGTATGGATTAACTCTTGAGGATTTAAAGGAACAAAATGTAACATGCTTCACATCTTTTGAATCTGAAAAATGGCTTTGGCATAGAAAGTTGGGACATGCTAGCATGTATCAAATCTCTAAGCTAGTTAAAAGAAATTTGGTTAGAGGGATTCCAAACATCAAGTTTGATAAGGATCTTACTTGTGACGCTTGTCAATTGGGCAAACAAGTAAAATCCTCTTTTAAATCAAAAGATGGAATATCAACCAAACGGCCATTGGAAATGTTACATATTGATCTTTTTGGTCCTACTAGAACTCAAAGTTTAGGAGGTAAACATTATGGTCTTGTGGTGGTAGATGATTACTCTAGATTTGGTTGGGTACTTTTCCTTGCTCATAAGAATGATGCCTTTTATGCTTTTTCCACCCTTTGTAAGAAAATTCAAAATGAAAAGGATTTGAAAATTGCCCATTTAAGAAGTGATCATGGAAGAGAATTTGAAAATCAAGATTTTGAAAAATTCTGTAATGACTTAGGGATCTCTCACAATTTTTCATGTCCTAGAACCCCCCAACAAAATGGAGTGGTTGAAAGAAGGAATAGAAGCCTTCAAGAAATGACTAGGGCTATGTTGTGTGAGAGTGAAATTCCTAAATTCTTATGGGCTGAAGCTGTGAACACAGCATGTTATATTTTGAATAGAACAATCATTAGAAAAGGGTTAAAGAAAACACCTTATGAGCTATGGAAAGGAACCCCTCCAAATCTTAAGTATTTTCATGTTTTTGGATGCAAATGTTTTGTGCTTAATAATAAAGAAAACCTTGGAAAGTTTGATCCAAAATCCTATGAAGGAATGTTTGTTGGATATTCCACCACAAGCAAGGCCTATAGAGTTTATCTCAAGGAGCATAGGACAATAGAGGAATCCATACATGTTACCTTTTGTGATTCTAACTTAATTCCCAGTATTGTGAAGGATATTGATTCAGATTGTGAAGAGGCTGCAACAAGTAAAGAAAATCCCAAATCTGTACAAAATGAAGAATCTGTCAGCCCGGTTTTATCTCGTCAGATTGTAGGAGAAACTTCCAATTTATCTCCTGAGCAGACACGAGAAACTGAAACAGTGAGACCACCAGAAGTTCATCAAAGTTCAACACCTGGCCGAAAACCTAGAGAATGGAAGTCTATGAGGGGTTATCCTCATGACTTCATCATTGGTGATCCCTCTCATGGTGTAACAACAAGATCCTCCACCAAAAGGCAAACCGAACCTAGCAACTTAGCTCTCTTGTCACAAATGGAGCCCAACAATGTCAAACAAGCTCTTGAAGATCCATCATGGGTCAAAGCCATGCAAGAGGAGCTAGCTCAATTTGACAAGAATGAGGTTTGGACATTAGTACCTTATTCGGATGGTATGAAGGTAACGGGTACTAAGTGGGTCTTTAAAAATAAACTTGGTGAGGATGGACAAGTTGTTCGTAACAAGGCTAGATTAGTGGCCCAAGGTTACGATCAAGAAGAGGGTATAGATTTTGATGAGTCTTTTGCTCCGGTAGCTAGAATGGAAGCAATTCGGTTGCTTCTTGCCTATGCCGCCCATAAAGGTTTCAAAATGTTTCAAATGGATGTTAAGTGTGCTTTCCTTAATGGCTTTATTGATAGAGAAGTGTATGTGGCACAACCCCCCGGTTTTGAACATAAAGAGTTTCCAAATCATGTTCTTAAATTATCTAAGGCTCTTTATGGGCTTAGACAAGCTCCAAGAGCTTGGTATGAAAGGCTTAGTGCCTTCTTGTTGGAAAATCAATTTCAAAGGGGTACCACCGACACTACTTTATTTATTAAAGCATCTAATGATGACATACTTCTTGTTCAAGTTTATGTTGATGACATTGTATTTGGATCGGCCAACATTTCTTTGTGTGAAGAGTTTGGAAAACTCATGACTAGTGAGTTTGAAATGAGTTTAATGGGAGAGCTTACCTTCTTTCTTGGCCTCCAAATTAAACAAACTCCTAGTGGTACTTTTATTTACCAAGGAAAATATGCAAAAGAACTTATTAAAAAGTTTGGCCTAGAAAACTCCAAAGCAATGGGAACACCAATGCATCCCAACACAAAACTTGAAAAGGATGATGATGGTCAAGATGTGGATGAAACAAAGTATAGAGGAATGATAGGTTCACTCATGTACCTTACCTCCTCTAGACCGGATATTGTTCAAAGTGTGGGTGTATGTTCAAGATTTCAATCTCACCCAAAAGAATCCCATCTTACGGCTGTTAAACGCATCATTAGATACATTAAGGGAACTTGTGATTATGGCTTGTGGTATCCTAAATCTGATGAATTTTGTGCAGTAGGGTTTTGTGATGCAGATTATGCGGGAGATAGAGTGGATAGAAGAAGCACGTCCGGCATGTGTTGCTTCCTTGGAAGCTCACTCAACATGTGGTCAAGCAAGAAACAAGCCACAGTGGCTCTATCCACAGCTGAAGCTGAATACATTTTCGCATCTGCATGTTGCACTCAATTAATTTGGTTAAAAACACAATTAGAAGATTACAAATTAAAAATCAATAGTATTCCTTTATTTTGTGACAATATGAGTGCCATAAACATTTCAAAGAATCCTGTTCTGCACTCAAGAACAAAGCACATTGAGATAAAATATCATTTTATTAGGGAACATGTGCAAAAGGGTACTATTGATATTCAATTTGTAAAATCTGAAGACCAAATTGCTGATATTTTTACAAAACCTCTCTGTGAAGACAGATTCTGCACCTTAAGAAAAAGTTTGGGAATGTTTGATTTAAGTTTCATTGAAAATTTGTGAATATGTGACTCTGCTCAGTTTTGCTCGTAGGTTTGGACGAGATAAAATAATGGCATAATGGAAGAGCTGTGGTCAAGGGGGAGGCAACGCAGAATTTAATTCCTATTGGGCCCACTGAATCTCTTTGATCTCACTCTGACCGTTTTGTTAGTTCATCATTTTTTCTGAAAATCAAAATCTTTCTGTGGTCTTATCACATCATATCTTAATAGGGGAGGATAGTAGAAAAAGAGAGTGACTGATCTAATGATACTCTGAATTTTCTGATGCTTATTGCCTGCCAATTTTATTTGATCTGATATGTTGGCTGAACTTTATGTTGCTGGATATTTTTGCTTGATTGAATTGTTTGGCAGGAAATATTTTTGAACATGTTGAGTTTTGGTTACCTGTTGCTGCTGCTGAATGCTCTGTTATTTTGCTCTATGTGTATTTGACTCACGGGAACTATTTTCATGTGTCTTGGATGGCTGTACCAAACTTAACTCGATGCTGTTTTGTTTTATACTTGAATTATTATGGATTGCATTGCTTTGCAGGGTCCCTCCTTGATGACAAAAAAAAAAAAAGGGCTGAATTGAAACTGTTATGTTTCATTAACTTATTTTGCTTTGTATAATGTGTTGTCCTATTTTGCTTTGTTCTGATCTGTCTCTATTTTGAACACTCTGTGTTAGTGGATTAATTTCGAGTTAAGCTTTGATTGTCATGTGCTCAAATACATGTGTGCTGACTGGACCATTGTGTTTTGGTGAAAAATAAATATTTTGCCTTTTGTATGTTGTTTTCATTTATTTTGCAGTGCCCCTTGATGCCAAAAGGGGGAGAAAGTGTTGAAAATTGAAATTAACAAAACAGGGATGAAATTCCTGTTTTGGATTTATGACCTCCCTCGTTTTAAGCTTCAATATTTTATTATGTGTTTGATGTTAATAATGCATCTGATTGATGCTTGCTGTTTTGAGTTGATGCTTGAAGCTTTGAAGTTTGTAATTTAATATTTATCTTGATAAAATGTTTGTTGTATGACATTTGACTTACCTTGATAACATTATTGTTGTTTAGGTTGCTATTTTGAATTATTTTTGGCAGTTCCTTTAAATTGTGTAATGTATTAAAACTGCCTTGTTTTGTTACTCAAATATTTTTCATCATGTTGTTTTGCTCTGATATCCTAAACAGAAAAATATTTGAAAAATATTTGGATATTTTTTATGATTGAAAAAAGTTTGAGCAGTAAATCAGTTTGTGATATCAAAAGAGATTTGATTATCAATTAAAACTGCTCATAAATCAAGCATTTAGCATCTTAAAATATGCTAAATAACATTGTCATTAGAAGCTTGATTAAAGTGTTACAGGTTAGTGCTTCCCATGGTAAGATAAGCATACATCAAGGGGGAGCAATGTGACATTTTGAAAGGGGGAGAAATTCAAATTCAAAGGGAGTAATCTTTACTCAATTTCTAAATTTCTTCCATTTCAATTTTAATAATGTTTGTCATCAAGGGGGAGATTGATGAGTTTGGAAAACTCTAAATTAATATTTGTGATGACTAAACATTATTAAAATAATTAATTACAAAATTATTAATTTGATTTTCATTTAACATATGTTAATTAATAATTTTGTGTTGCAGATTTTATATTTGGGCCGAAATGAAAAGAAGAGATCCCAAGCCCAATAAAATCAATATTCAGCCTTGATGTTAAAATTATTATGAGGATGGTGGCTGAAACAAGTGTTTTATTAAATGGGCTAGCAATTGTGATAAGAAGCCCAATTAAAGGTCTTGGTATGAGACCAAAAATGCTTGGTCCGAAATTAAAAGGAATTGGGGCACAATATTATTTTATTCACTTAACAAAAGAAATCCATTCCTTTGATTATGCACTGCATGCTCCAACGGAACTCCTTTACTCATCATGATGGATTTCAAAATTTATTAGAGTAAAGTTAATAAGTGCATGGGAAATATGAGAGAGAGTGTCATTGACATGATTGATGGCATTAACATTACACGCCACCCAGGGAAGTAAAAGCAAGCTATTTTCAATTAATGTGTTTAATCACTTTGAATTGCTTTTCTTCAGATTCTCTCTTCTCTCTCATCTCTTTCTTGCTTCCTCTTCAGTCACTTCAACAGAAATTATGGAAGCCATGGAAACTACTTTGAGCTATCAAAATGAAGAAAGAGCAAGCTACAAGACCATCACAATGATGGCAAGAAAACACAAAAAATATAGTGGCTGAGATTCTTATCACATATGGTAAGATATGGTGATGATATCTTAGCCTCTCCATACCAAAAATGGAGGAAGAAGATTCGGCCAGCTGGAGGAGATTCTTGAAGCATGGCTTGTCTTCGATTCTGCTCAACCACCACAGGAAGTAGCTAGAGTGGCGAAGTGATGGTTGAAGGCAGAGATTGAAGCAGATGAAGTCATCATCATCATGAAGCATCAAGGGCCAGAATTTCATCTTGGAGAGCAAGCCAAGGATGGAGAGCTCGGATTGATGAAGGGTGATGATCAAGAAAGGACTAGAGGTAATTGCATGTTGGTTAATGCATGGTTATCTCTTCTCTCTCTATGTGGCTGAACCGGATTTGTTGAAGGAGGAAGAAGTTGGTTCGGTTTTGGCTTCAAGTGTGGAGGCTTTCCTCTTCTTTAAAAAGGGGGAACAACCACTGTTTGAAGCAAGGAGAAAAATTGAGAGTGCAAGGCACAGAGTTCTCAGAGCTACCTGAGCTAACAGTTTTCTCTTCTCCTTCAATGTATTCAGTTTTGTATTTTTCTGTTTAATTTTGTCATGTCTTGAGTCTCATGGTAAAAGGCAAACAGTGAGGTTTGTAATGAAAAAGCCATAGAGCGGAAAGAGGCAGAGAGTGCAAAATTAAAAGAAAAAGCCATAGGTGTCTTAGAGTTCCTTTGTTCATCTATGTTGTGTTTCATGATTCTGTGGGAATCCCCTTGTAAGTTGGGTTAGCACTTTACAAGTTGTAATCTGTTTGATTATAGTGAAATTCCATCATTGTTGTGATGGAGACTGGATGTAGGCTGCACTGCACTTAGCAGCCGAACCAGGATATATCTTGGTGTGATTTTCTTCCTCTCCTACTTCATTTCTGTTTTCTATTGCACAGGAGCAAAAACCGAAAATGTCTCGTGCCAAGTGACGAGACAAAATGAAAATGTCTCGTGGCTAGGGACGAGCTAAAAACAGAAAAGTCTCCTCTGAATCCAGCAAGTGTTAGCAAGCGAAAAAGGGGCTAAGATTCAACCCCCCCCCTTCTCTTAGCCACTGAAACCATCAAGATCCCTATACTTTTTTTTTTAATTTGGTTCCTGCACTAATTTTTTTTTTCAATTGAGTCCCTACATTTTTTTCCTTTTATTTGAGTTCCTACGCCAATTTTTTTTTAGTTGGGTCCCTATACAATTAAGCCAATTACTACCAAAGGAGACCTAATTGAAAAAAAAAATTAGTGCAGAGACCCAATTAAAAAGAGAAAAAGTATAGGAACCTAATTAAAAATTTCGCAAAATTATAAGGACTAATAGAATAATTAAACTTATTTTTAAAAATATAAAAAGCCCTAAAAATCAAGTACAAGATTCTAAAATCATCAAAGGAGGTAAGCAAGAAACAAATTAGTTAGTTGTGATTTCTATTTTCAACTAATGAATAATTAGTTAGAAGTTTTACTAAGAAACGTTATATCTAGCCACATCACTCTTTTGTTTAGATTAGATGCTTAGAAAGTAGGTGTTAATTTCTAGGTTTTGTGGTTTGTCATTTCATTACTCAAAAACTAAACTAAAGAAAGAGGATGCCATGCATAATTAAAGGCATCTTGCATGTGAGTGTGACACAAATGGTAGTAACCATTTGAGGCATTTTCTATTTACTCTTTAATTTGTGCCACCTCGTCTTATTTTTCCTGTTGTTGGTTCTAAACTTCTAAATTCTAATCCTCTTGTCTCATGGACCCACTACTTCCAATCTTTGATCATTATCAATTTCAAATTAAATAATCTCATATCACTCCTTTTCCTTTGTCTTTTCACTTTGTCACTCTCAAAATCGGATTCATCGTTGATATATAATTCATGGGAGAAAATTGAACAAATTCTCTGTATTTGTGACACGATTATATTTTTCTAATTTTTTAATAGATTGTTAAAATAAAAACAAATTAAACTTATTCACGAATTCTTAGTGCTTTATGTTATTAATTGCTTATCTTTTATAGCTAGCTATAACTTCTATAGTATGTTCTTCTTTATAGTAAAAAATAAAATGATAGTAACCTAACACATTAAGTTAGTTAAGTTTTATAAATTAATTAGTGGCTATAAAAATTAAGGAGTACTAAGTTCGGTGGTTTGAATTTTGTAGCTATTTTTTTGTGAACGTTAATAAAACTAGGACATCATTTTAGATCATTTGCATCCATAATAATCATCAAACTTAACGATTAGGATGGTAATTCAAGTAAAGATAATTTGTATATATTTATTTACATATAATTAGTACAATTATATTATGTGTATACTAAAATCAACTGTTAAAGTTAGTTATCAATATAAAACCAGAAATTTAAAACTCTTTTTCAAATTCTTCTCTAGCATTTTCATCGTTAACGCTATGAATATTGGTTAATAATTCTACTGTTAGCTTACCTCTTTTTGTGGACCGTAAGTCTAACGAGACAACTTATTCCACTTATAATAATTATGAATGTATCTATTCAATTCAAATATATCTAGAGAAATATATATCAAAATTTTTATAAGAGTACATAAAGAATACGGAAAATATATAAAAAAAGAAAAAATATTTAAGAATAAAAGATAAGAATACACAAAGTGAAATAGAGTTAGACAATCTTTTTCCACCTAAAAATTATTTTTCAAATTCTTCTCTAACATTTTTATCATTAACGCTATGAATATTTGTTAACATCTCCACTGTTAACTTACCTCTTCTATCCGTCCCAATTACTATCCTGCTATCATCGACATTAGATAAGTTCCGTGTGGACCATAAGTTCAACGAAGCAACTTGTCCCAATTGTATAATTATAAATGTATCTATCCAATTTAAATACATCTCGAAAAATATGTAACTCAAAATCTCCATGAGAGTACATAAAAAGTACAAAGTGTACATAAAAAAAAGAGAGAATGTTTGAGCGCAGAAGGTGGGGATAGAAAAGTTAGTAACGGTGAAAAATTTTAAGAGAAAAAATAAAGTAAATATATTAGGATTGATAAAAATAAAGAAATATGTCGTGACTAAATTTGATGTAGTGCAATTTTGGGGATTTATTGTTGATTTGAGACGACATGATGTTTAAATCAAGTAATTATAATTGAATTCTACTAGGAACCAAAAGGGATCTAGTAAAAAATAAGCCAACAAGCGATTTTGAATTTCATTCTATATTAATTAATAATCATTAATTAATGATTATTTAAATTTTATATTTTAAACTATACAAAATTAATGATTATTAATTATCTCTTCTTATTCTAATTCACATTTTACCATTTATTACGCAAATCCTAATTTCTCTTTTTAAAAAATTTCGAAATTAAAAAAAAAACACACCAAAACATAAGATAAAGAATCACTTAAATCCTAAAAAAAATATACAAAACATATGAAAAAGAATCATCCAAATTCAAAAAAAAAATATACAAAACACAAAAAAAAAAATCATCCAAAACTACATAGAAAAAAGAATCATCCAAAACTAATAAAAAGAATTGTCCGAAATTTAGGAAAAGAAACATAAGAAACTAGTTAAAAGAATCATCAAAATTAAATAGGAGGAGAAGAAGACTGCAGGGTGGCCGGCGACGACGTCTTAGACGGCGTTACGTAGATGGTAGGAGACTTGTGGTGGCGCGTTGCGAAGAGGAAGCTACAGAAGTTGAATGATTTGATTGATAGTGTGGAGACAATTGATGAGAAGAATAGTGAATTATTGCACTATTTTTCGAAAAAATTAGAACCATGATGAATAGCAGCACTGCTAATGGCGTTAATAAATGAGTGTTTATCGGCAAGGGTGCGCTGTGACCTGTGAGTATCCCTTGGATGGAGGAGGTTGATGCTTCTTCGCTGTTTGGATTAAAAACAAGGATTTGCCTAACGCCATGGAGAGAGAGAAAATGAAGGCTCGAAAGTAGGTTTGGTGGGCTTTTCACTGTGATACCCGATGAGAATACCTCGTATCCATTCAAAATTGAATTTTTCATTAAAACCAATTAAGTACAAATATTTTATAATATAATTGAATAAAATTAATTAAGATAATTATAAATTAATTAAGCTGTTTACTTTTTAGCTGATCATCTCTTGGTTCTATATACTATTTCTTATTATAAAGGAGAGAAATAGTTGTGTGGAAAGGGTGCTGACGAATAATAATTTCAATTGTGCGTTTTGCTTGTGTGTATGCTAGAGAGGACAAGTTTACTGTGTGAGAAGAGTTGAGTTTTATCTCTGGTTATGTCAAGTCCCAATTTATTATATGGGTGACTTTAATGAGGTTGTGACAGTGGATGAGAGGAAAGAAGCCAATACATTAATAGCAGCAGCGAAAGATTTTAGAAGCTGGATACAGGATATGGAGCTAATAGATTTAGAGCTAAGCGACCGTAAGTTTACTTGGTTTAGGGGCTAATCGTGCAATCGCATTGATCGGGTGTTGGTTAGGGTGGAATGGATTAAAGAGTTTCTTGAGACGTGGCTTTAAGATGGGCAGAGAAATTTATCGGATCATTATTTGTTGATGGGTTTTGTGCTATCATCTGAAATACTTGACTCGAAAGGAATGACAGGATAGTTAGGAATAAAAAAACAAGTGTTGCGAATGTTATCAACAAGTCGATTAAGAACTACAAAGAGTGGATTTATTTTTATTCTTCTAGTTGTTGATGGTAATGTCAAAAATGACTACAGTTGAATTTTTTGTTTCGTTACTTAGTAACTAATAAGGTTGTACTTTTTAGCTGTTTTACCTTGTTGTGTTGAGTTTTTTGTTTCAAAAAAATATGTTAGAATATAAATATACATTAAAAATAAATTAAATTACACATGTATTTATATACAAATACATTAGTGATTAATTTTAATAATTAATTTTGGTGTATAAAATAGTATTTTTGTTAATTAAGTTTTAAACTATGTCTTGCTCTTTAGCTATGGAAGATCTTTTTTAATTTTTTTTTTTTACAATTTGAATTTATGATTTTGAAATTAATTAATATATATTGTATGTATATTATGTTAAATGGGCAATATAATGAATCTATGCATGGAGTATCATTTTATCAAACCTAATTTGCTTAAACAAAAAGGATAGCGTGTGAGGAGGAAATTATATATACCTTAAATTTTAATAGACCAAGTTAATTGAATTAGGTTATTTATGTTTCATGGAAAGCCACTATGCCAGCACAAAACTAATATAGTGGGGCCCAAATAAAGCATTGTTTTGATTCTTAATGGGCCCCAATAATGCCACATTTTCAGGGGAGTTGAAGTTATAAGAAATAAAATTAGATACCCTTGGCACCAAAGTCAAGGTTCTCTCTTTAGAACTAGCTAGCTAGCTAGCAAGAGAGTGGGCAATTTCCTTTGTATTAATTAATTAACAGGGATTTTGATACGATATTATACTAATGGACTTTCCAAATTCAACAAACATATGAGAATTTTGCATTTTTAATTATTTTTCTTTAATATTATATAGATTGTGTTGAGTTGGAAGAGCATATATTTGTCCAAACATGTTCCTATTGGATGGCAATTTTTCAATCACTAATGGAAGACTAAGTGTCACTGAAGGCGATTCCCAATAATTAGTTTGAAAAAATATTAGAGTTATCAAAATTTATTATTTTTAATTTTTTTTAATTTAACAATTTAATAATATATTTTAATTTATATTTTTAAATATTAATTATTAATTGATAACTAAAAATAATAAATTTTAATGACTCTATAGTATTTTTCGTTAGTTTGTGTCTAGTAGCAAGTGATTCCCATGCATTATTATTATTCCTATTTTATATATTTGCTTTATCCTATTTAATTTTTTTAGCTTCAAAAAATCCACAAAAAAGGGAAAGAAAAAAAAAAGAAAAGAAGAAAGAGCATATTCCAATCTTTAATCTTTACGACTTTCAAGCAGCTCTCTTGAAAGTTTTCCACCATATATATTCCTTTTCGGCTAAATTTCCACCATATATTTATCATTTTTTTTTTATGTATTGCCATTTTAATTTTTGGAATATATATAGTTAAAGACTTACCCCACAAATAATTAAGCAAGCTGAGAAAAAGAAAATGATGACTAGGCACATGCATGCAGCTCGTGTTTCTCACAAGAAAAATAATAAACACAATTCGTTCTGCTGTTACTAATTAATTATTCTTTAATCAAGATTAGAAGATGCATTGTAACCTAACAAAGTTATAGTAATATTAATATATATAAATGAAAAAAAAAAAAAGAGTTAACGAAGATACAGTTTGAAAAAGCTAAGAGATACCTCCTTTGGTTCTTGCCGAACCTAGATTCGTCTATCTTATCTTACCAATTCATCATCAATAATTTTCTTTTACTGTATAACTATGAAGCAAATTTTATTGCAAAAATTGGTTTTTGAAGTTGAATTAGATATATTTAATTTCTAATATAGTATTAGAGTAAAGTTAAGAAATTATTTTTGAGCCATCTTCACACTAATTCAGTTCTTATCCATTCACACTAATTCAATTTTTCAATCGGTTGTTGTAAAATTCGGTTTGGTTCTGTGATAATTTTCGGTCCAATTCGGTAATTTACACCCAGCATTGCTAATCGTTAAATGTCATATATAATGGATAAAAAGAGTGAGAAAAGAAAAACATTTGCTTGACAAAATAACAATTTCTCTTATTGTAATAATAAATAAATAAACATTCTAAAAAGGAAAAAAGGATGAAAAAGCTTGCAACTATTTTGCTGGGAGAATGAGCCTCGTGATATAGCAAAATTTAATAACGGGTAAAGTGTTATTTTATTTTTTAATATTTGGGTCAAATTCTTTTTTTATAGTTAACGGTTTAAACGTTTTATTTTTATTTAGAATTTTTTAAATAAATTTAATGTTATTTTATCATTAAATTTAATATAAATAGTTAATAGAATAAGTAATATAAGCATTAACAATATTATTGTTAATTTATATCTTTTTCAATATATTAGAAAAATAAAAAACATAATCAAATTTTTTTTGTAATATTTCATCTTTTCGATTTCTTTCTTATAAATAAATTCCTAATCCTATCAATCAATCATCAATGCTTCTCAATTAAAGAAAAAACTTACGTTGTTTATCATTAACGAGTCAATTTTACTTATGTATTAAAATTAATTATTATTGACTCTTGAATATACTAATTGTTCTTATCAAATTTAACGATCAGACAATATTTAACCCATTTAAAATTTTATAAGATTAAAATAAGATGTTTAATTTTTTTTTAAATTAAAAGAACTGGCTACTTCACCCTTTTAGTAACCATATTTGGTTAAGGCGTTAAGCTCTCAAGTCTCATTCTGTCACTTACATTATAGAATGTAAAATAGAAGAAGAATGAACAGATTAATGTCACTTACATAATTTGCTATATCCACTTGTCAATGTTTCCATACTTTAACCAGAAAAATTCTTATATAGATTAGAGAAATCATCCTCGTATATTTCAAGCACAAAACAACCAGAGATTAGAGAGAACAGAAAAAGTAAAATATCTTATATGGGTTGAAATAACAAGTGATTAACAGAAACAACGAACTTATTTAAGGAAGACAAGCAAAATGTTTAATATTTTGAGACAAAATTTGCTTATAATTTTCTATCAACCCAAAATCCATAAAAGGTGGAGACAAGAAGAAGACACAAGTTTTCTATTTTGTCTTCTATTTCCTGTGTCTATTTTTTTTTGTCCTATGACACTTACTAATCACACCTTACAAATACAATGACAACCTGCTTGTATTTTTTTTTCTTCTGGGGACTTGAGCACAGTATAACACACAAACAAAGAAAATAGTACAAGATATACACATATGATATCAGTATCTTAAATGTTACAACTTCCAAAATTTGGAGTGAGTATCCTAGATATTCATGTTATATTGTGTCCCATGTCCTGTCTCCATGTTAGTATCAGTGCTATATAGTCTGTTTTTGCAGCATCCTAGTAGAACTTTCACTTTGATGCATCATGTAATTAATCAATAATCATGTATGAGAAATGTGCAATGAAACTCTAATCCTCTTCAACACTCATCTCCGGTGAACCTTGGTGCTGGAGAGAATCAATGCTGAGAAAACGTTTCAACCCAATCAGAATCCATTAATTAAAACAAAAAAGAGCAAAAGGTAAATCAAAATGGTAAGCAAGAACCAAATTAAATATAGCCAACCTGCATTCCTGAGGAACCCTCCAGGAGATAACTGACAATCTCTTCAACTTAGGAGGCAAGGTCAAATAGTATTTCCAATCCTGAAGCATAATTCTAAGATCGTGAAGCTTACTATCCATGCCATAGCAACAATTTGCATGCATTGTACAAACTTGATTTAAATCTTTGCTTGGTTCACAAAGGCCACCAAAATTTGCTGTATCCAAGAACCTCATTTTCAGTCCTATATCGGTGATGAAAGGGTCTGCCTTGATGAAATTGAGCACATCCTGATCATGGTATCCCGGATAGACTTCTTGCGAAGAATACCAGAATTTGTAAAACTCTATTGATCTATTATTGGACTTTACAAAGTTGAACCCTCCATTGGGTCTATTCTCTAAATCATACGAGCTACCCGTGAAATGATCGCATGCTATCTGGAAATCTGCATCATGGTGAAACTGAGGAAATGGGTCCCTGAACCACATGATATCGGCATCCTGGAAGAGGAATACAATCACATCAATCTAATTTAGACATCTTAGAAATGTATCTTGCTTCCTATATAGAATATTTTAATTCTTCTTTTCCTTTTAAAATTTTTCTCCATCATGTAAAAGAAACTTAGTGTGTGTATAATGGAAGAATCAACAATCAAATGCAGGGCTAAAAATTTGGCTGCGGTTGATCAGGTTATGAATAAGCTGCTATTACAATTTGGTGGATTAAAAGGAAAATTTCATACTCTGAAAAGCTTTTCCAGGTTAATAACAGTAAGAGACAATTCCAAAGATTACATCATGTGAAATAGAAAGGGATTAGCCATTGAAATACTTACTGTGAATACAAAATTGTACCCCATCTCAAGAACAGAACGTAGAAAATCTATCCTTCTCCACATCATTTTCAGGTAGCGAGAAGTCATAAAATATGCCTCTTCATGAAAGTCACTGTCTTCACTAACAAGCAAAAAGCAATAGGTGTGTATAACTTTACAGCGTGCAAACGCCCTTTGGTCCAATGCAATAATTACTAAATGATTCAAAAGCCTACGTGTACGATATCCAATTCTAAAGCTCTCAAGGAAAAGATCAATGACTGAATTTGGTGATGCCCATGCTTCATTTAATGTGGTTAAGATAACAGTTTTGTCTTCCATGGCAGCTTCTTTCAGAATTTCTTCGAGTGGATATTCATTGCTAGCCTGAAGAGCCAAACAGAATAAAAACTGTGACCACTTCTTCCACCAACAAATTGAACAAATAAAACACAAGAAGAATTCAAGAAAGCCTTGATTTTGATTCCAGACTTTGCCTCAACAACTGCAGTGTTTTGTCAAGCAAACAAAAAACCATAGTAAACAAGCCGGCATGTTCAACACCTCTCGTGGAGTGGCAGCGAGGCTTAGAAAGTACAGGCATTAAGGATATAACTAGATTTTTCTTCAACTATTACACAAGCCAACTACTTTTTTTTTTTGTAAAAAACAGGGCTAGAGCATGGACATGGAAGAAAACTAAGCTATGAGATGTGGAAAAGAAACTTTGCCCAAATCACATGACCATCTGCCACCATGATAGCTTCTCCATAAATTTGCCTGACATCCAAACTTTCCAATCACAAGTTTTTTTTTTTTTTTTGTTTCCTACGGTATTCCTCAGCCTGACAGACGAATGACTAATCAGTTGCAAATCGGAGCTCCATTTAAGAGTTTTCCACTGGTCAATGGGTTGCTGCATGCATATGGTGGGATTCAAACCATCGACACTTTCTTAAACGGACTAGTGAGCTAACTACTAAATTTGGAGAACAAGCCAACTACTAAATTTGCATAATATCCAAAGAAACAATTTTCTCAAAAAAAAAAAAAAGGAAATGGGGGCATGATTTCATGATTTTCATCCTCCTCTGTTTCATCATTGCATCGGGATTAATAATTAGTCACTGGATCATTAAAAAAAAGAAAACAAAACTATCCAAAAAAAAGTAACTCCCAAGTCCTAACCAACAACACCATTGAAAGACATTTCAATCTAAAATATACATCATAAGCTAACTAAACAACACAGATTTCAGCTCAAAATCTCAAATTAGTACAAAAAAATAAAACCTTATTCGAGAAAACACAAAATCAAACTTTTCTTTTCTACATAAAGAGGGGAGCTAAGAACCTTAACTCACCGCGTCGGCATCGTTGAGCTGCGAAGGGAAAACGGTGGGGAGATTGGGGAATCGATGAGAGGAAGGGAAGAACCGAAAGTGCTCGAAGTTTCCGAAGAGAATCAAGCAAGAGAGAGAAACGGCGAAGAAGAGGAGGGCGGCGGCGAGGGTACGCCGGAGATGGATGACAACGGGTTCCGGTGACATGGTAAGGAAGGAGTCACCGGCAGTGTGGCGGTGCGCCGTCGGCTGGAATCTTCGGGTGCGTGAGAGGTGCATTGAGTGTCGTTGGTGCGTTCATGTTGGGCGGTGTTGTGTCGTTTTGAGATAAAACGACAGAGAAGACAACAATTTTAAAAACCCACACAAGCAGGTAACACAAGTCAAAGTAGGGGGGAGTGGTGACCATTGACTAATAATGACTATGGAAATCATGGAATTATTAGACGAGAAATTTTCAGGCGCATTATATTAAGTTACTATTATTTTTAATTGAATTATATTATTAAAATGAAACTAAATAAATAATACATAATAAAAATATTATTTATTCTCAAACCACAAAAAATTTCTAAAATTATCTAATGGTTGGGTTTTGGTGAGAATAATTTGGTATTTATTATTGGTGACACTTAAAAAAAAGGAATAATTTAGGACATGAAATAATAAATAAGTTTAACTAATATGTGTATTAAAAACACATATTAAAATTATTAATTGATACTTTTTTTTATAGAAAATATATAAAATGTAAATTTAAAAAAATTTTACATAAATAAATCAATTGAAAACCAATATTATGCAAATATCTAACATTCTATGATGCATGGACACTCACAGGACACGCAGGCACACGAATTTTAAAATCTTATAAGCTAAGACATGGAAACACGGCATATATATAGAATATAAAGTATTTTTTAGATAAATTATAATGATTTTTGATATTTTATTGATATTAAAATATAAAATAATTTTTTAATTGTTTTTAATTAATTCTTCTTTTAATTATATAAAAGTATCTAAAATATTTTTTATCTTACTAAAAATAATATATATTAGGGATAAGTACTTTTTTTGTCCCCACTGCGTTTGTTTTTAAGAACAGGACAGGACAAGACACTGATGGACAGAGACACAAAATTTTGTGTTCTTGTATTCTGTTTGGTGACAAACTAGAACAAATTATGAAAATTCAATTTATTCTCATTTTTTTCATTCAAAAAATTTGAAATGAAAAATATAACAATAAAAAATATAATTATAAAAAATTAACAAGAATAATAAAAGAAAAAATAAAAAATAAGTTGTGTCCCTTGTTAGTGTCTCTGGATACATTGTCTTTGTCCATGTCTCCTCTGCCAAACACGATTTTGTGTCTCAGTGTCCCTGTCTCAGTGTCCGTCTCTATAAACAAACGCAACCCAAGGTCTGGAGTCAAAATCAAAATCGTCCCCGACCTTTTTTTTTTATTAAAATCATCATCAACGTTACAAAACGTTATAAAATCGTCCTTTTCTATTTTTTTTTACCAAATTACTCTTAACTATTAATAAAAATTAAAAATAATATTAAAAAAATAAAACCCCACCCCCACCCACACCCATCAGCATCTCTCCCCCCCCCCCCAAACTTCCCTTCCTCCTACACCTACCCCCAAACCCCAGCCCCAAATCCCATCCCATCCCATCATCATCATCAGTTACAAAACGTTATAAAATCGTCATTTTTTATTTTTTTTGAACTAAATTACTCTTAACTATTAATAAAAATTAAAAATAATATTAAAAAAATAAAACCCCACCCCCACCCACACCCATCAGCATCTCTCCCTCCCCCCCCCCCCAAACTTCCCTTCCTCCTACACCTACCCCCAAACCCCAGCCCCAAATCCCATCCCATCCCATCATCATCATCAGTTCCCACTCTCCCACCTCCTCACTCCATCAACCAGAGAACCAGAGAACCACCATCGCCGAACCACCTTCGCGTCAACCACCTCCACCACGCCAGCAACCCTAACCGCCAGCGAGCCTCTCTTTCTTTCCTTCTTTTCTCTTTCCCTGCCTCGCACACCCCTGCACCTCCTCAAACCAGAAACCACCATCATCAGCGAACCACCGAGCCTTCTTCTTTCCAGAACCCACATCGCCACCGGTTCTCCTTTATTCTGTGCGAGACCCATCACCTCCAGCTCGCTCTCCTTTTCACTGAAACGGAACTTTCAGAACAGCGGAATAGAGCCTCTCTCCTTCTCAAGCACAGAACCGAATCACAGACCACCATGGCAGTCCTTCTTCTCCCTTCCGTCATGCCCAGACCGCCAGCGACCCATCAGCTGCAGCTGTCCCTGTCGCTATCTCCCTGTCTCTGCGTTTTCTTTCCTTGTTTGCAATTAGGTTCTTAATTAATTCTGTTTAAATTTTGTTTGTTGTTTTGGTTAAGAAAAATTAAAATTGAAATTGGGGTTGGGATTTTTAAGAGAGGGGCATTAGAAAGGGGATGGGGGGTTACGGGAGTGGGGCGGGAGTGGGGTGAGGGGGTTACGGGAGGGTGAGGGGGTGAGGGAGTTACGGGAGTGGGTAGTGGGGTGAGGGGTGAGGGGGTTACGGGAGGATGAGTGAGGGAGTGGGGGAGTTACGGGAGGGGAGGGGAGGGGGGAGTTTGTTTTAATTTTTTAATATTATTTTTAATTATTTTTATTAATAATAAAGGATAATACGGTAAAAAAAAATTGAAGTGGAAAAGGACGATTTTATAACGTTTTGTAACGTTGAGGATGATTTTAATAAGAAAAAAATGTCGGGAACGATTTTGATTTTGACCCCAGACCTTGGGGACGAAAAAAGTACTTATCCCTATATATTATTTATAAACTCATTTAAAAAATACATGTTAAGAATAAGGTTTGACACACTGATACGTGATGGTATTTAGATGTGTCCAAGCATGTCCGAAGAAGAATTTTTATTTTTATTAAGATACGGTTGAACAAGTGGCAGAAACACGTGTCGGATGAGTGTCGATGAATGTCGTATCTAAAATGTGTCCAACACGCGGATACGACAATTCAACGAAGTGTCCGCTAACATTAGTTTTAAATTGATTTATATATATAATTTTCCTGTAAATTTATAATATAATTGTTATGTATTTATTTTAAAAAAATTTTAAACTTTCTATTTATAATAATTTTAAACATATTCTTAAAATACATATTAAATTCAATAATAAATTTTAGATTTAGCATTTAATTTATACTTGTGTACAATTTTTAGTAGGATTTTAGATTTTCACGTGCATGTCATTGTATGTAAATCACATTATCTCACAAATTAAACAAGCTTTTACATCCAAAAGGTCACTTCAAAAATATGATTTAAGTATTTAACCAAGATGTGTCAATACAGAATTAAAGATATGTGTATTATTGATAGATCGTTGTTTGGTCTTTTTATGTAATTATTTGTCCAAATTGAATTTAAGTAATTTATATATAAATTTAATTCCCATGTATCCTACTATTTGTAAAAGAATTTTTCACAAAATAATCAATCATATATTGAAATATTAGCAGAATTAGCAGCTAACTTTATTTTAAATACTAGCAAGCATATAATAAATATGGAAAAAAAAAGTCATATTCCCAATTAACTTACTAACTATGTTCCTATTGAAAATAATTAGTATGACCTTAATTTAATTTATTATGTGTTAAATAATTTATTATTATTAATATATATTATTTAGTGAAAGGATTAATACAATAAAGTTTATGATTAAATTTAAAAACTTATTATTATGGCAATAAATATAATGTTAAAAAATAAATATTTTTTAATTTAATTAAGTTATTTTTAATTATAAAATTATTAAAAAAGACATACGTTATATATATATATATATATATATATATATATATATATATATATATATATATATATATATATATATATATACTTTCTTGCATGAAAATTAATAGATCTTATTTATTAAATTATATATATAGATAATGCATACAAATTTTTAATGGTTATAATTACTGTATATTTGTCTATAGGATATTCTCAAAATGAACATGATAATAGAGTTAATTTCTTTTTACGTGTGACTATCATAGTAATTAATAACGTATCTATTATACTTTGATTTTGGATACCTAATATGCTAAGGTACTAGTTGAATGAATATTGTGATGTATGATTTAAATAATTGTAGAATTAATGATTGGTTAATAAAAAATTCGTCAACTCTGAATAAAGAGTTTAAGTAATTGAGATAAATAAAACATTGGTCAAAGAGATTGAATTTTTTTGGTGACTGTCAAAGAGATTGAATGAATAAAGAAATAAATTTCTTACATTATTCATAGTTCATTATAATAAATGATAACAAGTTAGAGTTTGACAATTAAGCTACATACTCTAAGAATTAGTTAAGAATTAAAAAATAAAAAAAATTATACTTTATTCTTTTTATTTTCTTAGTAAAACTATACTCCTTTATATTATTAGGTCATTAAAAAGTATCTTAATTAATAAATTTAGATATTTATACTTAATTTATGTTATTCGAAAAAATTTTAAACACAAAATAAATTTTTAAAATTATTTTATTATTACTTCTGCTGTATGTTATAAGTACATTATTGTAATCCATCAATTGCCACTTCCAATTAACATATGTTTCATCATGAAACATTTTAAAATTTTGTATATGATCAAAAATTGCAAATCATGCAAGATGAGAAATGGATTCTGACTTGTTAGATTCCTTCAGGTGGGTGACTATATATAGGTATGGAGAGAGGGAAAGGGTTTAAGATGCTTTCTTTTTGTGTACAGTTTGGTTTCTCTTTCCCTCTCCTATGGCTTCCTTTGTCTTTTTCCCTCTTATTAGTCTCTCACGGTGCCTATGTAATGAAAAATGGAAGCTATGTGAACCATAAATAAACCCCCTTCAATTCCCTCCGATCCCCCACGTGAATCATCTTCTAGGATCTGAAAAAACATTACTTCATAGATATTTTTTTACTATTAACTAGAACATGAAATTCGTAGTTAGAAACAAGAGACTAAACTAGAGAAAAGATTTGTGTATTATATTGAGTATAATCAAGTTGTTTATTCAAGTTGTCTATTCAAATTATTTTGAATGATACAATATAAAAAAGTATTTATAGATACTAAAAGAATCGTAATAATAAAGACGTAATTTCCTATAATAAGTATTCAGATATATTAAATAATACTAATTAATCCTAATTGATCTTAATTATATTCTATCATTCGTAATATTAGATTATCTCATCACATCTAATAGTTAAAAGATGTCGATGCTAGCTACAATGAAAATGTTTGGAGAACAAAGTTTAAGTTAGGAAAGAGCGTTATTATAAAATATAATTGTTTGAAAGTCAAAGTTATTTGAGATTAAAAATAATTATAATTTATTTTCTTTATTTTTATTTATATTCATTAATTATCGCTGAAATAAATATATAATATTAAATATAATAAATATATAATTATAAATATTATATTTATGAAATTATAAATATTAAATAAAAAATTCTAAATTTTTATCCCTATAGCATTATTCTTATAAAATAACTTGTTATCAAATTTAAAAAAAAAAATTATGTTATATGTATATTTAAATTAGTCATTAAAATTAGTTATTAGTATAAAATATATGTTAGAATATAAATATACATTAAAAATAAATCAAATCACAGATATATTTATACACAAATAATATATTAATAATTGATTTTAATAATTTATTTTAACATATAAAATAATATTTTTTTAGAAAAAAATGATTAAATACTCTTCTTGATTTTTCAAAGGAGAGATACATGAATTAAGATCTTAATTCATAGATATAAATTAATGATCCAATAGAAGTGAATATTTAGTGTGAACATATAAATCAATGTTTTACGGAAATATTTGATAAAAAAAATTAGTTAAAATCAGTTAAAATTTAACTTATTTAATAGAGGAATGCTAGGAGGCCAGTAATTTTTGTGATTTGTAGCCATCAAATAGCCATCAATGATGGTTTTAATGGTGTGAGATTGGTGTGAGATTTCATCCAATGGCTCACTTTTCTTTGCTGGTTACATGCTGGCCACAATTTAACAAAGTTGCTGGCCTCCTAGACTTTTCCTATTTAATATTTATTGTTGTAATAATTAATAATAATTAAATAAAATAAATTCTAACTTTTTTTTGTCTCTCTAACGACTTACGAAATTTTAATATTGTACACTCATTATTCTGTAAATGGATCATTTCCAGTTTTTTCAACACTTATAAGAAATGCAGTGTGATCTCTCACACTTAACTTTATAAATGGGGCCAAAATTAAATATGAGAGAGAACAATAAAAGGTGAAAAATCACAATTGACACCATCCAATTTTTTTTTCACTGGAGAGGATCCACTCCCTATTATTCTTCCTAATTTTTAAATTATGATCTCTAAAATAACTAATTTGAGTTGGTTGAACAGTCAATTTATTTGTTTATTTCATTTTCTCCGAAAATAATCAACATGAATATTTTAAAAAACATTTGTGTTGTGACTGTACCGCAGCAAAAGGAGCCTAGCTAGATTTCTCGTTAGTTTGTCCTGGATGGGAGACATGTCCAAATAATTTCCATGTTCACGTGTTGTTGTTTAATTTTGCCGTGAACAACACAGAGAAGATATCTATACAAGAAGAGGGTACACACTACAGACAGTCACACCATAAGTACTAAGTACCCACTGCCCTGCTTAAATCATTATTGTGTTACGTTCTTCTTGTTTCAATCTCCATTAATAATCATCATCGCTTCTCACATGTAGCTGATCAGAAAAAAAAAATTGTAGTTCAATGTTATTGTATTAATATAAATATTTCTTGTTAATAAATTATATTAAAAAAATGAGGAAAACATTCTCCACCTTCATTTATTGAACTCCCAGTTGTGTTAACTATTTGTTGATTGTTGATGATTAGTTATGGTGCACTTTGTCATGTTTTCGTTGAATTAAATTCTTCAACCACCACCAACATGGCCAAACACTGACGATGTGCCACGTGGCATGAATAATAAGGTTCGTAATAATCATTATCTTTATGATAAGGTAGAAACTCAGGTGCAGTGAACTTTACGTAAAGTTGATACTTGAGAGTCGTTAAATGATTTGACTGATTTGACTAAATTTTCATCTAACGACTCTCAGTCTCAATCTCTCTTTTAAACACAGTTTTAGATAATCATCGGCTGAGATTTAACAACTAATTTATAGTTCTATTGGAATAATTCATTTTTTTATTAGGTAAAAAACCTACTGTAAATTAAATATAAAACTCACAGCATACACACTGTCTTAAAAATTAATTAATTCAAACCTAAAACTAATGCTTAAATAATCCAAACACCTACTACTTATATTAGAAACGATGATTTCCTCGTTGCAGCATATATTGTTGGAAGTGGAGAAGTCAATTGTACTTTCAGTGATGATGAGTGTGTATATATATGTATATATATATATAGTTTTTTTTTTGTTTACTCAAACGGTATCTTTCAACCCCGACAAGTTAATGACTAATCCGTCGCGGATCTGAGCTCCATTTAAAGGTCTGTCACTGGCCAAT
The DNA here is from genome assembly GCF_059453495.1 of Arachis ipaensis. Lineage (NCBI taxonomy): Eukaryota > Viridiplantae > Streptophyta > Magnoliopsida > Fabales > Fabaceae > Arachis > Arachis ipaensis. Next base: position 149,548,743 of record NC_142435.1, on the reverse strand, counting down.
GAGTTACTGCATACATGTACAAGGCGGAGTTCGAACTCCCAACACTTGTTTAAACGGACGAGTAAACTTGTAACTAGATATGTTTTTTGGTCCGATGGTTAAAAAGTTTAATAATTTTTGTTTTAAAAAAATAAAAAGCATGTTATCTCTTTCTAAGAATGCCTGGTTTTGTATGGAATGAGCATGGTTGATAAACTCTCCTTGTTATTTAAGGTAGAAATTCAAGTCCAGTTTTTACGTAAAATTATTAGTTGAGAATCGTTAAACGGTTAAATAATAATGTAATTAAGTATATTAAATTATTTAATAATTTTAACTAGTAATTTTTCATAAAAATAAATTACATATAAATTTTTATTTTATTTAAGTGTCTCTAAAAAATAAGGGCAAAAAAAATAACTTAAAATAAAAGGAAAACAAAGTACAACATGCATAAAGACGATATGATATGGTCACGGACTAAATGATATCCCTATGCCCAAAACAAATAATGGAATCACTCACGACAAAAAAATGTCACGTAATGTTATCGCTATGCATGAGTAAAATAAAATTCAAACATCTCACATCTGTTTAAGTAAACAATTAAATCGATTATTCTACATTTGGTCCTCATAATATATAATTGGTAATATATATTAAAAATCATTGACAAATTAAAATTGACTCGTAAGCTAGCTAGCTAACCCTAACTAACGTTCTAAGAAAAAAAAAGTACGCTACCTCTACAATATAATGCATGCTATATCATGCAATAATAACTTGAGACATAAATATTAAGAGAGAATATGTGAACACAAAATAGTACCTAAAAACTATATATGGCTAGGATACAGAACTACCTTAGCTTAATTAGCATCAAATTAAATAGAATTATTATTCTTTAATTATATGGTATTAGGTAGAAAAACTAGCTAGTAGCTAGCTTTACTTTTAAGGTTAGTTTTGGGAATATTATATATAGACGGTAAGAAAAATAATAATGAAATAAAGTGAAAGGAAATCATATTTGTCGCTTCCCTTGGAATATAGCCAACATGTGAAGATTCTCAGAAAGTGAGAGCCAGCTTCCTCGTTTATATTTATATATGTTTCACTATCCACATTACTCTTTACTGCTAGTAATTATTTTATTTTATTTTTTTCTATCCTCGGAGCCATGAAAATTCAATGCAACAGTAAATATTTATAAATATAAATCTATACAATATACATTATTAATTAATTGGTTGCCTATCACTTTCAAAGAACTAGAGAAAATGGACACTAAAGGACGTGTTGATGAATATTTCACACTTTATATTATCGAAACCCTAATTATCAAGAGAAATTATTGAACCATTTTTTTTATCAACTTAATTAGGGAGTTCACAAAAAATAACCAATATAATCAACAAACAAATTCAATTATATTACTCTCATTTTTTAAAAAAATTAATTCCTTTATATCTTTTATTTCTTTTCACTCCTTCTTCTTTTTTTTTTAACACCATAATTTCATTTATCCACCGTTAACCTACTCACCACCTTAAATTTTAAATTATAAATCTTAAATTTTAAATTTTAAATTGCTAAAATCTTAAATTAATTTTACATTTTTTCATTCTTAAATGTTCTTTTTAGTTAGACTTTGGTTTTTTTATTTTAAATATTTTATTTTAATTTTTTTTTTGTTTGGAAAAAGGGTTAGTTTTCAAGATTTTTTTTTCCTATGCATATTTCTTTATCAAAAATGCTATTTGTACACTAAAATCAGTCACTAAAATTAGTCACCAATATATTTGTGTATAAATACATATGTAATTTAATTTATTTTCAATATATATTTATATTCTAGCATGTATTTTATATTGGTGACTGATTTTAGTATACACGTAGTATAACTCATTTTTTATTTCTTACCTTTCACATTTAATATTAAAAACAAAAAAGTATACGAGAAAGAAAAGTATAAGGTACCAATATACTATCTGTCAACTTATTACCAATAATAATTAATTATTATATTTTAAACACATGTATAAAGAGACACATCTAGAAAATACATCTATAAAGACATTTCCATTAGACACAGCCATAAAAAAATATTTTTATTAGACACATCCATAAAAACACTTCCGTTAAATACCGCTATAAATCAGAGTTGGCAGAAATTGGTAGAAATGTTGTTGGTAACGTAGCGGGATTGATTAGAGAATTATATGCACAAAAGTGATGCTTATGACATATATTACTTAGTTAACAATGTCATCATGTATAAGTTGGCATTGCAATTAGACATTCTTTGGAAAAAAAAAAGTGAAAAAAAATAAAAGAAATTAATCTCTAATACACATTATATTGATATTAATTAATAATAAAACTAGGTTATATATCATTGCATTGTTGGGTCGAAAGAAGTAGTACTGATCCCAGTGATGTTTCTGATAACTCCTCCAACACCAAGAAAATCTAACGTCAACTTATCATCAGATCCTCCAAAGCACACACCAGCAAGATTGTTGTTATTGTGGTTGTTTCCATTCTCTTTCACGTTGCCGAATATGGAAGAAGATATGTTTTCATTTGCCAAAGAGTTCATCAATCCGCGAAGATTGTCGTTGTGTTCATCATTGTCCACGTCAGCATTGAGGTGGTGGTGGTGGTTGTTATTATTATTGGCCATTGCTCTTAGTAGAGAAGAAGCACTGTGGTTACTGTTATTGGTGGTTGAAGTTGTTGAACCCATTTGTGCAGCTTTCTGGAGCAATGCAGTTGCAGACATGTGTGGAGAACACATGTTGTTGTCGCTGTTGTTGTTCTCTTGTTGTTGTTGTTGTTGTTGTTGTTGTTGTTGCAGTGATGAATTATTGTTGCCGAAGATTGAAGATGAAGAAGAAGAAAAAGCTGATCCAATTTGATGATGATGATCGGTGATAATGCTACTTCCACCGCCACTGCTATTATTGCTTCTTGGGAAGAAACTGAGGTTGAACATGTTCATGTTGTTATTATTAGATGAGAATAATAAGGGTTCTTGTTGGTGTTGGTGTTGATGATGAGGCTGGAGTTCTTGAAATCCTTCCATGAAGAATGGTGATGGTGATGATGACGAGTGATGTGAAAATAATAATGCAGATTGGTGGTGGTGGTGGTGGTTGTTGTTATTGAATGGTGGTGGTGGTGGTGGCGGTGGTGATATTAAATGCTCAAATTTTGGTGCAATGAAAGTGGTAGTACTATTTCCAAGGCTCAAGATGTTGTTGTTGTTGTTGTTGTTTGTGGGATAGAGATTTCCAAAAGGGTTTAGAGGAGGGTGTCTTGATGCATTTTCATGTGCTAATGCATCACAAAAGGCTCTGTGAGTGATGAAACTGTCACGCCTGCCATGCAAACAAGAACCACAATTAAATTATATAATTGGAAGAAGCAGCAAAGTGGGAATGATAATTAGGGTTCACAAAGATTTTTGCTTATCATCAAGTATCTTTCTCATGAGAAATGTTGTGTGTTCTATAGTATATAGTTATATCTACGATAGAAACTCAGGTGCAGTTGATAATTGAGAACTGTTAAATAAAAATTTAGTCAAATCAATCAAATTTTTATCTAATAATTTTCAATTATCAACTTTACGTGAAAGTTGACTGCATCTGCATCTGAATTTTCACCTGATTTTTTCTTGTGAACTTGATTTATGTAAGACCTAATGATGAAAGTTTAAACAACATAACCTAGACTAGTTACACTAGAAATGCTCGACTAGTTAACTTAGCATGTTTATATCACATATGATTAAATGACAAAAGATTCTATAATAAGATTTAATGAAGGAAAAGTATAGGTATCAATATATTATCTGCCAACTTATTATCAATAATAATTAATTATTATATTTTAAACACATGTATAAAATGACACATTCAGAAAATACATTTATAGAGACACTTTCATTAGATACCGTCATAAAAAAATTATTTTTATTAGACATATTCACAAAGACACTTCCATTAAATACCATTATAAATCAGAGTTAGCAGAAGTTGGCAGAAATGTTGTTAGTAACCTAACGGAATTATTTAACATAGGAGTGAAACAACGACCAAATCTATCTAATATACTATATAGTATATGGTAATATATGTAAAAAATTTAAAACTAAATTAAGCAATCAATTAGTTATAATCAAATATGAATCTTAATATAATTTTTGTTGAAATTAAGAAAACTGCATCTCTCTGAAAAAATAAGACAACTAGGTCAGAAGAAGAGGGCCCAGTGGATTATGCCAAAAATCTGATACACACAAACAACTCCATATCAAGCTACCAATTTGAGGCTTCTCTTTGATATCATGAAAAGAGAGGAATTATTTTGCCAAATTGATGAAAGTGAATGAACAATGGGACCAGCATCAATAAATGCAAGCTAAGCTAAGTTGCCCCATGTGTTGTCCATTTTCTACCATGAACACACTCTCAGCTTCTCAAAACATTCGTACTAGCAAATTCGAGTTCCCAATTTTTTGGGAAAATCTCTGTGACCATTACATATCTACATGCATGATCTCAATATATAGATTTGCAAATTAATGGTGAAGTTTGTTGAATCAAATAAATAAAATTACACTTGAAGAAATATAGAAGGAATTATTTTCACTTGAATATATAAAATGCCATGTAGAAAATTAATATCCAGGTGGAAACTCAGGTGAAGTCGACTTCACGTGAATTTGATACCTAAGAGCCATTAGATGATTTGATTTATTTGACTAAATTTTCATCAAACGGCTCTCAACTATCAACTTCACGTAAAGTCGACTTCACCTGAGTTTTCACCTAATATCCAAAATCCAAGTAGAAAGAAAACAAAAGCCAGTATCACTGTGCCTGTGCCCCTTTATAACATTGTTGCTTAAAACTACACGTGAATGGGAGAAGAAAAAAAAGGGATGAAGATTGAAGATAGAGGGCGTTGTTTCCAATGCAATTGAACAAATTAAATAAAGTAGAACTTGCTTGTTTTTTTCTTCTCAAAACATTTCAAATTTTTGAACCTCATTATTATTATTTATTTTTCGGTACGGTGTGCTCACGTGTGTGCAGTCTTCTGCCTCTGACGCTGCCACCACTAACACTCGCACACAATACATAGAACTTCTTTTAATTTCTCTAAATTCTTTTTTTTTTATGATCATATTTTTTATCACACATTATAATATGCATGCTGACAAAGATTTATAATAAAAATGTTTCTAATATGCATTAATGCTAACAGACATGCATGCATAATACAAGTAGAATAACAAATACTTATACTAATGAAAAAATAAAGATTGCTACCAAATCCGTTACTGTATTTTACAGTAACGAATTTGGTAGCTAAATTTTGATATCGGTACCTGGAGAAGAGGGTGCCGCAGTCGCACCTATACTCTTTGGTACCGCAGGTCTTGGAGTGCGCCTTCCAGTCGGACTGGACGGCGTACTTCTTGGAACACTTGTGACACTTCCACTTCTTCTCGCCGTGTTTGCGAGAGAAGTGTTTCTTGATGCCGGTGAGGTCGCCGAGAGCCCGGGAAGGGTGGTGGTGGACGCATGTGGGTTCAGGGCAGAGATAGACCTTCCTTTTAGGCTCTTTGTTAGGGTTCTTCTGCTTGAGCTTCCATGGAAGGTTGTGTCCTCTTCTGTGAAGCTGTAAGTTCTGTTCTCTTTGGAATCCTTTGTTGCAAACTTCACATACGAACCTGTTTGTCGCCATTAACGTCTTCGGCGACAGTGCTATCACCTCTGCATCTGGATCTGTATAAAACAATAATCGCCGAAAGAGAATTATATGCTTCAATTGATGATGAAAAAAGAAATTTAAGATCACATATGCATGATTAACCTAAGTATATACATAAATTTAGGATTTAGGGTTTTGGTGTGAGGTGTGTGAGAGAGAGAGAGAGAGGTACTTGCATGGTGTTCCTGCAGCGTGGTTTCTTCTTTTCTTTTGAGGGAGTGGTGGTGGTGGTGGTGGTGGTGGTGCAGAAGTTGTAGTGGATGACGATTGAAGAAGCTGCTGCTGCTGCTGTGAAATCAGATTCTCATGATGATTCTCTTGTCTGATTTGGAAGAACGGTGTTGATGATGAAGAAGTAGCAGCCATGTTAATTGCTAATTAATTAAGCAAAGTAATTAATTAACTGGAGAACTTTTCTTGGTAGCTAGATTTGTGAAAGACCTACTACAAAGTGATTAATATATAATTCATCTGCACAAAGAAAGAAAAACAAAATTAAAATTCAGTTATTAGTTCCATGCTTTAGAAGAAGAAGAAAGAAAGAATTATAAGCACCTGAATTAAGCAGGTGTTATTTATTGTGTGAGAAGGAGAGAAGAGAAGAAGAAAGCAATGAAACTTGGCTATGCTACTTCTTCACACAAACTCTTCTTTTATTTATTTTTATTCCTCAATCATTTGATGTCTTGTACATAAATAAATAATGCATATATACTTGTGTACCTATATATATACGGAAATACATACAAATATACAAGAGTGTAATTAGAGAGAGAGGGGGGAGTAAATTATGTCCCTATTAAGGAGGTGTAGATGGAGAGGGTGGTGTGTCTTTAGCAAAGGGAAGAGAGGGGGGGCCACTAAAAGAATAGGAGGGAGTAGGGCTTTGCCCTTTGCAGTTTCCTTATCTCTCTCCCTCTCTTGTTTCCTATCTTATTCCCAACAACCATACAATTTGTTCCTTCCTCCTTTGCCTCCCCCATAAACTCTCATTTTACTCTCTAATCATTTTCCTCTTCTGTGTACTTCTCTCTCAACTTTTCTTATTTATTACACTCTAAATTCCTCAATATAAGAGAAAAATTAGTTTTAGTGGCAATAGTAGTATATGAGTTTGGAAAAATTTCAAGTGTAGGGGAGAACACTGGTGTTCCAGTTGTCTTAACCGTTGATTTTAATTAATATATATTATATATTTTTTTATAATTTAGATCAACGATTAAAATAATTGGAATACCGGTGTTCTCAGTACACCTGAAACTCTTCCTATGAGTTTTTATAATAATTATATATGAGTTTAATTTTTATGTATTGACAGTGTAAAACGTTTTATATAGTCATGCAATCATAACCATTCTCTTGAATGATTATTCATGTGATTAATATAAAAAGTAGTTATTTTGACTAATATGATATTATGTGATTGGATATATTATGTAGAACAGTTTTACACTGACAGGTTATAAAAATTAAATTCATTGTATATAGATATTATTTTTTTATAACTAGTAAAAAAAATTTTATTGATGATTGTTATAATTGTAATATTTTTTGCTTTTTAAAAAAATATAAGAGGATTAATATTTAATTGTCGATAAATGTGTTAGTAATTATTTTTATTATTGCTAAAATTAAAATAAATTATTACCACTAAAAATAAATTTTCTTGTGATGATGAGTCTCTCAAATCACAGATAACTTAGTTTGGTGTTTGCAAATAAAAATTCTAATCATATTTAGTTTATCATTTTCTTTCCTCTTCTTTTGATGTCATTATTTTATGTTGATATGATTGTTAGTTATTATGGTGACACACACAAAAGAACATTGATGATAAAATATTTTTAAGAAATAAATGAGTCAATATGATGTTGAAAATATAATTGTTGAAAGTGGTTTTCATAAAGCTAATTATTGACTTATTTTTAAACATATCTTGTAGTCTTATGTGTCTAAGGTGTCAATAACAAGCTGCATGAAATTCAGAACCTCAACAAAAGAAAAAAAAAAAAACTTACTTTAATCATCTAAATATATGAGTTGACCAACCATGGATAGGCTTTTTATCTTTTTCTATATGTATTTTCTCATCGAATGTAATCCTGTTCATATATATGAGGTTAACTACTTTGAAATAATGGATATTCTTATATTTTTCTTCAGATTTATTTAAATAAAAGCTCATCAGCTCACAAAAATTTTTGGAGAAGCTAGAAAATAATAAACAAGGGAGTATCAAATAAAGAAAATTTCAAATCAACTTGGGTTGGTCGAGTGGTCAGCTCACTCGTCCGCTTAAGCAAGTGTCGGGGGTTTGAATCCCGCCTTGTGTATGCAGCAATCCATTAGCCAGCGACAGACTCTTAAATGGAGCTCCGATCCGCGACGGATTAGTCATTAGCCTGTCGGGCTGGAGGATACCGTGGGTAACCAAAAAATAATAATAAAAAAATTTTCAAACTACAATTTGTCGCATTAAGGTGAATTATATATTAATCACTTTTATTTATTATTAAGCTAAATTAAACTACTTCAGTTTGTAAGGGAATCGATAAATATAATCAAGTTTTCAATATTCAATAATATGTGGTGCAACAATACTTGAGAAAATATATATGGAAGTGATGAGTAGAAGATTAATTAAATAGGAAAAATATGAAGGACAAGACAATAACACACAAGAGGAAATTTTTCATTGATTTCTTTTCTTGGTGTAAAATTTTTCTTTGATTTATGAATTCTCAAATACAATGAAGAAATTTGTAGTTGCTTTCATAGTAAAAGAATTTATTCTGCTAAAGTTATCAGTACAAAATAATTTATGTCAAAAATTAAAATGCTATTTATATATCATAATTAATTATTATGTATCTTTGTATAAATATATGTATAATTTAATTTATTTTAATATGTATTTTATATATTTTAATATATATTTTTATTAATTTTAATAGATAATTTAGTATATATGATTCACAAAATTATGTAAGAATTATGAAAAGAATCTCTTGTTAAAAAATTATAATAGAGAATTGTATTATTTCAAAAATGTGTGTATTGTACTTATAACCTACAATAAGAATACAAGGATAGTTTTGCAATAAATTTATATAAAAAGAGATATGTTAGATGAGGTGGCATACTTTGATTTGATTCTCAAATTACATCAAAGTGTTGTAAAGGCAACGCATATGACGCGTCATTGCGTCAAGATATCGGATCACGAAGCCATTGGAGAGGCCTCCTTGCTTCGTAGCTTAACTCCTTTCAGTATATAACATATAGTTGAAGGTTGAAGATTATTTTCAGTATATATCAAGAACTTTCATTATCTTTATTGGAAACATTAGTAATACTATCATTTATAATCCAACTGTGTTTTTATAGAAAATATAAAAATAATTTCGGACATACTTACGGACATTTAAATATTATTATCATATGTCAATTTAATTAACTTTATTTTTAATATATATTCTTAAAATGAGTTTAAAAATAATATATATTATTATTTATTAAAACAAAAATATTTTAAATATTTTATATTTTAATATTAATAAAATATTAAAATATCATTATAATTTATTTAAAAATTATTTTATATTTTATATATATGTAATATCTCTGTATCTTATAAAATTTTAAAATTCGTATATTTACATGTCGTATATTATGTCGTATTCCGTACTCTTATCCTTGTCGTATATTACATGTAAAATTAATAATAAAAATTTATTAAATAATAATTCAATTAAATATATTAAATTATTTAATAATTTTTAACTATTAAATTTACATAAAAATAATTAAATATAAGTCTTTGTTCAATTCTTATTAACACAATATAATTGAAAAAACCAATAAAATAATTACAACCATATTAAGTATATATAAAAATTAACTATTAATATAATATATATAATATTAAAAATAAATTAAATAATATATATATTTATATATAAAGACAAAATAATTAATTTTTCATTTGCACCTAACATTTTTGAAAACTACACAAATAAACTTACATTATGCATGAAGCTTATTATCTTATATGAATAGCTTGTACATGAACACAATGAAAGAATAATATATAATGGACCCAAAAAAGGAAAGATACTTGTATATGTGAGGACGGAACAATTAAGCTAAGCTAGTGGGGTCTATAGTGGCACATATATAAATCACTTATTTAATCTCTATTCTCATCATCATGAACATTAGTAATTAGAAGAGCTAAGGAATAAGTGATAGAGATAATTAGAGATTAATTAATAGAGAAAAAAAGAAATTAATTAAAGACACATGGAGACATGTGAATTGCCTGTTGTAGGAGACTCAAGGAGAGTGATGATATTGACATTGGAAGGACACATGATATGAACAAATGGGGTCCCCCTCTCTATGAATTGAGAGTGAGAGATGGGTGTGGTGTGTGGACCCTTTTTCTTTTCTCTTCTCTTTGTGGCTTCCCTTTCAAATGGAAATACTCTTATTACTCTAATTCATCTACACTCTCTTCATCAACAAGAATCTTATCCTAGGTATATATACGGTTGAAACTCAGGTGCAATCGACTTTACGTGAAGTTGATAATTGAAAATTGTTAGATAAAAAATTAGTCAAATCAATCAAATTATCTAACGACTCTTAATTATTAACTTCACGTGAAGTCGACTGAACCTGAGTTTCCACCTTTATATAAGTGCAGTCGACTTCAATCGTAGGTATATATACGGTGGAAACTCAAGTGCAGTCAACTTCATGTAAAGTTGATAGCTAAAAACGGTTAGATAAAAAATTAGTCAAATCAGTCAAATTATCTAACGACTCTTAATTATTAACTTCACGTGAAGTCGACTGAACCTGAGTTTCCACCTCTATATAAGTGCAGTCGACTTCACGTGAAGTTGATAGCTGAAAACGATTAAATAAAAAATTAGTCAAATCAGTCAAACTATCTAACGACTCTTAACTATTAACTTCACGTGAAGTCGACTGCACCTGAGTTTCCACCAATATATATATGTATTAATTATTGGTAAACATAAGCATATACATGTGCATGGGTATGTACATAATAACTATAACTAAGCTATATAGCAAACTAGCAACATTCCATTTTTAGAGTAAAGCACAAAACAAATACATTCCTATTATTTTCTTATATCAATGTGTGTATGTATTCAATTGGATACTATTGGGGCCAATTTAGGTTACTTAGGGATCGCCGAATTCAGACTTTGTCGTAAAAGAATCTTTCTTTATTTATTATCCATACTTGTATTTATTTAAATAAATCATGAATTTTTTTTTTAAATATTTCAAAACTAGTAGTGCTTTAGTGATTTTAAGTTTTTAACCATTAATATCAATCATGAAATAACATATATTATTAGATCAACGACTAAAATCACTAAAACATCAATATTTTATTTTTAGCATACTTGAAATTTTACTAAATTATATCACCAAAGTTATTATTATTATTATTATTATTATTATTATTATTATTATTATTATTATTACAAACACAAAACACAATTATAATTAGGTAACTAAAGCATTGGAAAGAAATAGTCCTTGAAGGAACCAAATTTGATTCTTCAGCACTTGAGTATGTATGATGAGAATATTTTTGTTGGTACAAATATTGTCGTTCTCAATCACCAGATCAGCACCCTCCACCATCACTGCCTGATAGAAAATAGAAGCAATATTAAATTCAGGCTTTCAGTCATAAAAAAATGTTGAGAAGTGGGAGAAGATTAAAATCATGTCATTTTTAGGATTCATGAGCTTAAGATTAAAACTTAATATTATTTAATTTCTATGATTATGGGTCATGAGCTTAATTTATTTTAAATAATAAAAACCTAATTAACTAACACGCCAGAAAAATGAAAAAAAAAAAATCATTTACCCTTTGTTATTTTTCTAATAATAAAAATGCTAACCAACAACTCATTCTAATGTAACAACTATTTTTGACAACTTAATATATATATATATATATATATATATATATATATATATATATATATATATATTTTGCATTTTAGTGAAGAATATGGGTAGATCATGGAGTTTTAGAATAGAAGAATAGAGGATCATCAGAATTTATTATTGTTGGCTATTAATTAGTCATTAAAATTTAAAAGAAAAAATATAAGTAGACAATGAAAATATTAAATAATGTGAACAATAGATATATCGGATGTTTATTTCACTAGGTGTACGAATGATTATTCTAATATTAAGATTTAAGTGGGTAATTTGGGGGTGTAGTGTGTTTTTATTTAATTGGTGGTTGCATGTTATTCCAAAAAATCATTAATTATTTAACATTACCCTACTTAAAAATATGGGTTAAAATATTTTTTGGATTACTAAACTAAAAAAATTAGATTGATGGTTAAAATTAAAGTAATAGCTAAAAACAATAAATTACGATAATCCTCTAATATTTTTCTTTAGAATATAATATACTATCAGAACTTCTATATTCGAATAATCTAAAATTCCATATTAAGTGAATGAAAAAAAATTAATATAAGACAAATGAAAAAGAAAAAAATTATAAAAATTTTAAACAAACTAAAAAAAAATATTGATTGAGAGAACATATTAAAGATATAATTATTTTTATGTTTTTTTTATTAATTTAAATTTTTAAAAAAAAAATAATTTGAGGACAACTATTAGAAAGTCAGGTGATACATATTAGAGTGGCATTTTAGTGAAGAATATGGGTAGGTATTAGGACAATAGGCGAAGTGCATGACAACAGTATTTGAGCTATTATGTGGAGCTCACCAAGCTGGACAGAATGAAATAGTGTTTGAATGGACAAATGGTTTATTGGCATATATTGACAAAACATTGTAAGGAATATAATTTGTTAAGTCATCATGTGATGAGTGTCAAAGACATGACTTTGCAAAAGATCAGATATGTGGAATAATAATAAGATAAACTATACCTATTTTTTTTTATTCCTAGAAAGATGCACACATGATATTATTAGTTTGGTCTTTTTGAAAAACAAAATTTTCTTAAGTTTAATTTATTGGCTAAAAGATATGTTTGATGTCATTTATTGATGACTCCCATAAAGATATTTGACATGGATTTAAGTTTTAAAAATACATATGAACATACTTTTTGGTCTGTAAAAGAATTATGTGAGATCTATGCATGATTGATTCTTTATGTTCTATAATAGTATTAAGTTAATTATTGATGTAAAATAATATATTATTATTTAGAATTCAAAATGAAGTCAGGTGTATCATTTATGATTAAACTTATTATTAAAAAAATTACTGTTTTAGCTAGAGACTAAATAATATAAAAAAATAGCTTTAGATATTAAGTTGATATATATCAAAAGGTTTTTTTAGAACTATATATATTCAAGGGATTCAAATAACTAATCTAGTCTTAAAATTAAATATTACATTTTATTTCCCTTTTTTTCTCTTTCTTTTTTAACTTAATGCATTTGGTATCAATAATATAAATACTAGATCTTTAGATTTATATATCTAAATTTCGATTTAAAAAATGGTTAAAATCTATGAAGCACGGACACTTCGCTGAGTTATGTGTCCACGTGTCGGACACATTTCAGACACGATACTCGTCCAATACGCGTGTCTGCTGTGTCCAACCGTGTCTTAATAAAAAATAAAAAATTCTTCGGAGACACACCTAAATATCATCGCGTGTCCGCGTATCCAGTCTTATTCTTAACATATATTAGTATTTATTAAAACAAAAAATATTTTAAATATTTTATATAATTAAAATAAGACATTAAAAATTTTAATTTATATTTTAATATCAATAAAATATCAAAATATCATTACAATTTATCTAAAAAATACTTTATATTTTATATATATATACGTGTCCTCGTATCATGTAAGATTTTAAAATTCGCATGTCAGCGTGTCCCGTGTCGTGTCGTATCCCGTGTCCGTGTCAGTATCCGTGCATCATAGGTTAAAATTGAATATCTATGTTATTGACATGAAATCTATGAGTTTGTGTATCATTGATGGTTAAGGGTACTTTTTACTTGTTAGTATAGTCTTGTTAGGAGTACTGTTAGTGAGAAAAAGAAAGAACGCCAACTTTTTCATTAATTATTGGATATTATTTCACGAAGTAAACTTCCTACTTTTCGGACTTGATTGATTAGTTTGCAATTTGGATTATTGCTTACGGCCTATTATTATGCAATGATGATTAGGGTTATGCATGCATGATGATCATTGATTGGTGAGAGACTAAGAGTAGTATCGTTGTTTCTTATTTTTATTATTATTTTTTTTTTCTTGTATTCGGATATATTATTATGATTTATGAATCCGACTAATTATTGAGAAATCGTCATGAAGAATGGGTCTCTAGCAAAGATTTCTTTTTCTATTTGGGGAATCAAATTTAAAACTAATTATTGAGATATATGTATAAGAATGTTAGATGACCAATATTTTTAGTGTAAAAGAATAGATTCAGCTAGTGTTGATTTAAATATAAGTAAAAAAAGTTCCTCGCTTTTTAAAGTCCACATTACTAATGGAAAATCCATAAAAAATTCTGAAATTTTGAATCCTAATTTTTGTGGAAATTTTCATCAGTAACGAGGTAAAATCCGTCGGAAAAGATAGAAGAATACGCTGATAAATCTGTTTATAGGGCTACGTTTGTTTATAGAGACAGGACACAAGGATACTAAGGCATAAAATTGTGTTTACCAGAGGAGATATGGACAGAGATAATGTGTCCAGAAACACTGAATTAGTATATTTTGTGTCTATCCTGACAGGAAGGACACAGAGACACTAACAAGGGACACAACTTATTTTTTATTTTTTCTTTTATTATTCTTGTTAATTTTTCATAATTATATTTTTTATTGTTATATTTTTAATCTCAAATTTTTTGAATGAAAAAAAAAGAGAAAAAATTGAATTTTCATAATTTGTTCTAGTTTATCACCAAATAGAATACAAGAACACAAAATTTTATGTCTCTGTCCATCAGTGTCTTGTCCTGTTTTGTTCTTAGAAACAAACGCAGCCTAATGGACTGTTTTCTATAGTGTGTTGATTACCTAACATTTCTTATTAAAATAGTTACCACGTTGATAAATCTTATATTATTGATTGATATTGATCTTAATTAGCTTGTTGCAAAGAGAAGGAACTTTAACAGAAATGAATGACATAACAAATTTACAGCCTTTGGCTGCCTTCCTCTTTCTTTCGTAACTTGTCTTCATTCAATGGTTTGCTTCTTGATTTTCCATTGCTTAGAGTCTTTTGGTTTTGTTTGACTTTATGAGCCGCCTTTTATTCCAAAACCCAAACTAAGTACTTAGGTTGTATGACTGTGTGTTGCTTACAAACATGATAATACAAATATGCAATGATGATGAATTTTTATGATTTATTTATTTATTACTGGACAAGTCAAGTGGATTAGATTTCCATTTATTGATTTTTCATTGATTAATGAATTACTGCATACACAAAACAGGATTCGAACCCTCAATACTTAAACAGACTAGCTAATCACTAGACTAACCCAACTCGATTTTATTATATGTACTTAAGTATATAAAAATATAAATCGCTTGAGCAAATCTTCTCGAAGAGTTTGACTGTAGAGTATCTAAAACCTTCATTTTATTGGGGCGTAAACGGAAATGTTTAGTAACCAAAGAAAATTAGCAAAAAACAGTCATAACTTGCCTTATTTAGCATTCATTAATTATCGTAACAATTAATAAATGCTAAATAAGACAAGTTTCGACTGTATTTTTTGTCTCCCTAGCATTACCCGTTATCAAAAATCTACAGGTAGGTTCATAAATGATGGAAGAATATAATGAATCACCATCCTACAATTACAAGTAGCTAGGTTTAGTGATAATTTTGTAGCTTTGTGTATTGTGTGAGAAATTCTTGGACTCTAATGTGAATGTTATATAAGGAAAGTGCTTTGAGTTAAAGCTTCGCACCATACCATCCAATTGCACTTTTTGAAGAAGCAATTTCGCCTTGGGATTTTTACTTTTTTTTTTTTTTTGTCAATTCGATGTAGAAGGTAAACTAAATTCAAAATGAAGAATATTCCCTAGCCTTTTGAAAGGACAATCTTCACTTCTCCCATATTGAATAACCTATGCAAAGAGGGACAAAAGGCTAGAAAAAAAAAAAAACTGAGCAAAACGTGAAAAATATTGAGCAAACCAAATTGAACATGTAAATTAACTCACTTGTGAAAAGGAACAAATATCTAACTAGATTACAAGAAAAACTTATCACATCTTGTCCACATAACTCAACAGGACTAATGCAGTAAACTAAGTTGAACTTATATTACAGATGTAACATATTAATAATTGTCTTAAGAGATATACCAGGAAAAGTGTGTAAAATATATGAAATGCAACATAAAGCTTTCATCATTATGGCTCTAGGAGAAATGTGTAACATATCTGCTAATTTCTACCATGACTTTCTAATCATTGTCATATTGATACTCAGACTAAGATAATTCACCTTCACTACTGTCTACTCACTAGTATATGGATATTAAGGCACATGTACAACTGCATGCCATTCTTACCAATTTGTAGGGCAGGTAATACCCATTTCTCCCAACCCTTCAAAAGGATAATACAAGAAGGGTACTTAATGGAGAATATTTAATTAAAAAAAAGGACTAAAGAGTCAAAAGGAAAATACTTGGGGTTATGGTAAATTATGCTTAAAACTTTTCTTAAGCTCAACATTTTAACTCAACAAAATTGCAGATAATATCTCTCCCATGGTTTTCTCAGGCATGTTGCCTTCACTAACCTCCTCCATGGACTCGAGGACAGCAGCATCGAGTACCAACTTTCTCTTCGCGATCTCATATACATTTTCATCAACTGTTCCCCTAGTTACCAACCTGCAAGAGAGTTCATAATGAGAATACAGACGAGTAGACCCATCAAATAATTTAGAGGTTTTCGACTTTTAGAAATTTCGTCAATGATG
Source organism: Arachis ipaensis (assembly GCF_059453495.1). Classification (NCBI taxonomy): domain Eukaryota; kingdom Viridiplantae; phylum Streptophyta; class Magnoliopsida; order Fabales; family Fabaceae; genus Arachis; species Arachis ipaensis. Next base: position 149,531,920 of record NC_142435.1, on the reverse strand, counting down.
AGAGTGAAGGAATGAGATAACGGACACATACCGGTATATGGTTACAGGCTTCGTTTGACCAATTCTATGACAACGATCTTCTGCTTGTCTATCAATCTGTGGGTTAAAATCCATGTCATGAATTACAACTGTGTCAGCTCCCGTTAAGTTCAAACCTTGTCCTCCGGCTCTTGTCGATAGCAAGCATGCAAAAATGGAAGTATTGTTGTTGAATGTATCAACTATCGTTTGCCTTTCAGCCACCTGTGTACTGGCAATCAAAACATAGAATTTTAAATGAATAAGGGGAACGCAGCATTTGGTTAGTTTGACAATCATGCATATTGCACACACCTCTTCAGAATCAGTGGAGAGAGATGAAGAAACAATTAAGCATTCATTGGGTCTCTCATTAGATGAACCTAATATAGTAGTAATATATGAAAAGGAGCACGACCAACTCTGAGAAACTTTAGGATTAATGTGACACATGGAGTTCTACCATTAATGTGACATGGGAAACATAGCCAATTTCAGACAAACAATATATTATAGGGAGTTTACTCTCCATCAGTCCAGATTCAAAAGGATAATAAAATTGGCATAGTTTGAACAACTACAAAATTTGAAGCAAGGAAAGCCCTTTGGTGTATCTGGAAGGAATAAAACATAATATTCCCTAGGCAACTTTGTGATCCATAGAGTTGTTGTAGCAAAGGATAGTTTACAGTACCAAGAGTTGAATGTGGTTGTAAATGATTGCACGTATGGCTTCTATTTGCTATATAAAACACGTGATCTTTATAAAGAAAGAGCTTCCCTTCTCAGACATGTTGAGAGATTGGAAACCTATGCTTATATCTAACTCTCTTGGTTCTTTTGCTCTTATCCACTATTTTTTATTATTTTTCTCTTGATCTTAATGAAATTCCTCCTCCTAAAAAAAAATAAAAAAGAGGCCAGTTATAGATTTTATAGATTCTTTGATGGAGCAATGCTAGCCAAAATGCACACACACTAGTGCATGACTCAGTTCTTTCTTTATATTGACTGCTGAAGATGTGACAAATAGTACTTCCTAGTTTGCATGACTCAGCCGGTTATTTTCATATTCTACTACCAAACATTAAACAAGTATAGAAACAAGAAGAGACGACCAAAAAAGAAAAAAAAAGTATAAACCGAAGCAGAAACAGCTTCTAAACTGCTTTCTGAATTTTAAAAAATAAAACAAGAAAATAGAAACATATTTATGACATGTACATACAGTCATGCACACAACATTTATAGACAATAACTACGGCAGTGATGGATGTTTCATTTCAAATAATAGCACAAGCTTCATTGCTGCCATGAAACCGATCACCACTTAAAGATATATGTAGCCCAAAAAAAAAAAGAAAACCAAAAACAAAACAGATCGTAACAAACAGGAAATGGCACTTATTATGTATCTGTTTCCACCAAATCCATCATTCCACTTATAATCCAAATATTCATTCCATTTCAACGCTTTTACAACAACACTTCTTTCACATAATATTAAACTACAAAAAGAAAATACTAGATTGCATGCATCCTCATTCTGATCAATTATTTTCTTAATTTGCATTTATTTTAAGTCACAAACAAAATATTCCACATACGCAAGCCAAAAAACACCTAATATTATATCACAGAAAAAGTTTAAATGCCAAAAGTAGCAGTACCTTCCATCAAGTCGTTTGTAGGTCAACCCAATGACATCTAAGGTCCACTCCAATATGTCAAGCATTGACGTCCATTGACTAAAGATCAAGACACGATGACCCTCCTTCTTTAGTGAAGGAAGAAGCTCTGCCAAGGCCTACATTATCCAGAGAGTAGCTCAACTTCAGCAGACAACTATGCTAGCCATGTATAGTTGGAGATTATAAAAAATATAGACTCCTAAAAAAATGAAGAATCATACCCCACATTTTGCAGAAAGCATAACATGGTTTTCGGAAAGTATCCCTTTTCTATCATTGACACCATAGTGAAGTAAAAGCTGCAAATAAGAAATTTACAGCTTGAAATTTAAACTAGCACAACAAAAGAAACAGAAACAACAAAAAAGGAAAAAAATGAAACTTGTTAGTTAACATCATGTAAAAGCTTGTAAACAAATAAAACCAATCGTATGCAATCATTTAGCATAAACTTCCTTTCCTTTAGACAAAAAGCACAGGCATTAGGCACAATCATCTTGTAGGCCAAACTTGTTTCCACAAATGTTTGTGCAACACATATTGATAACCAGAGTTCACAAGGAACTGACCAGCACTACTCAGGTGAAAATGATGACAGAGAATGTTAGGCAGCAGTCGAAACAATGAGTTGTGGTGGATAAAAGAATAGATAAGAAAAGATTAGAAGAAACCATAACCCACATAAAGTAGTCTGGTAATGTCAGGCAGATCAATCAAGGCTATAGTTAAAATGTCGGCAAAACAATAGATATAGGTATTGATTTGAGAGGAGTTTAGGATTCAGATATAATAAATTACTAATTATATTGTGTCTCCTTCTCTTGGATAATCAAGAGGCTATTAGTGGCTCTTTCTCTCTTGTGAATCTATTACAGATAAGTGGCATGCACCTTTTATGATCCGAATAGATCAAGTCTCCTTACTATAAGTAGTTATGCACTGTTTGCCACTTTTGTGGCCCGTGCTCCAAAGTTGATCATACGAACTAAATTGGGGTTGATCTAACGTGGTTAGATTTTCTTGTAAATAGTATGAAACAAACACTTGAAGATGCTAGCAAAGTGAGGAAATGCATGCCCTTGGTAGAAGATTTACCCGGTGAATAGAGAAGTCGTTGTAACTTTTAAGTTCCTCTATAACTCTGTCTAAAGTACATTCAAAACCAAAAGCACCTATTGGATGCAACTTCCTAGCAAAGCGAATGACATCGTCATCATTATAGATTCTCCGTATCAGCAAGGGATGGTTAGCAATCTGGAACGATAGTACAGAAATAAATAAATAGAATGCTATATTAATGTCCAAAGATAACTGTCTATATTATAACTCAAAAAATAAAATGTAATCTAGAACCTTTCTGAACTGAACAAAGTAGTTATTTATTTGTCGGCGTGGAAGAGCTTCAAGAACAGATTTGGTGTTAAGCTCAGAGCACTTGGCTATCCGAGCTTGTGAGACAGCACGATACTCCTCAATGGCTTCCTTATAAGCATTTTCCTGTTGCTTTTCCATTACAACATATTCAACCTGCAATAACAATATTAGCCTGATTAAACTTTGCATTACATGACAAACATACCATAAAATCAAGGTTATATTGTTAAAAAAAAAGTTAAAAACTCAGTGAAATAAGCATGGTGGGTGAGATATACATAGACCCTAGTAGTGATGTGAACATGAATATGGGTAAATCAATAAGGTTTTTCGAATCTTTATTTTCTTTCTATTTCTATATTTTACTATATGAGTTTAAATTTTTCTCCATTTAACTGATAAATGCATTAAATATCAATAGCAGCGGGATCTCAATGTCTTGGATGGTAGCACTAATACAGTTTGTTCTTTTAATCTCTAGCACCATATTACATACCTTCTGTATTTTAGGAACAAGCTGCTGCATTACATCAGATTTCAAACGCCGCAAAATAAATGGCCCCAATATAGACTTCATACGACCGATTAAATCTCTATTGTCTGGATTGAGCAGCTTTTTTAAGTCAACACCTTCAGTAGCAAAAATATCAGGCATCATAAACTCCAACAACGACCATAACTCCTGCATAAATTCATACTTACTTCAGCAAAAAAATTATTTTATATATCTTTAGCTAGCAAAATACCAATTAGGGTGCTTGTCCAAATAAAAGAGTTGCACACTCCAACCAAATGCACCAAAGTACACTTTTCGGTTTAGAAACTAGAAATATAACTTATCCCGAGCTCATCGCACAATACATTTCATGGAAGTTTGCATTATGTGGCCTATAAACTTCTAGTTTCCCACCAGCATTCAGGCCCTATTACCAAAGACCAACTACTCTGGCTCGGTTCGTGGTTGGAAAAGAATTATAGGATTCTTAATTATTCCTTTTTGACTATTGATTTCATTGAGATAAGGTTAATTTTTGGCTTCCCTTTGATGCTCAGCACATGGTCATTTTAATGGGGTTTACTTAGCTGACATTCAAAGGCATTGCCATGTTGAGTGTTTTTACATAGTAAGCACAGTTTCTGGGATAAAAGAAGAATTTATTTAAAGATGTTACAAATTGGAGATAAGTTTCCGCTATACGAATTGGGATTCTTTTTTTATAAAAAAAGAGAATTAAAATAAAATTCATTAAGACATAAAGACAAGAAGAAGGATAATACAAAATGTGGGGATAAGTGATCCCTTATGCAAAAGCAAAACAAAACAAAATTTATCTATGAAACACTAAACCAGAACTTCCAAACTTTCAAATCATAAGCTTTGCACCAAATAGAAGCTAGGCATCTAATCCTGTCCCATAAAATTTGCTTGTTAGAAAATCTGTCATTGAAGGTGAGTGCAATTTGAGAAAGGAAAGAAAAGGGAAGGTTATAAATGGGGAAGGAATTTAAGGAAACAAGGGAAGAGGTTTTTAACATTGCCTTCATTTGAAAGTGCTTAAAAGAGAAATGAGCTTTACAATTTTACTCATCATAAAAGTAACTGAAAATAATTATAAATGATGTACATAATATTTCCATTTCAACAAGGATAAAACCATAGCAAAATATTTTCTTAATCACCCTAAAACCTCTGATTTCGAGATGTTTGGAATATAACTAGGTCACAGAGGCTTTAAGAAGCAATGCCACTTATTTCCCCTTTCTAACGCAACCTCCAAGAAAAGGAAAGGTATATAATGCTCTTAATGTACCCAAAGGATTGTTTTGTTCAGTAACACGAAACAGTTAAATGGACAGAAAATCAAAAGACAAGACTTTGGCAATGACATTCAATTAAACAGAATGCGTACATGTAAATCGTTCTGAAGTGGTGTCCCAGTCAACATCAATCGTTGGTTTGCATTCCGTGCAACAGCCATCAAATTTTTCCACCTAAAGCTATTTCTGTCCTTCAAAGCATGAGCTTCATCCATCAGCACGCAGCTCCACCTCCAGCGCTTCAATATTTTACGATCATCTTTCTGCTGTGGACTAGAGTGAATATAAATTATAAACATGTAGTTAACACCGGAATATTTTGTAGAAATGGCATCTCTGTGTAGACAAACGAACCTGTGCCGTTCAAAAAGTGAATAACACACAAGAAGAACATTAAATGGAGGAGGCAACCCTGCCTTCGAGAGGGAGTTCAACTCCTTGCAATATGCTGTTCGTCCAGCCCCATGGTATTGAAGAGTAGAAACTGACGGGCACCACTTCTTTAGTTCCCTTTCCCAGTTTTCCAAAACAGAAGCAGGACATACTATGAGATGTGGACCAGGATCATTATGCAAGTGATTCAACAAAGTTAAATATGTAATGGCCTGGTAGACAATAACAGATTTTACTCTAATAAGTCAATGATTAAAAATAAAAATGAAGGCATAATCAAACCAAATGGACGAGAACATACCTGAACAGTTTTGCCCAGGCCCATTTCATCTGCCAATATGGCTGTGCCATACATGAAAATCAAATGTTAAGAATGAGACTCATCACAATCAGCAAATAATCTCTAATGCACAAACTCATGGCATAATTACCATAAGAAACATAAAATCAAATAAAATAACTTAAATTTTGGACATGATGAGATGAAACAAGTCACCAGACATTACATAATTAAAGGTCCAATAAGAAAAAATAGGGAAACAAGGGGCAAAATTTTCTTATGATGAGGTTTTGGAGGAAAAGAGAACAGGGATAAATTATTTTTTAACAAATTATATTCTTAAATTAGTATGTTTCACAGTTTTACAATACAATAAGATAGAATAAAATGATTAATCATCACAAAACCTTTCTTCTTTTGTCTTTTTGGATAGAAAAAAGAAGATCAAGACAAAACCTTCAAAATCGTCAAGATTTCTACATGCATTCCCCCCTCATGCAACCAATCATCCCCTTTGAGACAAGCATCATGCAAAAAATAAAAAAAAAATGTAGAAATGAAACATCTTCAAAGCAATGCATACTTCCGATAAAGAACACTCCAAAACCCTACAACTTACCTCCTCCAATCCGCTTCCGATACAGTAGAAGCAAGAAGTTGACACCAACAAGCTGATACGGCTTCAGTAGAGGTTGAAAATCCGAATCCTCGTCCTCATACCCACACGCAACGTCTACATCGTCCTATTCAAAAATCAAAACCACACACACACACACAAACATAAAAAAACTTAACTTTATCTCACAAAAATTCCCAAAACCTAGAAATAAAAACCCAATGCGCCATCTTTTTAGTCTCTTTGAAAGCACACCTGAGTTACGATCCTCACTGAAGAAGACTCCACTTCAGAATACCTGTCGCATGCAGTCACCGACGACCCGAAAAGCTCCCCCTTCAGCTCCGCCGATATCTTTGCGCACTTGTGCAAAGCCCTACCAACCACATCACCTTCCATAACCTCTTCTTCCTCAATTTCCTCCGAAGAAGATGACCCTATTTCATACAATTCCGCAACATTCCTATTCCTATTCTGATTACTTTCCTCTTCCTCGCCATCTTCGTCGTCATCGTCGATGATGAACCGACGGCCACGATTCGGGGCTGCAGCTGCAGTGGAATTGTTGTTATCCACGTCAGCATCCTCCAGATCGTCCAATTCGACCGGAAAAGCTGCGGAAGCGCGAGTGATTTCAACGCAATCGTCGTCCTCGTCATGGCAATTGTTGTTGTTGTTGTTGTAAGCGAAGGACTCGATGGGAGGAGGAGAAGGAGGAGTAGAGTTGGGTCTCTTGAGGATTCGTGAGGGCTTGAACTGTTCTTCGTGTTGGTCCCATTCGTCGTCGGAGATTTCATAGTAGTCGCGCTTCATTCTATTTCCGTGTTGCACTGTTGCGTGCCCTAAAGATTGGAACTTTGAGGTTTATGGGAGGGAGAGAGAGAGAGAGAAGAATCAGAGAGAAAGGAAGTGAAGGGGGAAAAAGGGGGGTTCATGAAAGCGACGAGGGCTGGGCTTGGAAGCCATACACATGGCGCTTCATGGCAATCACTCGTTACTTGTTAGTACTTAGTTCCCCCGTTTTTTCTTTTTGTGTTAATTTTTTCCAAGAAATTGAAATATAATTTTTTTTGTTTTAACCTAAAGTTGGTGGGTTTTTTTACTAGTAACTAGTAAGGCATATATACTTTCCGAGGTAACAATGAGTAGGGTGTTCGCGGTGCGATTTAGTTCGATTTTAAGGGAAAAATTCATTCGATCCAAACGCTTAATTTATGTGCGGTGCGGTTTGGATTGGATGTACTTTTTTGAAGATCCAATCCAATCCGATTACAAGCGGTTTGAATTTGCGGTTTTTTAAATTAAAAAATTAAATACATATAACATGTCTTAATCAACAATGACATAACAAGTCTTAACATATCTTAAAAAGCCAACGATAACATAACAATAGAAATAAAATTATAGGTTAGTTAAAATAAATAAATAAATAATATTTTAAATATAAAATATTTATTAAATAATAATAATACATGAATAATAGAAAAATGTATAACAAATTGAACATGTTATAAATATAATTGTAAATATAATAATAAAATAATAATATTATAGTACATTGTGCGGTTTGGATTGGATCAGTTATGAAAAGTAGATCCGAAATCCGATCCAATCCAGCAGTTTGCAAAAAATAGAATCCAATCAAATTTGAATTAGTGCGGTTTTAATCGGTTTTCGGTTTGGATTGGATTGGATGAGCGGTTTAATTTAGATCGGTTTGGATTTGAACACCCCTAACAATGAGATTGGACTGGGATATGTAGAATACAGGTGTTTCACATCTGAGTAGTGTTAGAGTAACAGAATTCGGATCATGCGAGTTCCTTTATGATAAACGGACGGTCCGAGTTGTTAAAGACAAAGAACACGGAGGGTCCGATTTCCTTGTTTCGAAATTTAAATTTTCTCAATTCCAAATCGGACCATTTGATTTGTTCTGCAAAATTTTTAAATCAAGCAATTCGCAGGGTCCGAATTCTACATCTTGACACTCACAAAAAAGTGTCCCACAGATTTGTCTTGTACCCCATGAATCCATATCGGGGCACATCACATGCAAGACTTCCATATTCATAAAATTGAACCCAAAAAGACTTTGGTAGCATTTGATTTTAAAAATAGAATAAAACATACAATATAAGGATATAAAAATTAAGAGGAAGTATAGGGAGTCAATACATGTTTCATACAATGCATATGGGAGTTAATTTTAAATTAAAATTAAAGTATCGGATGTTTATTTAAAGTTGTTCACATATACTTATTTTAGAATAGTAAAGGTGTATTTGTGTGAATAATTTCAAGTATTTTAAATTGAATATTTGATTAAGTAGGATATCAGATGTTTATTATCCCTAGTATTCAAATGGTGATTCTGGATAGTATAAGTGTATTGTGTCTGATAAATTAGTAGTATTTTACCTTAAATGTTCGAATCTGTACGATAGCAGATGATTACGTCTTCTTTTTGGGGCAAAAGATCAACCATTGTACACATTATATACTTATTATATTGGCTTCCTAGCGGGATTCAAAAATTTAATATTTTATATTTTATTTTGTTATAAATTATATATAAAAAATAATTTATGAAAATATTTTTTTATTATATAAAATTAAAAAAAAATATTGATAAAAATATAATTATAAAAATCAGTAAAAATAACAAAAAATAAAAAATATGTTATATTTTTTATTAATTTTTTTGTATTTTTTGTTAAAAAAATATAAAATACATTAATTTAATATCTTAAAATATTATATATATCATCAATAAAGTATAATTTTATGTTTTATTGTCTTATGTATGTAAATAAACGTTATTTTTGGAACAACAATGTTATCTCTTTCATCTTGTGCTTGTAAAGTACATGCAATCAAAGTTAAAATAAAGCAATGATAGAAGCAACAATGAAAATAGATAGTGATAGAAACAACAATTTTTGCCACACAAAATAACTATAAAGTTGAAGAGAATAATTAATATTTTAGTGTTATGTGAAAATTAACATGGACTAACTAACCAATACGAGAAATTAAAAGGGTAAAAAAAGAAAATAATTTAAAAAGATTATTTATTTTTATATTCGATCTTTTAAAATGGAATATGTGATCCCGAAAACCTAAAAATAGATTTAAAATTAAATTTCATAACCTAAATTGTAATTGTATTAAAAAAAATTAATATCTAGATAATTTGCTTGTTATTCATAATAACAAAGAACACTCAAGTTTATATGGTATAATTTTCACATACTCACTTAAAAAATTGTAGGTTCGAATCTTCTTATTTTAAAAGAAAAATAGTTAAATTTAAAGTGGTTTATGAGATTAATCTCTTGCATTTGAAAAATTTAGAAATTTTAATTACAAGTGAATGACCTGACATGTTCTTTTTATACCAGACTAAAAAATACGGTGTTATTTTTGTTTTGATGTTAAATATTTGATGAAACGACATCGTTTAATCTTAATAATCATACATTTTTGTATCGAAGATAAGGCATTTTACAATTTATTAAAGTTAAATAACACCTTTTCATTAATAATTCAGTGCAAAAAATAAAGCAACGCCATTTTCGTCTAGTCTAAGATAAAAATGTGCAATTCTTTTAATTTTAGAGATATGTATAGTGTAATTAAAATTTTAAAGATTTTTTTAGTCTAAATAATCAATCTCAAAAACCATTTTAACGTTTAAATATTAAAAAAATGTTTTTATATATTCATTTAAAATAAAAACATTTTTTCTTCTATTTTGCATTTATTTTTGAATGATGTAATATGGTTGTTTTCCCAATAATAAAATTAAATGCCCGTTAAACAGGGTTGATTTTATTATCTTAATATTAATGACAATTATAAATTGGTCTTATCAAACAAAATATAATTAATGTGCATTATTATTTATTAGACGGCTATATTAAATATATTCATTAAATTTAATTTTAATATATTATTAAGAATAAAGTATTGTTTTTATTCTCTATTTGGGATAAGTTCCAAAGTTGTTTCTAATGTTTCAATCATCCTATTTAAGTCTCTAATATTTTAAAACTAACTCTATTTTTTCCTACCGTTAGGGATCCGTTAACAGAATTGACGGCAGGACAAAATTGAGACGATTTTGAAACATTAGGGACTTAAATAAGACGAAAATGTTGGAGACAAAAATGATACCTAAAAATAAATTTTAATTTTATCTTTTAATAATATTAATTTTTTATTATACATAGTATTCAATTATTTTTTAACCACATCTAAGTAAATTACACTTAATCATATTACTTTTATTTTAAATAAATTATTTTTTTATAATTTTACTCTTAATTAAAGATTGTTAGTTATCATGAAATGTTTGTATAATAACTAGTATATAAACTTGCAGAAAAGAAAAAAATAATATATATACAATAAAATATAAATTATACCTTTTGTCTCTAATGTATCAAATTTTTTTTTAAAATTATAAAAAATAAATTTATTTAAAATAAAAGTATTGTGATTAAGTGTAATTTATTTAGATGTGATTAAAAAATAATTGAATACTATGTACAGTAAAAAATTAATATTATTGAAAGATAAAATTAAATTAAAATTTATTTTTATGTATCGTTTTTGTCCCTAACGTTTTCGTCCTATTTAAGTCCCTAACGTTTCAAAATTGTCTCAATTTTGTCCCGCCGTCAATTCTGTTAACGGATCCCTAACGGCAGGACAACATTGAGTCAATTTTGAAACGTTAGGGACTTAAATAGAATGATTGAAACGTTAAGGACAACTTTGAAACTTACCCTAAACGTTAGGGACAAAAACGATACTTTACTCTATTATTAATGTAAAATAGTTTTAGATGTGTATTTAATTATGTAATTTTATATCAACAAAAATAACTATTGTTTTAATTAACTGGGGTCAGTCTAGTGATTAGTTCACTAGTTTATTTAAGTGTCAGGAGTTCGAATTTTATATTGTGCATGCAATAACATATTGACCAACGACAAATATTTAAACAGAGTTCCGATCTGCGACAGATTAGTCTTTGGCCTGCCGAATTGAACAATATTGTGGGCTAACCAAAAAAATAACTATCATTTACATTAACTACGTAAGTAGTTATTCAAAAAGATAGATGTAATTAGATGATGTGTAAAACGTTTTTATACTATCAGTGCAAGAAAATTAAACTCACATTAATTTAAAAATTTAATTTTGATACATAAAAAACGTGTGTAAATCAGTTTTACATGTACATTCAATTAAGTATTGACACGTGACGAAAATAACGACCTTTTTTTTATTTATTGACCACATAGATGGTCACAAAAGAACAATATAATTAAACAATTGTATAAAATATTTTATATTGTCAGTGTATTAAAGTTAAACTCATTAATTTAATATTCTTAAATAAATTTTTAAGCATATATAAAAATGTAAATTCTTAATATTTCATACAATTTGAATATTAAATTTTTTTAACTCCGCCTATGCTATACTTGCGGTACATAGCCGGTCCCAATCTCAGATAAAGGAGGAAGGTTGTGTTAGGTCTTCGACAACCAACATGAAAACATAGTCGAATAATCGCATGACATGAATCAAATACATTATTGCGCTAAAGTTAGGTCATTGAGTACGGTGTCAAATGAGTAAGAGCCGCTGTATTAGTGCCCAGATGTAGTGTTAAATGAGCAAGAGTTCCCGCGTTTTCGTGAACAGACGAGAGTAAATAAGTTAGTTCACAAAGTAAAAGGTAAATATCGGAGCGATAGAAAGTTGAGATTTGGGACATGGAACATAACAGAAAAATCCATGGAGGTGGTGGACACCATGACAAGGAGGAAGATTAACATTATGTGCCTATAAGAAACAAAATGGGTTGGTGCGAAGGCTAGTGAGTTGGATACGTCCGGTTTCAAACTTTTGTATACATGAAAGGTGAAGAATAGGAATGGGGTTGGTATTATTGTGGATAAGCAATGAAAGAAGTACGTAGTGGATGTAAAGAGAGTGGGAAAGATCGGATAATTTCTATCAAACTTGTGGTGGAGGAAGGTGCTTTTCATGTGATTAGCGCCTATGCACGGCAAGTGGGTTCAGACGAACAACACAAAATATAGGTTTTGGGAGGATTTAGAAAGTTTGGTCCAAGACATACTTTCGGGAGATAAGATTTTCTTAGGAGGAGATTTAAATGGCCATGTTGGAAGAGAAGTGACTAGGTATGGAAGTATTCACGGAGGCCATGGTTTCGGGGTGATAAATGCCGAGGGTAAAACTATTTTAGACTTTTCCTAAACCTTTGACCTTGTCATCACAAATACATGTTTTTAAAAGAGAGATGAACATCTTATAACCTATAAGAGTGGCATGACAAGCTCTCAAATCGACTTCTTTTTGTTGAGGAGAGTCGACCGAAAATTTTGCATTAACTGTAAAATTATTCCGGAGAGAGAGTTTGACAACACAAAATATGATACTCGTCATAGGTTTTCGCGTTGAGTAAAAGTTGAGAAAAAGACATCATATGAAGAACCCAAGGACGAGGTGGTGGCTGATGAAAGGTGAGGAATAAAGAAGCTTTTTAAGACGGGTAAGAGAAGAGGCAAAGTGGGATGGGAATGGAAGCACAGAAGAGATGTGGAGGGAGATGGCAGAAGTTATTAGAAGAACAGTAAAAGAAAATTTTGGTGAATCTAAAGGAATAGGACCAAGAGACAAGGAGTCCTAGTGGTGAAATGCGAGTGTACAAGAAAAGATAAAGATAAAAAGGGAGTGCTTTAAAGAGTGGTCTTTTATGCCGCAATGCAGATAATTGAGAAAAATATAAGGTGGCTAAGAAAGAGACAAAAGTGGCTGTAAGTGAAGTAAGAACAAAAGCATATGAGGGTATCTACTAGTCTTTGGGTACGAAAGAAAGAAAAAAAAAGTATATATAGAATCGCAAAGAGGCCTGAAAGAAAAACGAAAGATTTGGATCAGGTTAAGTGCATAAAGGATAAGGATGGAGAGGTGCTGGTTCAAGAGGAGAAGATTAATGAAAGGTGGAAGAGCTATTTCTACGAGTTATTTAATGAAGGATATAAGACTCTTCCGAGCCTTGGTCGGCTATACACAATGGAAGAAGATCAAACTTTGACTACTATCGAAGGATTCGAGACTTTGAGGTAAAAGATGCTCTAAAGTGGATGAAAAATGGCAGGGCATCAGGACCTGATAATATCCCGATTGAGGTTTATAAGGGCTTTGGATGAAAATGCATCAACTGGTTAACCAAGCTTTTTAATGAGATTTTAAGGTCAAAGAATATGTCTGATGAGAGTGGAGAAAGAGCACTTTGGTACCTATCTACAAGAATAAAGGAGATATACAAAGTTGCGAAAACTATAGAGGGATTAAACTCATGAGTCATACCATGAAGTTATGAAAAATGGTGATAGAACGAAGGTTGAGAAAAGAGACACAAGTAACAGATAACCAATTTAGATTTATGTCAGGCAGATTCACCATCGAAACGATATACCCGTTAAGAAGGATGATGAAGAGGCATCGTAGTAATAAAATGGATCTACATACGGTATTTATTGATTTGGAAAAAGCATACGATAGGGTGCCAAGGGAGGCCTTAGAAAAGAAGCGAGTAAGGATCACATATATTCGTGCAATTAAAGACATGTATAATGGGGCAACAACTAGTGTGAAGACTCAAGGTGGTGTGACAGAAGATTTTTCTATTGGTATACGATTACACCAGGGATCATCCTTAAATCCATACATTTTCACATCAGTCTTGGAAGTACTCACAAAGCACATCCAAGAGTCTGTGCCATGGTACATGCTTTTTGCCGATGATATCGTCCTTATGAGAAAGTTAAGGGAAGACCTAAATAAGAAGTTGGACTTATGGATATAAGCTCTACAAGTGTATGGTCTGCGCATAAGTCATAGCAAGACAGAATATATGAAATATAAGTTCGGTTTGAGAAGGGAAAACCCTAATATAGAGGTGAAGATTGGAGAAAACATCCTACGAAAATTTAAAAGTTTTAAGTATCTTGGATGCATCATACAGGATAATAGAGAGATTAAACAAGATGTAAATCATAGGATCAAAGTAGGTTGGTCAAAATGACGGAGTGCATATGGTTTTATATGCGACAAAAAAGTGCCTTTAAAACTTAAATGTAAATTCTATCACATTGCTATAAGACCGGCTATACTTCATGGTACGGAGTGTTGGACGGCCAAAGGGGAGTACGAACATAAGTTGAGTGTGGCAGAGATGAAGATGTTGAGATGGATGAGTGGTCATACGCGATTGGATAAAATAAGGAACGAAAATATAAGGGCGGGAGTTGGAGTAGCACCTATTATGGAAAAGATGGTAGAATCATGTCTCAGGTGATTTGGACATGTGAGAAGAAAACCGACAGAACACCCAGTTAGGAGGGTGGATGAGATGGAAGATGGACAAGGGATGAAAGGCAGAGGAAGACCTAAGAAAACCATCCATGAGGTGGTCAAACGAGATCTACATGTTAACGGTCTCTTTGTAGACATGATACATGACAGAGCTCAATGACGTCGTTTGATTCATGTAGCCGACCCCACCTAATGGGACAAGATTTTGTTGTTGTTGTTGTTTTGTTGAATATTAAATTTTTCTCTGTTATAGAGTATTTTAAATTACACATGTTAAATCACTGAGAAAATAGTCAAATTCGTCATTGAAAAATCACCCATTATTTAAATTGGTTCTCAATTTTTTTAATCAAATTCATCCTTTAAATATTTTAAGTTAGTCACATTAGTTTTTCTATTACGATCATTATTAGTGACGTCAAAATTTGATGATATGTCACATTAAGTAACACTACAATACATATGTGACCGTCTTAATTGACTACTAATTCAATAAATTTATAAAATTAAATCAAATTAATCTCAAATTTAAATAAATTTAAAATTAATTTAATTTAATTTTATAAACTTATCATATTAATAGTCAATTAAAATTTTATTTTCATAATATTAAATGAAAATGATAAATTTATCTTGTCAAACAAGCTATAATTATTGTGCATTATTAGACACCTATATTAAATAGGGGTTAAATTAAATATATTAATTAGATTTAATTTTAATACATTATCATTATAAAATACTTTTAGACGTACATTCAATTATGTAATTTCACATTAATAAAAATAATTATTATTTTAACCAGTTTAGATCAATTTAGTGGTTAACTCATTAATCTGTTTAAACAAGTATGGACCAACAAAAAATAACTAACATTTATCTTAATTACACGAATAATCATTAAAAAATAGACGTGATTAGATGTTGTGTAAAACATATTATACTATCAGTACAAAAAAACTAAACTCATTTTATTTTAATAATTTAAGTTTGATGTGCAGTTCAGTGTAAATAATTTTACACGTACTTCTAATTATATATTGTCACGTAACGAAAATAACTACATTTTCTATTGACAGCATAAATAATCACAAAAGAACGAAGATAATTAAATAATTGTATAAAATATTTTATATCTTCAGTACATCAAAATTAAATTCATTAACTTAATATACTTCAATAAATTTATAAGCACATATAAATATGTAAAATCTTAATTTTCATACAATTTGAATATTAAATTTTGTCCGTTATAGAGTATTATAAACTACGCAAATAGTTAAATTATCCCATAAATTGTTAAATTTAGCACTGAAAGATTATTCATTCTCTAAATTGATTCTCAATTTTTTAATTAAATTTGTCTTTTAAAAATTTTAAAATAGTCACATTAATTTTTTTTATTACTTTCGTTATTAATGACGTCAAAATTTATTGATATAGTATGTTAAGTAATATTATAACATACTTGTGACACTTCTATCGTATTAGTAGTCAATTATAATTATTCAAGTGTATTATTGTTAGTGTAAAATTAAGTCACATTAAGCAACAATAATAACAAAAAAGTTAATATGATTAACTTAAAATTTAAAAGATAAATTTAATTAAAAATTTGTTTAGAGACCAATTTAAAAAATAAATAATATTTTATAAACGAATTCAACCATTTTTTCTAAGCAAAAACTACACAAGTAGTAAAGTAGCGTAGTTGACAAATGAATGAAACAAATAGATGGCGCCATCGTAAAAATGAAAAGAAGAATGAACCAAATATATGGCGGCATGGAACCAAAATATATGGCGCCATCTCTTCACTGATAAATATGGTAGATTTTTCTTTTTATTATTACTACAGCATCTTCATTTTTTCTTTTAACAAATGAGTTCTCAGTTCAACATAAAAAGATTAAAAAAAAAAAAAACAAGGAAAATGACTAATTAGCAACTACGTAAGCCACTTTTAATAAAATTTTCTTTAAAAAATAATATTATATATTTAAGTTTTTTTATGAATTAAATTAAATAATAAAATTTAAAATAATACTGATTATAAATAATTTGTTATATTAGACAATTAATTTAATTAAATTTTATTAACAAAAAAAATTTGAATATGAAGTATTATTTTTTAAAAAAATTACTATGTTCTAGTCAAATAGTCAGCCGTCAACTACATCCTTATAAAAAGGAAAGAAAATAAAGAAAAAATATATTAAAAAAAACTATGTAATAAATGAGAAAATTAATTATTTTGACTTATATAATAAAATAATTTAATTTTAATATGTTGATAGTATAAAATATTTTATATAGTCATTTGATTATATCCATTCTTTTAAATAGTTATTCGTGTATTTAATATAAGAAGTAATTATTTGTGTTGACACGACGTTACGTAATTAAATTAATATGTAGTATTATTTTATTTTAATATTATATTAAAATTAAATTTATAATAAAACAAAAAGATAGAATAAACTACAAAATTCTATATTTATAAAAGCGTGTTGAAAATAATTAAATGATTTAGATTTTTTAAATTTTAAATTTTACTTTAGAAGGTAAAGTATGATTATTACTATTTATTTTATAGGTAGGACAAAGAAAAAATTTGAGAGAGAAAACATTCAATAGTGAAAGATCTCACTTTATCTTCTAAAGTGAAAATTTAAAATTTAGAAGATCTAAATTCATCTTTAAAAAAATTATTTTCACATGCAAAAACTTTTATGTAGTTATCTTTATAATAATTAGATATTATTAAATAATAATTTTGTGAACCAACTTAAATTGATCGGGAAATTAATTCATTCGTCTGCTTAAATAAGTATTGAAAATCAAATCTCACTTTATACACATAACTCATTGACTAGCGATCAACTCTTAAATAAATTTTAGATAAAAAAAATTATAGATGAAAATGTGTAACTAACTTTGTATAAAATTGATGGTGAAGACTTAGGTCCAGTCGACTTCAGGTGAAGTTAATAGTTAAAAGTCGTTAAATAAAAATTTAGTCAAATCAGTAAAATCATCTAACAGTTCTCACTTATCAACTTTACTTAAAATCAACTGCTTCTGAATTCCACCAAAATTAATAGTTAATAACTGATAATAATTTATTTAATAATTTTTAACCATTAATTTTATATGAAATTAACTCCACCCAATATCCTGCTTGAATTATGATATGAGTTTTCTGCTTTCTGAGTGGAGTTGTAGTTTCAGCAACTACTATTTAAGTATTTAGAAACCAAGAGACACCACAGACAAAGGCATATAGACCAACAGAACTTCAAATTTCAAAGTTCAAACCTCTCTTCATTACAAGAGAAAAATCAGT
Source organism: Arachis ipaensis (assembly GCF_059453495.1). Taxonomy (NCBI): domain Eukaryota; kingdom Viridiplantae; phylum Streptophyta; class Magnoliopsida; order Fabales; family Fabaceae; genus Arachis; species Arachis ipaensis. The sequence continues at coordinate 149,513,960 of NC_142435.1, read as the reverse complement.
GTCTGTGTCTTCTTCTTCTTCCTCTTGTTCTTCTTCAATGTTCCCATTCTAAACCATTTCTTTTATTACATAACCCACTTTCTTTCTCTCTCTCTCTCTCTCTGTCTGTTTTCTTTCCATGTACCAATAAATAAATAAGAATCAAAATGGAATCTGTTACCTCAGCCCAGAAAACCAACCAACCCAAGGAAACACCGTTCCCACTATTCCCACCTGGAATCCCAATCCCTACGACAGCCATAGAAAAAGCTGTAACCGCCACCACCACCGCCACCAACGTTCCAACGCCGTTTCTCATAATACCCAAACGCGAACCCGTTGAAGAATGCACCACCCCCATCCCTACCTCTAACAATCAAGACGTCAAACCTATATTCCCAAATGCCCCCCACCGCGAAACCCTACCTGCACCTGCAACTACACCTCCTTCAGCCACCTCCTGCGACCCAAGCGACAACGAAAATGGCCTATACGAAGAGTTCAACCGAGTCTCTCAGCTCTTCCGTACCGCTTTCGCCGAGCAGCAGCAGCAGCAGCAGCTTCGAGCATCTCAGCAAATGGATTCCTCAAACGACCTCGTTTTGGACCCTAATTCGGGGGCAATTGTTCCTGTGCCTCCTCCGCAGGAATACGGGGGTCATTGGAATGGAAACGACGCCGTTGGGTACGAGGGTTCTTCGTCTAGCGGGGGGAATATGACGCTGGCGAAGAGGAACAGGCTGAAGGAGCTTGTGAGGGTAAAAGATCTGAGTCTGAAGGACCAGCGGCATTACCGAGAGGTGGTGAGAAGGACGAGGTTGATCTATGACTCACTTCGGGTGCTGGCGACGGCGGAGGAGGAGAGGAGGATGATGCTGACTGATTGGAGGAAGGCCAGAGGGGACCTTAGGGCATCGACTTTGATGAAAACTTGCGGCCTTTGGCTTAACCGCGACAAGAGGATCGTCGGCGCCATCCCTGGAGTTTTTGTTGGGGATGTGTTCTTATACAGGATGGAATTATGTGTTGTCGGCCTTCACGGGCAGACACAGGCCGGAATTGATTATCTTCCGGCGAGTATGAGTTCCAACGGTGAGCCAATTGCCACCAGTGTCATTGTTTCTGGTGGCTATGAGGATGATATGGATGATGGTGATGTTATCATTTACTCTGGTCATGGGGGACAGGACAAGCATTCTAGGCAGGTGTTTCATCAGAAGTTGGAAGGAGGGAATTTGGCATTGGAGAGGAGTATGCATTATGGGATTGAGGTGAGGGTTATTCGGGGATTGCGGTACGACGGAACTGCCACTGCTGCCAGTAAGGTTTATGTTTATGATGGTTTGTATAGGATTATGGATTGCTGGTTTGATGTTGGGAAGTCTGGTTTCGGTGTTTATAAGTATAAGCTGTTTAGGGTTGATGGGCAGGCTAAGATGGGTAGTGCTGTTCTTAAGGAGGCTTGTATGCTTAGGAAGGATCCATTGTGTTTTAAGCCTGTGTGTTGTTTGTCTCTTGATATTTCGCATAGGAGGGAGAACGTTGCGATTCGGCTTTTTAACGACATTGATAAGAGTAATGAACCGCTTTGTTATGAGTATCTTCCGAAGACTAATTTTCCGCCTATGGTGTTTCATCAGACTGGGAACGCTATGGGTTGTGAGTGTGTGGATGGTTGTGTTGAAGGCTGCTTTTGCGCTATGAAAAATGGAGGCGAGTTTCCTTATAATCAGAGTGGGATTTTGTTGAGAGGGAAGCCTATAATATTTGAATGTGGCCCCTTTTGCCGATGTCCTCCGCATTGTCGGAACCGTGTCACACAGAAGGGGTTGAAAAGTAGGTTGGAAGTGTTTAGGTCTAGGGAAACTGGCTGGGGAGTTAGATCCTTGGACCTTATACAAGCTGGTGCTTTTATATGCGAATATACGGGTGTTATCCTGACCAGGCAGCAAGCACAAATTTTGACCATGAATGGTGATGCATTGATATATCCTAATCGGTTTACTGACAGGTGGGCAGAATGGGGGGATATATCTCTAATAAATTCCAATTATGTTCGCCCATCATTTCCGTCGATACCTCCTTTAGATTTTGCTTTGGATGTGTCAAGATTGAGGAATGTAGCTTGCTACATGAGTCATAGTACATCTCCGAATGTGTTGGTTCAGTTTGTTCTGTATGATCACAATAATTTAATGTTCCCTCACCTTATGCTATTTGCAATGGAGAGCATCCCTCCGATGAGAGAGCTCAGCCTTGATTACGGGGTGACTGATGACTGGACAGGCAAGCTCGCTATATGTAACTGATTGATATTGAAAGTTTCATGCACCTGTTAACATGCTGAAGCTGAGTTTTTGGAAATGCTCAGAGGTATAGCCAAGTTCTTTCATTTCACTCATGTGATTTCATGTTGTTTTCAACTTCTTTGCATCTCCCTTTGTCCAATTCCCGGTGTAAACTCTGTTAACAATAGTAGGTAGTTTACAGGCAGATTATATTATTCATTGTAAACTACTGCATATTGTGGTCTTTTGAATATGCAGATGTACTTTGGATGATGGAAAGTTTAATATTTAATAGAATGGTTCATGATTGATATCTTTGTCTTAATATTTTATATGGTGCTTATTTGCTTTTATCAAAGTAGAAGTTTCCAATATCCGAACACATGTAAGAGGAAAATTCCCTGAAAGGACCATGTGCTATACTGCTAATAAAGGCCACATTAGATATCCAACTAGGTTTATCAAGGTGGAAGGTTGTGTTAACAAAGGAGTTACTATCTAAAAGTAAAATTTGCAAACAAACACTTCAAAAGGACTCAATAAACAAAATCCTAGTTTTATGTGGTACTTCCTTCTATAAGAAAAAGAATCTTTATTTAGATAACGAAATGAATAGTAGAAATACATTATAGGTTTTCTTAAAGTTGAGAGATTATAGATATATCTTTGTTTTGCTTTTGTATAGAGGAACTTTTATTGTCTTTCTTCTATTATCATTCTCCTCGTCTTAATGAAACTCTTCTTTTATAAAAAGAAGAATGATATATAGTAATGATGTACTAATCATGAGCCTTCGCTGGAACTATATTAATAATTCTATTCTATTTCTATTACTGAAGTATGAAATAATTATATTTCTATTAATATTGGGGTGTGATCGGAATTGGAAATGGAATTGCTAGTATAGGGCATCAATAAAGTTACTTAAATGAAAACAGAAAGCAGATCATGGGCATGGCAAAGGGTAAATATACTATGATTAATTTGGAAAGTACTGACTGCTCAATCATGACAAAATGTGTATTCTACTCACATGCTTTCTGACACAAGCATGGTGGAATGTACTACTGGGAATGTTGTTTGTTTGTTAGCAAATATCCCAATATCAGATCTTTGCATACTTCTATCATTTTTGTTCATTCATTTTCTGGACGTTTGAACATGTATTCCATGGATTCTTTAGCTGATTTTACTAGCCAATTTGAGTGTACAAAATTATGTTTTATTAACTTGTGTGCGTATAAGATTTGTATGCATGCATGCCATTATTGCTGGTTAAGAACTTAAGATTATTGTCTTTGTATCAATGAAAGATACGATCAACATTTTTCACACATAATATTGATGCGCACTATTGTACACTAATTGATTCATTTGCTTGCTGTCAGTGGCATCTTCAAACTTGAAATTAACTAAAAGATTACAAGCTGTGAGACTTGTATTTTTCACTACACCCTTTGGCCCTTTGTGAGCAGTTGGTTTTAGGTGCTGTAGGTAGCAGCTTTGTGCTATGCTCTTGATGTTACATGTGAATATTTTAAGACATTTTCTTCTAAAACCCAGAGGTTTACTAGAATCATAGTTGTCTTTTAAGAGCAGTGTGTTTATTATTTGAGTTGAACTGTTTTTTAAATTTTAAATTTTCTAATTATTCTTAGTTAAATTTTGCCATAGTTTTGCAACCACAGCTAATATTTCGGTATGGTGATTTGTGCCGATACGAGTTTGCAGAATTTGAACTTGATCTAGCTTTGGGTTTCAGGTTTCAATCTCACCATGGTACAAGGAACTGTAGAATTGGTTGCCTGCAAATCTGTGACAACATGATGCCTGCTGTATTTTGTTGCTTTATCTAACTCATTGGCAAGCGCTTGGTGTCTATGCAATGAGCAAGATCATGAAGTCGACTTCCTTATGATCGCTAAGTCTTCTGTTGTAATGTTTTATTCTCTTTTTTATCTTCTTGTTGATGCTTTTTCTTTGTTCATTCCTTCTCTTGGGCAGAGCAGTTTCACACCTCAATCCCCATTTTTTGTGCAAGTCTTGCAGCTGTAGTCCACTCTTTTTCGGGTACTTACTTGAGCAAGTTGCGCAGCTGTATTTGTCTGCTTTGTTTTTTAGGTACTTGTAAATAATGCAAGCAAGCACCAAAGCCTGTACAGGGATGATAATAGCAGTTTAGAGTTATAGATGAATATCATGCAGCATTTTGATTGGTTAAATTAGGTATATGGTTATGTAAAGGAATGATCACTTTTGCTGCTTATGACCTTTGTATTTTATGATCAAATCTGTAGTCTATGCATCAGGAGTTGATCATTGATGAAATGATCATGTTTGTTGTAGCTTGGATGGTACATTATATTGTTGCAGAACCCTGCTACTGGGAAAACTGAGTTGCACTTTTGTATGATCAGGATAATTCTTATTTATGTACAGCAATAGTGGGACATGTTCTTGAGCATGTTTCAGTAGTTCAGTTTTAATGACATTTTAGCTGCCTTTATTTGCTATAGTTATGATTTCAGAACCTCGTTCTGCTATTTATAACTTACTTCACTATAAGGTTAAGAGAGTTTTATTACACAGGAAAAAATGGGAGAAGGGAAAGAAGTTAAAAAAAAAAAAAAGTAGTTCTAGTTCCTTTTTAAATTTCATTTCTTGCCTTTTAAAGATCACTCTAACAAAATCAATATTATATTTTCTCAATAGATAATCTCTCTCTCAATTTGTGAAGTACTACTTTTAAGTTTTAATACGAAGTATATCTATTACAATCAAATTTTTATCTAGAAGTGATATTATCAAGTGACAATATTTTTTTCATATTATTTTCCTCTTAAAAAAAGTTTCACAGTTGTAAATGCTTTCAAGAAATAAATTAGCTAGTATTATGGATTTTTTTCTTTGAAAAATCCTTTAAAATAATCCATTTTCCTCCAAACTCCCAATTCCAAATTTTTAAAACTAAAAGATATTTGTACTTATATAAATACTATATAATGATCATCATGCTGATAAAATTACCAAAATAATGTTATATTGGATGAATTTTTACGAAAAATAATTTTTTAAGTGGTATTCTTTTAAAAAAATAAAAAATATTTTATGTTTAAATATCTTATATATAAATATTTTTTTATTTAACAATTATGTTTGAGTAAAATAATATAAAAATATTTATTTATTTATTTATTATGTTAAATTCTTTTAACTTAAAAAGATCTTTAAAATAGAAAATGATAGCTTCTAAAAAAAGATATATATATATTTTAAATTCTTTTAATATTTTTATTTTTACTACTAAAATTTTATTAGTAACACTAAAAAAAATTAATTTTTTTTCTAACAACTTAATAGTACACAAGTTCTATAAAAAAAAAGTGTTATTTTACTTAAAAGAGATTCTAAATTCCCAAACTAGCATAGTTATATTAGACACTTTAATTAACGAGAAAAATGAAGACGCTGATCACGTGAGAAACATGCTTACAAGTTACAAGCTTCCCAAGTTCCCATGTTGAAGAGTTATTGAATTTTGAGAGTATAATCCTGAAGAAAAGGACTGCATTGCATGCAAGTTATAGATGCTGTCGTGTTGCACGTCATAGATGCTTATATTAAGCCATATTTTCATTAACTGAGTTGGCAACCATTATTGATGAGAGAAGGTGAATTGAATTGCATGCCAACTTTACAAAGTAACTGAAATTACTGTCTTATCCTTGTGTTTCTTCATAAATTGTGTTCTTAGTTCTTACCAGAGTGACACAGTGCTTGTGACTCTGGCTGTGTTTCAAGATCCCAGCCAAGTTATGGTCACTGATGAGGTCATTGGAAGGATAGTCTATTTCAAGCAACTCATGTCAAATATGTGTACTTCAATTTTGGAAGTTCCATTGAATTCAAACCACATGCAAATGGCCATTTTCAAGAGAGTAATATGCAGCAAACTCTTTCCAACACTTTTCAAATAAAATCTCACCATCTTGATTAGTCCACTCTATTTTTCATTTAGTGAGATCTGGAGACTTCAGATACACTGAATTTGGAAAACCATCACCATATTTCTTACTGAATTTGTTTGGTACCTTCTGCAATGCCAATGAAACAGTTCTTGGTTAACCATTACTAACTTTTCCCTCCTTTCCTAACAGCAGCTTTGCTGATTCAGTAACTGTTCTAGTCAATTAGCTAACTAACTAACTAACTAATCAATGGAACTGTTGTCTGTGTGAGTATCAGCTACAACAACAACATCCATGGATTCCTCTACCTTCCAACAGAACCACCATTCTCCTTCAACTGTGATTCGTTTCTTCAAGATTGTTCTCACAAAAAGCCTTCAACATAAAACTCTTGTAAGTGAGAATTTTCTTCACTTTATCCTCTTTTTCTTTAATATTATTTAATTCATACCAATTTTCTTTTCCTTTGCCTCTTTCTTTCCTTGAGATTTTCCCTGAGGTAACAGAAAACACATGCAGCATAGCATGCTTATGAGTTTTGATTGTTATTATGCTTACAAACACTCGTTTACCAAGTTTCTTTTACTGTTCTTCTAATAACTTTCTGTCATTTTTCTTTACATCTCTTTTACGCTTTCATCTCCAAATCGTTTTAGAAAATTTTTTTTTTCTTCACCTTTCATCTACCACCACCTCTTCCTTAGATTTTTTGTAGGATATTTTTTCCTCAACTTTTGCTTAATGTGAAAATCCATGATGAATATCTTATGTTGTGTTGTTAAATTCTCTCTCGAAATAATTTTACAATTAATGCAAAATTTTTGGTCGACTCTCTTCAAGAAGAAGAAGTCGATTTGAGAGCTTGTTATTCCACTCCTATAAGTTATAAGAGATGTTCGTCTCCTTTTTTAAAACATGTATTTGCGATGAAGTCAAAAATTGAGAAAAAATCTAAAATAGTTTTATCTTTGGTATTGACCACTCCGAAACCATGGGCCCCGTGAATATTTCCATATCTAGTCACTTCTCTTTCAATATGGCCATTTAAATCTCCTCCTAAGAAAATTTTATCTTTCGAAGATATATCTTGGACCAAACTCTCTAGATCCTCCCAAAATTTTATCTTGTGTTATTCGCCCACTTGCGGTGCATAGACGATAATCACATGAAAAGTACCTCCTTCCACCATATCAAAGTTTGAATCCAAAAGTATCCAACTCCCTAATCTTTGCACCGACCCATTTTGTTTCTTGTAGGTACATGATGTTAACTTTCCTCCTTGTCATGGTATCTACCACCTCTATAGATTTTCCTGTTAGACTGCCTATGTTTCATGTCTCAAATCTTAACCTTCTGTCGCTCCGATTTTTACCTTTATCTTAATCTTTGTGAACTAACTTATTTATCTTGGTCCGTTCACGAAAACGCGGCAACCCTTGCTCATTTAACACTATATCCAAACACCGATGCAGTGGCTCTTACTCATTTGACATTGTACGCGAGCTATGAAGCATGGACACTTCGTTGAGTTGTTGTGTCCGCATGTCGGACACATTTCGGACACGACACTCACCGACACTCGTCCGACACGCGTGTCTGCTGTGTCCGACCGTGTCTTAATAAAAAATAAAAAATTCTTCTCCGGACACACCTAAATACCATCACGTGTCAGCGTGTCCTGTCTTATTCTTAACATATATTTTTAAAATAAATTTAGATATAGTATATATTATTATTTATTAAAATAAAAAATATTTTAAATACTTGACATAATTAAAATAAGATATTAAAAATAATTAAAATTTTTAATTTATATTTTAATATTAATAAAATATCAAAATATCATTACGATTTATCTAAAAAATACTTTATATTTTATTTGTATGTATGTCCCTGTGTCATATAAGATTTTAAAATTAGCTGTCGGCGTGTCCCGTGTCGTGTCATGTCCCGTGTCTGTGTCAATATCTATGCATCATAGTACGCGAGCCATACAGTGCGTTGCTTTGGAGTAACAACCTAATTTTAGCACAATAACATTTTTGATCCATGAGATTCAACTAAACTTTTATGTTGGCTGTCGAAAATCTAATATAACCCTTATTTTTTATTCGAATATGGGATCGCCTATGTAGGACAACTATTCCATAGGTGGAGTTTTGCGAAACTAACCTAGTTTTCTAAAAGAAATGAAATTAGTTCAGTATTTGAAATATTGGAGGCATCATTTTAATTTTTTAAGAGATAGATACTATACTTTTTTAGAAGTAATGTTATATTTTCTCAATAGATAATCTCTCTCCAATTTGTGAAGTACTATGCTTTTAAGTTTTAATACGAAGTATATTTATTACAATCAAATTTTTATCAAATTAGAAGTGATATTATCAAGTGACAATATTTTTTTTTCATATTATTTTCCTCTTAAAAAAATTTTCAACACTAGTAAATGCTTTCAAGAAATAAACTAGTATTACGGATTTTTTTTCCTTTGAAAAATCCTTTAAAATAATCCATTTTCCTCCAAACTCCCAATTCCAAAATTTTAAAACTAAAAGATATTTGTACTTATATAGTTCTAAATAATGTTCATGGTGCTGATAAAATTACCAAAAATAATGTTATATTGGATGAACTTTTATGGAAAAAATAAAATTTCAAGTGGTATATTTTTATTTTTTTTTTAAAATAAAAAATTTTTATGTTTCAATATTTCATATATAAATATTTTTTTATTTAACAATTATATTTGAGTACAATAATATAAAAATATTTTTTTTGTTTATTTATTATGTTAAATTTTTTTAAGTAAAAAAATCTAAAAAAATGTAAATAATAATTTCTAAAAAAAGATATATATTTTTTAAAATTTTTTAAAATTTTTATTTTTATTACTAAAATTTTACCAATAACACTAAAAAAAAAAAAAATTATTAATTGCATGCAAGTCATAGATGGTGTCGTGTTGCACGTCATAGATACTTATATTAAGCCATATTTTCATTAACTAAGTTGGCAACAATTTATTGATGAGAGAAGGTGAATTTAATTGCATTCCAACTTTACAAAGTAACTGAAATTACGGTCTTACCCTTCTGCTTTTTCATAAATTTTGTTCTTAGTTCTTACCAGAGTTACACAGTGCTTGTGACTCTGACTGTGACTGTGATTGTGTGTGTTAGTTACAATAACAACATCCATGGCTTCCTCTACCTTCCAACACAACCACCATTCTCCTTCAGCTGTGATCAGTTTCTTCAAGATTGTTCTCACAGAAAGCCTTCAAAATGGAATTCTTGTGAGTGAGCATTTTCTTCACTTTCATATCCTCTTTTCTTAAAATATTATTTAATTCATACCAATTTTCTTTCCCTGTGATTGTCCCTGAGGTAACAGAAAACACATGCAGCATAGCATGCTTCTGAGTTTTGATTGTTATTAATTTATTATGCTTACAAACAATAGTTCTATTGATTAGTTAGTTAGTTAGTTAGTTAATTGGTTAGAACAGTTGCTGAATCAGCAAAGCTGCTGTTAGGAAAGGAGGGACAAGTTAGTTATGGTTAACCAAGAACTGTTTCATTGGCATGCAGAAGGTACCAAACAAGTTTAGTAAGAAATATGGTAATGGTTTTCCGAATCCAGTGTATCTGAAGCCTGCAGATGACACTGAATGGAAAATAGATTGGACTAATAAAGATGGTGAGATTCTGTTCGAAAAGGGTTGGAAAGAGTTTGCTGCGTATTACTCACTTGAAAATGGCCATTTGTTGTGGTTTGAGTACAACGGAACTTCTAAAATTGAAGTACAAATATTTGACATGAGTTGCCTTGAAATAGAGTATCCTTCCAATGACCTCATCAATGATGGTAACTTGGCTGGGATCTTGAATGAACAGCCGCAGCCGAAGAAAAAGGCGAAAGCAGCACCGAAGCCATCATCTCCTTCTAGAAGTAAAAGAGTGAAATTTACTGTCAAAACTATAGATGTGGAAGATAGTGAAGAAGATAGCGAATTGGATAGCCAATCCAAAGAGACACAGCTTAAGAAATTGCCATATGTGGATGGTATGTATCTAGTTTTTCTAATTTCTTTTGTTAGTTTTGTGAAATAGGGACAAAATAGGCCCTGTGCTGTTCTTAAATCCTTAATCATTTTGTGTTTTATGATACTGGTGGATTCAGATTTCTATCCTGGGACCAGTGGGTTTCAAGCTCTGAATGAAGCACAGAAATTCAAATCAGAAAATCCCTTTTTCATAGTCAAGGCAAGGCAAAGCAATGTATCAAGACCAACAGTTGTAAGTTTATGTCTTTACATATTATTATTGTGATTTCACAAATTGGGATTCTGTTTTCTGATGATAATGATGAGAATATGCTGTGTTGCAGAATTTCCAAGCTTCCTTTTTCAGAAAGTATTTTGAAAAGGAGCAGAATGTACAGATAAGGTTTCAGAAGATACTGATTCCTGCAAAGCTGCGCTGTTATCCATATAATTCTCATGCCATTATCGCTTCCGGTTGGGGACTTTTTGTTCGAACAAGTACACTACAACCTGGGGATGTTACTATTTTTGAGCTCATCGAAAGAGAAGATCCGGTGCTTGATGTTCATATTTATAGAGCCCAAGGTTAGGCACTTCGCTAGAACTTCAAGAGCTTTTAAAACTAATAGTTTGTGAAGAATGTGTCATTCACCTTTTCTAACAGTGAAGACCTGTTGTACTTATTCCTTGTTTGAGTGTACAAAAAGAAGCCTTGGAGCAATAATTGAGTTGTCTCCTTTGACCTCAAGGTCACGAGTTCAAGCTACTCGTCCGCCACTGATGTAATCATCAAGTTAGATTCCCTATTTTACACCCTTTGGGTGCGACCTTGCATTAACACTAGATGCTTGTGCTTGCAGGCTTGTGTTTTTGAATTCTGGTTCCATTTAAAATATCTTGATGATACGGTCGTGTGACGCGAATAACTTCATATGCCATTTGTCAATCAAGTGATTTTCTTTCTACTTTTGTGGCTGATGCATAGACCTTGGTGTTCTTAGGCAGTGTTTTTGAAGTTTAAGCAGAGCTAGAACTAATTTTAATACAAATAATGGTGGTTAACTTAGCTGTTATTATTTACTTCTTCTTTAGATTTAACCACATCATTTCTAATCATGTATAGGATTCATTCTAATAATATTTCTAATATTTTGTGGAGCTGGTGCTAGATTTCCAGCCTCAGGTCTCTGGGATTCAATCTCAGAAAGAAGCTAAGAAGTCCAAATGTCCAAAAGAATTCAAGAACTCCGAGTCACAAAATCCCTCTTTCGTGATCAAGATAACAGAAAGTGATCTATCAAAATCAAGGGCTGTAAGTTTATGTTCATATCCATGTAGAAACTTATATGATTGCTATTGTTATACTTCAAGAAATTGTGATTTTGTTATGACAATGATGATAAAAATAATCATGTTGTAGAGCGTGCCAGTTTCCTTCTTCAACAAGTATTTCGAAAAGAAGGAGCCGTATGTAGTGATACGATTTGATAGCAAGTTGTGGCCTGTAAAGTTGCTGTGTTATCAGGCTAATGCCTATATCTCCCGCGGTTGGCTGGCTTTCGCTCTTGACAATAATTTAAAAGCTGGAGATGTTTGTATCCTTGAGCTTGTCAATGGAAAAGATGCATTGCTCGAATGTCGTATTTATAGAGCAGATGGTTAGGTAACCTGGACTTCAGGGGCTATTTAGCCAAGAAATTTTCTGATATTGTTTAGCTCCTTTTGTTGGATCAACCTTCTACCATATCCAATTTAATTTTGTGTTTTGTTTAGTATCCTTGTTGACAATGTTGCTGTTTTGTGTGACCAATAATAAAATGGTATGTTTGGGAGATATGTACATTCCCATGGGAAGTTTTCAGTAGTGAGTAGTGACACACACAAAAACTGCACATTTTATATGTTTGTTTTAGTCATTATGATCTTAAATAAATTGCTTATCAAACTTTCTTCTAGTGCTCATGCATGGTTTATGTTATTGTAATCTGGTTCCATTCATAAGATCTGAATAATAAGAATGGAATTGTTAGTACTAAATAATTTTGCAAATTCAACCTATGATCCAGAGAGTAATATGCAAGATGCAACACACTCTTTCCAATCATTTTCAAACAGAATCTCATCATCATGCACTGAACAATTCCATTTGGTGCCATTTGTAGGTTTGAGAAACACTGGAATTGGCACATTAGCACCATATTTCCTGGCACCAAAAATTTAGTGTTAGCATCCATAATTAAACACTTAACTAATAAATAAATGAAGATGCTACTTAAATAAGAATGGAAGTGTTTACAAGCTTCTCATCTTGAAGAGATTCTTTTAGAGTATAATCATGAAGAAAAGGACTTCATTGGGTACTGAAGTCAAAGATGTGAGATTTGACTTGTAATAGTAGTAGTAGTAGTGACGTGTAAGTGGAATAGAATAGAATACTTCGATTGTTAAGGTCCAAAGTAGGGATGCACATGGTCCGATCCAATCTAAAGACCCTAGATTTAAATATTTTAAGGGCTAGTTTGGTGTGATTTTATCGGGTTTAGGATCAGTCTCAAAAGTATACCCAGGGGCGGATCTAGGTCAAAACGAATCGGTTTACCTGACCTAGAGAATTAAAAAAAAGTATATATATTTTAAATTAATTCTAATATTATGTTATATTAATTATAAATAGAAAAATTTTATAGTGGGGGCAAAAATATAATAAAATTTAGGTATAAATATATTTTTTTGGCTTCCTACAATCCCTAACATGTTAAGTATTATTCCATTATAAATTTGAATTTCATTTAAGAGTTTGTAATTGGCTAATGTGTTATTATACATATGAGATGAAATTCGAACTCTCAACACTTGCTTAAGCGGACGATGACTAAGCTGATCACTCGACCAACCTAAATTAGTTTAGATATATTTAAAATTTTAAATTATAACTATCTATATATATTGATAAAAACTAAAAATATACACGCAATCACTTATTATAGTATTTAAAATAATAAAAAGATAATTTCACACTTACAGTATAATTTTCAGAATAATAAAAATAATTGTTTATAATAGCTTTCGTTTTATTTTTAACATGATAATATTATTTTTTTTTATATATGTTCTTAAAAAATTATTTTATTTTTTATTATCTCATATTTAAGTATTTAACTGTTAGGTCTATTTATTATAGTCTTTATAGTATAAATAAATTTTTTTAACCAAAGTAATTATTATAATCAAGATTATTTTAATAATAAATATTAATACAATATATTAATATATAGATAATATATTTTTATCTTAAATAATTTTTTAAAAAATTACTAATAATTTAAGTTGTATTTAATTAAAAAATTAAGTTTTAATTTAATTATTGACTAATTAACTAATATAATAAAATTAATTATCACTATTTTTTGAGTTTATTTATTTATTTTTTATTATTATATTAAGTTTAACAAAAAAAATATAACATAAAACAGAAAAAATCATTTATATTTTATTTTGGGATAAATATAATATCAAATGGGCAAAATATATATATATATATAAGTATTATTATTTTTTTTAAAAATTTTGTGGGGCAAATGTTCCCTCTGTATTGCATGTAGGTCCTTCTCTAATTATAAATTTATTGTTTTATTTTTAATAATACCTATTAAATTAGAAAATAGGTTAAAAAACATTAAAATAAAATTTATAGATAAATTTAAATTTAAATATGAATATTAATTTTTTGGTAATATTTTTTTTTTATAAATAAGTGCGTCATAAATAAGTTTTTTATCAATAAATTATTTTATAAATTATTGTTAAAACTTTAAAGATTCGATTTTCATTCGGTTTAAATCTAGTATAATTGTAGCTCGAAAATATTTAAATTTCATTAAATATAGAACTAGATTAAACTCTAAAAAATAGATCTGATACATATTTACGGCGGACAAATCCAGTTTTACCGACCTATGTACATTTTCATCTTACCAAAGGTTAACATGCCAATTTCTATATAATAATATATTCCTTGAAATTTGAATATGTCACATGAATTTTTATTGAAAAATGTTGTAACTCTCTCTGCTAAAGGTTCTGTAAATAGGTGAGGTTCAATGTCATCAATTATTGCGTACCATCTCTACATGTTACTTAAATTACGATCTCACCCTTAGAAAATAAGCATTTTCATCCTTTTTTTTTTTTGGGGTATTCTTCACATGTTGTCTTCTTACCTGAGAGACACAGTGTCTATGAGTGAGTGTGTAATCAACAACTTCTTTCCATGGCTTCAACTAGCTTCCAACCAAAGAGCAAGTCTCCTTCCACTGTGATCAGCTTCTTCAAGATTATTCACAGGAAAAGTCTCCAAGCTGGAACTCTTGTAAGCATTTTCATCACCTCTACCTCTTATCTTTCACTTTCTCTTTGTCTCTTTGTGATTTTCCCCTGTGGGGTAACAGAAGCACACACTGCAGGGTTCCTCAGCAGCATAGCATGCTCCTCAAACATTCATGCATTTGAGTTCTGATTCTTATTATGCTTCTTAACAACAGTTTCATTGGCTAGTTAGTTAGTTAGTTAGAGCAGTAACTGAATAAGCAAAGCTGCTGCTAGGAAAAGAGGGAAACTTGTTAGAAAAATTCTTAGAAGGTTGTTAGGAGGTTGATTGACACAAATAGAGTGGGAGGAATCAGTTTCTGTTTGTATAATCATTATTTTCTGTTATGATTGTGAGTTTTGATAATTATGCTTATTATTAGTAACAGTTTCATTGGCATTGCAGAAGATACCAAGAAAGTTCAGTAGGATATATGGTAGTAGTGTGCCGAATCCAGTGTATCTTAAGCTTCCAGATGGCACTCAATGGAAAATAGATTGGACTAATCATGATGGTGAGATTATATTTAAAAATGGTTGGAAAGAGTTTGCTGCATATTACTCTCTAGATCAAGGGCACTTGTTGTGGTTTGACTATAAAAAAACTTCTCTTTTTGAGGTACACATATTTGACACGAGTTGCCTTGAAATAAACTATCCTCCCAATGATCACACTGATGATGATTGTGTTGAGATTTTAAATAAGCCCCCATCACCACTCCGGGGGGATCTAAGGAAGCGGTCGGTAGCACCATTATCGACTCCTTCTAAAACGAAACGATTGAGAAGTGCTACAAAATCTAGAGATGTTGAAAGAGGTAGCCAATCTAAGGATACAAGCCTTGAAATGCCAGTATTTTCATCTCCCCGGCAAGATTTCCTTGGTATGTTATTTTTTAATGATTGGATGATCCTTTTATTTTGTGTTGCAACTGAGTTCTTGATTTTATTTGTTTAATTTTGGGAAATAGAGATCAAATAGGGTCTAAGCAGTTCCAAAACCAATATATATAGCTTGTATCTGACTTGTTCCTTGAGTAAGATCTGTTCTAATCATTTTCTTATTTTATGATATTGGTTTCAGATTTCTCTCCTGGGACCAGTGGGTTTCAGGCTCTGAAAGAAGCTGAGAAGTTCAGCTCTGAAAATCCCTTTTGCATTGTCAAGATAAGGCAAGCTATACGTTCAAACCGTGTAAGTTAATGTTGTTACATATTGTTATTTCACAAATTGTGATTCTGTTCTGACAATAATGATGAAAAAATATGTTGTGATGCAGAATTTTCCAGCTTCCTTTTTCATAAAATACTTTAAAAATGAGGAGCAGAAAGTAAAGATAAGCTTTGAGGGGAAGTTGTTTCCTGCAAAGTTGCGCTATTATCGACAAAATTCTACTGCCTTTATCTCTTCTGGATGGCTCCAATTTGCTCAAGCAAGTAAATTACAACCTGGGGATGTTACTGTGTTTGAGCTCGTCGATAGAGATGATCCGGTGTTTGAAACTCATATTTATAGAGCCAAAGGTTAGACAATCCACTTGAGCTTCAAGAACTCTTAAAACTGATAGTTATATGAAGAACGTTTCACTCCTTTATTTGCAACTTACTCATAACAACTTTCTTTCTTATGATGTTTCAAATGTGTTATTAAATCGGAGCCAGCTTTCAAGTCTTCGTCCTGTGGCTTTCAATCTCTGAAAGCAGCTCGGAATTTCAAGTCAGAAAATCCCTCTTTCATGGTCAAGATCACACAAACAAACCTACCAAGAACAAATGCTGTAAGTTTATGCTTTTACATTCATCTGTTTGTAAACTTATAAGTTGCTATTGTTATACTTGCACTAATTGTGGTTCTGTTCTGATGATGATGATGAAAATATTTGTGATCCAGGCCATACCAGTTCCCTTCTTCACAAAGTATTTTGCAAAGAAGAAGCCGAATATACAGATAAAGTTGAGAAACAAGTTGTTGCCAGCAAAGTTGCTCTATTATCCATCATCTTCTGCTGCCTATATCTCTGCCGGTTGGCAAGCTTTTGTTGGTGCCAGTAATTTAAAGGCTGGAGATGTTTGTGTCTTTGAGCTTGTCAATGAAAAAGATCGAGTGCTCGATGTTCATATTTATAGAGCCGGTCGTTTGTTAAGCTTTTAGAACTTCAGGACTTCTTTAACTAAGTTGTTTTGTGAAAATGTTTGTTTCTCTTTTGTAAAATCAAACTTCTACCTTATCCAATCCTTATTTGTGTGTACCAATGATGTATCCCTAGGGTTAAAAGTTTCAGTGTTGTTTCATGTTTTATCACCTTGTTGACATTATTGCAGGTTATGAATCTAATCCATGAAAATGCAACTCATTTCTTTCCAATCAAACACCCCATGAGATATATGCATGTAAGCATATTCCCATGGGAAGGTTTCAGTAGTGACTCATGTAGATTATGTATTTCTATAAGTAATTTTTGTTCTTATATAATTTGCTTATAACACATTCTTATGTTCTGAGATCTTGAATTTTATTCTCCATTGTTGTCATTGAATGGATGTTTAATGTGATTGTTTGCTGTATGCTGAAAACAGAAAAATTGTTTTATGCAATTAAATATTGCTCTGGCAAATGATGCTAGGTGGTTTTCATCACTACAGGATTTGAATGTGAAAAATGCAAAATCAGAAGAAAAGTTTTCCAAAATGGATTGTTAAATGCTGCTTCTTGTGTCCGTGCATTTATTTGATCAAGAGATTAGAGAAATTCAGTTTATTAATATCAACTAACCAACAAAAGATAAAAGCTGCATCAACAGCTTCAACTTACACCGGGCCCACTAAAGACAAATGTCAGGTAAATAAGGCATACATGTGACATCTTCAAGTGAAGACAGTTTTGGACATCTTTACTGTAGCATGCACCTTATGTTTTAAAGTAGAAGTGGTCATACTAAATAGCATTATTATATGTTTTAACCCTTTCCTTTCTCCAATGGTTTCAGTGTCCACTTAAAAAGTGTAGCAGACACAATAATTCTTACTTGTGTCAAAAAATAACCATGGCTTCATGTAGCTACCAACCAAACAAGCATTCTCCTCCAAAAACTTTGATCCGTTTCTTTAAGATTATTCTCAGACAAAGCCTTCAAGATGGAAATCTTGTAAGCTGCTTCTTTCATTCACCTGCTCTTCTCACTCTTTCTTCAGTTTTAGTTAGTGCATACAAAATCTGCATCTCTCTCTCTTAATGTTGTAACTGAACCACACACATGCATGCATGCTTTTTCTTTTCTTTTCTTTTTCCTGAACATTTTGTATGATGCACAAGCACTACTTGGATCAGAATTCTTGGTCTTGATCAGCATTAGGAAATATCAAGAGTCATATGAAAACCATGGAAGATGATTTTTTGCTGATTATGAAAAAAATAAAGTGAATAGCACAAGTGCTGAAGTGCAATGCAATACATAATTTTATACACTATAATGTTTGTGACTAATTAGTAGTTTTAGTTAACATCTAACTAACTTGAAAAAATATAACTGATTCTTAATCTCAGTTACATAGTGTGACATAGATAGAGGGAGATGTGTCATCACTCTTTAGTTTCCTTTTATGCTTATGAGTTTTGATTATTATAATTACTAACATCAGGTTCATTTGCACTGCAGAAGATACCAAACAAGTTCACTAGCAAATATGGTGGTGGTGTGAAAAATCCAGTGTATCTGAAGCCTCCAGATGGCACTCAATGGAAAGTACAATGGACTCAGCATGATGGTGACATTTTATTTGAAAAGGGTTGGAAAGAATTTGCTGCATATTACTCTCTGGATCATGGTCACTTGTTGCGATTTGAGTTCAATGGAACTTCTTGTTTTGAGGTACACATATTTGACATGAGTGGCCTTGAAATACACTATCCTTTCAATAACCGGATCGACAATGATTCGGTTGAGACTTTGAATGAGCTACCACCACAATGTTGGGGAAGAGAGCAGAAAAGATTGAAAACACCATTATCATTATCATTGCCTTTTACAAGTAAGCAATTGAGAATTGCCACAGAAACTAGAGATGTGGAAGGAGGTAGTCAACCTGAAGAGAAAAACATTGAGATGCCAATAATTCCATCTGTCATTCATCGTTCGGATGGTATGCTTCTTTTATGATCGAATCGTTGTACTTTTTGTTGATTCAACTGATCTTTTTTTGTGGCAAAATGCATAGAGATTGTTGTTCATAGTCAGCATGTTTTGAATTTAATGGCTAAATGCATAGAGATCTTACTCTGAAGGTAAGATTCTTTCTAATTGTTTTTCAAATCCTTTTATGGTATTGGAGCCAGTTTTTGAGCCTGGGACCTGTGGTTTTCGATGCCTGGAAGAAGCTCAGAAGTTCAACTCAGAAAATCCCTCTTTCATGATCAAGCTAGGGAAGAGTAATCTACAGAGATCAAGGGCTGTAAGTTTAAGCTTATACATTTATCCATAAGGAAACTTAAATATCATGCAAGCTTCTATGTGGTATTGTTACATAATGTTATATATCATGCAGAATTTTAAAGCTTCCTTCTACATAAAGTATTTTGAAAACAAGGAGCAGAATGTAGAGATACGGTACGAAGGCAAGCTGTGGCCTGCAAAGTTGCTCTGTTATCCCGCAGCAGCAGCTGCCTATATCTCGAATGGTTGGCGGCCTTTTAGTCTTGAGAATGATTTAAAAGTTGGAGATGTTTGTGTCTTTGAGCTCATCAGTGGAGAAAACCCAGTGCTTGATGCTCATATTTATAGAGCCAATGGTTAAGCAATCCATTAGAACTTCAGGAGCTCTTAAACCAAGTAATTTGGTAAATATGTAGCACTTATTTTGTAAAATTGAAAATCTACTATGGACAATCTCTCTTGTAAATATTATCTCTTATTTTATCATCTTAGTGAAGATGTAGCTCTTATTTTTCCCGGACCAAATACACCTTGAGAAATATGCATATTCTCATACACTGATACACAGTTTTTAATAGTCTTATAAAAGCTGCAATGTAGCATGTGTATCATTTAGTAGTTGTCATGCTAGTTTCCTCTTATTTTTTTTTTCTCATTACACACTTTTGCATTTTTCATAATGGTTTTATGTTCTTGAAATCTGTTTTATTGATCATATCTTGAATCTTTTATCTTTTTTACCCCCCTCCCCCATGGTTTATATTTTAGCATTGTTGTTCCACTAACTGATTGTGATGAACTGAGAAAGAGGTCTCATTGCTTCTTTGTTATGTTCAAGCAAGTTAATGTTTTAATCGAATCAAATAATTTACTATCATCAAGACTAAACTATGCAAAATGCTATAGTATATTGCTAAAGAATTGAAATTTTTTCATATTATTATTTTTTTACATGATATATAAGACCTTTTGGCCACATATACTTTTCCACAAGCATAAGGAATTACTAGTCTTATTCGATTAGATCATTAGGTGTGTGTTCCCTTGCACATTATTTGTTATAGAATGAATGCTAACAAAACTGAATCAATAGCCTCTGCCCTCTGTAACCAGGAAGTATATTGAACCAGAAATGAAGTGTATAGTTACATAACAGTTGTGGTATGGTTACTGCTGCATTGAATCAAGGTTCAGAGAAAATGAAATTAAAAGGAATTTAAGAAAAGTGGTGCATCAAAAGAGGTGAATTGCAGAAGGGAGCTATAAACTCAACTTCAATTTATAACTTTGTTAGATATGTTGTTCTGTTTTATGCAGAGGTTCTTCAGGAGATTAAACATCAAATGACAATCTCTATTACAAATTCATGCATACACATACATTCATACATGCATCAAACATCATTCACTTTCCTTAATTTATTTCCACCTTTGATTCTTCAAAATAAAAATAAAAACACACACATGAATACATGATCAAGCAACAACACGGCTTCTCATCATCATCCACTTCTTCAATTTTGCCATTCTTATTGTAGTTGTGACATAGATCGTGTCGGCTAAATCTTCCACCCATCTGAAGTAAGCGTGCCTCCAAGTTTTATTAAACCACAAAGTCCCAATAACTCACCAATACCCAGTTGCAAAGCCAATTGCAATAACAAAGTAAAACAACCACTTTTCCAACCTATCTGCTTTGCTGTCTTCATCTTTTTTTTGTTTGGTCGGTCTGTCTTCATCTTCAAATTCATTGCTCCCAGGAACTTGATGTGGACCACATTCGTTGGGTAGAGGAGATCCACAAAGATATGGGTTTCCAGCATAACTTGATGAATCATAAGTTAAAAACTGGTTATATGTGGGAATTGGTCCAGAGAAGTTATTGTATGACAAGTTTAAATGAGTTAGTAATGTTAAAGCTATCATGCTGCTTGGAATTGTACCGGAGAGTTGGTTACTTGAAATATCAAAGGATTCAAGTGATGTCATATCCCGTATCATGTAAGGGATCTTTCCGATCAAATGATTGTTTGATAGATTCAAGCTATGCAAACCATTGAGCAATGTTATTCCTTTTGGAATGGAGCCAACCAAATTATTCTGGGACAAATCCATGATGACTACAAGCTTTCTTATGCAGTCAAGTTCTCTTCCTTTCATGGCTTCTATAACATCCCTAGCTTCCCAACCCCATTCAAATACTTGTACAAAGTGGGATTGAGAAGTAGGAGACAAAGTGGAAGCCTCAAGAGTCATTCCTCGAAGATTGCCTATGCACCAAGGTATTGAACCATTTAAATTGTTGCGAGAAAGGTCCAAGATTTTAAGTGATGATAGTTCACATATCTGTGAAGGAATGCTACCACTCAGCATGTTTTGCTGCAATCTTAGAATTTGTAGTGAAGAAAATGTGTTAGCACTCCATGATGGGATGGTGCCAGAAAGTTGATTCTCTCCGAGATCCATAATCAATAAATGTGGCAAATTTGTCATAGATGCTAGAAACTCTCCATGAAGACTGTTATCGTTCAAATGCAACCATCTTAGAGAGGAAAGATTCCCAAATGAACTTGGAACAGCCCCTGAGAGTTTGTTGGATGACAAATTTATTTCTTCCCATACTTTGTTATCTTTCCAACAATTGGGGATTTTACCAGATAGTCTGTTCTTTGAAAGGTCAAGGATATGCAAATCAACTTGGCACAATGATTTTGGAATTGAACCATTTATGAGATTATTTCCAAGAATCAAGTCCCCCAAAGAGGGCATTATATGACCAATATGTTCAGGAAGTGAGCCACTTATATGATTATGGGAGAGATTCAAATACACCATTTCTGGGATAAACAAAGGCCAACTTTCTTCCCCTGTAATGGGTCCATTCAAATTGTTTGAAGATAGATCCAAGTATGATAGAACCCCAAGTTTTTGAAAATCAATACAAATTCTCCCATCTATTTTATTCCTTGAAAGATCGAGCCAATTAAGATTTACAAGTTCGTTAAGACTTGTAGGTATGATTCCTTTTAAATAATTATTTGACAAATCAAGGTTAGTTAGATTTATTAGTTGACCAAGACTCCAAGGAATGGATCCCATTAGATAATTATTTGAGACATTAAGAACTTGTAAATTTACAAGTTTTCCAAGATTTTCAGGAATAATTCCCTCTAAATAATTATTTGAGACATCAAGAACTTGTAAATTTACAAGTTGTCCCATGAAATTAGGAAGGTCCCCTTCTAATTTATTTTTGGACAAATATAAATTCTTCAAATTCAGTAATTTTCCAAAAGAAGAGGGAATGGGACCATAGAAAAAATTATCTTGGAGATAGAGATTGCCTAGATTTTCAAGTTGTCCTAACCAAGATGGCAAATAATCATTAAAGTTATTTTCACTCAAGTCAAGATCCTCCAAATCATGTCTAATGCAGGTAGACAAATCATTGTTTCCAATGGATTCTGTTAGGAGGTTGCTTCCTCCTATATATAACCTTTTCAGGTGACACATATTTTTTAAAATGGATGAAATGGAACATTCCATAGATGTTAATTTATTACTTGAAAGACTGAGATAGACAAGTTTCTTTAACTCAACAAACCAAGATGGAACTGAAGTGAAAAAGTTGTGAGAAAGGTCAAGGAACTCAATGCTAGTCATATTTTGTAAAGCATCCGGAATTGTACCATGGAAGCTATTAGATGAAAGAAAAAGATGCTTGAGTTTTTCAAACTTGTGAAACCAGGATGGAAGAGAATCAAAATTATTCTCAGAAAGGTTTAATAATTCAATAGAAGTTGCATTTTGAAAAGCATTTGGAATTGGACCATGAAGCCCACACCCTGAAAGATCAAGATACTCAAGTTTTTTAAAGTTGCCAAACCAAGGTGGAATTGAAGTAAGATTGTTCCCACCAAAATCAAGATGCACAAGAGATGTCATGTTTTGTAAAGCATCCAAATTTGACACACTAAGTCCATTGTAGGCAAGACTTAGGAATTGAAGTTTAGGAGCACTGATGGTGAGATTAATAATATTAACCTGAGGGAGGAAGAACAAGAAGCAGCTTTGTCAAGTCCACAAATTATTAACCATCCAAGTAATAAGTTAGGACAACAGATAGAGATAACGGAATCATGTTTAATGAAATACCTGAAATGTTTCGTAATAAGCCTGGTTCATGTCGAGATGCTCCAGCAATGACAGTTGAGAAATCCAATTGATGTTGCTGGCTGGTGAAAATTCATTCCAACTCAGATCAAGAAACTGGAGGTTGGTAAGATTTCCAAGATTGCTGGGTATTTTTCCGCCAAAACCAGCATCAGAGAGGGACAAATAGCTCAGGCGCTGCATAGAACCAATGAACATGGGTATGTGACTCTGATGGAAATAAATTCCACTCAAGTCCAAATGAGTCAAGTATTCCAATTCCAGCAGCGATGAATTAACAATCCGAGCTTCTAAATATTGATTATGGTCTAAAAGGCCACAGTCGTAGTCGTCACTCATGGATCTCAAGCATTTCACAGAAGGAGAGGCGAGATCAAGCATGACAACGTGACCGGTAACATTGTCACAGCCGATCCCTTTCCATCGGCAGCAGTCATGGCCATGCCATGAGGAAAGCATGTTTGATGAATCATTCAAAGATGCTTTGAACTTCACAAGAGCTTGCCTCTCTCTTTCAAGACATGGAGAGTGGAGGAGAGTACTTGAATTTGCACAAATGCCTGCAATTTCAGCCATTACCATCACAAGTACCAATACTGCGCATGCAGTAACATTTTGGTATCTAATTCTCATTTTCAGTGGAATATAAATAGATATTATTGATGATATCTGATTTGGTAGTGCCTTTCACTCCACTCACTCAATCACATTATATATACATAGTGATCATGAACAAGTCATGAATCATGGTTACTTTCTCGGAAGAAGCATAATGGAATAATAATGAACCCAAATTTTACGTTCAAAGACCAAGACTCTTGCGTGTGGGGTGAAGTCTTAGTCTCCGGTGACAAATACGTCTCGAGAAAATGTATACGAATCTGAGATGGATGCCACTCTTTCTTTTTTTTCTCTGCATGACCCATTCATTAATTGACCCAATATCACAGGGGAGTGCTAGGTAAACAATAACCATTTTGAACAATATGAACATCTACCAAATATAAATATACTACATCCTAATTTAATGCTATTCATTAAATTTAAGATTAATTTACTTGTTTAACCCTATTAATTCACATTGTTCAAAAATATTGTTGGTTACTATACTTTTCCCTCTCTCACCCTTTGTTTCGCCAACCAACTAGAGTCAATGATTATAATTTCGTTGTAATTTCTTCGTACTAAGATAATCAATTATAAGTTATAACACTGAATATTAGTCCACGCCTTGAATCAACATCTTATTTTTATACTTTGAGAATTTAGAATTTAATACGTGTATCTATATTATTAATCAAATAATAACAAAAAATAATAAACTTTATTAGTCGTGTAACATTATTCTTATAAAAAATAGACTGGCAATATTTTTCACCACGGCAACAATAATGAACATTATTATCAATCAATTTTTTTTTTAAAATTTTATTTAATATAGTTCAGAGCTTACAAGCTCCCAGCAAGGGACGTGAGAGTTACAAGAGACAATACAAATCCAGAGAGCAATAACACAAACAATATAGAACAAGAAGGAAATTATTATCCTCTAGGTCCAAGAACTTGCATCCTAATTATTAAAGCTAGATTAGTAAAATTGCGTATAAGGTTATTTAATTAAATTACAATAAAAATAATGAAAGTAACTTAATTATTGTATTAAAAAAAGTTTTATTCAATACTCATAATATAGTACATAATATTTCTTCATATAATGACCAAATTGCAAATTTATTGCTTATTACTCTCTGGATCATGGCCACTCGTTGCGGTTTGGTTTAGGTAGATAAAAGCTGAACAGGAATAGAAAGAGATGTCAATTACAAGCAGAATGGGTTTGTTTTACCAAGGTAAAGGTATAGCAGTGGTGGCTCTTGGCGGCAACAATTTCGACGACTCCGGCGGCAACATTCATGGCCCCAGAGACTCCGGCAACCAATGGAAAATTAAAAGCAGAAGCAAAACAGAACAATCCCTTCTCCGGTGACTTCCTCCACCTGCAACGGAGGCAACCGCAATGACAGTAGAAGAACAGAAGGCTGGCTCTATCTCGCGGTGGTGGAAGGCAGCAGCATCTCGGCGACGAGATCCAGCAGAGCTCCCCTTTCTCTCTCCCGTTTGCGCCCTCCTTCTCTGCCCTGTTTGGTGACGACGATGGCCTCAACCGGGACGGCGACGGTCTCGATCAACGGCAGCAGCGGCGACGGGAACAACGACGACGACAGGACTCCATCCTTCCTCTTCTCCGTCGCGCGCTTTCCTCTTTCTCCATGGAAGGTCTGCGATCTCACTCTCATCTCTCTCGTGCGTCTCTTCTTTTCTCCGCAACGACAACAGCTGCGCCTAGCCCCGCCGGCATCGTCTCTTCCCTCTTCTTCCTTTCTTCTTCAATCGCTCCCCCTCTGATTTCTGTTCTCCTCCCTTTCTCTCTTTCTTTCTCCTGTTGGTGGGTGTATGTGTTGTAATGAAATTAGGATAAAATTAGGGATTTTTGGATTAGGATTGAAGTTGGAAACAGAAGGGTAAAAATAGGTTAGGAATTTTAATAAAATTAGAGGGGAGGATGGTCATAAAAAAAAAAAAGCTTGGGACGTGACAACATTCTTCCAAAGGAACTAATCTGTGGTATCTGCCTTATTCCGTAATTTCGTTTTTTAAATTCTTTTTTGGTATCGGAGGCAGTTTTTGAGGCTGGGTTCTGTGGTTTTCTATGTCTGGAAGAAGTTCGGAAGTTTAACTAAGAAAATCCCTCTTTCATAATCAAGCTAGTGAAAAGTAATCTACAGAGATCAAGGGCTGTAAGTTTAAGCTTATACATTTATCCATAAGGAAACTTATATATCATGCAAGCTTTTATGTGGTATTGTTACATAATGTTATATACCATGCAGAATTTTAAAGCTTCCTTCTACACAAAGTATTTTGAAAACAAGGAGCAGAATGTAGAGATTCAGTACAAAGGAAAGTTGTGGCCTGCAAAGTTGCTCTGTTATCCCGTAGCAGCAGCTGCCTATATCTCGAATGGTTGGCGGCCTTTTAGTCTTGAGAATGATTTAAAAGTTGGAGATGTTTGTGTCTTTGAGCTCATTAATGGAGAAAATCCAGTGCTTGATGCTCATATTTATAGAGCCAATGGTTAAGCAATCCATTAGAACTTCAGGAGCTCTTAATAAACCAAGTAATTTGGTAAATATGTAGCACTTATTTTGTAAAATTGAAAATCTACTATGGACAATCTCTCTTGTAAATATTGTCTCTTGTTTTATCATTTTAGTGAAGATGTAGCTCTTATTTTTCCCGGACCAAATACACCTTGAAAAATATGCATATTCTCATACACAGTTTTTAATAGTCTTATAAAAACTGCAACGTAGCATGTGTATGATTTAGTAGTTGTCTTGCTAGTTTCCTCTTAATTTTTTTCTCATTACATACTTTTGCATTTTTCATAATGGTTTTATGTTCTTGAAATCTGTTTATATTGATCATATCTTGAATCTTTTAACTTTTTTGCCCCCCTCCCCCGTGGTTTATATTTTAGCATTGTTGTTTCACTAACTGATTGTGATGAGCTGAGAAAGAGGTCTCATTGCTTCTT
Source organism: Arachis ipaensis (assembly GCF_059453495.1). Lineage (NCBI taxonomy): Eukaryota > Viridiplantae > Streptophyta > Magnoliopsida > Fabales > Fabaceae > Arachis > Arachis ipaensis. The sequence continues at coordinate 149,487,113 of NC_142435.1, read as the reverse complement.
TGTTATCTTCAATCAACTGAGAATCAGTGTTTTAATTGAACCAAATAATTTACTATCATCATGACTAAATTATGTATAATGCTATAGTATACTGCTAGAGAATTGAATCATTTGACATTATTATTTTTTTACATGATATATAAGACCATTTGGACACATATACTACTTTCCTCAAGCTTAAGGAATTACTAATCTTATTCGATTAGATCATTAGGTGTGTGTTCCTTTGCACATTACTTGTTATAGAATGAATGCTAACAAAATTGAATGAATAGCCTCTGCCCTCTGTAACCAGCAAGTATATTGAACCACAAATGAAGTGTATAGTTACATAACAGTTGTGATATGGTTACTGCTGCATTGAATCAAGGTTCAGAGAAAATGAAATCAAAAGGAATTTAAGAAAATTGGTGCATCAAAAGAGGTGAATTGCAGAAGGGAGCTATTAACTCAACTTCAATTTATAACTTTGTTAGATATGTTGTTCTGTTTTATGCAGAGGTTCTTGAGATTAAACATCAAATGACAATCTCTATTACAAATTCATGCATACACATACATTCATACATGCATCAAACACCATTCACTTTCCTTAATTTATTTCCACTTTTGATTCTTCAAAATAAAAATAAAAACACACATATGAATACATGATCAAGCAATTACACGGCTTCTCATCATCATCCACTTCTTCAATTTTGCCATTCTTATTGCAGTTGTGACATAGATCGTGTCGGCTAAATCTTCCACCCATCTGAAGTAAGCATGCCTCCAAGTTTTCTTGAACCACAAAGTCCCAATAACTCCCCAAAACCCAGTTGCAAAGCCAATTGCAATCACAAAGTAGAACAACCACTTTTCCAACTTATCTAAGTTGTTGTCTTCATCTTCAAATTCGTTGCTCCCATGATCTTCATGTAAATAACCACATTTGTTGGGTAGAGGAGATCCACAAAGATATGGGTTGCCAGCATAACTCGATGAATCATAAGTTGAAAACTGGTTCTCTGTAGGAATTGGGCCAGAGAAGTCGTTGTGTGACAAGTTTAAATGACTTAGTGATGTTAAAGCTAACATGCTGCTTGGAATTGTACCCGAGAGTTGGTTACTCGAAACATCAAAGGATTCAAGTGATCTCATATCTCCTATCATGTTAGGGATCTTTCCAATCAAATGATTGTTTGATAGATTCAAGCTATGCAAACCATTGAGCAATGTTATTCCTTTTGGAATGGAGCCAACCAAATTATTCTCGGACAAGTCCATGATGACTACAAGCTTCAAGATTCTTATGTAGTCAAGTTCTCTTCCTTTTATGACTTCTATGACATCCTCAGTTGTCCAACGAGATTCTGCAAGAGACAAATTGTTAAGCTCGGCCGCAGATGAAGCAGGAGACAAAGCGGGAGCCTCAAGAGTCATTCCTCGAAGATTGCCTATGCAGCGAGGTATTGAACCATTTAAATTGTTGCGAGAAAGGTCCAAGATTTGAATGGATGATAGTTCACATATCTGTGAAGGAATGCTACCACTTAACCTGTTTTGCCTCAATCTTAGAATTTGTAGTGAAGAAAATGTGTTCGCACTCCATGATGGGATGGTTCCAGAAATTTGATTCTCTCCGAGATCCATAATCAACAACTGTGACAAATTTCTCAGAGATGCTAGAAACTCTCCATGAAGGCTGTTATTGTTCAAATGCAACCATGAGAGAGAGGAAAGGTTCCCAAATGAACTTGGAACAGCCCCTGAGAGTTTGTTGGATGACAAATTTATTTCTTCCCATGCTTTGTTATCTTTCCAACAATTGGGGATTTTACCAGATAGTCTGTTCTTTGAAAGGTCAAGGATACTCAAATCATCAACTTGGCACAATGATTTTGGAATTGAACCATTTATGAGGTTATTTCCAAGAATCAAGGACCCCAAATTGGGCATTATATGACCAATATGTTCAGGAAGTGAGCCACTGATTTGATTATGTGAGAGATTCAAATACGACATTTTTGAGATAATAAAAGGATGACTTTCTTCCACTGTGATGGTTCCATACAAATTGTTTGAAGACAGATCCAGGCATAATAGATTCACAAGTTTTTGAAAGTCAATACACATTCTCCCATCTAATTTATTCCTTGAAAGATCAAGTGTATACAGATTTACAAGTTGGTTAAGACTAGTAGGAATGATTCCTTTTAAATAATTATTTGACAAATCAACGAAGACTAGACTTATAAGTTGACCAAGACTTGAAGGAATGGATCCCCTTAGATAATTATTGGAGAGATAAAGAGTAGATAAATTTACAAGTTGTCCTAGATTTTGAGGAATAATTCCCTTTAAATAATTATTTGAGATATCAAAATATTGTAAATTTACAAGTTGTTCAAGATTTTGAGTAATCGTTCCATTAAATGAATTATTTGAAAGATTCACCTCCATTAAATTTACAAGTTGTCCCATGAAATCAGGAAGGTCCCCTTCTAACTTGTTGTTGGATAAATCCAAGTTTTTCAATTTCAGTAATTTTCCAAAAGAAGAGGGAATGGGACCATAGAAAAAATTATCTTGGAGATAAAGGTTGCCTAGATTTTCAAGTTGTCCTAACCAAGATGGTAAATGATCGTTAAATTCATTTTGACTCAAGTCAAGATTCTCCAAATCATGTCTAATGCAGGTAGACAAATCATTGTTTCCAATAGATTCTTGTCGGAGTCTATTTCCTGCTATATATAACCATTTCAGGTGACACATGCTTTTCAAAATGGATGAAATGGAACATTTCATAGATGTTAATTTATTAAGTGAAAGATCGAGGTAGACAAGTTTCTTTAACTCAATAAACCAAGATGGAACTGAAGTAAAAGAGTTGACATAAAGGTCAAGGGACTCGATGCTAGTTATATTTTGTAAAGCAACGGGAATTGTACCTTGGAAGTTATTAGATGAAAGAAAAAGATGTTTGAGTTTTTTAAACTTGTGAAACCAGGATGAAAGAGAGTCAAAATTATTCTCAGAAAGGTCCAAAAATTCAATGGAAGTTGCATTTTGAAAAGCATTTGGAATTGGACCATGAAGCCCACACCTAGAAAGATGAAGATACTCAAGTTTCTTGAAGTTGCCAAACAAAGATGGAATTAAAGTAAGATTGTTTCCATGGAGATCAAGATGCACAAGAGATGTCATGTTTTGTAAAGCATCCAAATTTGACACACTAAATCCATTGTCGGCAAGACTTAGGAATTGAAGTTTAGGAGCATTGATGGTGAGATTAATATTAACCTGAGGGAGGAAGAAGAAGCAACTTTGTCAAGTCCATGAATTATTAACCATCCAACTATCCAAGTAATAAGTTTGGACAAATACCTGAAACCAAGTGTAAATAAAGCTCATATCAAGGTGTTCCAGGAATGGCAATTCAGAAATCCAATTGATGTTGCTGTCTGGTGAAAATCCATTCCCACTCAGATCAAGAAAGTGGAGGTTGGTGAGATTTCCAAGATTGCTGGGTATTCTCCCGCCAAAACCAGCATCAGCGAGGGATAAATACCTGAGGCGGTGCATAGAACCAATGAACATCGGTATGTGACTCCAAGAGAAGTAATTTCCACTCAAGTCCAAATGAGTCAAGTATTCCAGTTCCAGTAGGGACGAATTCACATTCGTAGCTTTTAAATATTGATCGCTGAAAGGGTCACATTCACTTGATAACGACTCCTCATAATCATGTTCTTCCGACGTGTATTCAATTTGTGCCTCGGATCTCCTGCATTTCACATAAGGATTGGCGAGATCAAGCACGACAACGTGACTGGTAACATTATCACAACCGATCCCTTTCCATTGGCAGCAGTCATGGCCATGCCATGAGGAAAGCGTGTTTGACGAATCATTCAGGGATGCTTTGAACTTCACAAGAGCTTGCCTCTCTCTTTCAAGACACGGAGAGTGGAGGAGAGTACTTGAATTTGCACAAATGCCTGCAATTTCAGCCATTAACATCACAATTACCAATACTGCGCATGCAGCTACATTTTGGTATCTAATTCCCATTTTCAGTGGAATATAAATAGATATAATTGATGATATTTAATTTGTGAATGGCTTTCACTCCACTCACTAAACCACATTATATATACATAATCATGAGAATGGAATAATCAATCAAACCAACCTTTACGTTCCAAGAGTCTTGGGTATGTGTGGTAAAGTTTTAGTCTCCAATGCTTATCTTAAAAGTCTTTGAGCGATTCTCTCTCAGTTTCTAATTAATCCAGGAGTACCAAATACGCATGGAAAAAATGTATCAATTTGGTCTAATTCTTTGTTATATCCTTGTCACTCTTTAAATCTATATGTAGATGTTTATGACATGATATGCATTTTTTCCTTCCTTCATAAACACGGCAAAACAAAGCATGTAGCAATCAGATATGGATTCCATGCCACTCTCTCATTAATGTATGAAAATTATATATAAACTAGTGAGAGATAATATATGAAAATTCATAAATATTAGCTCAACATTTTTTTTATTAGAACCCAAATATTGTTTGGAAAAGCGTAAGATAACTTTTTTATTTTATGAATTAATTTTTGTTATCAAGTTAAATACACTCAATTTTAATCATTTATTTGATTCAAGATAGTTGTACTACCCAGCAATTGTCCAAGTATGAAAAAGAATGTGAAATAATCGAATAACAATTAATTGATTTCTCAACTTTAAACTAATGGAGGCCACTCAGATAAACATGCCTAAAACGTCTTTTTTTAAAGATGTCTTTATGTTGTGTTTTAATTGGTTTTGGTATAATTTATTCGGTGTTCCTCATCACATATTATTAAATTCCTCAAAAGATTTTCTTTCCAAAAACAATAAAAAACATTTAATTTGGACTAAAACAAAAAAGGTAATAGATTAACTATTAGATTTTTTTTTAAAAGATTATTTACATAAAAAAATATATCACATTCATCAATATATATATATATATATAAAAGCTCTTAAAAAATTTTATAAATAAAAAAATAATTAATTTTTATTCGTATAATATATAAAATAATTACTATATTATTATTATACTATAGATTAAAATTTACTAATTTAAATTTTGTTTTTATTTTTAATATAAGCATTAGAAATAAATAATTTTTTTATAACAAGATATATTGTAATAAAATATATATAATATTAATTAGTTTTTAAAAAATTCTGAAAAGATGATTTTTTTTAATAAAGTGATATTAAAAAATTAACATTATAAAAACTAATTTCAATCAATATGATATAATATGATATAATAGGTTATTAAATATATTTAATACAAAACACATTGAATATAAATTTTTATTGAGTTTAAATTTTAAATAATTTTTAATTAAATTTCAAATATTTTTATTTTAAAGAGTTAGAATATTTTAACATCATTTTTTTCGTATCTTTTTAATTGAGTCTTTGATTTTTTAAATTATAAACCTTATTTATAATTAAGAGTAATGTTTTAACACCACCAATTAGTCACACATATAAAAATACAAGAACAATTCTATTGTCATAATTATAAAACTTTATAAGCAATACAATATAATGAAACTATATATAAGTAATATAACTAAATTTTATCTACTTCTATAGTCACATTTCATAAATAATATAATTAAATTATATTTATGTTTATAATTAAAATATGAATAAAAATACAAAAAAATATCAAGATGGTTAATTTTTTTCATTCATAATTTTTTATTATTTTTGTTGTGAAAAATTTAATTATTTTAATAATTAATTATTTTTAAAAAAAAGATAATTGAATAACACAAAAAAGTCTTATTAAGAGTAATTTATTTATTTATGATTAAAAAATAATTGAATAATTATATACGGTAAAAAATTAATATTATTAAAAAATAAAAATAAAATTTATTTTAAAATTAAAAATCATGGTTTTTTTTCTTTTTTCCAAAATTTATCTACGAGTAATTCTATAAATATTTTATGATGAATAAAAATATTAAACTCATACTAAAATTTATTCTAATAAAATTTATTTTTATTCTACTAAACGTTAAATAAATTATTGAAAAGAATTTTGTTTCCTCTATTAGAGAAGAATGATAAACTTCCATACTTCTATTATGTTATGGCAATAATTTGGCCTGTTATTTTTTAATGTACATAATAATAATAATAATAATAATAATAATAATAATAATAATAATAATAATAATAATAATAATAAACAAGTATATCACAGTAAAAAAGAAAGCACGTCACCAAATAATTTATCATCCAAATTATATATGAATCAAATTGATAATATGAGAGCTAACACTACAAAAATCGATAACAAAGTTAGAGACTTACAAAACCTTTCTTAAGATCATAGAAAAAAAAACGTTTATATTTGTGTGATATACAAAGCAATTATCATATTATTATTATTATTATTATTATTATTAATATTATTATTATATATATATATATATGAGCAAAAAAAGTCCAACTGTATGTTTTAAAGTAAATTTTTTTTTAATATTTGATTAAATGTTCTTGTATTTAGTACTTTTTTTTGCACTTCCTCTTAGTTAAAAATATAATCATTATAATTTTTTAGTTATTATTGCTAGGGGTGTTTACAGATGGGATATGGCTGAAATTTCGATCCAATCCACACTAAACTCATTAGATCAAATTCGATATTCGCACTTTTTATGTTTGGATCAGATATCAAATATATCCATAAAATAAAAAATATAAAAAAATTTTATTTTTATAAAAAAATGTCAATAATTTTTTTTGTTTACTTTTTTAAACATATTTATTTCTATCTGATTAGAGTGTGGATCCGATTCGATCCAATCCGATCATCTTACAGATCAGATCATATTCTCAAATTACAGATCATATACGGATAAATACTGTGGATTTATATGGATATGATCTAATCTATAAACACCCCTAACTATTACTATAGGTTCATTGTTGCAAAAGAATGTTTCTTTTATTATAAACTATTATTAGATTTTAATTACCATTAAAACAACTGAATTGTCAACTTAATTACCATTATTATATCCATAGTTGTAAAAACCGAACTGGATCGGTTGGTTCAACCAGAAAACTAGTGAACCGGACTAGAACTGGATTATAGTCCAGTTCGGTTTACTCTTTGGACCGTTTAAGGAATAAAATCGGTGTGAACTGGTAAGAATCGGTGCAAACCGGTCTAACCAAACTGGTCTGCTTGAAAATTTTTTTAAAATATCTCCACAAGGTCTCAAACCAAGAACCTTGGAGCAAAAGTAACCTCTACTTGCCACTTAGCCATTGCACTTCTAAGTACTATATTTGACAAATACTAATTATATAGTATACATAAATATCTAATTTAATTTAATTTTTATTTTTTCTATTTTTAAAATTAATTATATTTTAATTATATACCATTATTAATATAAATATAAATTTCACTAAAAATTTATTAATTTACTTGATCTATTTTATTGCTAGTATTGTGATTAATGTTATTTGTTTTGATGTTAGTGTTAAAATCTACTGATATTATAGTTAGATGATAGGCTTTGTGAATTAATTATTTTTTTATTGTGTCAAAATAAGACATTATTGTAGTATTAAAATTTTATGGTTTTTTTTTATATTAGTTATTTTTAGAAGTTGAGACTTGATTCTTCATAAAATGTTAGTGAAGATATATATTTCAAATTTTAATTTTAAGTTTTTAACTATTTTATATTTTATATTTACGTGAGACCAGTTTTATCGGTTCAACCAGTGATTTATCAGTTGAACCAATAAACCAGTGAACCAGTAACTTGATCGGTTCGATCACTGGTTCAGTTCTAACAATTATATTTCAATCTAATTTCAAAAATTTCGATTTACTCAATTTAATAGTTATGACTCACAATTGGTTCCTAATCAAGCAACAACAAATTATGTATCCCAATTGGTTCCTAATCAGTTCTAACAATTATGTCTCCCAACTTAATAGTTATGACTCACATTGGTTCCTAATCTTATTTTTGTCATTGTCTCACAAAATCGTTAACGACATGCTGAAATGGACTAACGACTACTACATTATACATTCTAGCGACTATTTGATGTGACAATTGAAATTTTTTTACCTTATTTTTTATTTTCAACTAAACACTTAAAACCCTAATATGAGTCACGGATACCTAAGTTAAAAAATCAAACTAAGTAAATTGAAACTTTAAAAATCAGATTAAAGCTCGAATATAACTTCAAAACAGAACTTTAACTTATGTAGTGATTAATTTAAATGAAAATCAAATAAATCAAAATTCAACATAATTTTTATCAATGTTTTTAAATTCGAAATTTCTATACCAAAATTAACTAGGATTTTTCTTTAAATTAAAAATTTAATGAAATAGTGACTTTAATTATCTTAACCAATGTCCTAATTAATTGCTTTTATGTCTTAAAAAAACCGTATATGAGAAGAAAATAATTAATTTGTCTACTTTAATAAATAGTTATTTTACTAAAATGAGAAACTATTTTTTTTTAAATTTTTAAGAACTAATTAATATTATATATATTTTGTTACACTACATTTAATTATAAAAATTTTATTTATTTCTAATACTTATATTAAAAATAAAAAAAATTAAATTAGTGAATCTTAATCTATAATATAATAATAATATAGTAATTATTTTATATATTGTACGAATATAAATTAATTATTTTTTTTATTTATAAAAATTTTTAAACGCTTGAGTTTGTTTTATATATATATATATATATATATATATATATATATATATATATGAATGTGATATATTTTTTATGTAAATAATCTTTTAAAAAAATCTAATAGTTAATCTATTACTTTTTTTGTTTTAGTCCAAATTAAATATTTTTTAGTATTTTTGGAAAGAAAATCTTTTGAGGAATTTAATAATATGTGATGAGGAACACCGAATAAATTATACAGAAACCAATTAAAACACAATATGAAAACATCTTTAAAAAAAGACGTTTTAGGCGTGTTTATCTGAGTGGCCTCCATTTCTTTATCTTGATAAAAAGTTGACGTAGAACCTTATTTGACATTATGTCATGCCATTGCCCATTAGGCAAGCTAACTTGTAGAAAATATGGTTTTAATCAATTTGCCAATTTTATCATTAATTAAAAATTATAAGATCAATTAATTTAATTGTTATCCTTATTAGCAACTAATTTGGAAAAAAAATTATTCTATTAAATTTTAATTATGTTGCAATAAATCGTAATTAGAATAAATAAATTTTCATCTTTTTATTAAAATGTAAATTCATTATATAATTATTTACATGCATAAAGCTGAGGATCGGACTTATTAATTTAGTACTTTTTTTCCGTTAATCGTTTAATTTTGCAACTTGCATAAACCTATTGTTTTGCTACCCATAATAAGTTGAATATCCATATAGCTTAGGTATTTTATGAACTATAGTACTGTTAATGATATACTTGGCTTGATCATATAAATTGTAAATTAATTATTTAAGTATTTTTATTTGCATTGTAAATATAAATGAAAGAATTTGTCTAAATGAAAGAGATATATAATGACGTGAGTTTTATAATTCTTAACTAAAATTACGAACCAACAATATACGATAATAATCAATTTATATTCCAACAAAGCAGTTAAAATTTGATTATTCTAATTGTAAGTTATTAAACATAATATTAAAATTTGATTATTCTAATTGGTGACTAAATTGAATAATAATTAAATTAGTTTCCAACTTTTATCTAATAATCAATTTGGTCTATAAATAGAAAAAATAATCAAATTGATCTTATAATTTTTATTTAATGATCAAATCCTCCTAATTAAAGCTCTATTTTTTTTTTTGCCAAAATAAGGTTAGTTAATGACATATCTCATTTATCAATTAACTAATGATAAAATGTAATTAATTACTCTCATATTTTTTTAAGTAAAAATTCAACACAATTAGTGTGACAAATAGAGGGAGATGTGTCATCACTCTTTAGTTTCCTTTTATACTCATGAGTTTTGATTATTAATTTATTATAATTACTAACATCAGGTTCATTTGCACTGCAGAAGATACCAAACAAGTTCACTAGCAAATATGGTGGTGGTATGAAAAATCCAGTGAACCTGAAGGCTGAAGCCTCCAGATGGCACTCAATGGAAAGTACGTTGGACTCAGCATGATGATCAGATTTTATTTGAAAAGGGTTGGAAAGAGTTTGCTGCTTATTACTCTCTGAATCATGGCCACTTGATGCGGTTTAAGTACAATGGAACTTCTTGTTTTGAGGTACACATACTTGACATGAGTGGCCTTGAAATACACCATCATTTCAATAACCGGATCGACAATGATTTGGTTGACACATTGAATGAGCTACCACCACAATGTTGGGGCAGAGAGCAGAAAAGATTGAAAACACCATTATCATTATCATTGCCTTTTACAAGTAATCAATTGAGAATTGCCAGAGAAACTAGAGATGTGGAAGGAGGTAGTCAATCTGAAGAAAAAAACATTGAGATGCCAATAATTCCATCTGTCCTTCATCGTTCAGATGGTATGCTTTCTATTGTGATCGAATCATTGTTCATTTTGTTGATTCAACTGATCTTTTTTTGTGGCTAAATGCTTAGAGATTGGTGTTCTTAGTCAGCATGTTTTGAATTTAATGGCTAAATGCATAGAGATTTTTTTCTCTCATTACACACTTTTGCATTTCTCATAATGGTTTTATGTTCTTGAAATCTGTTTATATTGATCATATCTTGAATCTTTTATCTTTTTTGCCCCTTCCCCCATGGTTTATATTTTAGCATTGTTGTTCCACTAACTGATTGTGATGAACTGAGAAAGAGGTCTCATTGCTTCTTTGTTATGTTCAATCAACTGAGAATTAGTATATTGCTAGAGAATTGAATCATTTGACATTATTATTTTTTTTCATGATATATAAGACCATTTGGACACATATACTACTTTCCTCAAGCTTAAGGAATTACTAATCTTATTCGATTAGATCATTAGGTGTGTGTTCCTTTGCACATTATTTGTTATAGAATGAATGCTAACAAAATTGAATCAATAGCATCTGCCCTCTGTAACTAGGAAGTATATTGAACCATAAATGAAGTGTACAGTTACGTAACAGTTGTGGTATGGTTACTGCTGCATTGAATCAAGGTTCAGAGAAAACAAAATCAAAAGGAATTTAAGAAAATTGCTGCATCAAAAGAGGTGAATTGCAGAAGGAAGCTATAAACTCAACTTCAATTTATAACTTTGTTAGATATGTTGTTCTGTTTTATGCAGGAGATTAAACATCAAATGACAATCTCTATTACAAATTCATGCATACACATACTGTTAGAATATAATTAGGATCAATTAGTATTATTTAGCATATTTAAATATATATAATAGGATATTACGTCTTTATTATTTCGATTCTCTTAGCACCTATAAATACCCTTCTATATTATATTATTCAAGACAACTTGAAAACATTCAATAATACACAAATCCTTTCTCCAGATTAGTCTCTTGTTTCTAACACATACATTCATACATGCATCAAACATCATTCGCTTTCCTTAATTTATTTCCACCTTTGATTCTTCAAAATAAAAATAAAAACACACACATGAATACATGATCAAGCAACAACACGGTTTCTCTTCATCATCCACTTCTTTAGTTTTGCCATTCTTATTGCAGTTGTGACATAGATCGTGTCGGCTAAATCTTCCACCCATCTGAAGTAAGCATGCCTCCAAGTTCTCTTGAACCACAAAGTCCCAATAACTCCCCAAAACCCAGTTGCAAAGCCAATTGCAATCACAAGGTAGAACAACCACTTTTCCAACTTATCTAAGTTGCTGTCGTCATCTTCAAATTCGCTGCTCCCATGATCTTCATGTAAATAACCACATTTCTTGGGTAGAAGAAATCCACAGAGATATGGATTGTCAGCATAACTGGATGGATCATAAGTTAAAAACTGGTTATCTGTGGGAATTGGTCCAGAGAAGTTATTGTGTGACAAGTTTAAATGACTTAGTGATGTTAAAGCTGACATGCTGCTTGGAATTGTGCCCGAGAGTTGGTTACTTGAAACGTCAAAGGATTCAAGTGATATCATATTCCCAATCATGCTAGGGAGCTCTCCTATCAAATGATTGTTTGATAGATTCAAGCTATGCAAACCATTGAGCAATGTTATTCCTTTTGGAATGGAGCCAACCAAATTATTCTCGGACAAGTCCATGATGACTACAAGCTTCAAGATTCTTATGTAGTCAAGTTCTCTTCCTTTTATGACTTCTATGACATCCTCAGTTGTCCAACCAGATTCTTCTGCAAGAGACGAATTGTGAAGCTCGGCCGCAGATGAAGTAGGAGACAAAGCGGGAGCCTCAAGAGTCATTCCTCGAAGATTGCCTATGCACCGAGGTATTGAACCATTTAAATTGTTGCGAGAAAGGTCCAAGATTTGAATGGATGATAGTTCACATATCTGTGAAGGAATGCTACCACTTAACCTGTTTTGCCTCAATCTTAGAATTTGTAGTGAAGAAAATGTGTTCGCACTCCATGATGGGATGGTTCCAGAAATTTGATTCTCTCCGAGATCCATAATCAACAACTGTGACAAATTTCTCAGAGATGCTAGAAACTCTCCATGAAGGCTGTTATTGTTCAAATGCAACCATGAGAGAGAGGAAAGGTTCCCAAATGAACTTGGAACAGCCCCTGAGAGTTTGTTGGATGACAAATTTATTTCTTCCCATGCTTTGTTATCTTTCCAACAATTGGGGATTTTACCAGATAGTCTGTTCTTTGAAAGGTCAAGGATACTCAAATCATCAACTTGGCACAATGATTTTGGAATTGAACCATTTATGATATTATTTCAAAGAATCAAGGACCCCAAATTGGGCATTATATGACCAATATCTTCAGGAAGTGAGCCACTGAGTTGATTATGGGAAAGATTCAAATACTCCATTTCTGAGATAATAAAAGGACGACTTTCTTCCACTGTAATGGTTCCGTCCAAATTGTTTGAAGATAGATCCAAGTATAATAGATTCACAAGTTTTTGAAAATCAATACAAATTCTCCCATCTAGTTTATTCCTTGAAAGATAAAGTGTATCAAGATTTACAAGTTGGTTAAGACTTGCAGGGATGATCCCTTTTAAATAATTATTTGACAAATCAAGGATAGTTAGATTTGTAAGTTGGCCAAGACTCGAAGGAATGGATCCCGTTAGATAATTATTTGAGACATCAAAATGTTGTAAATTTACAAGTTGCTCAAGATTTTGATTAATCGTTCCATTAAATGAATTATTTGAAAGATCGACGACATGTAAATTTACAAGTTGTCCCATGAAATCAGGAAAGCCCCCTTCTAACTTGTTGTTGGATAGATATAACGTTTTTAATTTTAGTAATTTTCCAAAAGAAGAGGGAATAGGACCATAGAAAAAATTATCTTCGAGATAAAGGTTGCCTAGATTTTCAAGTTGTCCTAACCAAGATGGCAAATGATTATTAAATTCATTTTGACTCAAGTCAAGATTCTCCAAATCATGTCTAATGCAGGTAGACAAATCATTGTTTCCAATGGATTCTTTTCGGAGTCTATTTCCTGCTATATATAACCTTTTCAGGTGACACATGCTTTTCAAAATGGATGAAATGGAACATTCCATAGATGTTAATTTATTAATTGAAAGATCGAGGTAGACAAGTTTCTTTAACTCAATAAACCAAGATGGAACTGAAGTAAAAGAGTTGCTAGAAAGGTCAAGGGACTCGATGCTAGTTATATTTTGTAAAGCAACGGGAATTGTACCTTGGAAGTTATTAGATGAGAGGAAAAGATGCTTGAGTTTCTCAAACTTGTGAAACCAGCATGGAAGAGAGTCAAAACTGTTATCAGAAAGCTCCAAAAATTCAATGGAAGTTGCATTTTGAAAAGCATTTGGAATTTGGCCATGAAGCCCACACCATGAAAGATCAAGATACTCAAGTTTCTTAAAGTTGCCAAACCAAGATGAAACTGAAGGAAGATTGTTCCAACTAAGATCAAGATGCACAAGAGATGTCATGTTTTGTAAAGCATCCAAATTTGACACACTAAATCCATTGTCGGCAAGACTTAGGAATTGAAGTTTAGGAGCACTGATGGTGAGATTAATATTAACCTGAGGGAGGAAGAAGAAGCAACTTTGTCAAGTCCATGAATTATTAACCATCCAAGTAATAAGTTAGGACAAATACCTGAAACCAAGTGTAAATAAAGCTCATATCAAGGTGTTCCAGGAATGGCAATTCAGAAATCCAATTGATGTTGCTGTCTGGTGAAAATCCATTCCCACTCAGATCAAGAAAGTGGAGTTTGGTGAGATTTCCAAGATTGCTGGGTATTCTCCCGCCAAAACGTGCGTCAGAGAGGGACAAATATGTCAGGCGTTGCATAGAACCAATGAACATCGGTATGTGACTCCAAGAGAAGTAATTTCCAGTCAAGTCCAAATGAGTCAAGTATTCCAGTTCCAGTAGGGACGAATTAACATTCCCAGCTTCTAAATATTGTTCGATGAAAGGGTTACATTCACTTGATATAACCTCCTCATAATCATATTCTTCCGGCGTGTATTCAATTTGTGCCACGGATCTCCTGCATTTCAGATAAGGAGTGACGAGATCAAGCATGACAACGTGACTGGTAACATTGTCGCAGCCGATCCCTTTCCATCGGCAGCAGTCATCGCCATGCCACGAGGAAAGCATGTTTGATGAATCAGTCAGGGATGCTTTGAACTTCACAAGAGCTTGCCTCTCTCTTTCAAGACATGGAGAGTGGAGGAGAGTACTTGAATTTGCATAAATGCCTGCAATTTCAGCCATTACCATCACAAGTACCAATACTGTGCATGCAGTAACATTTTGGTATCTAATTCTCATTTTCAGTGGAATATAAATAGATATTATTGATGATATCTGATTTGTTTGTGGCTTTCACTCCACTCACTCCATCACATTATATATACATACTCATCATGAACAAGTCATGAATCATGGTTACTTTCTCGGAAGAACCATAATGGAATAATAATGAACCCAACGTTTACGTTCAAAGAAGACTCTTGCGGGGTAAAGTTGTAATCTCCATTCTCCAGTGACAAATACGTGTCGAGAAAATGTATATCAATCTGAGATGGATGCCACTCTTTTTTTTCAACTCTGCATGACCCATGCTTTAATCGACCCAATAAATCTCTCACCCTTTGTTACGCCAACCAACGATAGTCAATAATTATAATTTCGATGTAATTTCTTCGTACCCAAGATAATCAAATTATGTTATAACACTGAACATTAGTCCACACCTTGAATCAACATCTTATTTTTATACTTTTAGAATTTAGAATTTAATACGTGTAATTATATTGTTGATCAAATAATAATAAATTTTATTAGTCTGTAAAGTTATTCTTATAAAAAATAGAGTGGCAAAATTTTTCACCACGGCAACAATAATAAACATAATCAATTTAATTTTATTTAATATACTTCAGAGCTTACAAGCTCCCAGCAAGGGACGTGAGAGTTACAACTTACAAGAGACAACAATATAAATCCACAGAGCAATAACACAAACAATATAGACCAAGAAGGAAATTATTATCATCTAGGTCCAAGAACTTGCATCCTAATTATTAAAGCTAGATTAGTAGGATTGCGTATAAGGTTATTTAAATTACAATTAAAATAATGAAAGTAACTTAATTATTGTATTAAAAAAAGTTTTATTCAATACTCATAATATAGTACATAATATTTCTTCATATAATGACCAAATCTATTATTTATTACTCTCTGCATCATGGCCACTTGTTGCGGTTTGAGTACAATGAAACTTCTTGTTTCTAGGTACAAATATTGAGAAGCCAATAATTCCATCCGTCACTCCGTTCAGATGGAATGTCTTTTATGATTGAATCATTGTTTCATTTTACTGATTCAATTGATTGAGATTGTTGTTCTCAGTCAGCTTCTTAAGAAGTTTAAATAGATATATAATTGATTTTAATATAGATCTTAATGGTATGTCTGGATTATGGTTTTTCTTATTTAATTTCTTCAAAAAACAAATTTAGTTAACTTTGTAAGTTAGTTTTTGGCTGAAATTTAGTTAACTTATGACGGCGGTCAATATTTAATTTTTAGTTAGATTTAAACACATTTATCACAGGCCAAAATGAACTATGTCTGACGCTCAGAAAAATAATCTCTTAACTTGTCTAATTGATTTAAATATAAGTTGAATAAGAAAGTTATAAATATTTTATAAATTCTAAACATAAATAGTTATACATTTTTAACAAAAAATTAAAATAATTAATAATAATTAAAATAATTAATAATTAAAATCCATGGAAGGTGTGCGATCTCACTCTCATCTCTTTGGTGCGTCTCTTCTTTTCTCTGCGATGGCAACAGCGGCACCCAGCCCCGCCTCGTCTCTTCCCTCTTTTCCCTTTCTTCTTCCATCGCTCCCCCTCTAATTTCTGTTCTCCTCCCTTTCTCTCTTTCTTTCTCCTTTCTTTCTCCTGTTGGTGTGTGTATGTGTTGTAATAAAATTAGGACAAAATTAGGACAAAGTTAGGAATTTTTGGATTAGGGTTAAGGTTGGAAAAAGAGCGATGAGGTTAGTTTAGAGTTTTTGATAAAATTAGAAGGTAGACTAGTAATAAAAATAGAAAAAGCTTGGGACACGTTACAACATTCTTCCAAAGAAACTAATCTGTATTATCTGCCTTATTCCGTAAATAAGATCCTTTCTAATAGTTTTTTAAATTCTTTTATGTTATCGGAGCCAGTTTTTGAGGGTGGGATCTGTGGTTTTCTATGTCTGGAAGAAGTTCGGAAGTTTAACTAAGAAAATCCCTCTTTCATAATGAAGCTAGTGAAAAGTAATCTACAGAGATCAAGGGCCGTGAGTTTAAGCTTATACATTTATCCATGAGGAAACTTATATATCATGCAAGCTTCTATGTGGTATTGTTACATAATGTTATATATTATCATGCAGAATTTTAAAGCTTCCTTCTACATAAAGTATTTTGAAAACAAGGAGCAGAATGTAGAGATACGGTACCAAGGCAAGTTGGGGCCTGCAAAGTTGCTCTGTTATCCCGCAGCAGCAGCTGCCTATGTCTCGAATGGTTGGCGGCCTTTTAGTCTTGAGAATGGTTTAAAAGTTGGAGATGTTTGTGTCTTTGAGCTCATTAATGGAGAAAATCCAGTGCTTGATGCTCATATTTATAGAGCCGGTGGTTAAGCATTCCATTAGAACTTCAGGAGCTCTTGAAAATGTACCTCTTATTTTTCCTCGGACCAAATACACCTTGAGAAATATGCATATTCTCATATACAGTTTTTAATAGTCTTATAATAACTGCAATGTAGCATGTGTATGATTTAATAGTTGTCTTAGCTAGTTTTCTCTTAATTTTTTTTTATTACACACTTTTTAATTTCTCATAATGGTTTTATGTTCTTGAAATCTGTTTATATTGATCATATATTGAATCTTTTATCTTATTTGCCCCCTCCCCCATGGTTTATATTTTAGCATTGTTGTTCCACTAACTGATTGTGATGAAAGAAATCTCATTGCTTCTTTGTTATGTTGAATCAACTGAGAATTAGTGTTTTAATTGAATCAAATAATTTACTGTCATCAAGACTAAACTATGCAAAATGCTATAGTATATTGCTAGAGAATTGAATTTTTTCATATTATTATTTTTTTACATGATATATAAGACCTTTTGGCCACATATACTTTGCACAAGCTTAAGGAATTACTAGTCTTATTCGATTAGATCATTAGGTGTGTGACCCCTTGCACATTACTTGTTATAAAATGAATGCTAACAAAATTGAATCAATAGCCTCTGCCATCTGTAACTGTCACGACTCAAAATGAGTTATGATTGGCGCTCAAGAAAATAATCCTATAGCAAGTCTAACATACTCAAATATAAGTTGAATAAGCGAGTTACAAATATTTTACAAGTTCTAAAATAAATAGTTATATTTTTAATATAAATTAAAATAACTAAGAATGGTTGAATCCTGCATGTGACATATGGAGCATAGACTTCTAGAAATTCGACAAAGAATAAGTACTCATTGCAGACCGTTACTCTTGAATAGAAAGTCTCATATAGTCAAATATTTAATCCTGAAAAATATTTTAAAAAAAGGAGTGAGTTTTGCAACTCAGTGACTAGACAATACATTTATAATCGACATGAGACCATATAAATATTATTATCAAAGTAATATTAATTAGAAAGTAATAGTTGATAATAATAGGTGAATCAATAAGGGAGTTCTCATACAGAAATCAAATCAAAAGTCCACACATGGTGGCTCCACCTGTATGGGTAGCCATTTCTTCTTGTGTGTCCTAATAGAATAACAGATCTAACGTGTGGCCTACACGTTAGGCTAGCAACACCCCTGCTAGCTGGAGTCTGAGTCAGATGCATCTAAGTTAACGTCATAACCGAACCGCCGTTAACTACGGTTTTCTAATACGAGCCTCCCAAACCAATTCAAAACATATAGTTTCAAACACAATAAATCTTTAATATCTCAAATATATAAGATATCGAATCAAATCAATCGATAATACTTTCTTATCAGAAATATTTTCAAATCATATTTTCTCAATCATAAAAATATATTTCATAATTTCAAAGTGAGTGCCAACAAATACTTTAATAATTCAAAAGTATATATTCGAATAAAATTAATATTATAAAATAATATAAAGCTTTATCAAACATATATAGTCTCATATAAAATTTCTAATATATGAATTTCATAAAAATAATTATTCAACTACAATAAATCAATTATTCTAATTAAATCAAAGTTCTTCAATAATAGTTTTATAAATATAATTAAAAACTTATAGTAGCATAAACCAAAAGTTTAACGGTTATAAATGTAAAACCTACTCACAGCATGGTCCTAACGGATCGAAGAGACCAAATTCAGAGTGCGTCTCACGACAGCGACAAGGACCACAACACCAGGCAGTCATTTCAAATCGAATACAGAGACAAAGGCAGATAAAATTCTGGAAGATCCAAAACAGAACAAAGACAAAAATAAATCAAAACAAGAACAAGGTAGAAAAATGAAATGGTGGCAGAGATAAGGTGAAAACAGAACAGACTAAGGGAAGAAGCTAGACCAGAACAGTGGCAAGGTAGTGTTGCCGGTGAGTTTGGAAGCTCCGGCGTGTTTTCCGGCGACGGTAGCGCCGTTCCTGGCGACTAGAGGCACGGCGACGAGTCTCCTCTCCTCCGGTGAGTTCCTCCTCCCCCTCTGTTTGTGTATGGTGATGTTTCTCTTTCTGCGAACTCTCTCTCTCGTTCTCTCTCTCCCGTTCGAGCTCCTCTTCCCGGAAACCCAACGGTGGCAGCGGCGGCGCAGCAGCTTAGCGACGGGGTCTCCATCGGCAAAGACGGATCTGATGACGATGAGACTGACCGCGTCCCTCTCTTCCTCGTGGGTCCTCCTCCTTCTCCGTGACTATGATGACGGCACTGCAAAATGCTAACGGCAGCGACACTCCTCCAGCTTCCTTCAACTCCCAGACTCCCTCTTTCTCTAGGGTTGACGTCGATGGCGACTTGGCAGCAGCAGAACTTCGGCGGCGAGGCGTGGAGGCTGCAGCCCCTTCTGCCGTTCTCTCTTTTTTTTTCTGCGTGGGTGTATGTGTATGATGTGAGTTTTGAAAAGAAGGGGGGGCTGTGGTTGATGAGGAAGAGTGGAAGTTGTTTAGTAATTTAGGGTTGGGTTTGGGTAGGAGGAATAAGGGTAATGTAGGAATTTTGATAAAATTAAAGGGTAGGATAGTAATAATAGAAAGAAAAAAAGCTTGGGACATTACAGTAACTAGGAAGTATATTGAACCACAAATGAAGTGTATAGTTACATAACAGTTGTGGTATGGTTACTGCTGCATTGAATCAAGGTTCAGAGAAAATGAAATCAAAAGGAATTTAAGAAAATTGGTGCATCAAAAGAGGTGAATTGCAGAAGGGAGCTATTAACTCAACTTCAATTTATAATTTTGTTAGATATGTTGTTCTGTTTTATGCAGAGGTTCTTCAGGAGATTAAACATCAATTGACAATCTCTATTACAAATTCATGCAAACACATACATTGATACATGCATCAAACATTATTCACTTTCCTTAATTTATTTCCACCTTTGAATACATGATCAAGCAACAACACGGCTTCTCATCATCATCCACTTCTTCAATTTTGCCATTCTTATTGCAGTTGTGACATAGATAATGTCGGCTAAATCTTCTACCCATCTGAAGTAAGCATGCCTCCAAGTTTTCTTGAACCACAAAGTGCCAATAACTCCCCAAAACCCAGTTGCAAAGCCAATTGCAATCACAAAGTAGAACAACCACTTTTCCAACATATCTAAGTTGCTGTCATCATCTTCAAATTCGCTGCCCCCATGATCTTCATGTAAATAACCACATTTGTTGGGTAGAGGAGATCCACAAAGATATGGGTTGCCAGCATAACTGGATGCATCATATGTTAAAAACTGGTTGTCTGTGGGAATTGTCCCAGAGAAGTTATTGTGTGACAAATTTAAGTGACTTAGTGATGTTAAGGCTGACATGCTGCTTGGAATTGTACTCGAGAGTTGGTTAGTTGAAACATCAAAGGATTCAAGTGATCTCATATCCCCTATCATGTTAGGGATCTTTCCGATCAAATGATTGTTTGATAGATTCAAGCTATGCAAACCATTGAGCAATGTTATTCCTTTTGGAATGGAGCCAAGCAAATTATTCTGGGACAAATCCATGATGACTACAAGCTTCAAGATTCTTATGTAGTCAAGTTCTCTTCCTTTCATGACTTCTATGACATCCTCCGTTTCCCAATCAGATTCAAATATTCGTGCACGAGGCGAATTGAGAAGCGCGGCAGCAGATGAAGTAGGAGACAAAGCAGGAGCCTCAAGAGTCATTCCTCGAAGATTGCCTATGCAGCGAGGTATTGAACCATTTAAATTGTTGCGAGAAAGGTCCAAGATTTGAATGGATGATAGTTCACAAATCTTCGAAGGAATGCTGCCACCTAACCTGTTTTGCCGCAATCTTAGAATTTGTAGTGAAGAAAATGTGTTAGCACTCCATGATGGGATGGTGCCAGAAAGTTGATTCTCTCCGAGATCCAAGATCAACAATTGCTTCAAATTTCTCACAGACGCTAGAAACTCTCCACGAAGGCTGTTATTGTTCAAATGCAACCATGACAAAGAGGAAAGATTCCCAAGTGAGCTTGGAAAAGTACCTGTTAGTTTGTTGGATGATAAATTTATTTCTTCCCATGCTATGTTATCCTTCCAACAATTGGGGATTTTACCAGATAGTCTGTTCTTTGAAAGGTCAAGGATACTCAAATTATCAACTTGGCACAATGATTTTGGAATTGAACCATTTATGAGGTTATTTCCAAGAATCAAGGATGACAAATTGGGCATCATATGACCAATATGTTCAGGAAGTGAGCCACTGATATGATTATGGGAGAGATTCAAATACACCATTTCTGGGATAAACAAAGGCCAACTTTCTTCCTCTGTAATGGGTCCATTCAAATTGTTTGAAGATAGATCCAAGTATGATAGAATCCCAAGTTTTTGAAAATCAATACAAATTCTCCCATCTAGTTTGTTTCTTGAAAGATCAAGTGTATTCAGATTTACAAGTTGATTAAGTCCCATAGGAATTGAGCCATTCAAAAAATTATTGGAAAAGTCAAGGCTAGTTACATTTACTAGTTGATCAAGACTCGTAGGAATGGTTCCTGTCAAATAATTATTTGAGAGATCAATACTTTGTAAGTTTACAAGTTGTCTAATATTTTCAGGAATTGTTCCCTTTAAAGAATTATTTGAGACACAAAGAACTCGTAAATTTACAAGTTGTCCAAGATTTTGGGTAATGGTTCCATTAAATAAATTATTTGAAAGATCGACCACCTGTAAATTTACTAGTTGTCCCATGAAATCAGGAAGGTCCCCTTCTAACTTGTTGCTGGATAGATATAAATTTTCCAATTTCAGTAATTTTCCAAAAGAAGAGGGAATGGGACCATAGAAAAAATTATCTTGGAAATCAAGGTTGCCTAGATTTTCAAGTTGTCCTAACCAAGATGGCAATTGATCATTAAATTCATTTTGACTCAAGTCAAGATTCTCCAAATCATGTCTAATGCAGGTAGACAAATCATTATTTCCAATGGATTCTTTTCGGAGTCTGTTTCCTGCTACATGTAAACTTTTTAGGTGACACATATTTTTCAAAATGGATGAAATGGAACATTCCATGGATGTTAATTCATTACTTGAAAGACTGAGATAGACAAGTTTCTTTAACTCAACAAACCAAGATGGAACTGAAGTGAAAGAGTTGTCAGAAAGGTCAAGGAATTCAATGCTAGTCATATTTTGTAAAGCATCCGGAATTATATCTTGGAAATTATTAGATGAGAGAAAAAGATGCTTGAGTTTCTCAAACTTGTGAAACCAGGATGGAAAAGAGTCAAAGTTGTTTTCAGAAAAGTCCAAAAATTCAATGAAAGTTGCATTTTGGAAAGCATTTGGAATTGGGCCATGAAGTCCACACCTTGAAAGATCAAGATACTCAAGTTTCTTGAAGTTGCCAAACAAAGATGAATTTAAAGTAATACTATTCCCACCAAGATCAAGATGCATAAGAGATGTCATGTTTTGTAAAGCATCCAAATTTGACACGCTAAGTCCATTGTCGGCAAGACTTAGGAATTGAAGTTTAGAAGCACTGATGGTGAGATTAATAACATTAACCTGAGCGAGGAAGAAGAAGCAACTTTGTCAAGTCCATGAATTATTAACCATCCAAGTAATAAGTTAGGTCAAATACCTGCAACCCATTGTAAATAGAGCTCATGTCGAGGTGCTCCAGCAATGGCAGTTTTGAAATCCAATTGATGTTGCTGGCTCGGGAAAACTCATTTCCACTCAAATCAAGAAAGTGGAGGTTGGTGAGATTTCCAAGATTGTTGAGTATTCTCCCGCCAAAACCAGCATCAGAGAGGGACAAATACCTCAGGCGTTGCATAGAACCAATGAACATCGGTATGGGACTCTCATAGAAGTGATTTCCACTCAAGTCCAAATGAGTCAAGTATTCCAGTTCCAGTAGGGACGAATTAACATTCGTTGCTTCCACATATTGACGGATGAAAGGTTCACATTCACTTGATATGAACTCATCATCAAATTCTTCCGCCACGTTGTATTCAATTTGAGGCACGGATCTCCAGCATTTCACATAAGGAGAGGCGAAATCAAGCATGACAACGTGACCAGTAACATTGTCACAACCGATCCCTTTCCATCGGCAGCAGTCATGGCCATGCCATGAGGAAAGCATGTTAAATGGATCATTCAGGGATGCTTTGAACTTCACAAGAGCTTGCCTTTCTCGTTCAAGACACCGAGAGTGGCGGCGAGTAGTTGAATTTTCACAGATGCATAACTCTGCGATTTCAGCCACCACCACCACAAGTACCAATACTATGCATGCAGCGACATTTTGGTATCTAATTCTCATTTTCAGTGGAATATAATAAAACATATTATTGATGATATTTAATTTGGTAGTGCTTTTCACTCCACTCACTCAATCACATTATATATACAAACTGATCATGAACAAGTCATGAATCATGGTTACTTTCTCGGAAGAAGCATAATGGAATAATAATGAACCTAACCTTTACTTTCCAAGACCAAGCAAGACTCTTGCTTGTGGGGTAAAGTTGTAGTCTCCAGTGACAAATACGTGTCGAAAAAGGTGAAAAACTCAGGTTCAGTCGATTTCACAAGTTGATAGCGGAGAGTCATTAGATAAAAATTTAGTCAAATTAGTTAAGAGCAATGCTAGGGGGCCAGCAACATTTGTGATTGGTAACCATCAACTAGCCATCAATGATGATTTGATGGTGTGAGATTTTATCCAATGGCTCACCTTTCTCTGCTGGTTACATGCTGGCCAAAATGCAATAAAATTGCTGACCTCCTAAACTTTTCCATTAGTTAAATCATTTAACAGCTCTTAGTTATCAACTTCACCTAAAGTCGACTGCAATTGAGTTTCCAAAAAAATGTATACCTATCTCGGTATCTGAGATGGATGCCACTCTTTCTTTTCATCTCTGCATGCATGACCCATGTATTGACCCAATCACTCTCTCACCTTTTGTTATACCAACTAACAAGAGCCAATGATTATAATTTGGGGACCCCTTATAATTTCCTTTTAATTTCTTCCTACCTAACTAACATAATCGATTATAACACTCGATTGAATATTAGTTAACGCCTTGAATTAACATCTCATTTTTATGCTATTAGAATTTAAAATTTATAATTTAATACTTCTAATTATATTATTGGTTAAATAATGATTAAAAATAATAAATTTTATTATTCATATAATATTATTTTTATAAAAAATAGAGTGGCAATATTTTTCACCACGGTAACAATAATGAACATAATGAATCAAGGGTTTTTTTTTATATATATACTTCAAAGCTTACAAGCTTATATTTTCACCACTACTTAATTATTGTATTAAAAAAAGTTTTATTCAATACTCATAATATATTACATAATATTTCTTCATATAATGACCAAATTTATTGCTTATTACTCTCTGCATCATGGCCACTTGTTGCGGTTTGAGTACAATGAAACTTCTCGTTTTCAGGTACAAACATTGAGAAGCCAATTATTCCATCTGTCACTCATGGTTCAGATGGAATGTCTTTTATGATTGAATCATTGTTTCATTTTGCTGATTCAATTGATTGAGATTCTTGTTCTTAATCAGTTTCTTAAAAAGTTTAAACAGGTCTACAATTGATTTTAATACAGATCTTAACGGTGTGTTTGATTATGGTTTTTCTTATTTAATTTCTTCAAAATACAAATTTAGTTAACTTTGTAAGTGTAGTTACATAACAGTTGTGGTATGGTTACTACTGCATTGAATCAAGGTTCAGAGAAAATTATATCAATAGGAATTTAAGAAAATTGCTGCATCAAAAGAGGTGATTAAACATCAAATGACAATCTGTATTACAAATTCATGCATACACATACATTCATACATGCATCAAACATCATTCACTTTACTTAATTTATTTCCACCTTTGATTCTTCAAAATAAAAATAAAAACACACACATGAATACATGATCAAGCAAAAACACGGATTCTCTTCATCATCCATTTCTTCAATTTTGCCATTCTTATTGCAGTTGTGACATAGATCGTGTCGGCTAAATCTTCCACCCATCTGAAGTAAGCATGCCTCCAAGTTTTCTTGAACCACAAAGTCCCAATAACTCCCCAAAACCCAGTTGCAAAGCCAATTGCAATAACAAAGTAAAACAACCACTTTTCCAACTTATCTGTTTTGCTGTCTTCATCTTCAAATTCATTACTCCCTTGAACTTGATGTGAATAACCACATTTGTTGGGTAGAGGAGATCCACAAAGATATGGGTTGCCAGCATAACTCGATGAATCAAAAGTTGGAAACTGGTTTTCTGTGGGAATTGGTCCGGAGAAGTTATTATAGGACAAGTTTAACCGAGTGAGTGATGTTATAGCTGACATGCTGCTTGGAATTGTGCCCCAGAGTTGATTACTTGAAACATCAAAGGATTCAAGTGATCTCATATCCCCTATCTTGTTAGGGATCTTTCCGATCAAATGATTGTTTGATAGATTCAAGCTATGCAATCCGTCGAGCAATGCTATTCCTTTCGGAATGGAGCCAACCAAATTATTCTCGGACAAATCCATGTGGACTACAAGCTTCAAGATTCTTATGTAGTCAAGTTCTCTTCCTTTCACGACTTCTTTGACATCCTCACTTTGCCAATTTTTTACAGGAGGCTCAGGAGCAGGTGCAGTAGGAAGCCAAGCGGGAGCCTCAGCAACAGGTGAAGTAGGAGGCAAAGCAGGAGCCTCAGCAACAGGTGAAGTAGGAGGCAAAGTGGGAACTTGAAGAGTCATTCCTCGAAGATTGCGTATGCACCAAGGTATTGAACCATTTAAATTGTTGCGGGAAAGGTCCAATATTTTAAGTGATGATAGTTCACATATCTGTGAAGGAATGCTACCACTCAACATGTTTTGCCGCAATCTTAGAATTTGTAGTGAAGAAAGCATGTTCGCACTCCATGATAGGATGGTGCCAGAAAGCTGATTCTCTCCGAGATCCATAATCAACAACTGTGTCAAATTTCTCACAGATGCTAGAAACTCTCCTTGAAGATTGTTATTGTTCAAATGCAACCAAAATAGATAGGAAAGATTTCCAAGTGAGCTTGGAACAGGCCCTGAGAGTTTGTTAGATGACAAATTTATTTCTTTCCATGCTTTGTTATCCTTCCAACAATCGGGAATTTTTCAAGATATTCTGTTCTTTGAAAGGTCAAGGATACTCAAGTGCTTATTTTGGCACAATGATTTTGGAATTGAGCCATTTATAAGGTTATTTCCAAGAATCAAGTTCTCCAAATAATGCATTATACCACCAATATGTTTAGGATGTGAGCCACTGATTTGATTATGGGACAAATTGAAATACCAAATGTCTGAGGTAATCAATGGCCAACTCTCTTCCATTGTAATGGTTCCATCCAAATTGTTTGAAGATAGATCCACATACGACAGATCCACAAATTTTTGAAAATCAATACAAATTCTGCCATCTAGCTTATTTCTTGAAAGATCAAGTGTATGCAGGTTTACAACTTGATTGAGTCCCTTAGGAATGGAGCCATTCAAAAAATTATTTGAAAAATTAAGGCTAGTTACACTTACGAGTTGATCAACACTCGTAGGAATGGTTCCTGTCAAATAATTCTTTGAGATATCAATAACTTGTAAATTTACAAGTTGTCCAATATTTTCAGGAATTGTTCCCATTAAAGAATTATTTGAGACATAAAGAGTCTGTAAATTTACAAGTTGTCCAAGATTTTGAGGAATGATTCCCTTCAAATAATTATTTGAGAGATCAAGAAATTGTAACTTTACAAGTTCTCCAATATCTTGAGGAATGGTTCCCATTAAATAATTATTTGAGACATCAAAATGCTGTAAATTTACAAGTTTTTCAAGATTTTGAGGAACGATTCCCTTTAAATAATTATTTGAGACATCAAAAATCTGTAAATTTACAAGTTTTCCAAGATTTTGAGGAATGATTCCCCTTAAATAATTACTTGAGACATCAAAAAGTCGTAAATTTACAAGTTGTCCAAGATTTTGAGTAATGGTTCCATTAAATAAATTTTTCGAAAGATCGACGACCTGTAAATTTACAAGTTGTCCCAATGAATTAGGAAGGTCCCCTTCTAACTTGTTGTTGTATAGATATAAATTTTTCAATTTTAGTAATTTTCCAAAAGAAGAGGGAATGGAACCATAGAAAAAATTATCTTGGAGACAAAGGCTACCCAGATTTTCAAGTTGTCCTAACCAAGATGGCAATTGATCACTAAATCCATTTTGACTCAAGTCAAGATTCTCCAAATCATGTCTAATGCAGGTAGACAAATCATTATTTCCAATGGATATTCGGAGTCTATTTCTTGATAAATCTAACCCTTTTAGGTGACACATATTTTCCAAAATGGAAGAAACGGAATATTCCATTGATGTTAATTTATTACCTGAAAGACTGAGGTAGACAAGTTTCTTTAACTCAATAAACCAAGATGGAATTGAAGTGAAAGAATTGTCAGAAAGGCCAAGGGACTCAATGCTAGTCATATTTTGTAAAGCATTGGGGATTGGACCCTGAAAGTTATTAGATGAAAGATCAAGATGCTTAAGTTTCTCAAATTTGTGTAACCAGAATGGAAGAGAGTCGAAGTTGTTCTCAGAAAGGTTCAAAGATTCAATGGAAGTTGTATTTTGCAAAGCATTTAGAATTGGGGCATGAAGCCCACAATCGGAAAGATCAAGATACTCAAGTTTATTGAAGTTGCCAAGCCAAGATGAAATTGAAAAAAGATCGTTCTGTCGAAGATTAAGATACACAAGAGATGTCATGTTTTGAAAAGCATTTGGACTTGACAGTGTAAGTCGATTGCCGGCAAGACTTAGGAATTGAAGTTTTGGAGCATTGATGGTGTGATCAACCTAAGCGAAGAACAAGAAGCAACTTTGTCATGTCCACAAATTATTAACCATCCAAGCAATAAGTTAGGACAAATACCTGCAACCCATAGTAAATAGAGCTCATGTCGAGGTGCTCTAGCAATGGCAGTTGAGAAATCCAATTGATGTTGCTGGCTGGTGAAAATTCATTCTCACTCAGATCAAGAAAGTGGAGGTTGGTGAGATTTCCAAGATTGCTGGGTATTCTCCCGCCAAAACCAGCATCAGAGAGGGACAAATACCTCAGGCGTTGCATAGAACCAATGAACATCGGTATGGGACTCGGATAGAAGTGATTTCCACTCAAGTCCAAATGAGTCAAGTATTCCAGTTCCAGTAAAGACGAATTAACATTCGTAGCTTCTAATTGTTGATCGATGAAATCGCTACATTCTCTTGATAACAACTCAGCATCTTCTTCCGGCATGTATTCAATTTGTGGCCACACGGATCTCGAGCATTTCAGATAAGGAGAGGCGAGATCAAGCATGACAACATGACCAGTAACATTGTCACAACCGATCCCTTTCCATTGGCAGCAGTCATAGCCATGCCATGAGGAAAGCATGTTTGATGAATCATTCAGGGATGCTTTGAACTTCATAAGAGCTTGCCTCTCTCGTTCAAGACACTGAGGGTGGAGGAGAGTCGTTGAATTCGCACAAATGCATAACTCTGCAATTTCAACAACCACCGCCACAAGTACAAATACTGCGCATGCAGTAACACTTTGGTATCTAACTCTCATTTTCAGTGGAATATAATAGATATTATTGATGATATCTGATTTGTTAGTGCCTTTCACTCCACTCTCTCAATCACATTATATATATACATACTGATCATGAACAAGTCATGAATAAGGATGGTTACTTTCTTGGAAGAAGCACAATGGAAAAATGAACCCAACCTTTATGTTCCAAGACCAAGAGTCAACTCTTGCATGTGTGGTTCGGTCCCTGTCTCCAAGCCTTTGAGGCTACTTTGAACCCTTTGCTCTGTGAGTTTGCAATTATTGGTGGAGTAACAAATACGTGTTGGAAAAAAATGTGTACCAATCTGAGATGGATGTCCCTCTTTCTTTTAATTTTGCATGGGTGTGGTCCCTTAACCCAACGACTCATTGACTCTATCCCCTTTTCTTACTCCTACAACACTCAATGCTTATTTCTGATTCCTTTTTATTTGATCCTTGTGTTTTTCTCAAACTAATAATTTCACTTTTATTTAAGAGATATTATTCTCAATATAAAATACATATAGAACATGATCTTATCAGATTGAGATGTGTCAATGTGAACAGATCAAGTTGAAAGTAGCATCCCTTCAAGATACGCAAAGCCAATGCAAGCACCAAATAATGAAAGGGGAAAAAATGAAAATTGATACATAAAATTTTATTAAAATTAAGTTAAATTACCATGAATAATATACTGTTAATTATAAACTTTTTTGTATCTAACATGAGAAGTTAATTATAAACTTTTAAACTAAAGAGATTTTTATTGAAAATTTGATAAAATTCTAAGAACCTATAATTTATTAAATTTAAATATATAGTTTAATGACTTTGTTACATATGTTGTTCTGTTTTATGCAGAGGCTCTTTCAGGAGATTAAACATCAAATGACAATCTATATTTCAAATTCTTTTTTTTTTTTTGGTGACTATCTATATTTCAAATTCGTACATATACATACATATACATCAAACATGTTTCACTTTCTTTAATTTATTACCACGTTTGATTCTTCAAAATAAAAATAAAAACACACACATGATCAAACAACAACACGGTTTCTCATCATCATCATCCACTTCTTCAATTTTGCCATTCTTATTGCGGTTGTGACATAGATCGTGTCGGCTAAATCTTCCACCCATCCGAAGTAAGCATGCCTCCAAGTTCTCTTGAACCACAAAGTGCCAATAACTCCCCAAAACCCAGTTGCATAGCCAATTACAATGACAAAGTAGAACAACCACTTTTCCAACTTATCTAAGTTGCTGTCTTCATCTTCAAATTCAGTGGTCCCATTAACTTGATGTGAATAACCACATTTGTTGGGTAGAAGAAATCCACAGAGATATGGGTTGTCAGCATAACTGGATGGATCATAAGTTAAAAACTGGTTATCTGTGGGAACTGGTCCAGAGAAGTTATTGTGTGACAAGTTTAAATGACTTAGTGATGTTAAAGCTGACATGCTGCTTGGAATTGTGCCCGAGAGTTGGTTACTTGAAACGTCAAAGGATTCAAGTGATATCATATCCCCTATCATGTTAGGGATCTTTCCGATCAAATGATTGTTTGATAGATTCAAGCTATGCAAACCATTGAGCAATGTTATTCCATCTGGAATGGAGCCAACCAAATTATTCTGGGACAAATCCATGATGACTACAAGCTTCAAGATTCTTATGTAGTCAAGTTCTCTTCCTTTTATGACTTCTATGACATCCTCCTCTCGCCAATCAGATTCTCGTCTATTAAACGAATTGCGAGGCTTAGCAGCAGATGAAGTAGGAGACAAAGCGGGAGCCTCAAGAGTCATTCCTCGAAGATTGCCTATGCACCGAGGGATTGAACCATTTAGATTGTTGCGAGAAAGGTCCAAGATTTGAATGGATGATAGTTCACATATCTGTGAAGGAATGCTACCACTTAACCTGTTTTGCCGCAATCTTAGAATTTGTAGTGAAGAAAATGTGTTCGCACTCCATGATGGGATGGTTCCAGAAATTTGATTCTCTCCGAGATCCATAATCAGCAACTGTGACAAATTTCTCATAGATGCTAGAAACTCTCCATGAAGGCTGTTATTGTTCAAATGCAACCATATGAGAGATGAAAGATTCCCAAATGAGCTTGGAAAAGTCCCTGTGAGTTTGTTGGATGACAAATTTATTTCGTCCCATTTTCTGTTATCTTTCCAACAATTGGGGATTTCTCCAGATAGCCTGTTCTTTGAAAGGTCAAGGATACTCAAATCATCAAGTTGGCACAATGATTTTGGAATTGAACCATTTATGAGGTTATTTCCAAGAATCAAGGACCCCAAATTGGGCATTATATGACCAATATGTTCAGGAAGTGAGCCACTGATTTGATTATTTGAGAGTTTCAAATACTCCATTTCTGAGATAATAAAAGGATGACTTTCTTCCACTGTGATGGTTCCATACAAATTGTTTGAAGACAGATCCAGGTATAACAGATTCACAAATTTTTGAAAATCAATACAAATTCTCCCATCTAGTTTATTCCTTGAAAGATCAAGCTCAATAAGATTTACAAGTTGGTTAAGACTTGTAGGTATGAATCCTTTTAAATAATTATTTGACAAATCAAGGTTAGTTAGATTTATAAGTTGACCAAGACTCGAAGGAATGGATCCAGTTAAATAATTATTTGAGACATCAAAAATTTCTAAATTTACAAGTTGCTCAAGATTTTGAGTAATTGTTCCATTAAATGAATTATTTGAAAGATCAACATCACGTAAATTTACAAGTTGTCCTAACCAAGATGGCAAATGGTGGTTAAATTCATTTTGACTCAAGTCAAGATTCTCCAAATCATGTCTAATGCAGGTAGACAAATCATTGTTTCCAATGAATTCTTTTCGGAGTTTGTTTCCTCCTATATTTAATGTTTTCAGGTGACACATATTTTTCAAAATGGATGAAATGGAACATTCCATAGATGTTAATTTATTAAATGAAAGATCGAGGTAGACAAGTTTCTTTAACTCAACAAACCAAGATGGAACTGAAGTAAAAGAGTTGTCAAAAAGGTCAAGGAACTCGATGCTAGTTATATTTTGTAAAGCAACGGGAATTGTACCTTGGAAGTTATTAGATGAAAGAAAAAGATGCTTGAGTTTCTCAAACTTGTGAAACCAGGATGGAAGAGAGTCAAAATGGTTCCGAGAAAGGTCCAAAAATTCAATGGAAGTTGCATTTTGGAAAGCATTTGGAATTGGGCCATGAAGCCCACACCGTGAAAGATCAAGATACTCAAGTTTCTTAAAGTTGCCAAACCAAGATGAAACTGAAGTAAGATTGTTCCAACCAAGATCAAGATGCACAAGAGATGTCATGTTTTGTAAAGCATCCAAATTTGACACACTAAGTCCATTGGCGGCAAGATTTAGGAATTGAAGATTAGGAGCAGTGATGGTGAGATTAATAATATTAACCTGAGGGAGGAAGAAGAAGCAACTTTGTCAAGTCCATGAATTATTAACCATCCAACTATCCAAGTAATAAGTTAGGACAAATACCTGAGACTCATTGTAAATAAAAGAGCCCATCATGTTGAGGTGCTCCAGCAATGGCAGATGAGAAATCCAATTGATGTTGCTGTCTCGTGAAAATTCATTCCAACTCAGATCAAGAAAGTGGAGGTTGGTGAGATTTCCAAGATTGCTGGGTATTCTCCCGCCAAAACGAGCATAAGAGAGGGACAAATACCTGAGGCGTTGCATAGAACCAATGAACATCGGTATGGGACTCAGATAGAAGTCATTTCCACTCAAGTCCAAATGAGTCAAGTATTCCAGTTCCAGCAGCGATGAATTAACATTCCGAGCTTCTAAATATTGATAGCCTAAAAGGTCACAGTTGTCCTCATCATCACTTCTTAACCAATATTCTCCTTCCCACATAGGTCTCCGGCATTTCACATAAGGAGTGGTGAGATCAAGCATGACAACATGACCAGTAACATTATCACAACCGATCCCTTTCCATCGGCAGCAGTCATCGCCATGCCATGAGGAAAGCATGTTTGATGAATCAGTCAGGGATGCTTTGAACTTCACAAGAGCTTGCCTCTCTCTTTCAAGACACGGAGAGTGGAGGAGAGTACTTGAATTTGCACAAATGTCTGCAATTTCAGCCATTACCATCACAAGTACCATTGTTGCGCATGCAGCAACATTTTGGTATCTAATTCCCATTTTCAGTGGAATATAAATAGCTATAATTGATGATATTTAATTTGTTAATGGCTTTCACTCCACTCACTCAACCACATTATATATACATAATCATGATAATGGAATAATCAATCAAACCAACCTTTACGTTCCAAGAGTCTTGAGTATGTGTGGTAAAGTTTTAGTCTCCAATGCTTATCTTAAAAGTCTTGGAGCCATTTTCTAATTATTCCAGGAGTACCAAATACGCATGGAAAAAAGGAGGCCACTCAGATAAAAGACGTCTAAAACGTCTTTTTTTAAAGATGTTTCTATGTTGTGTTTTAATTGGTTTCTGTATAATTTATTCGGTGTTCCTTATCACATATTATTAAATTTCTCAAAAGATTTTCTTTCCAAAAACAATAAAAAATATTTAATTTGGACTAAAACAAAAAAGATAATAGATTAACTATTAAATTTTTTTTAAAAGATTATTTACATAAAAAAATATATCACATTCATCAATATATATATATAACAAGCTTAAGCCTTTTAAAATTTTTATAAATAAAAAAATAATTAATTTATATTCGTATAATATATAAAATAATTACTATATTATTATTATATTATAGATTAAGATTCACTAATTTAATTTTTTTTTATTTTTAATATAAATATTATAAATAAATAAAATTTTTATAACTAAATGTAGTGTAACAAAATATATATAATATTAATTAGTTCTTAAAAAATTCTAAAAAAAATAGTTTCTTTCATTTTAGTAAAATAACTATTTATTAAAATAGACAAATTAATTATTTTTTTCATATACAGTTTTTTTAAGAAATAAAAGTAATTAATTAGGACATTGGTTAAGATAATTAAAGTCACTATTTCATTAAATTTTTAATTTAAAGACAAATTCTAGTTAATTTTTGTATAGAAATTTCGAATTTGAAAACATTGATAAAAATTATGTTGAATTTTGATTTATTTGATTCTCATTTAAATTAATCACTACATAAGTTAAAGTTCTGTTTTGAAATTATATTCGAGCTTTAATCTGATTTTTAAAGTTTCAATTTACTATTTTACTTAGTTTGATTTTTTAACTTAGGTATCCGTGACTCATATTAGGGTTTTAAGTGTTTAGTTGAAAAAAAAATAAGGTAAAAAAAAATTTCAATTGTCACATCAAATAGTCGCTAGAATGTATAATGTAGCAGTCGTTAGTCCATCTCAGCATGTCGTTAACAATTTTGTGAGACAGTGACAAAAATAAGATTAGGAACCAATGTGAGTCATAACTATTAAGTTGGGAGACTAAATTAAGTAAATCGAAATTTTTGAAATTAGATTGAAACATAGTTGTTAGAACCGAACCAGTGATCGAACCGGTCAAGCTACTGGTTCACTGGTTTATTGGTTCAACCGATAAATCACTAGTTGAACTGATAAAACCGATCTCACGTAAATATAAAATATAAAATAGTTAAAAACTTAAAATTAAAATTTGAAATACATATCTTCATTAACATTTTATGAAGAATCAAGTCTCAACTTCTAAAAATAACTAATATAAAAAAACCATAAAATTTTAATACTACAATGGTATCTTATTTTGACACAATAAAAAAATAATTAATTCACAAAGCCTATCATCTAACTATAATATCAGTAGATTTTAACACTAACACCAAAACAAATAACTTTAATCACAATACTAACAATAAAATAGATCAAGTAAATTAATAAATTTTTAGTGAAATTTATATTTATATTAATAATGGTATATAATTAAAATATAATTAATTTTAAAAATAGAAAAAACAAAAATTAAATTAAATTAGATATTTATGTATATTATATAATTAGTATTTGTCAAATACAATACTTAGAAGTGCAATGGCTAAGTGGCAAGCAGAGGTTGCTTTTGCTCCAAGGTTCTTTGTTCGAGACCTTGTGGAGACATTTTAAAAAATTTTTCAAACAGACCGGTTTGCACCAATTTTTATCGGTTCACACCGATTTTATTCCTTAAACGGTCCAAGGAGTAAACCTAGTCTGGTTCCGATTCTAGTACGGTTCACTAGTTTTTCGGTCGAACCAGCCGATCCAGTTCGATTTTTACAACTATGGATTGAAATATAAACATAATTTCAGAAACCAATAAGTATTATAAGATGATCAGATTGGATCGAATCGGATCCACACTCTAATCAGATAGAAGTAAATATGTTTAAAAAAGTAAACAAAAAAAATTATTGACTTTTTTTATAAAAATAAAATTTTTTAATATTTTTTATTTTATGAATATATTTGATATCTGATCCAAACATAAAAAGTGCGAATATCGAATTTGATCTAATAAGTTTAGTGTGGATTGGATCGAAATTTCAGCCATATCCCACTATAAACACCCCTAGCAATAATAACTAAAAAATTATAATGATTGTATTTTTAACTAGGAGAAAGTGCAAAAAAAAAAAGTACTAAATACAAGAACATTTAATTAAATATTAAAAAAAATTTTACTTTAAAACAGTTGGACTTTTTTTGCTTTTATATATATATATATATATATATATATATATATATATATATATAATGTAATAATAATAATAATATGATAATTGTTTTATATATCACACAAATATAAACGTTTTTTTCTATAATCTTAAGAAAGGTTTTGTAAATCCCTAACCTTGTTATCGATTTTTGTAGTGTTAGCCCTCATATTATCAATTTGATTCATATATAATTCGGATGATAAATTATTTGGAGACGTACTTCCTTTTCTACTGTGATATACTTGTTTTTTATTATTATTATTATTATTATTATTATTATTATTATTATTATTATGTACATTAAAAAATAACAGGCCAAATTATTGCCATAACATAATAGAAGTATGGAAGTTTATCATTCTTTTCTAATGGAGAAAACAAAATTCTTTTCAATAGTTTATTTAACGTTTAGTAGAATAAAAATAAATTTTATTAGAATAAATTTTAGTACGAGTTTAATATTTTTATTCATCATAAAATATTTATAGAATTACTCGTAGATAAATTTTAGAAAAAAGAAAAAAAATCATGATTTTTAATTTTATTTTAAATAAACTTTATTTTTAATTTTAAAATAAATTTTAATTTTATTTTTTAATAATATTAATTTTTTATCGAATATATTTATTTAATTATTTTTTAATCATATATAATTAAAAATAAACGGTGTTTTCATGGTTTAAAATAATTATATATGATTAAAATAATTTTCATGGTGTTTACCGTATATAATTATTTATAGAATTACCATATACAATGAATGTGATATATTTTTTTTATGTAAATAATCTTTTAAAAAAAATCTAATAGTTAATCTATTACCTTTTTTGTTTTAGTCTAAATTAAATATTTTTTATTGTTTTTGGAAAGAAAATCTTTTGAGGAATTTAATAATATGTGATAAAGAACACCGAATAAATTATACAAAAATCAATTAAAACACAACATAAAAACATCTTTAAAAAAGACATTTTACGCGTCTTTATCTGAGTGGCCTCCTGAAAAAAAATGTATCAATTTGCTCTAATTCTTTGTTATATCCTTGTCACTCTTTAAATCTATATGTAGATGTTTTTGACATGATATGCATTTTTTCCTTCCTTAGCTTCATAAACACGGCAAAACAAAGTATGTAGCAATCAGATATGGATTCCATGCCACTCTCTCATTAATGTATGAAAATTATATATAAACTAGCGAGAGATAGTATATGAAAAATTCATAAATATTAGCTCAAAATTATTTATATTAGAACTCAAATATCATTTGCAAAATTGAAAGTAATCAAGAGAAGTTTTGGATTGTGTACAAGATTCTATAATTAATAATGCAACAAAAATAATGAACGTAAATTTATTATTATATTAAAAGCAATTATTTAATACTCATGATATAGTAAATCATATTTCTTCATATAATATACCAAATTTCTTGTATTTTTGTGTTGTTGTTGTTATTATTATTACTAAAATGAGACCCGCGCGATGCGCGGGACGATAAATAATGATAATATATAATAAATATTAAAAATTGTTATGTTTTGTAGAAATAAATTAAATATGTGTAAATTGAAGTTAAATATAAAAGATGTTTTATTTTAAATAATTTGTAATACAAAAGATTTGGATGTTGGAGTTGTACAAAGTGACATTTTTATTTGGTGGTTTGATTTTTGCATTTGTTTTAGTTGATGGACTTAGTCATCTTATGTGGCGCTCGTCCTCCTTTTTTTTGTTGGTTGTTAGAGTTTGTGCTTTCTTCTTTTTGTCGTAGGTTCTTGCGAAGAGTTCTTTATGAATTGTTGAGTTTGATGCACTTTTTATTGTGTTATTTGGTTCCATCTTTGTATGTATGTTCTTCTTCCGAACATGTGTCTTGAATTTGTATGGTTTTCTTTCTCCTTAATCTCTTGATGAGGTGGTGCTTCAATGTCATTATTTTTCTGAAATGTCATTAGATTTGAAGCAGTTGTGCCCAATAAGTTTTTTTGCATCGCCATCAAATAGTACAAAAGTTATTGTAACACTTTGATCTAAAACCTTTAATTGAATTCTGAACCTAAAATAATATTGGGCTAGCAACTAATAATTTGATAGATGAGATTATGAAAAGTATATAGAGTTACCTTATTGTTGGATATTGTGGTGTTTGATTACATGTGCCGCAAATGAAGTTGTTTCTTTTTTTTATATGCTTTCTTTTGACACTTTTTACATTTAACATAGTTCCATCCTAATTTGTCATCAATTTCGTTTATAGTTGCTAAAATTGTGAAGATCTTTTCCTATTTTAATATTCAATTTATGTTATTATTAGGTATATGGTATTTGAGTAAGTATGAATGTACGATGCATGTTGTGATTTTTTGTTTTGTCATACCTAATCATCAGATTCTCATTGCATGGCCATTAGATCTTGGATAGTTATTCGATTTGTAATCGTTCTGCTCTGAAAGAATGATGCTCTATTGAGTAACTTTGAGATGTGCAGTTCGAAAATAAATTTTTTGTGTTAAATTCGATGTTATGTGAAGGAATAGTAATAAGAGACTTATATATATAGTTTAAATGGTATGGAATTTAAATACGTATAACATAAAATTTATTATGATTAATAATATTATTATGACATTTGTAATATGGATGTTTATTACCTTAGTGAGTTATTTATAAAAATTAATAAATTAATTGTTGCGGTTATAAATTTATTATATTGTTTATAACGGTAAGATATAATAAATATAGGAATATGAATTCAATGTATTTGGAGGTTACAAATTTATTGGATTCTATTTTTTAGTTTTTTATTTGTATATTTTTTTTGCTAATTTAAAAATAATAGTTGATTTGGCAAGAATTGAGTGGTTGATTCTAACCAAATAATAATTATTCTAAAATTGGCAATGCAATTGACATAGTCAATGGCCTAAATTTATGGAGTTGCGGTCAACATAATTATTGTAATAATTATATATTTAGATTTGTATCCATGCATGATGCATTTTATAAATTTATGGAGTTGCGATCAACATAATTATTGTAATAATTATATATTTAGATTTGTATCCATGCATGATGCATCTTATATGTACAAATATACGCAACAAAAGCTAAAAGTTAAATATTTTTAGTAAAAAAAAAAAGAAAATAGTTAATTAGTGTTTTGAGATAAACATGCATGCATGATGTATCTTATATACTACGAATTTATCTAATATAAAAATGTATGTCTAATATCATATATTTTTTGGTTTCGTTATGATACTCTTTTAATAAATTTGTTTTTTTTTTAGTTTTCAAATATTTTTTTTAAAATTTATATTGGTAAAATAAAATAGAATTTGTTTTTAATAATAAGTAAAAACTACAATAATAGTTCTTTGTAGCTAGTGCTACTTCTAAAAATTAAAATGATTATTTTTTTGTTACCAAAGATAAAGACTTGAATTCGCGACCAATATGGGAGATTATGCCATGTGAGGTATAATTCATTGGTAAAAATTAAAATGATTATACTAAACATAATTATAAAAATAAAATATAATTTTTATTTTTTAAACTTTTAATTTATAAATTAATTGTTGCGATTATAAATTTATTGTATTGTTTATAACGGTAAGATATAATAAATATAGAAATATGAATTCAATATATTTGGAGGTTACAAATTTATTGGATTCTATTTTTTAGTTTTTTATTTGTATATTTTATTTTTTTGTTGATTTGAAAATAATAGTTAATTTAGCAAGAATTAAGTGGTTGATTCTAAAGTTGTGCCAAGTAAGCAATATTACTGACATGGCAATAGTAGGAGAAAAAAATGTCTCAAAAATAATGTGGTGCATGCTTATGTATCTATTTTTATATATTAAGAATATATGTTTTTTGCTGCAATTCGTTGAATTGTCTCCAATTTTTTTAATTTTACATCATGAATCTATATCTATACTATTTATTTCAATTTTTCTTTAATGACTTTGTTATTAGCTATGTTGTTCTTTTTATGCAGAGGCTCCTCAGGAGATTAAACATCAAATGGCAATCTCTACTAAAAATTCGTACATATCCATACATCAAACATGTTTCACTTTCCTTAATTTATTGCTACGTTTGATTCTTCAAAATAAAAATAAAAACACACACATGATCAAACAACAACACGGTTTCTCATCATCATCATCCAGTTCTTCAATTTTGCCATTCTTATTGCAGTTGTGACATAGATCGTGTCGGCTAAATCTTCCACCCATCTGAAGTAAGCATGCCTCCAAGTTTTCTTGAACCACAGAGTCCCAATAACTCCCCAAAACCCAGTTGCAAAGCCAATTGCAATCACAAAGTAGAACAACCACTTTTCCAACTTATCTAAGTTGCTGTCTTCATCTTCAAATTCAGTGCTCCCATTAACTTGATGTGAATAATCACATTTGTTGGGTAGAAGAAATCCACAGAGATATGGGTTGTCAGCATAACTGGATGGATCATAAGTTAAAAACTGGTTATCTGTGGGAATTGGTCCAGAGAAGTTATTGTGTGACAAGTTTAAATGACTTAGTGATGTTAAAGCTGACATGCTGCTTGGAATTGTGCCCCAGAGTTGGTTACTTGAAACGTCAAAGGATTCAAGTGATCTCATATTCCCAATCATGCTAGGGAGCTCTCCTATCAAATGATTGTTTGATAGATTCAAGCCATGCAATCCATCAAGTGATGTTATTCCTTTTGGAATGGAGCCAACCAAATTATTCTTGGACAAGTCCATGATGACTACAAGATCCAAGATCTTTTTATAGTCAAGTTCTCTTCCTTTCATGAATTCAACGACTTCCTCAGCTTGCCACTCATCCGTTGAAGCCACAGCCACCGAGAGTTCCTTTCATGAATCCCGAGAGTTCATTGAATGACAAATTTATTTCTTCCCATTTTTGGTTATCCTTCCAACAATTTGGAATTTCACCAAATAATCTGTTGTTTGAAAGGTCAAGGATTTCCAGCTGGTCATTTTGGCACAATGAATTGGGAATTGAACCATTTATGAGGTTATTTCCAAGACGCAAGTTCACCAAATTGGGCATTATATGACCAATATGTCCAGGGAGTGAACCACTGATTTGATTATGGGAGAAATTCAAATACAACATTTTTGAGAAAATCAAAGGCTGACTTTCTTTCATTGTAATGGTTCCATCCAACTTGTTTGAAGACAGATCCAGGTATGATAGATTCACAAGTTTTTGAAAATCAATACAAATTTTCCCATCTAGTTTATTCCTTGAAAGATCAAGCCAACTAAGATTTACAAGCTGGTTAAGACTTGTAGGGATGATTCCTTTTAAATTATTATTTGACAAATCAAGGTTAGTTAGATTTATAAGTTGACCAAGACTCGAAGGAATGGATCCAGTTAGATAATTATTTGAGACATCAAAATGTTGTAAATTTACAAGTTGCTCAAGATTTTGGGTAATCGTTCCATTAAATAAATTATTTGAAAGATCGACCACCTGTAAATTTACAAGTTGTCCCATGAAATCAGGAAGGTCCCCTTCTAACTTGTTGTTGGATAGATATAATTTTTTCAATTTCAGTAATTTTCCAAAAGAAGAGGGAATGGGACCATAGAAAAAATTATCTTCGAAATCAAGTTTGCCTAGATTTTTAAGTTGTCCTAACCAAGATGGCAAATGGTGGTTAAATTCATTTTCACTCAAGTCAAGATTCTCCAAATCATGTCTAATGCAGGTAGACAAATCATTGTTTCCAATGAATTCTTTTCGGAGTTTGTTTCCTCCTATATTTAATGTTTTCAGGTGACACATATTTTTCAAAATGGATGAAATGGAACATTCCATAGATGTTAATTTATAAATGAAAGATCGAGGTAGACAAGTTTCTTTAACTCAACAAACCAAGATGGAACTGAAGTAAAAGAGTTGCTAGAAAGGTCAAGGGACTCAATGCTAGTCATATTTTGTAAAGCATCCGGAATTGTATCTTGGAAGTTATTAGATGAGAGAAAAAGAAGCTTGAGTTTCTCAAACTTGTGAAACCAGAATGGAAAGGAGTCGAAGTTGTTTTCAGAAAGGTCCAAAAATTCAATGAAAGTTGCATTTTGGAAAGCATTTGGAATTGGGCCATGAAGCCCACGCTCTGAAAGACAAAGATACTCAAGTTTCTTGAAGTTGCCAAACCAACATGGAATTGAAGTAATATTGTTGCCACCAAGATCAAGATGCACAAGAGATGTCATGTTTTGTAAAGCATCCAAATTTGACACACTAAGTCCATTGGCGGCAAGACTTAGGAATTGAAGTTTAGGAGCAGTGATGGTGAGATTAATAATATTAACCTGAGCGAGGAAGAACAAGAAGCAGCTTTGTCAAGTCCACAAATTATTAACCGTCGAAGTAATTAGTTAGGACAACA
This sequence comes from Arachis ipaensis, assembly GCF_059453495.1. Lineage (NCBI taxonomy): Eukaryota > Viridiplantae > Streptophyta > Magnoliopsida > Fabales > Fabaceae > Arachis > Arachis ipaensis. The sequence goes on along the minus strand of NC_142435.1, from coordinate 149,444,769 downwards.
GATAGAGATAACGGAAGCATGTTTAAATACCTGAAATGTATCGTAAGCATAGCTCATGTCGAGGTGTTCCAGCAATGGCAGTTGAGAAATCCAATTGATGTTGCTGTCTGGTGAAAATCCATTCCCACTCAGATCAAGAAAGTGGAGGTTGGTGAGATTTCCAAGATTGCTGGGTATTCTCCCGCCAAAACCAGCATCAGAGAGGGACAAATACCTGAGGCGTTGCATAGAACCAATGAACATGGGTATGTGACTCCCATAGAAGGTATTTCCAGTCAAGTCCAAATGAGTCAAGTATTCCAGTTCCAGCAGTGACGAATTAACATTCGTAGCTTCTAAATATTGATAGTCTAAAAGGTCACAGTCGTAGTCGTCACTCATGGATCTCCAGCATTTCAAATAAGGAGGGGTGAGATCAAGCATGACAACATGACCAGTAACATTATCACAACCGATCCCTTTCCATCGGCAGCAGTCATCGCCATGCCAGGAGGAAAGCAAGTTTGATGGATCATTCAGGGATGCTTTGAACTTCACAAGAGCTTGCCTCTCTCTTTCAAGACATGGAGAGTGCAGAGTAGTACTTGAATTTGCACAAATACATAACTCTAGAATTTCGGCCACCACCACCACAAATACCACTACTGCACATGTTATTTGGTATCTAATTCCCATTTTGAGAGAAAGAAACAACTACTGGAAATAATAATAGTTTGTTGATGGCTTTTCCACTCACTCAACCATATTATATATACATACTGACCAGCAAGCTAAGTCATAAATAAATCATGAATAATTTCGTGGAAGCATAATGGAAGAATCAACCCAAGAGTCTCCAATGCTTAAAGTCTTTCTAGTCTCTATCAATTTTAATCACTCCACAGTGAACCACAATATTATTAATTTATTATATGTGGAAGATCGATCAGAGTTTCCGATACATTATATTATTCCTGGAGTAACAAATACTTTTGGGGGAAAAAAATGTGTACCAATTTTGTCCAATTCTTTGCTGAATCCTTGTCACTCTTCAAATGAATACATACCATATATTTTAATTTTCCTTTCTTTCTCTTCTGCATGGTCCCTTAAGTCAATGACTCTATTGCCTTTTGTTACGCCAGCAAGATTCAATGCTTAATTTCCTTTTAATTTGATCTTTGTGTTACTTTCAAATTGATGATGCCACTATATTTAGGAGACATTATTCTCGATATAAAATGCATTTACGACTAGATCTTATCAACTTGAGATGTCATCATTTGAAAATATCAAATTGAAAGTATCATTCCTTCTAGATAGCCATAGTCAATGCTATCAGGAAATTATTATTGTCAAGGTCCAAGAACTTGCATCCTAATAATTAAAACCAGATTAGTCCGGAAATTATTATTGTCAATGTCCAAGAACTTGCATCCTAACAAAAACTAGATTAGTTTAGGATTGCGTATAAGATTATTTAATTAATAATACAATAAAAACGAGTAAATACTCATCCGACCATGACCATTTACTTGTTATAGAATGAATGCTAACAAAATTAAATCAATAGTCTCTGCTCTCTGCTGAAACCAGCAACTATATTGAATTAGATATGTAGAGTTACATAACAATTGTGGTATGGCTATTGCTGTATTAAATCAAGGATCAGAGCAAATGAATCAACAGGAGTTTAAGAAAATGGTGCATCAAAAGTGGTGAATTGCAGAAAGGGAGCTATTAACAATTTAACTCAACTTCTCTACTACTATATAAAGGTGTTGGCTACTTGGCAGAGTTTAACTGCCATGCCTTGCCATTGTACTGAAATTTAACCTGTTTTGAAAATAACATGGATGGGAATATTCCTTCCACGATTTATCTTACATTTTCTAAGAATGTTTCTTTTTCTCTTTAACAACACCTGTTGTTACTTGTTAGGAATCTATTAGAAAATTTATATAACATGAGAATTGTTACGATGGGTAACCGGAGATTAATGAGTTGGATTAGTTTGGCTGGCCCAATCGTCTAAATGAGGAAGTATCCGAATGGGTCTGTGATCCACGGCCCCGTCCGACTTCAGTGTGAGAGAATGGGGGTGGTACCTGCAAAGACACTCCGATGCCAAAGTCAGCAAAGGGAGCAAAACAGGTCTAGAGAGTATTGGGCTTAGAGATACCTGAAGAGTGTCAGTATATTTATAGCGGTGAGCCAATAACCACCGTTGAAGTAGTTCCACCTTTTAAGGTGGATAACCGTCCCTTTATCTTAGGGAAGTTGGGATATGGCTCCTGGAAGTGGGTTGAGAAATCTTAGGGGCAGTTACTCACTTGACTGAGTGTTTATCTGCCAGCTAATCTTCGTCCCCGACTTCTTTAGAGCAAGTCGTAATGGGAACCGACTTCTTTAGGGGAAAGTCGGTGTGGAATGAGGCTCAATCCTTTGGACTGGGTCTTTTCGTTTGGACCTGGGCCTTAGTGTTGGGCCAGGGTATGAACAAGAATATAAATATAAAATTTTAAACTACAAAGATTTTTTATTAAAAATTTGATAAAATAGTAAGAACCTATAACTTAATTAAATCTTAAGTAAATTTCCTCTTACTTGATTGAAAGATCACTTCAATTTTTTACTTTAATATCATGAATCTATATTTATACTATTTATTTCAAATTTTCTTTAATGACTTTGTTATTAGTTGTGTTCTTCTGTTTATGCAGAGGTTCTTCAGGAGATTAAACATCAAATAACAATCTCTATTACAAATTCGTACATATACATACATCAAACATCTCTCACTTTCCTTTATTTATTACAACTTTTGATTCTTTAAAATAAAAATAAAAACACACACATGATCAAACAACAACACGGTTTCTCATCATCATCCACTTTTTCAGTTTTGCCATTTTTATTGCAGTTGTGACATAGATCGTGTCAGCTAAATCTTCCACCCATCTGAAGTAAACATGCCTCCAATTTTTCTTGAACCACAGAGTCCCAATAACTCCCCAAAACCCAGTTGCAAAGCCAATTGCAATGACAAGGTAGAACAACCACTTTTCCAACTTATCTAAGCTGTTGTCTTCATCTTCAAATTCACTGGTCCCATTTACTTGATGTGAATAACCGCATTTGTTGGGTAGAGGAGATCCACATAGATATGGGTTGCCAGCATAACTCGATGAATCATAAGTCAAAAACTGGTTATCTGTAGGAATTGGTCCAAAGAAGTTATTGTATGACAAGTTTAAATGACTTAGTGATGTTAAAGCTGACATGCTGCTTGGAATTGTACCCGAGAGTTGGTTACATGAAACATCAAAGGATTCAAGTGATGTCATATCCCCTATCATGTTAGGGATCTTTCCGATCAAATGATTGTTTGATAGATTCAAGCTATGCAATCCATTGAGCAATGTTATTCCTTCTGGAATTGAGCCAACCAAATTATTCTCGGACAAGTCCATCATGACTACAAGCTTCAAGATTTTTATATAGTCAAGTTCTCTTCCTTTCGTGACTTCTATGACATCCTCCGTTTGCCAATCAGATTTTGGTGGAAAAGCAAAACCTCCAGCAATAGATGAAGTAGGAGATAAAGCGGGAGCCTCAAGAGTCATTCCTCGAAGATTGCCTATGCACCGAGGTATTGAACCATTTAAATTGTTGCGAGAAAGGTCCAAGATTTTAATGGATGATAGTTCACATATCTGCGAAGGAATGCTGCCACTTAACCTGTTTTGCCGCAATCTTAGAATTTGTAGTGAAGAAAATGTGTTAGCACTCCATAATAGGATGGTGCCAGAAAGTTGATTCTCTCCGAGATCCATAATCAACAACTGTGACAAATTTCTCATAGATGCTAGAAACTCTCCATGAAGGCTGTTATTGTTCAAATGCAACCATGAGAGAGAGGAAAGATTCCCAAATGAGCTTGGAACAGCCCCTGAGAGTTTGTTGGATGACAAATTTATTTCTTCCAATGCTTTGTTATCTTTCCAACAATTGGGGATTTTACCAGATAGTCTGTTCTTTGAAAGGTCAAGGATACTCAAATCATCAACTTGGCACAATGATTTTGGAATTGAACCATTTATGAGGTTATTTCCAAGAATCAAGAACCCCAAATTGGGCATTATATGACCAATATGTTCAGGAAGTGAGCCACTGATTTGATTATGTGAGAGATTCAAATACTCCATTTCTGAGATAATAAAAGGATGACTTTCTTCCACTGTGATGGTTCCATACAAATTGTTTGAAGACAGATCCAGGTATGATAGATTCACAAATTTTTGAAAATCAATACAAATTCTCCCATCTAGTTTATTCCTTGAAAGATCAAGCACAATAAGATTTACAAGTTGGTTAAGACTTGTAGGTATGATTCCTTTTAAATAATTATTTGACAAACGAAGGTTAGTTAGATTTATAAGTTGACCAAGACTCGAAGGAATGGATCCAGTTAGATAATTATTTGAGACATCAAAAATTTTTAAATTTACAAGTTGCTCAAGATTTTGAGTAATTGTTCCATTAAATGAATTATTTGAAAGATCGACTACCTGTAAATTTACAAGTTGTCCCATGAAATCAGGAAGGCCCCTTCTAACTTGTTGTTGAATAGATATAAAATTTCCAATTTCAGTAATTTTCCAAAAGAAGAGGGAATGGGACCATAGAAAAAATTATCTTGGAGATCAAGATTGCCTAGATTTTCAAGTTGTCCTAACCAAGATGGTAAATGATCATTAAATTCATTTTCACTCAAGTCAAGATTCTCCAAATCATGCCCAATGCAGGTAGATAAATCAGTGTTTCCAATAGATTCTTTTTGGAGTTTGTTTCTTCCTATATTTAATGTTTTCAGGTGACACATATTTTTCAAAATGGATGAAATGGAACATTCCATAGATGTTAATTTATTAAATGAAAGATCGAGGTAGACAAGTTTCTTTAACTCAATAAACCAAGATGGAACTGAAGTAAAAGAGTTACTAGAAAGGTCAAGGGATTCAATGCTAGTCATATTTTGTAAAGCAACCGGAATTGTACCTTTGATGTTATTAAATGAGAGAAAAAGATGCTTGAGTTTCTCAAACTTGTGAAACCAGGATGGAAGAGAGTCAAAATTGTTCCGAGAAAGGTATAAAAATTCAATGAAAGTTGCATTTTGGAAAGTATTTGGAATTGGGCCATAAAGCCCACACCCTGAAAGATCAAGATACCCAAGTTTCTTGAAGTTGCCAAACCAAGATGGAATTGAAAAAAGATGGTTCCAACGAAGATCAAGATGCACAAGAGATGTCGTGTTTTGTAAAGCATCCAAATTTGACACACTAAATCCAATGTCGGCAAGACTTAGGAATTGAAGTTTAGGAGCACTGATGGTGAGATTAGTAATATTAACCTGAGCAAGGAAGAACAAGAAGCAGCTTTGTCAAGTCCACAAATTATTAACCGTCGAAGTAATAAGTTAGGACAACAGATAGATATAACGGAAGCATGTTTAAACACCTGAACTCCATCGTAAGCCTGGTTCATGTCGAGGTGCTCTAGCAATGACAGTTGAGAAATCCAATTGATATTGCTGTCTGGTGAAAATCCATTAAAACTCAGACGAAGAAAGTGGAGGTTGGAGAGATTTCCAAGATTGCTGGGTATTCTCCCGCCAAAACCAGCTTCAGAGAGGGACAAATACCTGAGGCGTTGCATAGAACCAATGAACATGGGTATGGGACTCCGATAGAAATCATTTCCACTCAAGTCCAAATGAGTCAAGTATTCCAGTTCCAGCAGCGATGAATTAACATTCCGAGCTTCTAAATATTGATAGCCTAAAAGGTCACAGTTGTCCTCATCATCACTTCTTAACCAATATTCTCCTTCCCACATAGGTCTCCGGCATTTCACATAAGGAGTGGTGAGATCAAGCATGACAACATGACCAGTAACATTATCACAACCGATCCCTTTCCATCGGCAGCAGTCATCGCCATGCCATGAGGAAAGCATGTTTGATGAATCAGTCAGGGATGCTTTGAACTTCACAAGAGCTTGCCTCTCTCTTTCAAGACACGGAGAGTGGAGGAGAGTACTTGAATTTGCACAAATGTCTGCAATTTCAGCCATTACCATCACAAGTACCATTGTTGCGCATGCAGCAACATTTTGGTATCTAATTCCCATTTTCAGTGGAATATAAATAGCTATAATTGATGATATTTAATTTGTTAATGGCTTTCACTCCACTCACTCAACCACATTATATATACATAATCATGATAATGGAATAATCAATCAAACCAACCTTTACGTTCCAAGAGTCTTGAGTATGTGTGGTAAAGTTTTAGTCTCCAATGCTTATCTTAAAAGTCTTTGGAGCTATTCTCTCTCAGTTTCTAATTATTCCAGGAGTACCAAATACGCATGGAAAAAAATGTATATCAAATTTGTCTATTCTTTGCTATATCCTTGTCACTCTTTAAATCAATACGTAGATGTTTTTGACATGATTTGTATTTATTTTTTTCCTTCCTTGATAAACACGAGAAAACAAAGTATGTAGCAATCAGAGATGGATGCCACTCTTTCGTTAAACTTTTTTTTATTTTTTTAATAGCAATGAATGAAGATATTCTATTATGATACGACTATGCTACGTGTACACCAAAATCAGTCACCAAAGTCAGCTACTAGTATAAAATATGTTAGAATATAAATACACATTGAAAATAAAAAAAACTATACATGTATTTATATACAAAATACATTGGTGGCTGATTTTAGTATACGAATAGCATTTTTTATTATGATACTCTCAAGATACCAACAATAAGGAAGATAAATGATCAAGTTGAAAGTAGCATTCGTCCTTCAAGATGGGAATAGCTAATGCAAGCAGAAAGTATTATCAAGGAAGGGAGCAAAGAAGAGACGGATGAGAGATGGAGCAGCATGGGGCACATGATCTGGGATATATGGAAGACGAGAAATGTAGCAATATTTCACAATCTAAAACCAGATCCTCTAAGCACTATAATCCAAGCTAGAGTACAAGAAAGGCAGGGATACCACAGAGCAAATAGAATCAAAGGCAGTTAAAAGAGGAAGCATACCAGTAAAGTGGAGGCCACCGCCCAAAGAATGGCTCAAGATCAACACAGATGCAGCGTTCTCAGAGCACAGCAAAACAGGGGTGATGGTTACCGTAATCAGGGATGACAGCGGTTCAGTAAAAGGTGGAACTGCAAGAAAAATCAGGGCAAGCTCAGCTCACACGATAACAAATCTAATGAAGACAGGGAATCTTCAGTTAAGCTGGAGCACGAATCCGCCTTACCAGGTCAGGAAACTCATCAATGAAGAGAAGCCAAGGAGAACTCCTCCCATTAGCAGAGACACCAACTTGACAGGGAAGCGCCAGAGCCACTAAGGCCAACCTGCTTGAAGACAAATGGCAAAATGAAGGATAAATAAAGTAAAATATACAAAACAAATATATATATATATATATATAAAATAATAATAATAATAATAATAAAAAAAAAAATATATATATATATATATATATATATATGTTGAAGAATCCATCAAGGGAGCCAAAGATACACAGCGGAAGCATCAATATGAAAGGAGCAGAAAAGGGGAGAAACAAGAAAAGAAAAGAAAAGGGATACCTTGTGCAAACAACAGCGAAGATAGAAGAAGAAAGTGCAGCGGCATCGTTTCAACAACAGAGCTGCAACAGCGTCCATGATTAGATAGCGAGGGTCCTCCTTCCATTAGCGCCGGAGCAACGCAGCGAGCATGGTCGCAGTCAACAGCGGAGCTGCAGCAGTGTCCGCCTATTCTAACAAACTTTGATGTTTGCTTTGGGGAGTTAGATTCTGGTGTTGAGCAGCTTAGGTGAGAGAGTTATGTTTAGAGGGAGAGGTTGTTTGAATTAGGGAGGGTAGGCTGTGCGGTTTCTGGGGCTCGGCTTGGGTAACTGTGTGGGCCGGGTTTGATACTAACAAAAAACACAATTTATTTTTTATTTATTTTTTATTATTTTTGTTAGTTTTTTACAATTATATTTTTTATTATTATATTTTTTTTAAATTTTTTGAATGAAAAAAAAATAAAAATAAATTAGATTTCTATAACTCTTCTGTTTTATTATCAAGAACATTAAATTTTATATCTCTATTTTTTATATTTTATTTTATCTTATTATTAAAAATAAATGCAGTCTTGATTACCATATTGAAAAAAGTTGCATCTAATACTGATAATATAGTTAAGAATATTTCTTCCTATAACCATTTTTTTGTATTTTTGTTTTTATTATTTTAGGATTTTTTGTTTAAGTTTGTATAATATTTGACTTCAAGCTATTTAGCACATGTTTGCTCTATTAGTCTATTTGAAAAAATTTTTAACTTTTCATTTTGTAAGTAGTTTATCAAAATTGATCTTCAAAATATAATTTTTAAAAATTATAAAAAATTCAGTAAATCAAACTAAAAGTGATTTTCAATAAGTATAAGTAATATAACTGTGTTTAGTAAAATAAATTTTAAAATTATTATAATACACATAAATAGATAAAAAGTTTGAATGTGAATGTAATTAGATCTTAACTTTTTTTTGTTATTTTTCATTATATCTCTCAACCTAATTGGCTAATGTGTACACAAAACTAGGGGTGGCAACGAGGCGGGTAGGGTGATTTTTTGCTCTATCCGACCCCGTTCCGCTGTACAACAACCAGTATAGAACCCGCCTCGTTTATACCCGCGGGTAGTAAAACATTCAACCCTAACCCGCTCCTACCCGTCCCTGTAATTATTAAAATCCAATAAATAAAATTAAATTTTAAAATTTATATAACCATCATCACATACATAACATAAATTAAAGTAAAAATTTAAATATGATACAATATTATTAATCATTTACTAATTATTTTACATATATTATACATATTATATAATAAAATTATATATATAGGGGTGGGTATTACCTAAACCCGATCCCGTCCCGCCACTCCTAATTACCCGTCCCGGTGTGGGGCAGGTAATTACCCGTCCCGAGCGGATAGGGGCGGGGTGGATACCCGCGGGTTCAGGTGGTATTGCCATCCCTACACAAAATAATATTCAAAATTCCGACACTTGTTTAAACAATGAATAAGCTAATCACTTGATCAACCAAGTTAACTTTTTGGCATCAACAATTAGTTAGGGATAAATTCATATATTTATTAATACATGATATTATTATTAAGTTTTTCAATTTTTTAAAACGAAAAATATCTCAGCGTTTTGAAAATCATCTCTAATTTTTCATAACTACAAAAAATAATTTTTTTAAATTTACCAAACTAGACCTAAGTAGTAAAGAGGAAAAAAATGAAAATCAATAGATAAAGCTTTAGTAACATTAAGTTAAATTAGCATGAATAATACAAAAGGAACATTTTCGATGTACCAAATTAAATTGAGATAATCAATGCAATCACTTTTAAAAAATATAAACAACAATGATAATCATACAAGAGAATCAAATGTACGTAGAAGGCTAATTGCTACTATGTCACTTCTACCTTATCCAGCCCTTATTTGTGTGAACCAATGATGTATTCATAGGTTAAGAGTTTTACTCTTGTTTCATGTTTTATCACCTTGTTACAGGTTATGAATCCAATTCATGAAAATGCAACTCATGAAATATATTCATATTCCCATGGGAAATTTTCAGTAGTGAGTCATGTAGTATATTCTATTAGTAATTCTTGTTCTTATATAATTTGCTTAGAACATATTCTTATGTTCGTGTAATATACTGATTTCATTCATGAGATCTTGAAGGGATGTTTAATGTGCATGTTTGTTATATACTGAGAACAGAGAAAACTGTTCTACTGAATTAATCAGTGTCATATGAAAACCATGGAAGATGATTTTTTGCTGATTGTGAAAAAGCTAAAGTGAATAGCACAAGTTCTGAAGTGCAATGCAATACATAATTTTATACACTATAATGTTTGTGACTAATTAGTAGTTTTAGTTCACATCTAACTAACTTGAAAAGATATAAATGATTCTTAATCTCAATTACCTAGTGTGACATAGATAGAGGGAAATGTGGCATCACTCTTTAATTTCTCTTTATGCTCATGAGTTTTGATTATTATAATTACTAACATCAGGTTCATTTGCACTGCAGAAGATACCAAACAAGTTCACTAGCAAATATGGTGGTGGTGTGAAAAATCCAGTGTACCTGAAGCCTCCAGATGGCACTCAATGGAAAGTACGTCGGACTCAGCATGATTATCAGATTTTATTTGAAAAGGGTTGGAAAGAGTTTGCTGCTTATTACTCTCTTGATCATGGCCACTTGTTGCAGTTTGAGTACAATGGAACTTCTTGTTTTGAGGTACACATATCTTGAATTGAACCTTTTATCTTATTTTAGCATTGTTGTTCCACTAACTGATTGTGATGAACTGAGAAAGAGGTCTCATTGCTTCTTTGTTAGGTTCAATCAACTGAGAATTAGTGTTTTAATTGAATCAAATTATTTACTGTCATCAAGACTAAACTATGCAAAATGCTATAGTATATTGCTAGAGAATTGAAATTTTTCCATAATATTATTTTTTTACATGATATATAAGACCTTTCGGCCACATATACTTTCCACAAGCTTAAGGAATTACTAGTCTTATTAGATTAGATCATTAGGTGTGTGTTCCCTTGCACATTATTTGTTATAGAATGAATGCTAACAAAACTGAATCAATAGCCTCTAAGCAAATGGTGCTTTAAGTAGTAGTTTAAGGCTTTAAGCAAATGGTGCTTCAAAAGAGGTGAATTGCAGAAGGAAGCTATTAACTCAACTTCAATTTTTGTTTAATCTTTGTTAGATATGTTGTCCTGTTTTATGCAGAGGCTCTCCAGGGGATTAAACATCAGATGACAATCTCTATTATAAATTCATACATACATACATACATCAAGCATCATTCACTTTTGATTCTTAAAAATAAAAATAAAAACACACACATAATCAAACAACAACACGGTTTCTCTTGATCATCCACTTCTTCAATTTCGCCATTCTTATTGCAGTTGTGACATAGATCGAGTCGGCTAAATCTTCCACCCATCTGAAGTAAGCATGCCTCCAAGTTTTCTTAAACCACAAAGTCCCAATAACTCCCCAAAACCCAGTTGCAAAGCCAATTGCAATAACAAAGTAAAACAACCACTTTTCCAACTTATCTGTTTTGCTGTCTTCATCTTCAAATTCACTGCTCCCAGGAACTTGATGTGGACCACATTTGTTGGGTAAAGGAGATCCGCAAAGATATGGGTTTCCAGCATAACTTGATGAATCATAAGTTAAAAACTGGTTATCTGTGGGAATTGGTCCAGAGAAGTTATTGTATGACAAGTTTAAATGAGTTAGTGATGTTAAGGCTGACATGCTGCTTGGAATTGTACCCGAGAGTTGGTTACTTGAAATATCAAAGGATTCAAGTGATCTCATATCCCTTATCATGTTAGGGATCTTTCCGATCAAATGATTGTTTGATAGATTCAAGCTATGCAAACCATTTAGCAATGTTATTCCTTTTGGAATGGAGCCAACCAAATTATTCTCGGACAAGTCCATCATGACTACAAGCTTCAAGATTTTTATATAGTCAAGTTCTCTTCCTTTCATGACTTCTACCACATCCTCAGTTTCCCAATCATGTACTCGTGCACGACGAAAAGAGATACCTTTGGCTAGAGTGGAAGGAGGAGACAAAGTGGAAGCCTCAAGAGTCATTCCTCGAAGATTGCCTATGCACCAAGGTATTGAACCATTTAAATTGTTGCGAGAAAGGTCCAAGATTTTAAGTGATGATAGTTCACATATCTGTGAAGGAATGCCACCACTCAGCAGGTTTTGCCGCAATCTTAGAATTTGTAGTGAAGAAAATGTGTTAGCACTCCATGATGAGATGGTGCCAGAAAGTTGATTCTCTCCAAGATCCATAATCAATAAATGTGGCAAATTTCTCATAGATGCTAGAAACTCCCCATGAAGACTGTTATTGTTCAAATGCAACCATGCTAGAGTGGAAAGATTCCCAAATGAGCTTGGAACAGCCCCTGAGAGTTTGTTGGATGACAAATTTATTTCTTCCCATACATATTTATCTTTCCAACAATCGGGGATTTTACCAGATAGTCTGTTCTTTGAAAGGTCAAGGATACTCAAATAATCAACTTGGCACAATGATTTTGGAATTGAACCATTTATGAGGTTATTTCCAAGAATCAAGTCATTCAAATTGGGCATTATATGACCAATATGTTCAGGAAGTGATCCACTGATTTGATTATTTGAGAGATTCAAATCCGACATTTCTGAGAGAACCAAAAGCCTGCTTTCTTCCACTGTAATGGGTCCATTCAAATTGTTTGAAGATAGATCCAAATATGATAGATTCACAAGTTTTTGAAAATCAATACAAATTCTCCCATCTAGTTTATTCCTTGAAAGATCAAGCCTATTAAGATTTACAAGTTGGTTAAGACTTGGAGGGATGATTCCTTTTAAATAATTATTTGACAAATCAAGGAAGGTTAGATTTATAAGTTGACCAAGACTCGAAGGAATAGATCCCGTTAGATAATTATTTGAGACATCAAAAACTTGTAAATTTACAAGTTGTCCAAGATTTTGAGGAATAATTCCCTTTAAATAATTATATGAGATATCAAAATTTTGTAAATTTACAAGTTGCTCAAGATTTTGAGTAATCGTTCCATTAAATGAATTATTTGAAAGATCGACTACCTGTAAATTTACAAGTTGTACCATGAAATCAGGAAGGCCCCCTTCTAACTTGTTGTTGGACAGATATAAATTTTTCAATTTCAGTAATTTTCCAAAAGAAGAGGGAATGGGACCATAAAAAAAATTATCTTTGAGATAAAGGTTGCCTAGATTTTTAAGTTGTCCTAACCAAGATGGCAATTGATCGTTAAATTCATTTTCACTCAAATCAAGATTCTCCAAATCATGTCTAATGCAGGTAGACAAATCACTGTTTCCAATGAATTCTTTTCGGAGTTTGTTTCCTCCTATATTTAATGTTTTCAGGTGACACATATTTTTCAAAATGGATGAAATGGAACATTCCATAGATGTTAATTTATTAAATGAAAGATCGAGGTAGACAAGTTTCTTTAACTCAATAAACCAAGATGGAACTGAAGTAAGAGAGTTGTCATAAAGGTCAAGGGACTCAATGCTAGTTATATTTTGTAAAGCAACGGGAATTGTACCTTGGAAGTTATTAGATGAAAGAAAAAGATGCTTGAGTTTCTCAAACTTGTGAAACCAGGATGGAAGAGAGTCAAAATGGTTCCGAGAAAGGTCCAAAAATTCAATGGAAGTTGCATTTTGGAAAGCATTTGGAATTGGGCCATGAAGCCCACACCGTGAAAGATCAAGATACTCAAGTTTCTTAAAGTTGCCAAACCAAGATGAAACTGAAGTAAGATTGTTCCCACGAAAATCAAGATGCACAAGAGATGTCATGTTTTGTAAAGCATCCAAATTTGACACACTAAGTCTATTGTAGGCAAGACTTAAGAAGTGCAGATTAGGAGCAGTGATGGTGAGATTAATAATATTAACCTGAGGGAGGAACAAGAAGCAACTTTGTCAAGTCCATGAATTATTAACCATCCAACTATCCAAGTAATAAGTTTGGACAAATACCTGATACTCATTGTAAATAAAAGACTCCATCATGTTGAGGTGCTCCAGCAATGGCAGTTGAGAAATCCAATTGATGTTGCTGTCTCGTGAAAATTCATTTCGACTCAGATCAAGAAAATGGAGGTTGGTGAGATTTCCAAGATTGCTGGGTATTCTCCCGCCAAAACGAGCATAAGAGAGGGACAAATACCTGAGGCGTTGCATAGAACCAATGAACATGGGTATGGGACTCCAATGGAAACGATTTCCAGTCAAGTCCAAGTGAGTCAAGTATTCCAGTTCCAGCAGCGATGAATTAACATCCGTAGCTTCTAAATATTGTTGGTATAAAAGGTAACAGTTGTCCTCATCATCACTTGTTAACCAATATTCTCCTTCCCACATAGGTCTCCAGCATTTCACATAAGGAGTGGTGAGATCAAGCATGACAACATGACCAGTAACATTATCACAACCGATCCCTTTCCATCGGCAGCAGTCATCGCCATGCCATGAGGAAAGCATGTTTGATGAATCATTCAGGGATGCTTTGAACTTCAAAAGAGCTTGCCTCTCTCTTTCAAGACATGGAGAGTGCAGAGTAGTACTTGAATTTGCACAAATGCCTGCAATTTCAGCCATCACCATCACAAGTACGAATACTGCGCATGCAGCAACATTTTGGTATCCAATTTCCATTTTCAAGTGGAATATAAATAGAGATTATTGATGATATTTAATTTGTTAATGGCTTTCACTACACTCACTCAACCACATTATATATACATAATCATGAGAATGGAATAATGAATCAAACCAAGCTTTACGTTCCAAGAGTCTTGAGTATGTGTGGTAAAGTTTTAGTCTCCAATGCTTATCTTAAAAGTCTTGGAGCTATTCTCTCTCAGTTTCTAATTATTCCAGGAGTACCAAATACGCATGGAAAAAAATGTATCAAGTTGGTCTAATTCTTTGTTATATCCTTGTCACTCTTTAAATCTATATGTAGATGTTTATGGCATGATATGCATTTTTTCCTTCCTTCATAAACACGGCAAAACAAGTAGCAATCAGAGATGGATGCCACTCTCTGATTAATGGATGAAATTATAAATTGGTGAGAGATAATGTATGAAAATTCATAAATATTAGCTCAAAATTTTTTATATTAGAACCCAAATATCATTTGGAAAATTGAAAATAATCAAGAGAAGTTTAGGATTGTCTACAAGATTCTATAATTAATAATAATACAACAAAAATAATGAACGTAAATTTATTATTATATTAAAAAAAACTTTTCTTCAATACTCATGATATAGTAAATCATATTTCTTCATATAATAGACCAAATTTCTTGTATTTTTGTTTTATTATTATTATTATTATTTTAGGGTTTTTGCTTAAGTTTGTGTAAGATTTTGATTTCAAGCTCTTTAACACATGTTTTTCAAAGTATGAAAGGGGACAAAAATGAAAATCAATAGATAAAACTATTAAAACGAAGTTAAATTTGCATGAATAATAACATAGAAGGAGCATTTTCAATGGACCAAATGAAATTGAGGTAAACCAATGCTATCACTTTTGAAAAATACAAACAACAATCATAATCATCCAAATTAAACGTAGATAATAAATCAGTTTTTGGTAATGCATAATTATTTTGGCAAGATTTGAGTGGTGGATTCTAAAATTTTGCCAAGTAAATGTTGGTGCTGACATGGCGTTAGTAGAAAAAGAGAAATAACTTAGGAGCAATGTGGATAAACCTATGTACCTACTTTTATATATTAAAAATAGATGAATTTATTATGAAATATACGTGGAGAAATATGCATATTCCCATATACAGTTATTAATATTTAATAGTCTTATATAAAACCGGACATGTAGCATATATGTGTATGATTTAGTAGTTATCTTTGCTAGTTTCCTCTTAATGATTTCACTCATTAGTCATTATACACTTTTGCATTTCTCATACTGTTTCTGTTTCTCTATTATCAGACCTTGAATCTTTTTACCTTTTTGGCCTCCTCACCCATGTTCTCATTATTGCAAGGCCTCTTAACTTTTTTCTCTCAAATATAATTAAATGATTGTGATGAACTGAAAAAGAGGTCATGTTACTTGTTATCTTCAATCAATTGGTAATTTGTGTTTTTTATTGAACCGAATAATTTATTGTCATCAAATACACCTTGAAAAATATTCATATTCTCATATACAGTTTTTAGTAGTCTTATAAAAATTGCACATGTAGCATGTGTATGATTTAGTAGTTGTCTTAGCTAGTTTCCTCTGAATTTGTTTTTCTCATTACACACTTTTGCATTCTTCTCATAATGGATTTATGTTTTCAAAGTCTGTTTATGTTGATCATATCTTGAATCTTTTATCTTTTTTGCCCCCTCCCCCATGGTTTATATTTTAGCATTGTTGTTCCACTAACTGATTGTGATGAACTGAGAAAGAGGTCTCATTGCTTCTTTGTTAGGTTCAATCAACATAGAATTAGTGTTTTAATTGACTCAAATAATTTACTGTCATCAAGACTAAACTATGCAAAATGCTATAGTATATTGCTAGAGAATTGAATTTTTTCATATTATTATTTTTTTGATATATAAGAACTTTTGGCCACATACACTTTCGACAAGCATAAAGAATTACTAGTCTTATTGATTAGATCATTAGGTGTGTGTTCCCTTCCACAATATTTGTTATAGAATGAATTCTAACAAAATTGAATCAATAGCCTCTGCCCTCTGTAACCAGGAAATATATTGAACCACAAATGAAGTGTATAGTTACTGCTGCATTGAATCAAGGTTCATCAAAAGAGGTGAATTGCAGAAGCGAGCTATTAACTCAACTTCAATTTACAACTTTGTTAGTTATGTTGTTCTGTTTTATGCAGAGGTTCTTCAGGAGATTAAACATCAATTGACAATCTCTATTACAAATTCATGCATACACATACATTCATACATTCATACATGCATCAAACATCATTCACTTTCCTTAATTTATTTCCACATTTGATTATTCAAAATAAAAATAAAAACACACAAATGAATACATGATCAAGCAACAACACGGCTTCTCATCATCATCCACTTCTTCAATTTTGCCATTCTTATTGCAGTTGTGACATAGATCGTGTCGGCTAAATCTTCCACCCATCTGAAGTAAGCATGCCTCCAAGTTTTCTTGAACCACAAAGTCCCAATAACTCCCCAAAACCCAGTTGCAAAGCCAATTGCAATCACAAAGTAGAACAACCATTTTTCCAACTTATCTAAGTTGCTGTCTTCATCTTCAAATTCGCTGCTCCCATGATCTTCAGGTAAATAACCACATTTGTTGGGTAGAGGAGATCCACAAAGATATGGGTTGCCAGCATAACTCGATGAATCATAAGTTGAAAACTGGTTATCTGTAGGAATTGGGCCAGAGAAGTCGTTGTGTGACAAGTTTAAATGACTTAGTGATGTTAAAGCTGACATGCTGCTTGGAATTGTGCCTGAGAGTTGGTTACTTGAAACATCAAAGGATTCAAGTGATCTCATATTCCCTATCATGTTAGGGATCTTTCCAATCAAATGATTGTTTGATAGATTCAAGCTATGCAATCCATTAAGCAATGTTATTCCTTTTGGAATTGAGCCAACCAAATTATTCTCGGACAAGTCCATCATGACTACAAGTATCAAGATTTTTGTATAGTCAAATTCTCTTCCTTTCATGACTTCTATCACATCCTCAGTTTTCCAACCTTGTGCTATTGGACTCTCAGCAACAGGTGAAGGAGGAGACAAAGCAGGAGCCTCAAGATTCATTCCTCGAAGGTTGCCTATGCACCAAGGTATTGGACCGTTTAAATTGTTGCGAGAAAGGTCCAAGATTTTAATGGATGATAGTTCACATATCTGTGAAGGAATGCTGCCACTTAACCTGTTTTGCCGCAATCTTAGAATTTGTAGTGAAGAAAATGTGTTAGCACTCCATGATAGGATGGTGCCAGAAAGTTGATTCTCTCCGAGATCCATAATCAACAACTGTGACAAATTTCTCACAGATGCTAGAAACTCTCCATGAAGGCTGTTATTGTTCAAATGCAACCATGAGAGAGAGGAAAGATTCCCAAATGAGCTTGGAACAGCCCCTGAGAGTTTGTTGGATGACAAATTTATTTCTTCCCATGCTTTGTTATCTTTCCAACAATTGGGGATTTTACCAGATAGTCGGTTCTTTGAAAGATCAAGGATTCTCAAATGATCAACTTGGCACAGTGATTTTGGAATTGAACCATTTATGAGGTTATTTCCAAGAATCAAGGACCACAAATTGGGCATTATATGACCAATATGTTCAGGAAGTGAGCCGCTGATTTGATTACATGAGAGATTCAAATACCACATTTTTGAGATAATAAAAGGATGACTTTCTTCCACTGTGATGGGTCCATTCAAATTGTTTGAAGATAGATCCAAGTATGATAGATTCACAAGTTTTTGAAAATCAATACAAATTCTCCCATCTAGTTTATTCCTTGAAAGATCAAGTGTACGCAGATTTACAAGTTGGTTAAAATTTGTAGGGATGATTCCTTTTAAATAATTATTTGACAAATCAAGATTAGTTAGATTTATAAGTTGACCAAGACTCGAAGGAATGGATCCCATTAGATAATTATTTGAGACATCAAAATGTTGTAAATTTACAAGTTGCTCAAGATTTTGAATAATCGTTCCATTAAATGAATTATTTGAAAGATCGACTACCTGTAAATTTACAAGCTGTCCCATGAAATCAGGAAGGTCCCCTTCTAACTTGTTGTTGGATAGATATAAATTTTTCAATTTCAGTAATTTTCCAAAAGAAGAGGGAATGGGACCATAAAAAAAATTATCTTCGAGATCAAGGTTGCCTAGATTTTTAAGTTGTCCTAACCAAGATGGCAAACTATCGTTAAATTCATTTTCACTCAAGTCAAGATTCTCCAAATCATGTCTAATGCAGGTAGACAAATAACTGTTTCCAATGAATTCTTTTCGGAGTTTGTTTCCTCCTATATATAATGTTTTCAGGTGACACATATTTTTCAAAATGGATGAAATGAAACATTCCATAGATGTTAATTTATTAAATGAAAGATCGAGGTAGACAAGTTTCTTTAACTCAATAAACCAAGATGGAACTGAAGTAAGAGAGTTGTCAGAAAGGTCAAGGGACTCAATGCTAGTCATATTTTGTAAAGCAACTGGAATTGAACCTTTGAAGTTATTATATGAGAGAATAAGATGCTTGAGTTTCTCAAACTTGTGAAACCAGGATGGAAGAGAGTCAAATTTGTTTCCAGAAAGATCCAAAAATTCAATGAAAGTTGCATTTTGGAAAGCATTTGGAATTGGGCCATGAAGCCCACACCCTGAAAGACCAAGATACTCAAGTTTTTTGAAATTGCCAAACCAAGATCGAAGTGAAGTAAGATTGTTCCCACCAAGATCAAGATGCACAAGAGATGTCATGTTTTGTAAAGCATCCAAATTTGACACACTAAGTCCATTGTTGGCAAGACTTAGGAATTGAAGTTTAGGAGCACTGATGGTGAGATTAATATTAACCTGAGGGAGGAAGAAGAAGCAACTTTGTCAAGTCCATGAATTATTAACCATCCAACTATCCAAGTAATAAGTTAGGACAAATACCTGAAACTCATTGTAAATAAAAGAGGCCATCATGTTGAGGTGCTCCAGCAATGGCAGTTGAGAAATCCAATTGATGTTGCTGTCTCGTGAAAATCCATTCCGACTCAGATCAAGAAAGTGGAGGTTGGTGAGATTTCCAAGATTGCTGGGTATTCTCCCGCCAACAATTTCAGCCATTACCATCACAAGCACCAGTATTACGCATGCAGCAACATTTTGGTATCTAATTCCCATTTTCAGTGGAATATAAATAGAGATTATTGATGATATTTAATTTGTGAATGGCTTTCACTCCACTCACTCAACCACATTATATATACATAAACATGATAATGGAATAATCAATCAAACCAACCTTTACGTTCCAAGAGTCTTGAGTATGTGTGGTAAAGTTTTAGTCTCCAATGCTTATCTTAAAAGTCTTGGAGCGATTCTCTCTCAGTTTCTAATTATTCCAGGAGTACCAAATACGCATGGAAAAAAATGTATCAATTTGCTCTAATTCTTTGTTATATCCTTGTCACTCTTTAAATCTATATGTAGATGTTTATGACATGATATACATTTTTTCCTTCCTTCAAAAACACGGCAAAACAAAGCATGTAGCAATCAGATATGGATTCCATGCCACTCTCTCATTAATATATGAAAATTCATAAATATTAGCTCAACTTATTTTTATTAGAAATTGAAAATAATCAACTACAATGTAACCACTATCAAATATAAAAGAGAAAGATAAATCCTTTTTTAATTAAAAGAGTGAAGTTAGTGTCCTATTTTGACTATTTCTATACTCTTAGCTTACAAATTAAAACATTTTACTAGATTTTAGATTTTAAATATTTTTTTACACTTGTCTTACTTTTCTCACTTTTTAATTAATAAGTATTTTAAATATACACATTTCATTTAAGATTATAAACATATTATAAGTTCTATATATTTGTAAGAATATAGTTTATTTAAAAGCGTAAGATAACTTTTTTATTTCATGAATTAATTTTTGTTATTAAGTTAAATACACTCAATTTTAATCATTTATTTGATTCAAGATAGTTGTACTACCCAACAATTGTCCAAGTATCTATTCTTAATATTTTTTTTTTGAAACAAATGAAGCTCTACATATGAGAGTGGAGCATAAAATAAACAGATACAAAAGTAAATCTAAACACAAGGTTAACAATCTTATATCATATCTAACATTGCCATCAACAACCAGTAGGATCAATATCAGTTCACTCCTTGTAGCTCAAAAACGTCCTGTTCTATATGACATCAACAGTTACCTCTTTATTGTTAAAAATCCTGTTATTGCATTCCAACCAGACGTTCCAAATAATGAAAAAAAATTCAGTCAGCCACCTTGTCATGGCCCAAAACGAGCCATGACCGGCGCTCAGGAAAATAATCCCTAGCAAGCTTAACCGACTCAACGATAAATTGAATAAAAAAAAAACAAATATTTGAAATAGAAAATTACAGTTTCTAAAATGAATAATTACATATTTTTAATAAAAGATAAAATAAATAAAATATGGATGGATCCTGCCTGTGACATATGGAGCATATACATCTAAGAACTCGACAAAAATAGATACTCATTGCAGATCGTGACTCTTGATTAAAAAATCTCACATAGTCACGTATTTGTTCCTGAAAAATATTTTTAGAAAAAGAGTGAGTTTTGCAACTCAGTGACTAGACAATACATCTATAATCCACATGAGACCATATAAACATTATTATCAAAGTAATTTAAATTAGAAAATAGCAGTTGATAATAATAAGTGAATCAATAAGGGAGTTCTCATACAGAAATCAAATCAAAAGTCCACACATGGGCGGCTCCACCTCTATGGGTAGCCCTTTCCTCTTGTGTGTCCTAACAGAATAACAGATCTAACGTGTGGCCTACACGTTAGGCTAGCAACACCCCTGCTAGCTGGAGTCTGAGTCAGATGCATCTAAGTTAACGTCATAACCGCCGTTAACTACGGTTTTCTAATACGAGCCTCCCAAACCAATTCAAAACATATAGTTTCAAATACAATGAATCTTCAATCTCTCAAATATATAAAGTATCGAATCAAATCAATCAGATAATATTTTTTTATCAGAAATCTTTTCAAATCATAATTTCTCAATCATAAAAAAATATTTCATAATTTCAAAGTGGATGCCAACAAATACTTTAATATTTCAAAAGTATATATTCGAATAAAATCAATATTCTAAAATAATATAAAGCTTTATCAAACATATATATAGTCTCATGTAAAATTTCTAAAGTATAAATTTCATAAAAATAATTATTCAGCTATAATAAATCAATTATTCTAATAAGATCAAAGTTCTTCAATAACAGTTTTATAAATATAATTAAAAAACTCATAATAACATCAACCAAAAGCTTATCGGTTATAAATGTAAAGCCTACTCACAGCATGGTCCTAACGGACCGAAGAGACCAAACCCAAAGTGTCGAATTCAAGATAAGGAGGATTGAAGTAGAATAAAACGAATGAGCGCAGAATTTGGACCGGAGTAGCGACAAAATGGAGCTGGCGATAGTCCCGGAAATCTAAAACAGGCAAAACTAAAATTGAATTAAAACAAGGACAAGACAGATTAAATGGTGGCATAATAGGACATGAAAGGTAGAGCAAAATCAAAGAAAAAGGCTGGATCGGGATAATGACAGGAACAGTTCAGCTCCGGTGGCAACGACGACTTGGTTCAGGTACATCCAAACAGCGACAGGAACAACGCAGCAACAGACGTCCCTCCTTGGCGTTTCTTGGCGGCAGAGGTGCGGTGGCCATAGCAGCAGCAACAGCAGCGGAGTTCCAACGGCGGTAGAACCTCCCTGCGACCACTTCTCACTCCACGCGCGTTCTGTTTCTCTCCCGGCGACAGATCTGGCGGCGCGAAACGGAGGCACGAACGGCCGCGATGGTGGCTGGGCTTGACGGCGACGACCCTTCCCGTGGCGGCTCTGGGTAGAACGGCGCGTCTTCCCTCTGTTTGCAAACCTCCATGGACGGCAACGATGAAGACCTCGACGGTGACGACGGCGACACGAGACGGTGATGCCTCCTTCTCCTTGCGCGGCTCTCTCTCCCTCGGTTCTGGCCTTCCTCGCGATGACACCACGGCGGCGACAGTGGCAGTGATGCCCACCGGCGCCACCTCCCTTCCGTCCTCTTCTCTTCCCTCTCCGGTTCTCCCCCTCTTCTCTTTTCCCTTTCTGTTCTTTTGTTCTGCTGTTGGAAGGGGTAAGGGTGGCTAGGGTTTTGGTGAGTGTGTGAGGGAGTGTGCTATGTCAAAGTTAGGGTTAGAATTTTGGTTTGGAAAAAAAAGAGAAGGGTATTATAGGAATTTTACATTCTACCCTCCTTAAAAAAAATTTTTGCCCTCGAAAATTGATATAACCTGCAAGACTTTATTTGATTTTAGCACTTTACCAAACATGAGAAAGAAGTATAAAGAGATGCAAAAGTTACAAGATAGGTTTTTGTTAAAAAATATGCGGTTGACATTCACCGACTCACATTTCCTTGACAGCTTAGATGTACATAGCACTCTTCACTTCGTTCGTTAATCTCCTCAAAATACCTTCTTACTTCATACTCTCCTTGGTTCTGTAGTATATATCTACGGAAGCAACCGGTCTTACGTCATGTCTTAGAATTACAACTTTTCGAACTTCAGCATCAATAAGCTGTGTCTTAATGAATTAACGTATCGTTTGCTATCTGGGAATCGCACGTGACACCGAAACAAGCACGGGTTTACTCAAAAGGATTCGAAACCTAAAAAGAGAAAAGCAAACATCACAGATGGTATTCGCACGAACGTGGAAGGATGTTTAAGATTTCAATTAAACAATGATGTACAGAAACAATGAAGTGTCCCAGAAAGAGAGTCAATTGAATCTTAACGAGAAAATCTGAATCAAAAAATTTTTGATAGAAACAATAAAAGAAAAGATAGTGCATTAGGTCAAAACAAGTTTAAGTTGGATCAAAGAAGTACAAAGTTTACTAAAAGAAGATAACCAAAGTTAATGACAGTGTTTTTTTTTTTTTCTCAAAAAGATTTAAGTGGATGATTAGGGACACGATAAGGCAAGAAAAGAATCAAATCAATAACTTTTTCAAAGAAGATCTGGAACAAGAATTCGAGGAGAATATTAGAAGATATGATGTATCATAGTAAAGCAAGTTCAGATTACATCAAGGAGTTACATAGTTCACGTAAAGGAATGCAACGTCAACACCTATGTTGTCGAGAATCTATGGAATAGCCAAAAGCATGACGATAAGATCGAGATATGCATAAGATGTAGGACGTGAAACAAAATAATCAAATTTCCAATTTCAACAAGGATTAAAACAAGGAACTCTTGATATGAAATATAGCGAAGTGAACGATAAATAAAATCACGCGGCACGGTTATAGCACATACTTCAACACAAACCATCACAAGAAGAACGCCTAACATTCCCAAACTTAAAGATTACCATTACTTAAATAAAAGAAACGAAAGAGTTTAGAAGAACTATTTCTCGCAAGTTATAATTTCTAGCTATCCGTATGCTCCATGCTAAACAATCATACCACAAGATGTGACGACGCTAGATAGAATATAGATTTTTTTTTTCAACAAAACTAGAAAGCGAACAAAACAAAACAAAGTCCAGCAGAACAATATCATCATAGCATAAGAGGCTTTAGGGCATAAGTAATTGTTGAAATCACCGAAAAAGCTTCATCATATTCCTTATTCTATAACCATTCCTCATTAGCATCATCATCAAGACTCTAAAAAGGCCAAAAATAATGAAAGTATTGCAAATAATTGAGAGAGTAAATTAGGAAAAGGACATAGATGTTGCATCCAAAATTAGAAGCTAGCATATATAAAAAATGGTATTACTTAAAAATTTTTATTTCTAAACATCAACAACCAAAACAAAACGAAATATTCAAACACAATCAATCAAAGCATACAGATAAAGGAAAGATTCAAAACAACCAAATACAACGTATGATAAAATCCAAAATAAATGAACCAATTAAAAAAGAAAACTCATGAAAAGAAAGAAAAAAAATGATAAATTTACATCTTCAAGATCAAATTGTGATCAATCCATACCCATTATTTCCTAGGTTAACAAGTTATGATGAAACAACTCATGATCAAATCCAAAAACTCAAAAAGAACTCAAAGTACAAAAATTTATTCATCAATTTATTTAGAGTATAGACATCCCCAATTTTCATACATTACAAACAAGAAATTTTTCAATCTCCATCGCCCACAATTTCAGTGCAAGGTGTCAAATACAGATGGGCTAGCAATTTAAAATATTTTCGACATAATTCTATAATCATGAAAGAAAACTTATGTAACATATAGAAGTTTATGACTCAATATAGTATTTATTCTACAAGCACATGACTCTCAAGTGAGCATTACCATACTAATCATATGAATTTAAAAGGAAAAATTCTTCCTTGATATCTTAAAAGCGAAATATCTAAAGGAAATAGCATCAATCAATCAAGAGTCATCACTATATCATAAAGCCAATGACGTATAAGTTGAGCAATTAGAATTTAGTTCTTTCACTCTTTGTTCATGGAAGAATAATAACAAAAATAACTAAATAAATAATCGCATAAGTATGAAAGTCAAGTTTAAACCATAAACACTTTATGAATAAGATAAGATATGAAAACCTCCTAGCTCACTATTAACTTATTTTAGCAATTTTCAACCAAGATTCATCAAGTTACAACCGCATCAATCACCAATTCAGCAACACTTACATATTATTAAACTACTTTACAGCAGCAACCAATAACCTCATGCATCCCTCAAAAGCAATTAACTCAGATTATTTATTTGTTAATGATCACTAATCAAGCAACATATATCAGCAAAGAACTATCTAAATTAGTAACTAACTCTCACATGCAAGCTACAATTTAACACATATTCAAGATAATCGTCATATGCTTTATAATCATTAGAATATAACAAGGAAAAAAACTTGTATATAAACTTTGTTCAGCTTTGAGAATTTAGATATCTAGTCTTTTTCGTTGAAAATCAATAAAAAATTATTTTCAATATGCAAGATCTATAATCCTAATCTCACAAGGCACTACAAATCAAGAAAATTAATCTTTCTAAACTTTTGAGAATAAAAACTAGTTAAGAGCAGGAAAACTCTCAAAAAACTAAGATTGAGAGAATTCTCAAGTTTTAGATCTTAGCCAAGAGCAAAATTCATTATCTAATCACCAACAAAAAGCAAGCGTTCATAATCTAGATATCACTTGAACAATCAGAAAAATAGTTCCATAACAGAAAAACCATATTTGACAACATAGTACCATAATAGGACCAAATCAGCAAATTAAAAAAAAACTCAACCAAACTTCTAGATTGAAAAACATTTCAATCCAGCCAATTAATCACCCAAATAATTCACTACACCTAAGTAGAGAAAATCATTAATCTAACAAACATCAATAACACTTCATTCATATGTTTATCGCATAATTCTTCTCCTTGAGCAACTGAATAACAATTTTTTTTTTCTTAAAATTATTGATTTGAAAGAAAGGATCACAAGCAACTCAAAATCTAGTCATAACTTCAAAGATTATCAACATAAAAATAAAAATTCAGATATCGCTTATCAAGTCCAAAACAAGGCATCTCGTTTAGTAACTCAAGGAATTCAAGCAATCCAAAATTTCAAATACAGCTCTATAAAGGAATTAGATAGTAATTCACAGCAAACACCAATCGGATCTTCTAAGTATTTTATGAAATATTGACATCAGGAATCATAGAGAACAACACAAAGATGAAAAAGATTAAAGCATGCATTCACAAAAAGGGAAAAGATTAGAACTAGTTACAAGGCAGAAATCGCGAACCGGAACTGAAACTGAAACTATTGCAAGAACACGTTCGAGAAAATCTAGCAAGGAATAGGGCAAGATTGGGTACAAAATGACAAGAGTAGTAAGAAGAGGCAGAGGACAGATGATCACAATAATCAGAAGACAATAATGACATAGAGGACAAAGAGGATATTCCTATAGGCCTTTGATAGTCCCACAATTTGTACAAATAGGCGCGCTTCTATTTATACAATTGTGATACTACCATAGGACACTTGCTCCATATTACACAGATTAAACCTAAGCTCTGATACCACTTTGTCATGGCCCAAAACGAGCCATGACCGGCGCTCAGGAAAATAATCCCTAGCAAGCTTAACCGACTCAACGATAAATTAAAAAAAAAAAAAACAAATATTTGAAATAGAAAATTACAGTTTCTAAAATGAATAATTACATATTTTTAATAAAAGATAAAATAAATAAAATATGGATGGATCCTGCCTGTGACATATGGAGCATATACATCTAAGAACTCGACAAAAATAGATACTCATTGCAGATCGTGACTCTTGATTAGAAAATCTCACATAGTCACGTATTTGTTCCTGAAAAATATTTTTAGAAAAAGAGTGAGTTTTGCAACTCAGTGACTAGACAATACATCTATAATCCACATGAGACCATATAAACATTATTATCAAAGTAATTTAAATTAGAAAATAGCAGTTGATAATAATAAGTGAATCAATAAGGGAGTTCTCATACAGAAATCAAATCAAAAGTCCACACATGGGCGGCTCCACCTCTATGGGTAGCCCTTTCCTCTTGTGTGTCCTAACAGAATAATAGATCTAACGTGTGGCCTACACGTTAGGCTAGCAACACCCCTGCTAGCTGGAGTCTGAGTCAGATGCATCTAAGTTAACGTCATAACCGCCGTTAACTACGGTTTTCTAATACGAGCCCCCCAAACCAATTCAAAACATATAGTTTCAAATACAATGAATCTTCAATCTCTCAAATATATAAAGTATCGAATCAAATCAATCAGATAATATTTTTTTATCAGAAATCTTTTCAAATCATAATTTCTCAATCATAAAAAAATATTTCATAATTTCAAAGTGGATGCCAACAAATACTTTAATATTTCAAAAGTATATATTCGAATAAAATCAATATTCTAAAATAATATAAAGCTTTATCAAACATATATATAGTCTCATGTAAAATTTCTAAAGTATAAATTTCATAAAAATAATTATTCAGCTATAATAAATCAATTATTCTAATAAGATCAAAGTTCTTCAATAACAGTTTTATAAATATAATTAAAAAACTCATAATAACATCAACCAAAAGCTTATCGGTTATAAATGTAAAGCCTACTCACAGCATGGTCCTAACGGACCGAAGAGACCAAACCCAAAGTGTCGAATTCAAGATAAGGAGGATTGAAGTAGAATAAAACGAATGAGCGCAGAATTTGGACCGGAGTAGCGACAAAATGGAGCTGGCGATAGTCCCGGAAATCTAAAACAGGCAAAACTAAAATTGAATTAAAACAAGGACAAGACAGATTAAATGGTGGCATAATAGGACATGAAAGGTAGAGCAAAATCAAAGAAAAAGGCTGGACCGGGATAATGACAGGAACAGTTCAGCTCCGGTGGCAACGACGACTTGGTTCAGGTACATCCAAACAGCGACAGGAACAACGCAGCAACAGACGTCCCTCCTTGGCGGCAGAGGTGCGGTGGCCATAGCAGCAGCAACAGCAGCGGAGTTCCAACGGCGGTAGAACCTCCCTGCGACCACTTCTCACTCCACGCGCGTTCTGTTTCTCTCCCGGCGACAGATCTGGCGGCGCGAAACGGAGGCACGAACGGCCGCGATGGTGGCTGGGCTTGACGGCGACGACCCTTCCCGTGGCGGCTCTGGGTAGAACGGCGCGTCTTCCCTCTGTTTGCAAACCTCCATGGACGGCAACGATGAAGACCTCGACGGTGACGACGGCGACACGAGACGGTGATGCCTCCTTCTCCTTGCGCGGCTCTCTCTCCCTCGGTTCTGGCCTTCCTCGCGATGACACCACGGCGGCGACAGTGGCAGTGATGCCCACCGGCGCCACCTCCCTTCCTTCCTCTTCTCTTCCCTCTCCGGTTCTCCCCCTCTTCTCTTTTCCCTTTCTGTTCTTTTGTTCTGCTGTTGGAAGGGGTAAGGGTGGCTAGGGTTTTGGTGAGTGTGTGAGGGAGTGTGCTATGTCAAAGTTAGGGTTAGAATTTTGGTTTGGAAAAAAAAGAGAAGGGTATTATAGGAATTTTACATCTACTCCTTTTTTCTATTAGGTGTTCCATTCCGACTCTCAAACAAGCCTTTAATGCTTTCTGGGACAGCCCAATCTCTATAAAAACATCTCAACCGCACCACACCTGTCACGTAAACTCACAGGGGAATATTAGGGGGACAATGACTTTGTTGAACAATATGAACAACCACCAATCAAATAAAAACACACTACACCTCTAAATTAATCTTCTAAATTTTAATATTAAAATAACCATCCGTACACTAGTAAAATGAACATCCGATATATCTATTGTTTACATTATTTAATATTTTCATTGTTTACCTATACTTTTCCAAACTCACAGAACACAAACAAATGATGAACACATTTGATCTTCTTTTTACACAAGACACAAATACTATCATACTGGCGCGTTATGCCTAATCTACTCAACCTTTCTTTAGTATTCACTCTACCGACTAAAACAAACCAATCAAACAGTTCAATTCTAGGCAGAACCAACCCTTTCCAGATCGAACTTGTGAAGCTATAACTCGTAATCTCCTCCGAAAGAGTCTCCGATTGCAACACCTGCATAAAAGAGTTAGTAGATAAAATATCTTTATTATCAAATTTCCAAACAAGATTATCTTCTCTGTCAGCTGATAGCTTCACTGGTCTTAACCTATCATAAAGTTGGTGAACTAGTTCCAACTCCCATTGAAACAGCTCCCTCCTCTAATGGAAATTCCAAATCCACTCTAACCAAAATCTTTGCTGGTTTAAAACAGAGAAGAACCTTGGAAAATGTGCTTTCAGAGGACCACTCTGGACCCAGTTATCTTCCCAAAACAGTGTCCTTCGTTCATCACCAACTTCCATTGCCAGCCCACTAATAACTTTTTCTTTTCCCTGTGCTTTTATATCCAACTGACAGATCTCTTTCTAGGGGCCACCCTTCACCAGTAAAGTCTGACTAGAAAGCATAACCTTGGGATTCAAATTGTTACACGAACAGATAATCTTCTTCCATAACGAACAATCTTCCTTGAAAAACCGCCACCACCACTTAAACAGCAGTGCTGTGTTCCTGAGCACTGCATCCCCGACCCCAACCCCAGCCTTTTTAGGTGCCTGAACCACTTCCCATAAGTTTATCCATATTACTTTTAAGACATGTTTCTCCTCCTACTAATGTCATGTCAACAACATTGCTTACTTGGCAAAATTTTAAAATCAACCGCTCAATTTTCGTCAAATCACCTATTATTTCCAAATCTGCAAAAAAAAAAAAATACAAAAAAAATAAAAACACTAATAATTAGAAATTAACCTACAAAGACATTGAATGCATATTCTTATATTTATTATATCTTACCATTATAAACAATACAATAAGTTTATAACTCCAATAATTAATTTATATAAATAACTCATTAAATCTATTAAACATCCGTATTACAAATGTCATAATAATATTATTAATCATAAAAAAATTTACGTTACAAATATTCAAATTTCATAGTATTTGACCTACTTATATAAGTCTCTTATCACTATTCCTTCAAATAACATCAAATTTAGAACAAGAAATTTATTTTCGAACTACAAAATATCTCAAACTTACTCAATGAAGCATTATTCTTTGGACAATATTATCAAACAAACAGACAATTGGTTTATCAAAGTTTGCGTGGTTCGTCTATGAAAAACATTAACAACCACAAACGAAGAGGAGCCTCTTTGCTTAGAAATGATTATATTAGATGAAAAAGAGACAACTATATTTATTGCACATGTAATCAAACACCACAATATCTAACAATAAGGTAACTCTATATACTTTTCATAATCTCATTTATTAAATTATTAGTTACTAACCCAATACTTATTTCAGATCAAAGTGCTACAACAATTTTTGTACTATTTGATGGCGAAGAAAAAAAGGTGTTGGACACAACTGCTTCAAATCTAATGACATTGAAACACCACCCCTGTCACGGCCCAAAATGAGCCATGATCGGCGCTCAGGAAATAATCCCCCAGCAAGCCTAACCGACTCAAATATAAGTTGAATAAGAAAATTACAAATATTTTAAATAAATTTACAATGTCTAAAATAAATAATTACATATTTTTAACAAACAAAAATAAAATAAATATGGGTGGATCCTGCCTGTGACATATGGAGCAGATAACGTCTAAGAACTCAACAACGAATAGATACCCATTGCAGATCATTACTCTTGAATAGAAAGACTCACATAATCAAATATTTATTCCTGAAAAATATTTTTAGAAAAACGGAGTGAGTTTTGCAACCCAGTGACTAGACAGTACATCTATAATTCACATGAGACCATATAAATATAATTTTAGTTAGAAGATAATAATTTATATAAATAAGTGAATCAATAAGGGAGTTCTCATACAGAAATCAAATCAAAAGTCCACACTTGGGCGGCTCCACCTCTATGGGTAGCCCTTTCCTCTTGTGTGTCCTAACGGAATATCAGATCTAACGTGTGGCCTACACGTTAGGCTAGCAACACCCCTGCTAGCTGGAGTCTGAGTCAGATGCATCTAAGTTAACGTCATAACCGCCGTTAACTACGGTTTTCTAATACGAGCCTCTCAAACCAATTCAAAACATATAGTTTCAAATACAATAATTCTTTAATCTCTCAAATATACAAGGTATCGAATCAAATCAATCAGATAATACTTTCTTATTAGAAATATTTTCAAATCATACTTTTTCAATCATAGAAACATATTTCATAATTTCAAAGTCAATAAGTACTAACAAATACTTCAATGCTTCAAAAGTATATATTCAAGTAAAATCAAATGTTCTAAAATAATATAAAACTTCATCAAATATATATATAGTCTCATGTAAAATTTCTAAGATATGAACTTCATAAAAATATTTTTTTCAATTATAATAAATTAATTATTTTAATCAAATCAAAGTTCTTCAACAATAGTTTTATAAATGTAATTAAAAACTCAGAATAGCATAAACCAACAAAATTAACGGTTATAAATGTAAAGCCTACTCACAAATTGGTCCCAAGGGACCGAAGAAACCAAACCAGAGTGCCAAGGAAGGTTGAAGTAGAACGGAATGAAAGAGCACGAAATTTGGACCGAGGTAGTAGCAACAACTTCGATTTCTCACTGCAGCAACCTCAACAACAGCCCAAAGGAAATAAGAGGATGGAGCATCAGCAGCTCCGGTGACCCCCCACCGGCAAGGACAGAACAGGCAGAAGCAAAGCTGAGCTAGGGCAAACTTGCAGAGGTTCCAACAGCGGCTTTCGGCGACGTCAGCGCGATCCCCGGTGACCAGAGGCACGGTGGCGCAGCTTGCGACAACGGCGGAGGCGTACCAGCTCCCCCTCCTCGCGAGACTCTCCTCTCTCTAGCCATTGTGTTTCTCTCTCTCTGAGAGCTCCTCTCTCTCTCTTCGAAGCCCCATACCTGCAGCCGCGACAGCAACAACGAAGCTCCCCTTCCAGCGGTAGGGACAGTCTCCAGGGACAGCACCTCCTCTCTCGCGCATCTTCCTTTCTCCTTCCCCCATTCCCTGTTTCGAACTCCTTCTCCCTCTCCCTACCTGATCCGCAGCAACGACGGCGACGTCCAGCCTCACCGGTGTCACCCCCTTCTCCCCCTCTTCTTCCTTTCTTCTCCCTCTCTGTTTTCTCTCGCTATTTTTCTTTCTTTCATTCTCAGCAGGGTGTGTGTGTGTGTGTTAGGAGAGGGTTAGGGTTTAGAAAAGGGGTAAAGGGTAGTTTAGGTATTTTGATAAAATTAAAGGGTATATGTAAAATGTTTCAAAATATCTTGAGATGTTACATTCTACCCCCCTAAAAAAAAAATTTTCGCCCTCGAAAATTGATACTGTATGAAAAATGTTAAATGGTTTTAGCCCTTTTTCCAAACATGAGAAAGAAGTATAATCGGGTGCAAAAATTACAGCATAGGTGTGTGTTAAAATGATGCGGTTGACATTTACGCCCTCTTGTTCTCTTGATAAGTCAAACACACATGGCGCTTTTCACTTTGTCCATCACTCCCAAAGTACATTCGAAAGTCAAACGTCAACACTAACTTTTCTACTTGTACCAAAATCTCCTTAACTTCCTCCTCGAAATACTCTTAATTCATAATCTTCTTGACGTCGCAAGGTCCTAAAACTAACGTATTGCTCGCTGTATCTAGAGATTACACGTTAACCAATAGAATCTCGAGTTTACTCAAAGGAATACAAAACTTAGGAAGAGAAGAACAAGCATCTCAGATGCTGTTCGCAGGAATTCGAAAGGATGTGTAAGATCGCAATAATTAAACAAGGATGTACAGAAACAATGAAATGTGCCAAAAGAGAGTTAAGCCACATATTAACAAGGAAATTTGAATCGAGGGACTTCGATGGAAGCAATAAAAGGGAAGATGGAGTATTAGGTCGGAACAAGTTCAAAATGAATAAAAGAAGTACAAAGCTCACAAGAGATGGCCACTAAAGTCGATGACAATGTTCACAAGGATTTAAAAGAAAGATTAGAAACACAATCAAATAAGACATCCATCAACAATGAATAAAACTAAGAGAATTATTTCACATCCTCAAGGAAAAATATGAGACAAACATTTCAAAAGAAATAATAAAAGCATAAAGTTATCACGTCACACAAATTCAAGTTGAAACAAAAAGATTCAAGGTTTATGAATTTAAGATTAATAGCAATCAAGGGCAAAGGTTTTTTTTTTTTTTCAAGAACCTTGGGGGATACTAGATGCACAATCAAGCGAGGATATGCATTAGTAAAAAGACAAAATCAACAACAGAGAAAGCAAGCAAAATATAAATTAAAATAAGATAACACATTCTGGAATAGACAACTTAACAGTCATAAAATAAAAAAATAGTAACTATCACAAAGTCGGCATGCTTCTTTTCCCTTTCTATAGAAATCTTCGACTAAGTACCTTTGAGATTATTAGTTTATTACCATGACTTTGGACCTTAAATAGTTACATCAATATAAAATTTGATATCTCCTAACTCAAAATAGTAGAAAGTTATGTAATACATAGCAAGAAATGTAATTGATCTCCTTGTCCCTTAAGCAAGAATTTACATATACATTTAGGTATTTAACTCCTTATGGTCGCTGTTGGTAAAATACAGTCATGTGATTTCTTATAATCATGCAGCTAGACTTAGTATGAAGTTCTAAATAAATTCACAAATAAAATACTGATAATAATAAAACTAAACTTTGAAGTACTGCCAATTAATATACTAAAATCAGTTAAAATAACTATTTTTTTTAAATATAATCCAACACATAGTAAAAGAAATTTAGAAAATTGGTATGAGGTCATATTTTTTATAAAGATAAAACACCAAAAAGAAAATTCACCTTCATAAATAGTCAAGTGAACTTAAAGCTCATAAACTTAGGACAAACTCAAATACATATATTAAATCTAAATATTTGAAAATATATCTCCCAAATCCTTGTCGTATCTTGGAAAATATATAAAGAATTTTTTTTTGGTATATACGGAGCCTTTCACAAATTTCCAACCCAGAAGTGAGACTAAGAAACCCAAAAATAACCATTACATACAAATTAAGAAACTCAATAGTCCAATCACCAAAGAAATTGACTTGCTTGTTACTTAGAAAATCTCAATGATCTCTATTAATATTAGTCATATAACCATATTTTGGGTTCAATCATAGTAGAAATTCATTTATCACTCTTTTCTTCATATATATTATTGTCTTGAGTGCACATGTATACAAATTGTAAGCTTGTAGCTTTCTAAGAAACATTTAGCTCATGTTATATTTTATTATCTTATTATCAAAATATAAGAAAAATCAATCAAAATTACAAAATTAATATTTAGTATACTATAATAAAATTAATGTAAAATATCAGTTAGATTATCAAAATCAAAGTACAAGATCTGGCAAGACAAACTGGAAAGGATGCAATTTCAGTGTATTAGAAAGTATAAGAGATTTATTGACAACTCTCTATTTTAGGTCAAACGTTTTTGTATTTTCTGTCACAAGAATAGCATTTAAGTATATACACAAAATACAAAAACCAAAAAGCAACTATATCACATGAATGGCAAGAGAAATGACAAGTGTGGTACGTGTCAATGTCTTTGTTGTAAGAATTAATAAGAAGAAAAGAATTTTTTTTTTTTTTGGAAAAGATTACACCAATTAATTCATGGTGATAAAAAAAATCATAAAAAAAGTAGCATTGTCCCATGCACTCCATTAATATAACACTTAACAATAAAACTCCCAACATATGCAACAATTCAAGGTTCAAACCAGAACATGATTAACTTGCACAAGGTAAAGTAACTTGAAGCAAAATGCTTTTTTTTTGGGATCATAAATTTAAAACAAGAAACAACTGAAAATCAGTAAACAGATTAGGAACTTGTAAGTAAAGGGTCTTCAATAAAAATCCAAACAAGCAAAGCATTGCAGAAGTGCGAGAGTAAAACTTGCATTGATTAAAAGTTTAAAACAAAGATCTATAAAGGAAGGAATCTTAAACATTCAAAGCACTTTACCATAAAATAAATAATGTTACAGTATTCAAAAATCAAACAAATAAAATGCATAAAAAGAGAGAACTAACCAACAAGTATAAGTTCAAAACTTTTGAAAGGTATTGAACACAATGCTCAATTCGGGCGTTGAAAAACAACAAAGAATTTTAGATTTCAGAACATGATTGAAAAACAAATTTAGGAGGAAAGAAAGACCTTCTTCAAAATTCAATACAATATTCAATACACAATAAACTAAACTGGTTTGAGTTATTTTTCACAGCAAGACAAGAGTATTAATCCAAAGCAGCATCAACCAGTAGGAAAACAAAAAGAAAAAGAAAAAGAAAGCACGGGTTTTAAAGAAGTGATTACTACACAGAAATTTCTATACACAAAATTCATGCCCCATAATTTGCACGCTATTTTGAGTTTTCTTACCATGAAAAATATGAAGCGTTGTCAGTATAGAGCAGAAGCAAAATGAGTCAAAGTTGAAATCCAAAAATTTTAGAATTAAAGGAATCCTAAGATTGAAAAGAGAAGAACTTGAAGGTTCCAGAAGAAATAGTACCCTTGAAAGAAAAGCCACGTTCAACAAACAAAACCATAGCAGAACAAATTATCAAACAAAAAGCTCAATCAAACTTTCAGATAGAAAAAGATCTTCAAATCAGCTAACACATCATAAAAAAATTTTCCACACCTAAACAGAGAAATTTATAATTCCAATCTAGCAAACAAGAATAACACTCCATATATATGTTTGTCACGTAGTTCTTCTACCAGAGCAACCGAATAACAGTTTTTAAATTTATTGATTCGAAAGAAAGAATCACGAGTGGTTCAAAATTCTGTTAACTTCAAAGATCATCAACATAAGAAGAACAAACTTGTTTTATTGAAATCCAGAACAAAACATCTAAATCAGCAGCTAAGTAAATCCACAATCCACAAATCTAAATACAATTCTATAACAGGAATAAGATAAAAATTCACAGCAAAAACATATCGAATCTTCTAGATAATGGATAAAATCTTGAAATCAAAAACCATAGAAAGCAACATGAATATGAAGAATATTAAAGCAAATATTCACAAAAACGAGGAAGATTGGAACTAGCTACAAGGCAGGAATCGTGAACCAAAACCGAAACTAAAGTCATTGCAAAAGCTAGTTCAAGAAAAGCTACCAAATAATAACTCAAGGTTGGGTACAAAGAAGAGGAAAGAGGTGTCAAGAATCGACAGATGACTCATGATGACAAGAACCAGAAGCCAAGAATGACAGAAAGACAAGGATGACATTCCTATAGGCCTCTGATAGTGCCACAATTTGTACAAATAGGCGCGCTTCTATTTATACAATTGTGATCCTACCATAGGACACTTGCTCCATATTACACAGATTAAACCTAAGCTCTGATACCACTTTGTCACGGCCCAAAATGAGCCATGATCGGCGCTCAGGAAATAATCCCCCAGCAAGCCTAACCGACTCAAATATAAGTTGAATAAGAAAATTACAAATATTTTAAATAAATTTACAATGTCTAAAATAAATAATTACATATTTTTAACAAACAAAAATAAAATAAATATGGGTGGATCCTGCCTGTGACATATGGAGCAGATGACGTCTAAGAACTCAACAACGAATAGATACCCATTGCAGATCATTACTCTTGAATAGAAAGACTCACATAATCAAATATTTATTCCTGAAAAATATTTTTAGAAAAACGGAGTGAGTTTTGCAACCCAGTGACTAGACAGTACATCTATAATTCACATGAGACCATATAAATATAATTTTAGTTAGAAGATAATAATTTATATAAATAAGTGAATCAATAAGGGAGTTCTCATACAGAAATCAAATCAAAAGTCCACACTTGGGCGGCTCCACCTCTATGGGTAGCCCTTTCCTCTTGTGTGTCCTAACGGAATATCAGATCTAACGTGTGGCCTACACGTTAGGCTAGCAACACCCCTGCTAGCTGGAGTCTGAGTCAGATGCATCTAAGTTAACGTCATAACCGCCGTTAACTACGGTTTTCTAATACGAGCCTCTCAAACCAATTCAAAACATATAGTTTCAAATACAATAATTCTTTAATCTCTCAAATATACAAGGTATCGAATCAAATCAATCAGATAATACTTTCTTATCAGAAATATTTTCAAATCATACTTTTTCAATCATAGAAACATATTTCATAATTTCAAAGTCAATAAGTACTAACAAATACTTCAATGCTTCAAAAGTATATATTCGAGTAAAATCAAATGTTCTAAAATAATATAAAACTTCATCAAATATATATATAGTCTCATGTAAAATTTCTAAGATATGAACTTCATAAAAATATTTTTTTCAATTATAATAAATTAATTATTTTAATCAAATCAAAGTTCTTCAACAATAGTTTTATAAATGTAATTAAAAACTCAGAATAGCATAAACCAACAAAATTAACGGTTATAAATGTAAAGCCTACTCACAAATTGGTCCCAAGGGACCGAAGAAACCAAACCAGAGTGCCAAGGAAGGTTGAAGTAGAACGGAATGAAAGAGCACGAAATTTGGACCGAGGTAGTAGCAACAACTTCGATTTCTCACTGCAGCAACCTCAACAACAGCCCAAAGGAAATAAGAGGATGGAGCATCAGCAGCTCCGGTGACCCCCCACCGGCAAGGACAGAACAGGCAGAAGCAAAGCTGAGCTAGGGCAAACTTGCAGAGGTTCCAACAGCGGCTTCCGGCGACGTCAGCGCGATCCCCGGTGACCAGAGGCACGGTGGCGCAGCTTGCGACAACGGCGGAGGCATACCAGCTCCCCCTCCTCGCGAGACTCTCCTCTCTCTAGGCATTGTGTTTCTCTCTCTCTGAGAGCTCCTCTCTCTCTCTTCGAAGCCCCATACCTGCAGCCGCGACAGCAACAACGAAGCTCCCCTTCCAGCGGTAGGGACAGTCTCCAGGGACAGCACCTCCTCTCTCGCGCATCTTCCTTTCTCCTTCCCCCATTCCCTGTTTCGAACTCCTTCTCCCTCTCCCTACCTGATCCGCAGCAACGACGGCGACGTCCAGCCTCACCGGTGTCACCCCCTTCTCCCCCTCTTCTTCCTTTCTTCTCCCTCTCTGTTTTCTCTCGCTATTTTTCTTTCTTTCATTCTCAGCAGGGTATGTGTGTGTGTGTTAGGAGAGGGTTAGGGTTTAGAAAAGGGGTAAAGGGTAGTTTAGGTATTTTGATAAAATTAAAGGGTATATGTAAAATGTTTCAAAATATCTTGAGATGTTACAACCCCAATTGAAAAATTTATGCAACCTTACACTTATATTTGAAGTCAAAGTAAATGATTTTAATCTCAAAAAAGATTGTCAACAATACACTGTTACCAAGACATTTGCTCCAACCAAAGACACTGAACCTCAACACCCATTACAACAAATAAAACAGTTTATACTCCAGAAAAAATTCACTTATTTAAGACATCATTTTTATTTCTAATTTAAATTATTCATTGATTATAGGAACCAACTTCGCCAATACTAATATCATCAGACGAAAATCACATACCCATCAAGAAATTAAGGAGAAAGAAAATCATACAAATTCAAGACACATCTTCGGAAGAAGAACATACACGCAAAGATGGAACAAACAACACAATAGAAAGTGCATACAACTCAACCAATAAAGAAAAAGGAGGACGAACACTACATAAAAAGACTAAGTCTATCAACAAAAGCAAATGTAAAAATTAAATCACCAAATAAAAATGTCACTTTGTACAATTTTAACATCCAAATCTTTTGTACTACAAATTATTTTAAATAAAACACCTTTTAAATTTAACTTTAGTTTATACATATTTAATTTAATTCTACAAAACATAGCAATTTCTAATATTTATTATATACTATCATTAATTTACCGTTTTATGCATCGCGCGGATCTCATTCTAGTGATAAAGAATGTGAAATAATCAAATAACAATTAATTGATTTCTCAATTGTAAATGTAAACTAACTTGTTTTCAGTTTTAATTAAACCATAAATCAAGATAATTTCTTTATCTTGATAAAAAGTTCACGTAGAGCGTTATTTGACATTATGTCATGCCATTAGACAAGCTAATTTATAAGTATGGTTTTAATCAATTTGCCAATTTTATCATTAAGTAAAAATTATAAGATGAATTTAATTGTTATCCTTATTAGCAACTAATTTGAAAAAAAAATATTTTATGCTATTAAATTTTAATTATGTTGCAATAAATCGTAATTTGAATAAATAAATTTTAATCTTTTTATTAAAATGTAAATTCATTATATAATTATTTACATGCATAAAGCTGAGGACTTATTAATTTAGTATCTTTTTTCTGTTAATCGTTTACTTTTGCAACTTGCATAACCCTATTGTTCTGCTACTCATAAGAAGTTGAATATCCATATTCCATATAGCTCAGGTATTTTCTGAACTATAGTATTGTTAATGATATAGCGTTGTTGTTCCACTAAATGTTACTTGTTATCTTCAATCAATTGGTAATTAGTGTTTTTTATTGAACCGAATAATTTATTGTCATCAATAATAAACTATGCAGAATGCTAGAGTGTGTTGTTGCCAGAGAATAGAACTTCTTTTAAATTATTATTTTTTACATGATATAATGGAACTTTTTTGGCCACATATACTTCACCACAAGCTTAAGCTTAAGGTATGGATACTGCTGTATTGAATCAAGATTCAGAGCAAATGAATCAACAGGAGTTTAAGAAAATGGTGCATCAAAAGTAGAGGTGAATTTCAGAAAGGGAGCAATTAACTCAACTTCTCTACTACTATGTAAAGGTGTTGAAGTGTCACCAATTTTTTTACTTTAACATCATGAATCTATATTTATACTATTTATTTCAATTTTTCTTTAATGACTTTGTTATTAGCTATGTTGTTCTGTTTATGCAGAGGCTCTTCAGGAGATTAAACATCAAATGAAAATCTCTATTTCAAATTCGTACATATACATGCATCAAACATCTCTCATTTTTCTTATTTTATTACCACTTTTGATTCTTCAAAATAAAAATAAAAACACACACATGATCAAACAACAACACGGTTTCTCATCATCATCCACTTCTTCAGTTTTGCCTTTTTTATTGCAGTTGTGACATAGATCGTGTCAGCTAAATCTTCCACCCATCTGAAGTAAATATGCCTCCAAGTTTTCTTGAACCACAAAGTCCCAATAACTCCCCAAAACCCAGTTGCAAAGCCAATTGCAATGACAAAGTAGAACAACCACTTTTCCAACTTATCTAAGTTGCTGTCTTCATCTTCAAATTCGCTGCTCCCATGATCTTCATGTAAATAACCACATTTGTTGGGTAGAGGAGATCCACAAAGATATGGGTTGCTAGCATAACTGGATGGATTAAAAGTTAAAAACTGGTTACCTGTGGGAATTGGTCCAGAGAAGTTATTGTGTGACAAGTTTAACTGACTGAGTGATGTTAAAGCTGACATGCCGCTTGGAATTGTACCCGAGAGTTGGTTACTTGAAACATCAAAGGATTCAAGTGATCTCATATCCCCTATCATGTTAGGGATCTTTCCGATCAAATGATTGTTTGATAGATTCAAGGTATGCAATCCATCGAGCAATGTTATTCCTTTTGGAATGGAGCCAACCAAATTATTCTCGGACAAATCCATGTGGACTACAAGCTTCAATATTCTTATATAGTCAAGTTCTCTTCCTTTCACGACTTCTATCACATCCTCAGTTTGCCAATCTACTGGAGGAGGGGCGGGACTTGCAGCAATAGATGAATCAGGAGACAAATTGGGACCCTCAGCAAAAAGTATTGAACCATTTAAATTGGGAGCCTCGGCAACAGGTGAAGTAGGAGGCAAAGTGGGAGCCTGGGCAACAGGTGAAGTAGGAGACAAAGCGGGAGCCTCAAGAGTCATTCCTCGAAGATTGCCTATGCACCAAGGTATTGAACCATTTAAATTGTTGCGAGAAAGGTCCAAGATTTGAAGTGATGATAGTTCACATATCTGTGAAGGAATGCTACCACTTAACCTGTTTTGCCGCAATCTTAGAATTTGTAGTGAAGAAAATGTGTTAGCACTCCATGATGGGATGGTGCCAGAAAGTTGATTCTCTCCGAGATCCATGATCAACAATTGCGTCAAATTTCTGACAGACGCTAGAAACTTTCCATGAAAGTTGTTGTTGTTCAAATGCAACCATAACAGAGTGGAAAGACTCCCAAATGAGCTTGGAACAGCCCCTGAGAGTTTGTTGAATGACAAATTTATTTGTCCCCATTCTTTGTTATCCTTCCAACAATTGGGGATTTTACCAGATAGACTGTTCTTTGAAAGGTCAAGGACACTCAAATAATCAAGTTGACACAATGATTTTGGAATTGAACCATTTATGAGGTTATTTCCAAGAATCAAGGACCCCAAACTGGGCATTATATGACCAATATGTTCAGGAAGTGAGCCGCTGATTTGATTATGTGAGAGATTCAAATACCACATTTCTGGGATAAACAAAGGCCAACTTTTTTCCCCTATAATGGGT
Source organism: Arachis ipaensis (assembly GCF_059453495.1). Lineage (NCBI taxonomy): Eukaryota > Viridiplantae > Streptophyta > Magnoliopsida > Fabales > Fabaceae > Arachis > Arachis ipaensis. The sequence goes on along the minus strand of NC_142435.1, from coordinate 149,402,883 downwards.
CCATTCAAATAGTTTGAAGATAGATCCAAGTGTGATAGAACCCCAAGTTTTTGAAAATCAATACAAATTCTCCCATCTAATTTATTCCTGGAAAGATCAAGGAAAGACAGATTTACAAGTTGGTTAAGACTTGCAGGGATGATCCCTTTTAAATAATTATTTGACAAATCAAGGATAGTCAGATTTATAAGTTGGCCAAGACTCAAAGGAATGGATCCCGTTAGATAATTATTTGAAACAACAAAATTTTGTAAATTTACAAGTTGTTCAAAATTTTGAATAATCGTTCCATTAAATGAATTATTTGAAAGATCGACCACCTGTAAATTTATACATTGTCCCAAAAAATTAGGAAGATTCCCTTCTAACTTGTTGTTGGATAGATATAATGTTTTCAATTTCAGTAATTTTCCAAAAGAAGAGGGAATGGGACCATAGAAAAAATTATTTTGGAGATCAAGGTTGCTTAGATTTTCAAGTTGTCCTAACCAAGATGGCAAATGATTGTTAAATTCATTTTGACTCAAGTCAAGATTCTCCAAATCATGTCTAATGCAGCTAGACAAATCATTGTTTCCAATGGATTCTTTTCGGAGTCTATTTCCTGCTATATATAACCTTTTCAGGTGACACATGCTTTTCAAAATGGATGAAATGGAACATTCCATAGATGTTAATTTATTAATTGAAAGATTGAGATAGACAAGTTTCTTTAACTCAATAAACCAATATGGAACTGAAGTAAAAGAGTTGCCATAAAGGTCAAGAGACTCGATGCTAGTTATATTTTGTAAAGCAACGGGAATTCTACCTTGGAAGTTATTAGATGAAAGAAAAAGATGTTTGAGTTTTTTAAACTTGTGAAACCAGGATGGAAGAGAGTCAAAATTATTCTCAGAAAGGTCCAAAAATTCAATGGAAGTTGCATTTTGAAAAGCATTTGGAATTGGGCCATGAAGATAACACCATGAAAGATCAAGATACTCAAGTTTCTTGAAGTTGCCAAACCAAGATGGAATTGAAGTAAGATTGTTCCCACCAAGATCAAGATGCACAAGAGATGTCATGTTTTGTAAAGCATCCAAATTTGACACACTAAATCCATTGTGGGCAAGACTTAGGAATTGAAGATTAGGAGCAGTGATAGTGAGATTAATATTAACCTGAGCGAGGAACAAGAAGCAACTTTGTCAAGTCCATGAATTATGAACCATCCAAGTAATAAGTTAGGACAAATACCTGAAACCAAGTGTAAATAAAGCTCATATCAAGGTGTTCCAGCAATGGCAATTGAGAAATCCAATTGATGTTGCTGTCTGGTGAAAATTCGTTCCAACTCAGATCAAGAAAGTGGAGGTTGGTGAGATTTCCAAGATTGCTGGGTATTCCCCCGCCAAAACCAGCATCAGCGAGGGATAAATACCTGAGGCGGTGCATAGAACCAATGAACATCGGTATGGGACTCCAACAGAAGTGATTTCCACTCAAGTCCAAATGAGTCAAGTATTCCAGTTCCAGTAGGGACGAATTAACATTCGTAGCTTTTAATTGATCGATGAAAGGGTCACATTCACTTGATAACGACTCCTCATAATCATGTTCTTCCGACGTGTATTCAATTTGTGCCTCGGATCTCCTGCATTTCACATAAGGAGTGGTGAGATCAAGCATGACAACATGACCAGTAACATTGTCACAACCGATCCCTTTCCATCGACAGCAGTCATCGCCATGCCATGAGGAAAGCATGTTTGATGAATCATTCAGGGATGCTTTGAACTTCATAAGAGCCTGCCTTTCTCTTTCAAGACATGGAGGGTGGAGGAGAGTCGTTGAATTTGCAGAAATACATAACTCTGCAATTTCAGCCGCCACCACTACAAGTACCAATAGTGCGCATGCAGTAACACTTTGGTATCTAACTCTCATTTTCAGTGGAATATAATAGATATTATTGATGATATCTGATTTGTTTGTGCCTTTCACTCCACTCAACCACATTATATATACATACTGATCATGAACAAGTTATGAATAATGATGGTTACTTTCTTGGAAGAATCATAATGGAAAAATAAACCCAACCTTTACGTTCCAAGACCAAGAGTCAACTCTTGCATGTGTGGTACGGTCCCAGCAGTCTCCAAGTCTTTGAAGAAGTCTCTGTGAGTTTGTAATTATTGGTGGAGTAACAAATACGTGTTGGAAAAAAATGTGTACCAATCTGACATGGATGCCACTCTTTCTTTTCATTTTGCATGTGCATGATCCCTTAACCGACGACTCATTGACTCTATCCCCTCTTCTTACGCCAACAAAACTCAATGCTTATTTCCGATTCCTTTTTATTTGATCCTTGTGTTTTTTTCAAACTAATCATTTCACTTTTATTTAAGAGATATTATTCTCAATATAAAATACATATAGAACATGATCTTATCAGATTCAGATGTGTCAATGAAGCAGATCAAGTTGAAAAGTAGCATTTCTTCAAGATACACAGCCAATGCAAGCACCAAATAATGAAAGGGGGAAAAAATGAAAATTGATACATAAAATTTTATTAAAATTAAGTTAAATTAGCATGAATAATAACATAGAAGGAGCATTTTCGATGGACCAAATTAAATTGAGGTAAACCAATGCTTTCACTTTTAAAATACATAAACAACAATGATAATCATACAAATCATGAAATCAAACCTAGATGATAAATCAGCTTTTGGTAATGCACAATTAAATGAATTTATTATGATATATACGTGTAGAAATATGCATATTCCCATATACAGATTTTAATAGTCTAATAAAAACTGGATATGCAGCATATGTATGCTTTTTCTAAAGTTAGGAATAAGACACAAATCCGCGATCTCTAAATGAGTATATGAATACTATGCCATTTGAACTATAGTTTGTTGGCAAGTTTCCTCTTAATGATTGTGTTCATTACACACTTTTGCATTTCTCATACTGCCTTTATGTTCTTCTTCAAAGAATGTTTCTTTTTCTTTTTCTTTTAACAACACCTGTTGTTACTTGTTAGGAATCTAATCGAAAATTTTTGTATTTAACATAAGAAGTTAATTATAAACTTTTAAACTATAGAGATTTTTTTATTGAAAATTTGATAAAACTCTAAAAACCTATAATTTATTAAATTTAAATAAAATTTCTGATTACTTGATGAAAGATCACTTCAAATCTAACTTTAGAACGAAAAAAGTGTTTGTCCTTTAATAAATCTCTCTTCACACTTCTCATAATTAATATGGTTTACTCATTACACATATACTTTTTATGCCGCAATTCGTTGAAGTGTCTCCAATTTTTTTACTTTAACATCACGCTTTGTATTATTTATACTATTTATTTCAATTTTTGTTTAATGAATTTGTTACATATGTTATTCTATTTTATGCAGAAGCTCTTCAGGAGATTACACATCAAATGACAATCATTATTTCAAATTCGTACATATTCATACATACTCAAACATGTTTCACTTTCTTTAATTTATTACCACTTTTGATTCTTTAAAATAAAAATAGAAACAAAAACACACATGATCAAACAACAACACGGTTTCTCATCATCATCCACTTCTTCAGTTTTGCCATTTTTATTGCAGTTGTGACATAGATCGTGTCAGCTAAATCTTCCACCCATCTGAAGTAAATATGCCTCCAATTTTTCTTGAACCACAAAGTCCCAATAACTCCCCAAAACCCAGTTGCAAAGCCAATTGCAATCACAAGGTAGAACAACCACTTTTCCAACTTATCTAAGCTGTTGTCTTCATCTTCAAATTCAGTGGTCCCATTAACTTGATGTGAATAACCACATTTGTTGGGTAGAGGAAATCCACAAAGATATGGGTTGCCAGCATAACTCGATGAATCATAAGTTAAAAACTGGTTATCTGTGGGAATTGGTCCAGAGAAGTTATTATATGACAAGTTTAAATGACTTAGTGATGTTAAAGCTGGCATGTTGCTTGGAATTGTGCCTGAGAGTTGGTTACTTGAAACATCAAAGGATTCAAGTGATTTCATATTCTCTATCATCTCAGGGATCTCTCCCATCAAATGATTGTTTGATAGATTCAAGCCAAGCAATCCATTGAGCATCGTTATTCCGTTAGGAATGGAGCCAACCAAATTATTCTCGGACAAATCCATGATGACTACAAGCTTCAAGATTTTTATGTAGTCAAGTTCTCTTCCTTCCATGACTTCTATGACATCCTCAGTTTGCCAATCTTTTGGAGAGTCAGGAGGAGATGGAGGAGGAGGTGGAGGTAGAGATGGAGGTGGAGGTGGAGGTGGAGGTAGAGGTGGAGGTGGATGTGGAGGAGGAGACAAAAATGGTGGAGGCGGAGACAAATGAGATGGAGTGCGAGACAAAAAACGACCTACATTAACAATTGAAGCAAGAGGCAAAGTGGGATACCCAGCAACTGGTGAAGTAGGAGACAAAGTGGGACTCTTAAGAGTCATTCCTTGAAGATTGCCTATACACCAAGGTATTGGACCGTTTAAATTGTTGCGAGAAAGATCCAGGATTTTAAGCAATAATAGTTGGCATATTTGTGAAGGAATGCTACCGCTCAACATGTTATTTCGCAACCTTAGAATTTGTAGTGAGGAAAATGTGTTAGCAGTCCACCATGATGGAATGGTGCCAGAAAGTTGATTCTCTCCGAGATCCATTATCAACAACTGTGGTAAATTTGTCACAGACGCTAGAAACTCTCCATGAAGGCTATTGTTATTCAAATGCAACCATGATAAAGAGGAAAGATTCCCAAATGAGCTTGGAAAAGTACCTGAGAGTTTGTTGGATGACAAATTTATTTCTTCCCATGCTTTGTTATCCTTCCAACAATTGGGGATTTTACCAGATAGCCTGTTCTTTGAAAGGTCAAGGATACTCAACTGGTCATTTTGGCATAATGATTTTGGAATTGAACCATTTATGAGGTTATTTCCAAGAAGCAAGTACTTCAAATTGGGCATTATATGACCAATATGTTCAGGAAGCGAGCCACTCATTTGATTATGGGAGAGATTCAAATACGACACTTCTGAGATAATCAAAGGCCACCTTTCTTCCGCTGTAATGGTTCCATCCAATTTATTTGATGATAGATCCAAGTATGATAGTTTCACAAGTTTTTGAAAATCAATACAAATTCTCCCATCTAGTTTATTCCTTGAAAGATCAAGTGTATGCAGATTTACAAGTTGATTAAGTCCCTTTGGAATGGAGCCATTTAAAAAATTATTTGAAAAATGAAGGCTAGTTACATTTACAAGTTGATCAAGATTTGTAGGAATGGTTCCCATCAAATAATTATTTGAGAGATCAAGAACTTGTAAATTTTCAAGTTGGCCAAGACTTTGAGGAATGATTCCCGTTAAATAATTATTTGAAACATTAAGAACATATAAATTTATAAGTTGGCTAAGGCTTTGAGGAATGGTTCCCTTCAAATAATTATTTGAGACATCAAGAACATATAAATTTACAAGTTGGCCAAGACTTTGAGGAATGGTTCCCTTCAAATAATTATTTGAGACATCAAGAACTTTTAAATTTACTAGTTGTCCAAGATTTTGACTGATGGTTCCATTAAAAAAATTATTTGAAAAATCGACAACTTGTAAATTTACTAGTTGTCCCAGGGAATCTGGAAGGCCTCCTTCTAACTTGTTGTTAGATAGATATAAATTTTTCAATTTCAGTAATTTTCCAAAAGAAGATGGAAAGATACCATAAAAAAGGTTTCCTTCAAGATAAAGGTTGCCTAGATTTTCAAGTTGTCCTAACCAAGATGGCAAATGAGCATTAAATCTATTTCCACCTAAATCAAGATTCTCTAAATCATGTCTCATGCAGGTAGACAAATCATTGTTTCCAATGGAATCTTTTCGGAGTCTATTTCCTGTTAAATATAACCTTTTTAGGTCACACATATTTTTTAAAATAGATGAAATGGAACATTCCATGGATCTTAATTCATTAAATGAAAGATCAAGGTAGACAAGTGTTTTTAACTCAACAAACCAAGATGGAACTGAAGTGAAAGTGTTGCGAGAAAGGTCAAGGGACTCAATGGTAGTCATGTTTTGTAAAGCATCAGGAATCAGACCCCGGAAGTTATTAAATGAAAGAAAAAGATGCTTAATTTTCTTAAACTTGTGAAACCAGGATGGAAGAGACTCAAATTCGTTCCCCGAAAGGTTCAATAATTCAATGGTAGTTGAATCTTGTAAAGCATTTGGAATTGAACCATGAAACCAACACTCTGAGAGATCAAGAAACTCAAGTTTCTTGAATTTGCCAAACCAAGATGGAATTGAAGCAATATTGTTCCAACCAAGATCAAGATGCACAAGTGATGATGATGTCATGTTTTGTAAAGCATCGAAAATTGACACTGTATGTTCATTGCCGGCAAGACTTAGGAATTGAAGTTTGGTGAGGTTAATAAAATTAACCTGAGCAAGGAACAAGAAGCAGCTTTATTGTCAAGTCCAAAAATTATTAGCCATCCAAGTAATAAGTTAGGACAACAGATAGAGACAATGGAAGCATGTTTAAATACCTGTAATGAACTGTAAGCACGGCTCAGGTCGAGGTGCTCCAGCAATGACAGTTGAGAAATCCAATTGATGTTGCTGTCTTGTGAAAATACATTCCAACTCAGATCAAGAAATCGGAGGTTGGTGAGATTTCCAAGATTGCTCGGTATTCTCCCGCCAAAACCAGCATGAGCGAGCAACAAATACCTCAAGCGTTGCATAGAACCAATGAACATGGGTATGGGACTCCAATGGAAATAATTTCCACTCAAGTCCAAATGAGTCAAGTATTCCAGTTCCAGCAGCGATGAATTAACATCCTGAGCTTCTAAATATTGATTATGTAAAAGGAAACAGTTGTTCTCGTCATGACTTCTTAACCAATATTCTTCTTCCGACATGGATCTACTCCAGCATTTCTCAAAAGGAGTGGCGAGATCAAGGGTGACAACGTGACCGGTAACATTGTCGCAGAATATCCCTTCCCATCGGCAGCAGTCATCGCCATGCCATGAGGAAAGCATGTTTGATGAATCAGTCAGGGATGCTTTGAACTTCACAAGAGCTTGCCTCTCTCTTTCAAGACATGGAGAGTGCAGAGTAGTACTTGAATTTGCACAAATGCCTGCAATTTCAGCCATCACAAGTACCAGTACTGCGCATGCAGCAACGTTTTGGTATCTAATTCCCATTTTCAGTGGAATATTTAATTTGTTAATGGCTTTCACTCCACTCACTCAACCACATTATATATACATAATGATGATGAGCAAATCATGATAATGGAATAATCAACCCAGCCTTTACGTTCCAAGAGTCTTGCATATGTGTGGTAAAGTTTCAGTCTCCAATGCTTATCTTAAAAGTCTTTGAGCTATTCTCTCTCAGTTTCTAATTATGCCAGGAGTATCAAATACGCGTGGAGAAAAATGTATATCAAATTTGTCTAATTCTTTGCTATATCCTTGTCACTCTCAATCAATATGTAGATGTTTTTGACATGATCTGTATTTTTTCCTTCCTTCATAAACACGGCAAAAAACAAAGTATGTAGCACTCAGAGATGGATGCCACTCTTTCGTTAATTTGGTTTTTATTTTTTAATAGCAATGAATGAAGATATTCTGTTATGTTACTCTCTAATTGATAATGTCATTTTTATTTAGAAAATACGTTTTATTTTAAATAGAAATCACATTTATAACAAATTTTTTTTTATCAAATTTAAGTTATTAAAAGTGGAATCATAATATCTTCTCACGATTCCAACAATATTGAACATAATTGATCAAGTTGACAGTAACCTTCGTCCTTCAAGATAGGAATAGCTAATGCAAGCAGAAAATATTATTCTCAAGGTCCAAGAACATGCATCCTAACTAAAACTAGACTAGTTTAGGATTGCATATAAGATTATCTAATCAATAATGCAGTAAAAATAGTGAACGTCAATTAGTTACTATATTAAAAAAAAGTTGCATCCAATACTAATAATATAGTAAATAGTATTTCTTCCTATAACCATATTTTTTGTATTTTTATTTTCATTATTATTTTAGGGGTTTTGTTTAAGTTTGTATAATATTTGACTTCAAGCTATTTAGCATATGTTTGCTCTATTAGTCTATTTGGGTACGACAAGATAGTTTAGTGTTGGTGGCTGCCTCCGGGGAGGAACTTAGAGAGTGGACTGAGAGCTCTTACAAGTGATGATGAGTTAAGGGAGATGTGCTTTCATGCACAGAAGAATGATGGAGTTATTGATGTATATTTATACCATGGAGTGTCTACACCATAATTGTTAATAGGGAAGGAAGTTGTGATATATCTTGATGATAGAGAAGAATATCCTAGTGAAAGAGACTTGATGAGCAAGAAGAACACAAGTGAGGGTCCAAATCTAACGCTAACACCGCCAACCCAACTACAGAACCGAATCCAGAATCCGTTTCATTCTCCAACCCAAGCCATGCTGATACAAATGCCAACTCAAACTCTATCCCCAATTCTATCCCAAACCCTCCTGAAACCAACTCTGACCCTATTCCAAACCCCACTGATGCTAACACAACCCCTAATCTAAATCCTCCTCAAACTCATCTCAAACCCATTCTTAAGCCCAAATCTAACCCAAAGCTCAAGCCCAAGTCAAAGCCCAACCCTTCGTCCATCTCCAAACCAAAACTTACCCAAAAGCTAATTCAGAAGTCCAACCCAAATCCGAAGCCCAAACTGTAAGAGACTATCAAGGCTAGTTCCACACCAAAGGGCAAAGGCAACTCAAATTTGAAGTCCAAACTTAAGTTTTTACCTAGGAGGATTACAAAATCTCAAGCTGTTGGAACATATAGAAGGTCTGCTAATAAGAACAAAGAAGTTTTTCATGTTGATTTAACTGTGAATAATGACTCTAGTGACGAGAGGATAGTTCATTTAAGTCAATGCAAGAAGTAGAAGTGTTCAAGACCCGCCTCGACTCGAAACCCGCCCCGAACCCGAGACATGTTTTGTCGGGTTTGGGTTTCCAATTTTTACCGGCGTTATTTTTCGGGTCGGATCACCCAACCCGGCCTAAAGTTACCTTTTAATTTTTACAATAAAAATATATATATTTGAATTAATTAGTAATATTATATTTTACTTTATGATTTAATTAATATTTTTTATAGTATACGGTATTATTTTTGTTTCAAAATAATTTATTTTAATATAAATATGATATAATATTTGTTAAATTTATCTTTTAAAAGTAAATTTTTATTATTTTAATATATAAAATTTACAAATTTATATATACTAATGTTCCATCGGGTTGATCCAGTTTAACCCCTTTTTTCAGATCACTTCAGGTCGGGTCAAAGGAGATCCGCTGTCATTTTAGGGCCGGATATGAATCTACTTAAATCCAGCCCGACCCAGCCCATGAACATCCCTAGCAAGAAGACAGCTCTAGTAGTGAAGACAATGCAAATATTTCCAAACCAAGGAATAAAGAGCTTAGAAATAGGGCTGCACACGGATCGGATCGGATTGGATATAGCCTAAAATTCTATCCGATCCGCATTGCATTCATCGGATAGGATTGGATACGATACCCGCAATTTTTCAGGCCAGATCCGATCCGATCCGATCCGCAAGTTTGCGGATCAGATCGGATCGGATATCGAGCATATCCGCATAATTAAAAAAAAATGTTTTCAAATTTCATTTGGCTATTTTTACAACAAAAAAAAATTCATTTTTCACCTTTTTAAGCATATTTAATTCTAAACTATTATCAATAAAAATTTTCTTGAATAACAAAAAAATAATAACACAAGATTTAAGTTTAATTAGTCTAAGTCGAAGCACAACATAAAAAATAAAAAACAAGATATCATAAAATTCATAAAACAACACACTAAAATCCATATCACATTAGGGTTTATTTTCTTAAACTATGCTATTTATATGAGATGTGCGGATATGCGGATTTGCGGATCGGATCCGCGGATATCACTGCCAAATCCGCAATCCGATCCTACCATAGTGCGTATCCGATCCGATCCGATCCGATGGCTCTGCGGATCGGATAATATCCGCAAAATTCGGATCGGATGCATATAATTACCGCGGATATGCGGATATTATCCGATCCATGTGCAGCTCTACTTAGAAATAGCAAGAGAAGTGCATCTGCTGTGGCAGTGTGGCTATGGAAAAAGAGAAAATAATGCAATCGGATGATGGTTTGATTGAGGATGTGTTAGATGGAGAGATGGATTTGGGTTTTATGGGAACTCTAGGAATTCATAATGTGTATGAAGCACTTGATCCATGTGTAGAATCTAATGGTGCTACTTCTTGGCATTCAAAAGAAATGAAGACTCCTCCTAATTCTGAGGATGAGCTATGAGGACTCAGATGAATTTTCAATCTTTAGAAATGGTGCAAGATTCGGTGAGCTACAGCTCCAAGTAAGAATGAAGTTCAACACTAAATATGACTTTAGAGAGGCTGTAAGAGTATACTATTCAAGAGGGCAGGAGGATTAAGTTCAAGAAACATGATAATATTAGATGTAGGGATGTTTGCAAGGTGAAAGAGTGTGCTTGGGTTGTCGATGCCTTTAGGGACAATGAAGACTCATGTTAACAAATCAAAACTTTCAATGACGATCATACAAGTGTGAGGCAGAACACCAATAGAGCAGCAAATTGATCATGTCATTTTTATTTAGAAAATACCTTTTTTTTAAAATAAAAATCACATTTATAACAAAAATTTGATCAAATTTAAGTTATATTATTAAAAGTGGAATGATAATATCTTCTCACGATACCAACAATAATGAAGATAAATGATCAAGTTGAAAGTAGCATTCCTCCTTCGAGATGGGAATAGCTAATGCAAGCAGAAAGTATTATCAATGGGAGAATGGATGAGAGAGAATTGGCACAAATTCAAGGAAGCGAGCAAAGAAGAGAGGGATGACAGATCGAGCAGCATGGGGCCCATGATCTGGGCTATATGGAAGACGAGAAATGCAGCAATATTTCACAATCTAAAAGCAGATCCTCTAAGCACTATAATCCAAGCTAGAGTACAAGAAAGCCAGGGATACCACAGAGCAAATAGAATCAAAGGCAGTTAAAAGAGGAAGCATACCAGTAAAGTGGAGGCCACCGCCCAAAGAATGCCTCGAGATCAACAGAGATGCAGCGTTCTCAGAGCACAGCAAAACAGGGGTGATGGTTGCAGTAATCAGGGATGACAGCGGTTCAGTAAAAGATGGAACTGCAAGAAAAATCAGGGCAAGCTCAGCTCACACGATAACAAATCTAATGAAGACAGGGAATCTTCAGTTAAGCTGGAGCACGAATCCGCCTTACCAGCTCAGGAAACTCATCAATGCAGAGAAGCCAAGGAGAACTCCTCCCATTAGCAGAACCACTAAGGCCAACCTGCTTGAAGACAAAAGGCAAAATGAAGGATAAATCAAGTAAAATATACAAAAAATAAAAAATAAAAAATATATATATGTTGAAGAATCCATCAACGGAGCCAAAGAAAAGAAAAGGGATACCTTGTGCAAACAACAGCGAAGATAGAAGAAGAAAGTGCAGCGGAGCAACGCAGCGAGCATGGTCGCAGTCAACAGCTATTCTAAGTTTCTAACCAACTTTGATGTTTGCTTTGGGGAGTTAGATTCTGGTGTTCAGCGGGTTAGGTGAGAGAGTTACGTTGAGAGGGAGAGGTAGTTTGAATTAGGGAGGGTTAGGCTGAGCGGTTTCTAGGGCTCGGGTTGGGTAAGTGTGTGGGCCGGGCTTCGTTTACCATGTCCAAAAATAAATAGTTTAGGATTGCAAATAAGATTATTTAATCAATAATACAATAAAAATATAAATAGTGAACGTCAATTATTAGTTACTATATTAAAAAAAATGGCATCCAATACTGAGAATATAGTGAAGTGTATTTCTTCCTATAACCATATTTTTTTGTATTTTTTTAATTATTATTTTAGGGTTTTTGTTTAAGTTTGTATAATATTTGACTTCAAGCTATTTAGCACATGTTTGCTCTATTAGTCTATTTGGTAAATTTTTTAATTTTTAATTTTTGCAAAATGGATTGTTCAATGCTCCTTCTGTGTCCATGCATTTGATCAGTGGATTAGAGAAATTCAGTTTATTAATATCAACTAACCAACAAAAGATAAACCATGGAAGATGATTTTTCGCTGATTGTGAAAAAGCTAAAGTGAATAGCACAAGTTATGAAGTGCAATGCAATACATAATTTTATACACTATAATGTTTGTGACTAATTAGTAGTTTTAGTTCACATCTAACTAACTTGAAAAAATATAACTGATTCTTAATCTCAGTTACATAGTGTGACATAGATAGAGGGAGATGTGTCATCACTCTTTAGTTTCCTTTTATGCTCAGAGTCTTGATTATTATAATTACTAACATCAGGTTCATTTGCACTGCAGAAGATACCAAACATATCTACAATTGATTTTAATCCAAACATACTACAAATCTTAATGGTATGTTTGAATTATGGTTTTTCTTATTTACTTTCTTTATATATACAAAGCCACCAAAAGGAAAAAAGAAAGATTCTAAATCTCTGATTAACCAACCTTTGCAACACTTATAACATCAGAGGCCAGATCTCAGGCCAATGGAAGTTAGTTTTTGGCTCAAAATTTAGTTGACTTATGACAGCTGTCTTTATTTATTTCTTAGTTAGATTTAACCACATTCTTCCAAAGGAACTAATATGTGGTAACTGCCTTATTCCATAAGTAAGATCCTTTCTAATTGTTTGTCAAATCCTTTTAAAGCTTCCTTCTACACAAAGTATTTTGAAAACAAGGAGCAGAATGTAGAGATACGGTACGAAGGCAAGTTGTAGCCTGCCTATATCTCGAAGGTTGGCGGCCTTTTAGTCTTGAAAATGATTTAAAAGTTGGAGATGTTTGTGTCTTTGAGCTCATTAGTGGAGAAAATCCAGTGCTTGATGCTCATATTTATAGAGCCAATGGTTAAGCAATCCATTAAAACTTCAGTAGCTCTTAAACCAAGTAATTTAGTAAATATGTAGCAGTTATCTTGTAAAATTGAACTTTTACTATGGCAATCTCTCTTGTAAATATTGTCTCTTGTTTTATCATCTTAGTGAAAATGTAGCTCTTATTTTTCCCCGGACCAAATACACCTTGAGAAATATGCATATTCTCATATACAGTTTTTAATAGTCTTATAAAAGCTGCAACGTAGCTTGTGTATGATTTAGTAGGTGTCTTAGCTAGTTTTCTCTTAATTTTTTTCCTCATTACACACTTTTGCATTTCTCATAATGGTTTTATGTTCTTGAAATTTGTTTATATTGATCATATCTTGAATCTTTTATCTTTTTTGTCCCCTCCCCCGTGGTTTATATTTTAGCATTGTTGTTCCACTAACTGATTGTGATGAACTGAGAATTAGTGTTTTAATTGAATCAAATAATTTACTGTCATCAAGACTAAACTATACAGAATGCTATAGTATATTGCTAGAGAATTGATTTTTTTTAATATTATTATTTTTTTTTACATGATATATAAGACCTTTTCGTCACATATGCATTGCACAAGCTTAAGGAATTACTAGTCTTATTAGATTAGATCATTAGGTGTGTGTTCCCTTGCACATTATTTGTTATAGAATGAATGCTAACAAAACTGAATCAATAGACTCTGCCCTCTGTAACCAGGAAGTATATTGAACCAGAAATGAAGTGTATAGTTACATAACAGTTGTGGTATGGTTACTGCTGCATTGAATCAAGGTTCAGAGAAAATTACATCAAAAGGAATTTAAGAAAACTGGTGCATCAAAAGAGGTGAATTGCAGAAGCGAGCTATTAACTCAACTTCAATTTAGAGCTTTGTTAGATATGTTGTTCTGTTTTATGCAGAGATTCTTCAGGAGATTAAACATCAAATGACAATCTCTATTACAAATTCATGCATACACATACATTCATAAATGCATCAACCATCATTTACTTTCCTTAATTTATTTCCACTTTTGATTCGTCAAAATAAAATAAAAACACACATATGAATACATGATCAAACAACAACACGGCTTCTCATCATCATCCACTTCTTCAATTTTGCCATTCTTATTGCAGTTGTGACATAGATCGTGTCGGCTAAATCTTCCACCCATCTGAAGTAAACATGCCTCCAAGTTTTCTTGAACCACAAAGTCCCAATAACTCCCCAAAACCCAGTTGCAAAGCCAATTGCAATCACAAAGTAGAACAACCACTTTTCCAACTTATCTAAGTTGCTGTCTTCATCTTCAAATTCGCTGCTCCCATGATCTTCAGGTAAATAACCACATTTGTTGGGTAGAGGAGATCCACAAAGATATGGGTTGCCAGCAAAACTCGATGAATCATAAGTTGAAAACTGGTTATCTGTAGGAATTGGGCCAGAGAAGTCGTTGTGTGACAAGTTTAAATGACTTAGTGATGTTAAAGCTGACATGCTGCTTGGAATTGTGCCTGAGAGTTGGTTACTTGAAACATCAAAGGATTCAAGTGATCTCATATTCCCTATCATGTTAGGGATCTTTCCGATCAAATGATTGTTTGATAGATTCAAGCTATGCAATCCATTAAGCAATGTTATTCCTTTTGGAATTGAGCCAACCAAATTATTCTCGGACAAGTCCATCATGACTACAAGTATCAAGATTTTTGTATAGTGAAATTCTCTTCCTTTCATGACTTCTATGACATCCTCAGTTTTCCAACCTTCTGCTATTGGACTCTCAGCAACAAGCGAAGGAGGAGACAAAGCAGGAGCCTCAAGATTCATTCCTCGAAGATTGCCTATGCACCAAGGTATTGGACCATTTAAATTGTTGCGAGAAAGGTCCAAGATTTTAATGGATGATAGTTCACATATCTGCAAAGGAATGCTACCACTTAACCTGTTTTGCCGCAATCTTAGAATTTGTAGCGAAGAAAATGTGTTAGCACTCCATGATGGGATGGTGCCAGAAAGTTGATTCTCTCCGAGATCCATAATCAACAACTGTGACAAATTTCTCATAGATGCTAGAAACTCTCCATGAAGGCTGTTATTGTTCAAATGCAACCAAAAGAGAGAGGAAAGATTCCCAAATGAGCTTGGAACAGCCCCTGAGAGTTTGTTGGATGACAAATTTATTTCTTCCCATAATTTGTTATCTTTCCAACAATTGGGGATTTTACCAGATAGTCTGTTCTTTGAAAGATCAAGGATTCTCAAATGATCAACTTGGCACAGTGATTTTGGAATTGAACCATTTATGAGGTTATTTCCAAGAATCAAGGACCACAAATTGGGCATTATATGACCAATATGTTCAGGAAGTGAGCCGCTGATTTGATTATATGAGAGATTCAAATACGACATTTTTGAGATAATAAAAGGATGACTTTCTTCCACTGTGATGGTTCCATACAAATTGTTTGAAGACAGATCCAGGTTGAATAGATTCACAAGTTTTTGAAAATCAATACATATTCTCCCATCTAGTTTATTCCTTGAAAGATCAAGCCAACTAAGATTTACAAGTTGGTTAAGACTTGTAGGTATGATTCCTTTTAAATAATTATTTGACAAATCAAGAGAGGTTAGATTTATAAGTTGACCAAGACTCGAAGGAATGGATCCCGTTAGATAATTATTGGAGACATCAAAATATTGTAAATTTACAAGTTGCTCAAGATTTTGAGTAATGGTTCCATTAAATGAATTATTTGAAAGATCGACTACCTGTAAATTTACAAGCTGTCCCATGAAATCAGGAAGCTCCCCTTCTAACTTGTTGTTGGATAGATATAAAATTTTCAATTTCAGTAATTTTCCAAAAGAAGAGGGAATGGGACCATAGAAAAAATTATCTTGGAGATCAAGATTGCCTAGATTTTCAAGTTGTCCTAACCAAGATGGTAAATGATCATTAAATTCATTTTCACTCAAGTCAAGATTCTCCAAATCATGTCTAATGCAGGTAGACAAATCACTGTTTCCAATGAATTCTTTTCGGAGTTTGTTTCCTCCTATATTTAATGTTTTCAGGTGACACATATTTTTCAAAATGGATGAAATGGAACATTCCATAGATGTTAATTTATTAATTGAAAGATTGAGGTTGACAAGTTTCTTTAACTCAATAAACCAAGATGGAACTGAAGTAAAAGAATTACGAGAAAGCTCAAGGAACTCAATGCTAGTTATATTTTGTAAAGCAACGGGAATTGTACCTTGGAAGTTATTAGATGAAAGAAAAAGATGCTTGAGTTTCTCAAACTTGTGAAACCAGGATGGAAGAGAGTCAAAACTGTTCTTAGAAAGATCCAAAAATTCAATGGAAGTTGCATTTTGGAAAGCATTTGGAATTGGGCCATGAAGCCCACACCCTGAAAGATCAAGATACTCAAGTTTCTTAAAGTTGCCAAACCAAGATGAAACTGAAGTAAGATTGTTCCAACCAAGATCAAGATGCACAAGAGATGTCATGTTTTGTAAAGCATCCAAATTAGACACACTAAGTCTATTGTAGGCAAGACTTAGGAAGTGAAGTTTAGGAGCACTGATGGTGAGATTAATATTAACCTGAGCGAGGAACAAGAAGCAACTTTGTCAAGTCCATGAATTATTAACCATCCAACTATCCAAGTAATAAGTTTGGACAAATACCTGAAACTCATTGTAAATAAAAGAGCCCATCATGTTGAGGTGCTCCAGCAATGGCAGTTGAGAAATCCAATTGATGTTACTGTCTCGTGAAAATTCATTGTCACTCAGATCAAGAAAGTGGAGGTTGGTGAGATTTCCAAGATTGCTGGGTATTCTCCCGCCAAAACCAGCTCCAGAGATGGACAAATACCTGAGGCGTTGCATAGAACCAATGAACATGGGTATGGGACTCGGATAGAAATAAATTCCAGTCAAGTCCAAATGAGTCAAGTATTCCAGTGCCAGCAGCGATGAATTAACATTCCCACCTTCTAAATATTGATCGTAAGGAGTGGTGAGATCAAGCATGACAACATGACCAGTAACATTATCACAACCGATCCCTTTCCATCGGCAGCAGTCATCACCATGCCATGAGGAAAGCATGTTAAATGGATCAGTCAGGGATGCTTTGAACTTCACAAGAGCTTGCCTCTCTCTTTCAAGACACGGAGAGTGGAGGAGAGTACTTGAATTTGCACAAATGCCTGCAATTTCAGCCATCACCATCACAAGTACCAATACTGCGCATGCAGCAACATTTTGATATCCAATTCCCATTTTCAGTGGAATATAAATAGATATTATTGATGATATTTAATTTGTGAATGGCTTTCACTCCACTCACTCAACCACATTATATATACATAATCATGATAATGGAACAATCAATCAAACCAACCTTTACGTTCCAAGAGTCTTGAGTATGTGTGGTAAAGTTTTAGTCTCCAATGCTTATCTTAAAAGTCTTTGAGCGATTCTCTCTCAGTTTCTAATTATTCCAGGAGTACCAAATACGCATGGAAAAAATTGTATCAATTTGGTCTAATTCTTTGTTATATCCTTGTCACTCATTAAATTTATATGTTGATGTTTATGGCATGATATGCATTTTTTCCTTCCTTTATAAACACGGCAAAACAAAGCATGTAGCAATCAGATATGGATTCCATGCCACTCTCCATTAATATATGAAAATTCATAAATATTAGCTCCACATTATTTTTATTAGAACCCAAATATTGTTTGGAAAATTGAAAATAATCAACTATAATGTAACCACTATCAAATATAAAAGAGAAAGATAAATCCTTTTTTAATTAAAAGAGTGAAGTAGTTAGTGTCTTATTTTGACTATTTCTATACTCTTAGCTTACAAATTAAAACATTTTACTAGATTTTAGATTTTAAATATTTTTTTACACTTGTCTTACTTTTCTCACTTTTTAATTAATAAGTATTTTAAATATACACATTTAATTTAAGACTATAAACATATTATAAGTTCTATGTATTTGTAAGAATATAGTTTATTTAAAAGCGTAAGATAACTTTTTTATTTTATGAATTAATTTTTGTTATTAAGTTAAATACACTCATTTTAAATCATTTATTTGATTCAAGATAGTTGTACTACCCAGCAATTGTCCAAGTATGATAAAGAATGTGAAATGATCAAATAACAATTAATTGATTTCTCAATTTTAAACTAACTTGTTTTTAGTTTTAAATAAACCATAAATCAAGATAATTTTTCTATCTTGATAAAAAGTTGACATAGAACGTTATTTGACATTATGTCATGCCATTGCCCATTAGACAAGCTAACTTGTAGAAAATATGGTTTTAATCAATTTGCTAATTTTATCATTAATTAAAAATTATTAGATCAATTAATTTAATTGTTATCTTTATTAGCAACTAATTTGGAAAAAAATTATTCTATTAAATTTTAATCTTTTTATTAAAATGTAAATTCATTATATAATTATTTACATGCATAAAGCTGAGGACTTATTAATTTAGTATCCTTTTTTCCATTAATAGCTTAATTTTGCAACTTACATAATCTTATTGTTTTGCTACCCATAATAAGTTGAATATCAATATAGCTCAGGTATTTTGTGAACTATATAGTATTGTTAATGATATGCTTGGTTTGATCATATAAATTGTAAAATAATTATTTAAGTTTTTTATTTGCAAATATAAATGAAAGAATTTGTCTAAATGAAAGAGATATATAATGATGTGAGTTTTGTAATTCTTAACTAATAAAATTACAAACCAACAATATACGATAATAATCAATTTATATTCCAACAAAGCAGTTAAAAAAAAATAACTTATATTCTTGTAGTTTCTACTATCTAATTTAGGGTGTAATTTAGTTTTCAATTCCAATTTAATTTTTTATTTTTCTTTTTGGTTATACACAACACACCCCACTTCTATTATTACTCTATTAGCATGGTTCTATATTTTTTCTATGAGGATTTTTGGTGCACTTTTAAGTGAGACAAATAAAATTGTCATCTAACCATGCTTCGGCTGTAATTTCAATTCAATTTGATTTTAATTTTTTTAATATTCTAATGTGAATACCAAATTTTGTCCGATCCAACATAATATTTTTTTTTTAAAAAAAAAGAGTAGTTGATAATTTAGTTTGCACTTATTATTCTGTGTGAAAAAAAAATCAGTTCTATCGATACAAAAAGAAAAAAAACGAAAAAATCAGAAGAAAAATAGAACAAGTCTGGCCAATATAGCCCAATATTTCTCAAGATTTTTTATGGGACTTCAACACAATTATAAGTGGAACATGTTATAAAAAAGTAAAATAAAATAGAAAACACAACACATAAAACAATAAACAAAATAGAATAAAAGTTAAATCACGAATTTATAATGTACTTATACATTCTCTATCTTATATCCATTTTTTTTTTAAGTATAATATCTACATTTTATTAGTCTCAGATTATTTACTCACTTAAATATATTTATTATATTTTTTATTTTTTAAATTCATCAACACATTCACAAAAAATAAGAGAATTTTTAATAATTTAATACATTTTCATTCATATGAAATTTGTAATATTTTACGAATTTAGTAAAAATTTTGACTAATTAAATTCTTTATTTAAATTTGTTTTAAATTCTTTAACTCATCAACTTAAAACTTTCAATTCATAATTCTTCATTCTTCATAAATATTGTGTTGTCTTAACTAAAAAAATAACTTATATTCTTGTATTTTCTATTACCTAATTTAGGGTGCAACTTGATTTCCAATTCTAATTCAATTTGATTTCAAATTTTTTTTTAATTTTCTAGTGTGAATACCGAATTTTGTCCTACCCAACATAATATTTAAAAAAAAAAAAGATAATAGTTTTTTTTTTTTGTTAGCTCACTAGTCCGCTTAAGCAAGTGTCGGGGGTTCGAATCCCGCCTTGTGCATGCAGCAACCCATTGGCCAGCGACAAACCCTTAAATGGAGCTCAATACCGCGATGGATTAGTCCTTGACTTGCCGGGTTGGGGGATACCGTGGGAAACCAAAAAAAAAAAAAAAGTATAAAACCCTTCTACTATCATTATCAATAATGTGCCTTAACTCAGGTGGGGGAAGGTCAATGAAGTGAAATCCTGAAAAAGCTTTTAGGCTGTTCTTAGCAAGCCAATCTACACTTCTATTGACTTCTCTATAAACATGTTTTATATTCAACTTCCAATCTCTCTTCACGATCTGACCGATGCTTCTGACCAGAGCCTCCGGATGATTCTGGATTTCTTCCTTCTTCTGCAGAGTTTGCAGCTCTGGAATCTGTCTCCAGAATAGCTTTTTTGAATCCTAGGTCCCACACAATTTTAAGTCCCTGGAACACGTCTCAAAATTCTACTTTAAATGCTGAACATGTTCTAATGTTCATCATGTATCCTTCTAGCCATCTTTCTTGATGATTTCGAATAATGCCTCCACAGCCAGCCCTCCAAAGTGGTTACACAGACAGCGCCGTCCATATTAATCTTTATTTAGGATTCAAGGAGAGGAGACCAGCCTATTAGAATCTCCCTTTTTCTTACGTTTTAGATGAGATTTTCTTTTTTAAAAGCTTTTATCCAACCTTTTGGATATAATTTATGATGATGTATTCTATTTTAGGTGGCCTTTTAAAAGGGGTGCAAAAAGAGAGAGTAGTTAATAATTTAGTTTGCACCTATTATTATGTGTGAAAAAAAGTTCAGTTCCATCAATAAAAAAATCAAAAGCAGAAGAAAAACAGAAGAAAAAGTCTAAGCCAATATAGCCCCTATTTCTTAAGACCAAAAACGAAGGCTCAAAATTTTCTATTGGACTTTAACAAAATTAAGTAGTACAACACAAGAAAAATAATAAAATATGACAGTAAGAGAAGAAAAAGACCGTCAATAATAAAACTATCCACTGAACGAAAGCATAAAGCATTAACCCCCGGCCCACTTCTTAACCTGTCAAAAGATTCCAAATAAATAAAGAAATAAGCTAAAAGATATGAGAGTACAATTATGTCAAAAGTCTTCCATGTTCTACAAATTTTGAAGAAGCATCACATATAAAGAGGAGGGCCAAAAATTAGAAAACACATAAAAGAAAAGGAACTTAAGAAGCGAATTTTTTTGAAAAGTGATAGTTGGAGAAGCCTATTGAATATCAAAGTTAATACAAAAAAAATAAGTTGGAGAAGAAAAGTGATAGTTCAAAAACTGAAGTAAAATAGACATATTCAATATTAGGTATATTTTAAATTTTTGAAAACAATTTTTTGTCTTTTTTATTTTTTTTCTCATTTTATCATGTAATATTCATAAAAAAAATCGTCAGTTCACCCATAAAATAAGGATTTAGCTAATATGTGATGTAAGGATATATGATAAGTTTACCACTAGTGGAAAGTTTTAAATATTTTTATAATGACTATAAAATAAATACATTAAAAATTTAAATGAAAAAAAGACAAATAGATCATTGACTTTTTGATCTGCGAATATTTAAATTCTCGAGAATTTGAAAATACTTTTTAAGTTCTTAACTTTTTTAAAACTTTGACATATTGATTCCTGATGTTCACTTAGGTTTGTAGATCCAACAGAAAAATTAAATGTAACTCCCGTTGTACCGACCTGTTGGTACGAATGTACACGTGAAAAGTTTTTAAAATGGGACAAATTAAACCTATAAATCAATGTATCTAGATTTTGAAAAAGTCAATAACTTAAATGTATTTTTAAATCCGTAAAGATTTAAATATCTGCGGATCGAAAAGTCAGATATCGATTTATCAATTTTTCTTAAGTTTTTTATATTTTTAATAAAAAAATTTTTGTTTTGTAATCTTAACATGTACCTTTAAAATATATAATAAATAGACTCTTAAAAAAAATTATAATGTTCTTGCTTCTTATCAATAAAAATTACCTTTAATATCTTTTTCCTTTGCTAATATTTAAATAGAATAAGTTCAAACCTAAATATATATATTTGAATTGTGTTGCAAGTATTTATGAGTGAATAAGGCATAAAATAATAAAAATCAAGAAAATAAATGTATGTGAAATAAGAAAAATGAAAGAGAGTATTGTATCAACTATCAACAGAGAAGTAAAGATAATAAATATATTTATGGAATGTAAAAGAAAGAGTATAATGTCTGCAGTTACACAAACAAATTTGAAATTAAAAGATTGTTGGCATTCTCTTCATAGTGTGTTACGTGTAGTTTAGTATTGTACAACAATTAGGGGTGACTATAGATAGGATTCGGTAGAATTTAAAGCTAATTCTAATATTATTTGTATGTTGAGAATATTTTAATTTTAATTTATTCTTTTTTAAACTGCAGATATATATTCAATTTTATCTGCAAATTTAAAAAAATGTAATATTATTATAAAATTTGGTAATAATTTAAAATATAACTAATTTTTATTTAAAAACTATTAATTTATTAATTAATAATTAAATATTTTTTATATTTAATAAAAAAATTTAATTCAACATTTACTTGAAAAAAGATAAGATGTAATTGTCATCCCTAACAACAATACAGGTGCCATAATAAACTAGTGCATGTAGACCACGTACCTGTTTATTTTATTTTATTTTATTTTATTTTTTTTGAAATTATCGATCAATTATTTTTCTGGTTTACTTGTTCTAAAGCATGTATATCTTTCTTTTTAATTTTTTAGTTAATTTTTCAGATTTCCATCATCAATATTATTTTTTACATTTATTTTACTTTTCTCACTTTTTAATTAATAAGTATAAGTATTTTAAATATACACATCTAATTTAAGATTATAAACATATTATAAGTTCTATATATTTACAAGAATATAGTTTATTTAAAAGCGGAAGATAACTTTTTTATTTTATGAATTAATTTTTGTTATTAATTTAAATACACTCAATTTTAATCATTTATTTGATTCAAGATAGTTGCACTATCCAGCAATTGTCCAAGTATGATAAAGAACGTGAAATAATCAAATAACAATTAATTGATTTCTCAATTTTAAACTAACTTATTTTCAGTTTTAATTAAACCATAAATCAAGATATGAAGATAATTTCTCTATCTTAATAAAAAAGTTCACCTAGAACGTTATTTGACATTATGTCATGCCATTAATTAGGCAAGCTAACTTGTAGGTATGGTTTTAATCAATTTGCCAATTTTATCATTAAGTAAAAATTATAAGATCAATTTAATTGTTATCCTTATTAGCAACTAATTTGAAAAAAAAAACTATGCTATTAAATTTTAATTATGTTGCAGTTTACATAAACAAATTTGAGGTTGCCATTCTCTTCATAGTTAATTAAGTCTTTCTTTTCTTTGGAGTTATCGTCAAATATTTTTCTTTTGCAGTGTTCCAAAGCATGTGTCTTACTTTTCCCAGATTCTCCAAAAACGAAGGCTCAGGACAAAACTTGCTTCCGTGACATCCAATCAACAAACATGCAAATTAAACCTGCTGCATGTATTATGATCATGATTAAGTAATACACTACAAAAGAAAAATAACAAGATATAATAGCAAGAGAAGAAGAAGAAGGTCAATATATTTTAAAAAATAGCAACTATATAATTAAGTTTGTTTTATTGAATTAGAAAGAAAAAATTGGATTTGATTTTAATAAATTGAAATATAATATTTAATATTAAATTTAAATAATAAAAACTATTTTAGAATTAAGTTTATTTAAGTGAGTTAGAAAATATAATTTTAAATTAAAATCTTCATTAAAATTAATTTATGAAATGAAACTGATACCACTTTAGAAATACAGTATTATATTAATAAAGAATTAATAAAATTTTGTTAATTGTATAATTATGTTGATAAAATAATTAAAAATAATATAAAATTTTAATTAAACTAATATTAAGTATTAAAAGAACAAAATTCATTTTTAATTTTAAATTATTATTTATGACATATAATTTCACAAATATTTTTATAAAACCTAAAATAAAATAAAATTAGAATTAATATTAGAGATACTCTCCTAATTAATTATAAACATTCAACAGGGTATATAACCAGTGCATGAAGAGTGTAGACCACTACCTATTTATTTTATATCTTTCTTTTCTTTCTCGGAATTGTCGATGAATTAATTTTCTTGTCCACTGTTATTTTGTTGTTCCAAAGCATTCATTTTTCAATTTTTGTTACTTTTCCAGATTCTCGTAATCAGTTTCATTTGTCATTTAACATATAAATTATTATTATTATTATTCTGTGTGAAAAAAATTTCAGTTCCATCGATTAAAAAAAAAAAAAAACAGAAGAAAAACAGAAAAAGTTTGGCTAATAATATAGGTCAATATTCGTTTGACAAAAACGAAGGCTCAAGACAAAAATTGCCTCTGTGACATCCAATCAACAAACATGCAAATTAAACCTGCTGCATGTATTATGACCATGATTAAATAAATGAAGAAAATGAATTAGAAAATATGGGAGTGCAATCATATCAAATGTCTTTCCTGCTCTATAAATTCTTAAAAGCATCACAAGCAAAGGAAAGGGCCAAAAATTAGAAAATACATAAAAGAAAAGGAATTTAAGAAGCGAATTTTTTTTACTACATTAAAAATATTTCTGGAGAAAATATCACAGTTAATACAAAAAAAAATTGGAGAAGAAAAGTGATAGTTCAAAAACTGAAGCAAAATAGACATATTTAATATTAGGTATATTTTAAATAGTTCAAAAACTGAAGCAAAATAGACATATTTAATATTAGGTATATTTTAAATTTCTGAACGCAATCTTTTTTTTTTTTATCACTACAATATTTTCAGGTTGAGGCAACATTTAAAAAGTGTTGTCTAAAGACTGACAAAAGGTTGTTTTTGATCTATGACAACACTTTTGAATCTAAAGCAACGTTTTTGGGCGGCGTTGCATATGCAGCCGTTGCCTTAGATCAAGGCAACACTTTTTTGTTTCAAAAGCAACGCTTTTGAGAGCAACACTTGGTAAGTGTTGCCTTTAGTTGAAAAACAACAACACTTTAAAGGTGTGTTTGAGACAACACTTTTGCAGTGTTGTCTCTTCTCTCGTATTTTGGTCACTACTAAAAAGTGTTGTCTATTTGCAATAAAATGCAACTCTTTTCCTATACAACTCTTTTTCTATACAAGTGTCCAACTTATAAGCAACACGTAAAAGAGTTGCATTTTATTGCAAATAGACAATACTTCTTAGTAGTGACCAAAATACGAGAGAAGAGACAACACTGCAAAAGTGTTGTCTCAAACACACCTTTGAAGTGTTGTTGTTATTTTTCAACCAAAGGCAACACTTACCAAGTGTTGCTCTGAAACAAAAAAGTGTTGCTTTGATCTAAGGCAACGGCTGCATATGCAACGCCGCCCAAAAACGTTGCTTTAGGTCCAAAAGTGTTGCCATAGATCAAAAGCAATTTTTTGTCAGCCTTTAAGCAACACTTTTTAAATGTTGCCTCAACCTGAAAATATTGTAGTGACCAAGGTAGAGAAAATCGAGATTTTACGTAAAATTGAAAAAATAAATTAAGTACGTAAAACGTAAAATCTTAACAAGATTTAAATCGTAAAATCGTCAGACCTAGTACAAATTTCGTAAAATCGATTAACTCTTTTAAAATCGTAATATCGGAAGATTTTAAGAGTTAAATCGAGATTCTAGCTACTATGGTAGTGACACGATATTAAAAGTGTTTGCTATACTGACTCTATGAACAAATAATTATGTGAGAACTCTCCCACATTTCACAAACTCTCAAACACTTGGTTCTGGATTGAATCGATACCAAATATAAGTATAATATCCACACTTTATTGGTCTCAGAATCACTCACTCACTTAAGTAACACTATCATTTTTCATCTATCAAACTCACCAAAACACCCACAGAAGAGAAGAGAATTTCTAACAACTCAATACATTTTCATTCATATGAAAATATGATTAAAATACATGTGTTTAAGCTTTTTTATGGGCAAAATTTTATAATAAAATAATAATTTTTATAACAACTAAGTACAATTATAATATTTCATAGTTAATAAAAACTTTGACTAGTCAAATTATTTATTTAAATTTGTTTCAAATTCTTCAAATTTAGTCATCAAATTAAAGCTTTCAATTCATGATTATTATTTTTTCATAAATATTGTGTTGTCTTGCACTAGAAAAACAATTTAAATTCTTATCGTTTCTACCACTTTCTAATTTAAGATACAACTTGATTTTCAATTCTAATTCAATTTGATTTTGAATTTTTTTAAATGTCTTATCACGTTGTAATTGTACATTTGTACTATTCTTAAAATTTTTTAAAAAGGTGTAAAAGCATAAGTATTTTATTTTATATTTAGTAAATAAAAAAAATTATGTGAGTGTATTTGCAACTTTTAAAAGTTCTGAGTACTTTTGAAAGCACTTAAAAAAAAAATTTAAAATTTATTTATATTTATTAAAATTAAAAAATCTAGTATAATCTTATATATTAATTAATATTTAAATTTAATATTATATTAATATTTATTATAATATTTTTAAATTTTAAAAACTATATTATGATAGACACTAGTTATTTCTTATGTTTATTAAAAATATTTTTAATTTATTAAATATAAATACTACCATTTTTAAAAAAATTATATTTAAAAATTAATTTTTATAAATTACTTTTAAAAGATAAAAATTTTATCAAATCAAAACCTAACTTAACTCCATTGATAATTAGTATTTACCTTTTATTCCATGTACTAACATTCATCGTGCCATTTTATTATGCCTCTATTTTGTTTCTTTGCATGTGCACCTTTTGTTTTTCTTTAGCTTGTCTAATGGCATTTCATATTATGTTTCAGAATGTTTGATAGCAAAAAGAAAAAAAAAAAAATAGAAAAAAATAGTTATAAGATAAATTTTGACTATTTTTTATATAAAAAATTTTATTCACCTTTTTTGAGAGAATTAAAATCATTCTTCTTCTTATG
Organism: Arachis ipaensis; assembly: GCF_059453495.1. Taxonomy (NCBI): domain Eukaryota; kingdom Viridiplantae; phylum Streptophyta; class Magnoliopsida; order Fabales; family Fabaceae; genus Arachis; species Arachis ipaensis. The sequence goes on along the minus strand of NC_142435.1, from coordinate 149,375,685 downwards.
TGTAAAATATACATTTTCTTTTCTTATCACTTTTAAAAAATATCATTTTTAATATATTTAAAATTTTTTATGTTTACTAGCATTAATTTGGCCTATTTTTCATTGGAAATATTTTAGAAAAAAAATATTTTGATAAAAATATAATTTAATTAGTAAAAAAATAATTTAATAAAGAGTAAAATAAAATTTAGGATAAAGTATACTTTTTATCCTTGAAGTTCGACAAAAGTTTTAAAAATATCCCTAAATTTTATTTTGTTTTAATTTTATTCTAAAAGTTTTCGATTTGCATCAAATATATATTTGACGGCTAATTTTTTAAAAAATTTAAGACCAATTCAACAACAATTTCATAAGAACAACTCTTAACCCAAACAAATCAAGTATAATTTTCATGTATTATTGTTAAATTGGTTTTAAATTTTTTTTAAAATTTAGCCATTAAGAATATATTTGATGCAAATAAAAAATTTTTGGGACAAAATTAAAACAAAATAAAATTTAGGGATATTTTTGAAACTTTTGTCAAACTTCAAGAACAAAAAATATACTTTATCCTAAAATTTAATCATAAAGAATAAATTTTTTGTTAAGTAAAATATAATTTATTTTTTAAAAAAAAAATAGGTAAAATTAATGTTAGTTAACACAAAAAATTTTAAATGAATTAAAGAGGAGATCTTTTAAAGATTAGAAAAGAAAAAAATGACGAATAAAAAAATATATTATTTCAACATCTTTAAAAAGAGGTGAGATAAGTGGAATTTTCTCTTTTTTATATTGTCTCTCTAACAACACCGTTATCAACTAACGTTGTATAACTCTACAATCAATTACGAAGGAATGGTCCCTAACTTCCCTTTAAATTTATTAAACTATATTAAATATATATTAAAATTATTTATAAATATATAATATATACATATGAAAATATAAAATTTATATTAAAAATAAATTAAAAATATATAATTAATTTTAGTACTCATTTGTTATTTTTTTTTAATTTAATTGTTATCTCAAAATAAGGTTATTTAACCAGCACCGGGTGAGAGAGACTGAGCCTCAACAATAATCAAATCTATCCATCATTCGTTTGCTATGGCTTCCTCTAGCCGTCAACAAAACAAGCATTCTCCTTCTACTTCTACTGAGACCAGTTTCTTTAAGATTATTCTCAGAAAAGCTCTTCAAGATGGAAACTTTGTAAGCATTTTCTCGTCTTCTCCATGCCCTCTTTTTTCTTTTAATCTGTTTATTTTTTGAGATAGTGTTCACAAAAAGTTTCTCTCCTTATTCCTCTATATATGATTTTTCTCGTTTATAAACACTTTTTTCATAGAACAACACACATGCATGACTTCTTAGCTGCAAATATAGTAACAGTAAGCTCTTTCTTCTTGTTATCTAGATCATTTTCTATTTGTAATAATTTAGACTTAATTATAATTAATTTTGTAGCAAATGTACATAAAAAATACATAAAATGGAATGAAAACCTATAAACATATTTGTTAGGTGGTTACATTTTATGTACTCCGTATGTATTCTTACTATAAAATTAATTACAATTAAATCTACATTATTACTAATGAAAAATGATCTAGGTAACACTTTCACTAATCAAGATTATGAAATATTATAGGACATATTGCGGTGATTAGAAAAATTATCATATTCATCATCATTTTTCATTATTCATGAATTCTGATTTTGTTACTACTGATTTGGTCCCTACCAATTTTTATGTTGGACAATCCCGTCCTTAATATTTTTTTTATTTCACTCCTAATCTCTAATTATGCAAATAATGCTGCAAAATAGTCCTTCGAAATTTGAAATTATTTTTTCCTTTAAAAGAGGTGAGAGGTTAATCTTTACCTACATATAAAATTTAAGACTAATATGTTTGGACTATTTTATTGCACTATTTATAATTATTAGTGAAGGATGAATTGGAAGTTTAATGTTATTATTATATGAAGATGATAGCCGAGATATTTGACTAAACTATTTAACATAATACATGTCAACATCTTGGTGAAAGACATGCTAATGTGCGTCACCTTATTGTTATTACGGTTGCTAACATTAGGTTCATAATGTTGCAGAAGTTGACAAAAAAGTTCACTAGACAATATGGTTCTGTCTTATCAAACCCATTGTATCTTAAGCCTCCAGATGGTACTGAATGGAAAGTCTATTGGACTAATCATGATGGTGTAATTTTGTTTAAAAAGGGTTGGAAAGAGTTTGTTGCATATTACTCTCTTGATCATGGCCATTTATTATACTTTGAGTATAATATTGGAACTTCTCACATTGAAGTACGCATACATGACATGAGTTGCCACCAAATAGAGTATCCTGCCAATGATCATATCAAAGAGCAGTTGCCACGCAGGGACCAGCAGCCGGTGAAAAGGCCAAAAGAATCAAAAACTAGAGATGTGGATAGCAGTCCCAACACCCAAAACATGAGACTTAATGAGGAACAGCAGAAGAAAAGATTGAATGAACCACTGCCAGGAGGAGTCCGGGGCCAACCGGAGAAAAAAATGAGAGCACTAGTGTCTTCTGCTTCTAAAAGTAGACAGTTGGAAAATGACACACAAATTAGGGATGGTGAAAGAAGCCTCAGTTCACACGGTATTAAATCCAAAGAGAAAAACCATGAGGTGCCAGTGTCTGTCAATCAAGATTCTAATGGTACGTGTCTCATAATTGAATCATCCTTTTCTTTTGTGGATTCAACCGTTGTTACTTGTAACTGCTTTTTGTACATTATAGTGGTAGTTTCTGATTCTTTATTTCCTATGTCCAAGGCAAAAGGAATAGAAGAAGAAAAGATTCTGAATCTTCTGTTAGGCTCTGTCCTGCAAGACCTGAATCTCTGAAAGAAGCTAAGAAGTTTAAGCGGGAAAAGCCCTCTTTCATCATCAAGATAACGCAACGGTCTCAAACGAGAGCACCATGTGTAAGTATAGGTTAATACATATATCATGTGAACTTCCATGTGCTATCGTTCTTTCAAACTGTGTCTTATTTCTAACCATGATGATATAAATATGATGTGCTGCAGTACTTTTCAACTAAATTCTTCAGAAAGTATTTTGAAAATAATCCACAAAATGCAAATATAAGGTTTGGAAAGAAGTTGTTCCCTGTTAAGTTGATCTATAGGCCATCATCATGTGTTGCCTTTATCTCTGCTGGTTGGAACCTTTTTGCTCGAGCTAGTAAATTACAAGCCGGAGATGTTTGTTTGTTTAAGCTCATCAATAGAAAGGATCCGGTGTTTGATGTTCACATTTGTCGTCGACAACGCCGCGGTAAGGCAATTGTTTAGGATTCTTAAGCGGTGTTATTCTGTAAAAAATTAAGATATTAGTACAACATTGAATACATAATTAACTTTAAAAATGGAATAGAATTTAGCATTATCCTCATTAAAAAAATTATATTAAAAATTAATTGACCCCGTGTTTGATTTGGAGTACATTTTACAAATTTCTAATTCTTCCCTTCCTTGAAACATTTATAGCAGCAGAATTTCAATCTTAAGGAAACTATTGTTAGTTTTGCTAAGAATGCAGTATGAATGCAGTGACTATGTATTTGGTCCTTAATGTAACCACAATTTGTTATATAAACTAATCTTATGCTAAAATTTTTGTTGTCTCCAACCCTATAGATATACTTGTATCCAAAACTCTTCACAAGTAAAATTCATGCTAATTTTTTTACAATTCTTTTATGTATCAGAATCACTTTCCAAACCAGTGACTCGTGTGATTCAGCTCCCGAAAGAAGCTAAGGAGCTCAACTCACAAAATCCCTCTTTCATGGTCAAGATAAAAGACAGTGATCCAAGGAGATCAAGGCCTGTAAGTTTATTTCGATACATTTTATCCATGACAAAACATAATATGCCATGCAAACTTCTGGGTGCTAGTTTATACTTAGTTTCACAAATTTTTTAGTTTATAATTATTTTTGACCATGGTGATTCAAAATGGAATGTGATGCAGAACTTATCAGCTATCTTTTACAGAAAGTATTTTAAAAAGAATCAACAGGATGTAAAATTACAGTTCGAAAAGGAGTTGTGGCCTGCTACGATTATCTACAATCCGTCATCGAAAAACAGCTTTATTTCGGCTGGTTGGAGCTCTTTTGCCAGAGCAAGTAAATTAGAAGCTGGAGATGTTTGTGTTTTTGAGCTCATCAATAAAAAAGATCTGTTTGATGTTCATATCTGTAGAGCCCAGTGCTAGGCCAATGTTTTATAACTTCAGGAACTAAGAACTCTTAATTTTTAAGTAAGGTTAATTTCGTGAAGAATGTATTATCTTTTTTTTTCTGTTGAATCAAACTTGTACTGTATCCAATCCTTTCTGTTGTGGACCAGTTTTATATGTATGAACTAAGTGTTTTAATTTTATTTTTTGTTTTGCTGCCACTTCATGATTGCATTGTTATCTTCTCAAAGTAAAAGATAAGGTTGTGTTTGGTATAAGGATAAAAAAGTGAGGCAGAATTTTTCATGGATTTGATTCAAAATTGTAATTTGCCTATGAATCTATGAACGCATTAAAATAGTATATCATAAAAAAGATTGAAGATAAATAAAATATAAAATAATTATAATTAATTTTATGTCTATTATAATTCCAATATTTGTAGGATTTTTTTTTTTTTTGTTAGAATACTAATGTACAAAATTTGTGCTTTCTATTTTGAGAGAAACTTTTTTTTATTTATCAAATAAAATTTATAAAAATTGGAGAGGTTAAGAATTCTTTTAAAATAATTTTTTATTCTTTTCCAGATTTAAGAGCCTTATTGATACATTAAGGATAAAACCATTTTTAACTACCACTAGAATTTTAATCCCCTATGAAAGTATATAAGTACGTGCTTATATACTTTCATGAGAGTAGAGACCATCCACCACCACATCCATGGCTTCCTCTGTGATCCGTTTCTTCAAAATTGTTCTCAGACATAGCCTTGAAGATGGAAAGCTTGTAAGCATTTTCTTCACTTCATATCCTCTTTACTTATAATATTATTTAATGCATGCATTTCTCTTTGTGATTTTTCCCTTGTAAGGTTTTTTTTTTCATTTATGCTTATTACTAAGACTAGTTTCATACTTTCATTTGAATTGCAGATGATACCAATAACGTTCAGTATGAAATATGGTCGCGGTGTTCCAAATCCAGTGTATCTGAAGCTTCCAGATGGCACTGCATGGAAGATGGATTGGTCTGAGTCTGATGGTGCGATTCAATTTGAAAATGGTTGGAAAGAATTTGCTTCATATTACTCTTTGGATCATGGCCATTTGCTGTGGTTTGAGTACAATCAAACTTCTAACATTGAAGTACACATTTTTGACAAGACTTGCCTTGAAATAGACTATCCTTCCGTGGATCACATCAGCGATGATGATTCGATTGAGATCTTGAATGAACTGCCGCCACGAGGCTGGCCGAGGAAAACAAAGAAAGCAGCACGAAAGACACCATCTCCTTCCACAAGTAAAATGTTCACAAGTTCTGCCAACACTAAAGTAGTGAAATGCTGCCCTGAAAGAAACTATCCTTCCAAGGACCACATTGGTGATGACAACATGGTTAAGGTTGAGAATGAACCGCCGCGAAGAGGCCGAGGCCGGCCGAGGAAAACAGAGAAAGCAGCAGCAAACACAGCATCTCCTTCTACAAGCAAAATGTTCACAAGTTCTGCCAAGACTAGAGCAGTGAAACGGTGCCCTGAAACAGACTATCCTTCAAGAAGAGGCCGAGGCCGACCGAGAAAAACAGAGAAAGCTGCACCAAAGACACCATCTGCTTGTACAAGTAAAATGTTCACAAGTTCTGCCAAAACTAGGTGCCCTGAAATAGACTATCCTTCCAAGGACCACATTGATGATGCCAACATGGTTAAGGTTGAGAATGAACTGCCACGAAGAGGCCGAGGCCGGCCGAGGAAAAAATTGAAAGCAGCAGTAGAAGTATCATCTCCTTCTACAAGTAATACATTGCGGAGTTCTGTCAAAACTGGAGATGTAGAGAAGGGCCCTGATAAACAAAACTGGATGCAGTGTTGCAAAATTGAAGAAGCTAGTCAATCTGAAGAGACAGGTCTTAAGATGCCAACAATTTAAAGTGCCAGTGTTGATCCTGATAGTATGTAATTTCATGATCATTTCATCCTTTTATTTTTGTAGTTTCTAATGTATTGCTTTTGTGGCTAAAATGCATAAATCATAGTTACAAATTCACCAGATAGGTAGCGTATGCATATTGCATACCATACCAGAACGTATTGCATTTCATGTAACTATGCAATAAGTATCTTATTGTTCTTTGTCTGTGTTTAAATTTCGTTCAAATGAATAAAAATTACTGTGTTGTTTGAAGCTTGAACTTAGCTACAAGTAACTTCTATGCAAATTTTTTATGGTGTACATGTAAAGTTGTTCAAAAAGCAAAGAAGTTCAAGTCAAAGAATCCCTCTTTCATAACCAAGATAAGGCAAACTCAACTATCTGGATCTTCACCAGTAAGTTGACACATTTGTCTCTGTCAGAAACATTTCATGTCATGCAAATATTCTGTTACGAAACAGTGGCCTGTAACATTGAACTATTATCCAACTCAGAAAATTGCCATTTTGTCAATAACCTGAAAGCTGGAGATATTTGTATCTTTGAGCTTGTTTACAGAGAAGGTGCAGAACTTGATGCTCATATTTTTCGAAGGGATGCTTAATTAGACAATCTTTAGAGTATCAGGATGCTTAATTAGGCAATCTTTAGAGTATCTGGAGTTCTTGTATCAAGAAATTTGGTTAAGAAATGTGTCACTCCACTTTGTTAAAATCAAACTTGAATGTTAGTCATGAATGCTTATTTATGTTAGTCATTAAGAGTTGTGACATGGATTCATGTTTTTCTTCACATTTCACACTTAATTGTTGCAGTGTTGTTCTCACTACAAATCAGAAATTAGAAAAGTACCTGTGGATCTTATTTCATACACAAGATTGTGTATTGTAATGGAACATATTCTCAACAAATTTGACAGAATTTATGGACATATTCATACCTATATCTTACATAAAGTAAGCAAAATTAACTTTTATTTTATGTTTGTTTAAATATGAAATAATAAACTTGTAACAATTTACCAATTAGTCCAATACAATGAATTAAAAAAAATTATACACTCATTAAAAGTTATTTACATTGGAATTTTTTATGTAATTACTGCAACTCTGCAAATAGTTAGTAAGTTTCTAAAAAGTGACAAGTATAATAAATGAGGGAGAATGAGTGAAATAGGATCCAAACCATAAATTGCTTTGAAAATAAGTAGTCGGGCAACTTTTGATTAGGTACTTTGTCCAAATAACATCTTATACTACCAACAATATATAATTCTACATGTGTTGTTTCTGCATGGATCACTTATATATTTCTAGTTATGGTAGTAAGGAGATAACACTGCAATGGAACCATTTAGTATGATGAAAACTATGACTCAGTGTTACAACTCTTGATCCCTGAACATACACCATTGATCTGCAACACAAGTAAGCAAAGCCATTCGCTAATCATGGCTTTGACGAAAATGAACCTTAAGATCTGGACCTTGTCTGTTAATGAGCTCAAAGATACAAACATCTCCGGCTTGTAGAAGAACATGATTGCTTTGGTTCTGCTATCACTGTTTTCTTTGGCCGGCCTCGGCCCCTTCGCGCTGGCGGTTCATCGAGTTGTCATCACCGATTCGGCCATTGGAAGGATAATCAATTTCGAGGGCACTCATGTCGAATATGTGTACTTTGATGTTAGAATGACCATTCTCCAAAGTGTAAAATGTAGCAAACTCTTTCCAACCGTTTTCAAACAGAATCTCACCATCATGATTAGTCCAATCTATTCTCCATTCAGTGCCATCTGGAGGTTGGAGTTGCACTGGATTTTGCATATCACCACCATATTTCCTACTGAACTGTTGTTGGTAACCATACTTATCAAAACTCAATCATAACACAACATTGGCCAGATAAGTTTCACTATTATTATGCTTCACTATAGAAACTTTTCAGATAAGTTTCCACTCACTCTATTTGTATCACTCAACCTCTTAACAACCTTCTAAGAATTATCCTTCCCTAACAGCAGCTTTGTTGATTCAGTTACTACTCTAACTAACTAACAATCAAAAATTCAAAACTAAAAAGCATAAATATTGAGGAGCATAGTATGCTGGTAAGAAAAAAAAAGATGATAGGAAGGGTGAAGGAAAGAAAATTCTCACTAGATATTCATCATCAAGGTTTTTTCTGAGAACAATCTTAAAGAAACGGATCATAGTGGAAAGAGAATTCTTGTTTCTTTGGAAGTTAGAGAAAACATAGTCATGGATATCTCTAATAAAAAGACAACATATAAAAAAAACAAAATAAAGTTTTCTTTACGCGTATTAATATCAGGCATAATTTATGAAAAATATTTAATTTAGACAAAAAAATAAAAAAATGAAATAAGGTTCCTCTTATGTATGTGCCTAAATTTTAATTGAGCCTCACTTTTTTTTTTATCTTTTAAGTAATAAATAATAAAAATTAAAATAAGATTCTTTAAATGTGTCTAAATTTCATACATAATTCTTGAGTTTCATAATTTTAATAAAATATTTTTTAAGTATCATTTTTTACGTGTACGGTAACTAAACTAATTTAAAATTAAAACTTGCATTAGAGATCATTTTTGAAGTGATACTGATATGTGGTATCAGTGGCAAGAAACCATATCATTTTCTTAAGTTTTAATTACTCTGTCGGTTCCTATAGTTTCGTGAAATTTAATTAGGTTCCTATACTTTTTTTTTCCTTTTAATTGAGTCCTTACACTTTTTTTTTACTTGGGTCCTTACACTTTTTTTTCTTTTATTTGGGTCCCTACACCATTTTTTTTTCAATTAGGTCCCTCTTAGCAGTAATTAAAAAATTGGTGTAGAGATCCAATTAAAAGGAAAAAAAATATAGAAACCTAACTGAAAATTTTGCGAAACTATAAGGACCAATAGAGTAATTAAACTTTTTCTTAATCCATTAAACCTATTAAATAAAAGGGGTCTTTTTATGCACTAGATTTCAGACATAATTTCTAAATTTCACATTTAATTTAAATAAAAAAAATGAAAAAGAACAAAATAAGGTTCTTAGTATGCCCATAGATTTCAGACATAATTTTTTAAAATATTTAATTTAGACAAAAAAAGTTCCTTGTTATGTACCTAAATTTTATTTTGAGTCCCACTTTTTTTCTATTTCTATCTTTAAGTAATAAATGATAAAAATTAAAATAAGATTCTTGGAATGTAACTAAATTTCATATATAATTCTTGATTTTTATAATATTAATGAAATATTTTTTAGGTATCACTTTTAACCAGTACAATAACTAAACTCATTTAAAATTAAAATTTATATTGAAAATCATATTTGAACTAATGCTGATATGTGGTACGAGAAACCATATCATTTTCTTAATTTATTAAACCTATTAAATATAAAAAAAATTTCTATGCATTAGATTTCAGACATAATTTTTAAATTTTATATTTAATTTAGACAAAAAAAATTTAAAAAAGAACAAAAAAAGGTTCCTAGTATGCGCATACATACATTTCACTCATAATTTCCGGAAAAGATTTAATTTAGACAAAAAATTAAAAAAAAAATAAAATAAGGTGCTTTATTATGTACCTAAATTTTATATTGAGTTCCACTTTTTTTTCTATTTTTACTTTTTAAGTAATAAATGATAAAAATTAGAATAAAATTCTTTAAATATGTCTAAATTTTATATATAATTCTTGATTTTCATAATTTTTAATGAAAAAATTTTCAGGCATCACTTTCGATTTATACAGTAACTAAACTCATTTAAAATTAAAACTTGTATTGAAAATTATTTTTTAAGTAATAGTGACAAGTGGTATCAGGAACGAGATATTATTTTTTAATCTATTAAACCTATTAAACAAAGGGGTCTTTCTATGCGTTAAATTTCAGATATAATTTTTAAATTTCACATTTAATTTAGACAAAAAAATTAAAAAAGAACAAAATAAAGTTTCCAATATACGCATAAATTTCATGCACAATTTTTTGAAAACATTTAATTTAGACAAACAATTGAAAAAGAATAAAATAACGTTTCTTGTTATATACCCAAATTTTATACTAAGTTTCACTATTTTTTCTATTTCTACCTTTTAAATAATAAATAATAAAAAATAAAATAAGATTCATTAAATGTGCCCAAATTTCATATATAATTCCTTGAGCTCTATAATTTTAAGAAAATGCTTTTTAGGTATCACTTTTGACTTGTAAATTAACTAAACTCATTTAAAAAATTAAAACTTATATTAGAAATTATTTTTAAAATGATACTGATATGTGGTATTAGTAACGAGAAACTATATCATTTTTAAAATTTATTAAACCTATTAAATAAAGAGAGTTTTTCATGCACTAGATTTTAGACATAATTTCTAAATTTCACATTTAATATTGACAAAAAAAATTTGAAAAAGAACAAAATAAGGTTGCTAATATGCGCATAGATTTCAAGCACAATTTTTTGAAAATATTTAATTTAGACAAATAATTTAAAAAGAATAAAATAAAATTTTTTATTATGTGTCTAAATTTTATAATGAGTCCCACTTTTTTTTTATTTCTACTTTTTAATTTATAAATGATAAAAATCAAAATAAAATTTTTTGAATATACCTAAATTTCATACGTAATTTTTGAGTTCCATAATCTTAATGAAATATTTTGTACGTTTCACTTTTGATCTGTACAGTAACTAAACTCATTTAAAATTAAAACTTGCATTGGATTTGAAGTGATACTGATATAACGAGAAACTATATCATTTCCTTAATCCACTAAACCTATTAAATAAAGGGGTCTTTCTGCGCTAAATTTCAGACATAATTTTTAAATTTTACACTTTTTTTAGACCAAAAAATTGAAAAAGAACAAAATAAGGTTCCTAATATGCGCATAGATTTTAGGTACAATTTTTGAAAAACATTTAATTTAGACAAATAATTGAAAAAGAATAAAATAAGATTCTTTGTTATGTGCCTAAATTTTATAATGAGTCTCACATTTTTTCTATTTCTATTTTTTAATTTATAAATGATAAAAATTTAAATAAGATTTTTTAAATGTGCCTAAATTTCATACATGATTCTTGAGTTCTATAGTTTTAATGAAATATTTTTTAGGTTTTACTTTTGATATGTACAGTAACTAAACTCTTTTAAAATTAAAACTTGCATTAGAAATAATTTTTAAAGTGATAATGACATGTGGTATCAGTAACGAAAAACCATATCATTTTCTTAATCCAATAAACCTATTAAATAAAGAGGGTCTTTCTATGCTAGATTTCAAACATAATTTTTAAATTTTACACTTAATTTAGACCAAAAAATTGAAAAAGAACAAAATAAGGTTTCTAGTATTCATGCTCTTTAAATTACACACACTTAATTTCTTTCTTGAGATTGTCGGTCAATTATTTTTTTTGTGCAGTGTTATTTTTTTGTTTCAAAACATGCATGTCTCACTTTTTAATTTTTTAGTTAGTTTCCCAGATTTCCATCTTATGGCTCATTATTTTTACAATTCCGCTAGGGAACCAACACGGATATAGCCAACAAATATTTTTGAACTGCATTCTATACTCATTAATTGCCATTAATTGATGATTATTTAAATTTTAATTTTTAAAAGATACAAAATTAATGATTATTAATTACCTCTTCTTACTCTAATTTACTTTTTACTATTTATCGAGCAAATCCTAATTTCTCTTTCTAAAAAAAAGTCCAAATTCTAAAAATAATAAAAATAATAAAATATAAGATAAAGAATCATCCAAATCCTAAGAAAAAAACATACAAAAATATAAAAAAAAAATTATCCAAAACTAATAAAAAAGAATCATCCAAATCCTAAAGGAAAAAACAAACAAAACATAAGAAAAAAATCATCCAAAACTAATAAAAAATTCTCCAAATCTTAAAAAAAAAATAAGATTCCTAATATGCGCATAGATTTTAGGTACAATTTCTGAAAAATATTTAATTTAGACAAATAATTAAAAAAGAATAAAATAAGATTCCTTGTTATGTGCCTACATTTTATAATGAGTCCCACTTTTTTTTCTATTTCTATTTTCTAATTTATAAATGATAAAAATCTAAATAAGATTTTTTGAATGTGCCTAAATTTCATACATAATTCTTGAGTTCTATAATTTTAATGAAATATTTTTTAGGTTTTACTTTTGACCTGTAGAGTAACTAAACTCTTTTAAAATTAAAACTTACATTAGAAATAATTTTTGAAGTGATAATGACATGTGGTATCAGTAACGAAAAATCATATCATTTTCTTAATCTAATAAACATATTAAATAAAGAGGATCTTTCTATGCTAGATTTCAAACATAATATTTAAATTCCACACTTAATTTAAAACAAAAAATTAAAAAAGAAAAAAATAAGATTTCTATTATTCATACTCTTTAAATTACACACACTTAATTTTTTTTTTTTTTGGATTGTTGGTCAATTATTTTTTTTTGTGTAGTGTTATTTACTTATTCCAAAGCATGCATGTCTCACTTTTCAATTTTTTTGTTAGTTTCCAGATTCTCATCATATGGCTCATTATTTTTACCACTCTGCTAGAAAACCAACACGGGTATAGCCAACAAACATTTTTGAACTGCATTCTATACTCATTAATTATCATTAATTGATGATTATTTAAATTTTAATTTTAAAAGATACAAAATTAATGATTATTAATTACTTCTTCTTACTCTAATTTACTTTTTACTATTTATCGAGCAAATCCTAATTTTTCTTTCTAAAAAAAACGTCCCAATTCTAAAAAAAATTAAAAATAATAAAATATAAGATAAAGAATCATCCAAATTCTAAGAAAAAAATATACAAAATACAAAAAAAAAAAAGAATCATTCAAAACTAATAAAAAAGAATCATCCAAATCCTAAAGAAAAACATACAAAACATAAGATAACAATCATCCAAAACTAATAAAAAAATTCTCCAAATCATAAATAAAAAAATAAAATTCCTAATATGTGCATAGATTTTAGGTACAATTTCTGAAAAATATTTAATATAGACAAATTATTGAAAAAAAATAAAATAAGATTCTTTGTTATGTGTCTAAATTTTATAATGACTCCCACTTTTTTTTCTATTTCTATTTTCTAATTTAAATAAGATTTTTTGAATGTGCCTAAATTTCATACATAATTCTTGAGTTCTATAATTTTAATGAAATATTTTTTAGATTTTACTTTTGACATTTACAGTAACTAAACTCTTTTAAAATTAAAAGTTGCATTAGAAATTATTTTTAAAGTGATAATGATATATGATATTAGTAACGAGAACCCATATCATTTTATTAGTCTAATAAACCTATTAAATAAAGAGTGTCTTTCTATGCTAGATTTCAAACATAATATTTAAATTCCACACTTAATTTAGACCAAAAAATTGAAAAAGAACAAAATAAGATTTCTATTATTCATGCTCTTTAAATTACACACACTTAATTCTTTTTTTGGGATTGTCGGTCAATTATTTTTCTTGTGCAGTGTTATTTACTTGTTCCAAAGCATGCATGTCTCACTTTTCAATTTTTTAGTTAGTTCCCAAATTCTCATCATATGGCTCATTATTTTTAGAATTTCGCTAGAGAACCAACACGGATATAGCCAACAAACATTTTTGAACTGCATTCTATACTCATTAATTGTCATTAATTCATGATTATTTAAATTTTAATTTTTAAAAGATACAAAATTAATGATTATTAATTACCTCTTCTTATTCTAATTTACTTTTTGCTATTTATCAAGCAAATCCTAATTTTTCTTTCAAAAAAAATATCTAAATTCTAAAAAAAATAAAAAAAATAAAATATAAGATAAAAAATCATCCAAATCCTAAAAAAAAAACATACAAAACACAAAAAAAAAGAATAATCCAAATCCTAAAGGAAAAACATATAAAACATAACAAAAAATCATCCAAAACTAATAAAAGAAATTCTCCAAATCGTAAATAAAAAATAAGGTTCATAATATGCGCATAGATTTTAGGTACAATTTCTAAAAAATATTTAATTTAGACAACTAATTGAAAAAGAATAAGCCTAAATTTTATAATGAGTCCCACTTTTTTTCTATTTTTATTTTTTAATTTATAAATGATAAAAATCTAAATAAGATTTTTTGAATGTGCTTAAATTTCGTACATAATTCTTGATTTTTATAATTTTAATGAAATATTTTTTTAGGTTTTACTTTTGATCTGTACGATAATTAAACTCTTTTAAAATTAAAACTTGCATTAGAAATAATTTTTGAAGTGATAATGACATGTGGTATCAGTAACGAGGAAACATATCATTTTCTTAATCCAATAAACCTATTAAATAAAGAGGGACTTTCGATGCTAGATTTCAAACATAATTCTTAAATTTCATACTTAATTTAGACCAAAAAATTGAAAAAGAACAAAATAAGGTTTTTATTATTCATGCTCTTTAAATTACACACACTTAATTTTTTTTTTTTTTTGGATTGTCGGGCAATTATTTTTCTTGTGCAGTGTTATTTACTTGTTCCAAAGCATGCATGTCTCACTTTTCAATTTTTTAGTTAGTTTTCCAAATTCCTATCATATGGCTCATTATTTTTAGAATTTCGCTAGGGAACCAACATAGGTATAGCCAACAAACATTTTTAAACTGCATTCTATACTCATTAATTGTCATTAATTGATGATTATTTAAATTTTAATTTTTAAAAGATACAAAATTAATGATTATTAATTACCTCTTCTTACTCTAATTTACTTTTTACTATTTATCAAGCAAATCCTAATTTCTCTTTCTAAAAAAAACGTCTAAATTTTAAAAAAAATAAAAATAATAAAATATAAGATAAAGAATCATCCAAATCCTAAGAAAAAATATACAAAAAAAAAGAGTCATCCAAAACTAATAAAAAAAGAATCATCCAAATCCTAAAGAAAAAACATACAAAACATAAGAAAAAAATCATCCAAAACTAATAAAAAAAATTCTCCAAATCGTAAATTAAAAAATAAAGTTCCTAATATGCGCATAGATTTTAGGTACAATTTCTGAAAAATATTTAATATAGACAAATAATTAAAAAAGAATAAAATAAGATTCCTTATTATGTGCCTAAATTTTATAATGAGTCCCACTTTTTTTTCTATTTCTATTTTCTAATTTATAAATGATAAAAATCTAAATAAAATTTTTTGAATGTGCCTAAATTTCGTACATAATTCTTGAGTTCTGTAATTTTAATGAAATATTTTTTAGGTTTTACTTTTGACCTGTACAGTAACTAAACTCTTTTAAAATTAAAACTTGCATTAGAAATAATTTTTGAAGTGATAATGACACGTGGTATCAGTAACGAGAAAATATATCATTTTCTTAATCCAATAAACCTATTAAATAAAGAGGGACTTTCGATGCTAGATTTCAAACATAATTCTTAAATTCCACACTTAATTTAGACCAAAAAATTGAAAAAGAACAAAATAAGATTTCTATTATTCATGCTCTTTAAATTACACACACTTAATTTCTTTTTTGAAATTGTCGGTCAATTATTTTTCTTGTGCAGTGTTATTTACTTGTTCCAAAACATGCATGTCTCACTTTTCAATTTTTTTGTTAGTTTCCCAGATTCCTATAATATGGCTCATTATTTTTACAATTTTGCTTGGGAACCAACACGGGTATAGCTAACAAACATTTTTGAATTGCATTCTATACTCATTAATTATCATTAATTGATGATTATTTAAATTTTAATTTTTAAAAGATACAAAAATAATAATTATTAATTACCTCCTCTTACTCTAATTTACTTTTTACTATTTATCAAGCAAATCCTAATTTCTCTTTCTAAAAAAAAAGTTCAAATTCTAAAAAAGATAAAAATAATAAAATATAAGATAAAGAATCATCTAAATTCTAAGAAAAAAATATACAAAACACAAAAAAAAGAATCATCCAAAATTAATGAAAAAGAATAATCTAAATCTTAAAGAAAAAAACATACAAAACATAAGAAAAAAAATCATCCAAAACTAATAAAAAAATTCTTCAAATTGTAAATAAAAAAATAAGATTCCTAATATGCACATAGATTTTAGGTACCATTTCTGAAAAACATTTAATTTAGATAAATAATTGAAAAAGAATAAAATAAGATTCTTTGTTATGTGCCAAAATTTTATAATGAGTCCTACTTGTTTTTATTTCTATTTTCTAATTTATAAATGATAAAAATCTAAATAAGATTTTTTGAATGTGCCTAAATTTCATACATAATTTTTTAGTTTTATAATTTTAATGAAAAATATTTTTTAGGTTTTACTTTTTACCTGTACAGTAACTAAACTCTTTTAAAATTAAAACTTGCATTAGAAATCATTTTTTAAGTGATAATGATATGTAGTATCAGTAACGAAAAATCGTATTATTTTCTTAATCCAATAAATCTATTAAATAAAGAGGGTCTTTCTATGTTAGATTTCAAACATAATATTTAAATTCCACACTTAATTTAGACCAAAAAATTGAAAAAGAACAAAATAAGGTTTCTATTATTCATGCTCTTTAAATTACATATACTTAATTTTTTTTTGGGATTGTCGGTCAATTATTTTTCTTGTGCAGTGTTATTTACTTGTTTACGTCTCTTGAGAACGTCGGCGAAATGAATTAAGCTTAATGTGTAGAAAGAGGAGGAGTCCTAACAGGGCCGTGAATCATGTTCCAATTAGGCGGTTAATTGCAAATTCTATTTTTTTAAAATAATCATTAATGAGAATGATTCAAATTAATTGATAAATTAAAATTAATATAATTAATTGAGTTGTTCAAATTGGCTAGTTAGAGAGTTAGTTCCTGGACTTTTCCTTATTTTTAATATGACAATGAAGTGTGTGTAACGCTGAGTTATGGAGGTACGAGGGGTTAATAGATTTTCGAAGTTAGTGGAAAGAAATCGGACTGTTCAATTTTTTTACGGCAGAAGGGGAACACAAATTGGATAGTCCGATTTGTGTTTGCAAAAAAAAATGAATATGGTAATCGGACGGCCCAATTTCATTCATGCTATAATTTTGAATTTGTATATGACTAAAATTGTTATTCCACTCACATTATCGTTTGAAGAATTAAAAGGTATAGTTTGTGAGAAAAATGAATTCTCAAATATCTAGGAGAGTGTCGTGCATTTTGTATAGGTATCCTATATCCGTATTTGGTGGGTTCATTCAGTTTCAAACCAAATATGTAACCGATGAAGCAAGCATACAAGATATGTTTTCAGTGTATATGAAAACTCCCTCATAGATATCGTTCATCGAACTGTATATTGAGTTCGAACAATCTGAAGCAGACCAAAATATTGAGTTGGAAGATTATAATAGTGATAGTGAGGAGGAGTTTGAAAGTAACTATGAGGTCGTTGATCCGGGTGGAGACGAAGATCAGGCTGACGGCACTATAGTGGCAGAGGTGGTAAATGCACTAATAAACCAGCATACGTTTGTGGAGCCTACTTTCATGCGGTCGTTGAATTTGGAGACCATGCATGCAGGGACGGATCCCCTCCTATACGTGTGGGGCAAGCGCCCCCGCTACAATTTGAAATTTTATTGAGTAATATATAATAATAATAATATTTATTTGTCCCCATTAAATTATTAAATTTGACCCCACAATAATTTTTTATTCAACTTTCGACACTTGATAATCAATTTGAGAACTTCATATTAGATGTCCATTATAATAATCAATTTTTAAATTTAAATAAGATTGGTGTTCTTTCTTAGAAATTGGCTCGAAAGAATATTATCTATCCATTTGTGTTTCTTCTTTTGAAATTAGCTTTAGTTTTTTTTTCATAATAACTACACTAATTGAATGAATTTTTTCAACTATAAATATTATCAAGAGCTAATTGTATGAAAGTTGAGTTTTAAATGATTGTTTAACGACATATATATATAAAAAAAAAGACATTTTGATTATATTGTCAAGGTTTCAAAATATGAAATATAAAAAACTAAATTTTAAATTATGTGTTATTATTTAAATTACTATTTTCGTATTTTAATTTGTAATTAGATATCTTGAAACCTAATCATATTTTACAATAATAAAATATAATTATAACAACAATTATGCTATGTATACATAAAATAATCACTTATACAGAATAAATCTTAAAATACAAATTTTGAAATACAAAATACACATTAAAAATAAGTTAATATATGTATTTATACTCAAATTTATAGTAGATAATTTGATAGCTAATTTTTTATGTAAACGTAATATTTTTATTACAAAAATTATTATCATGTTATATATATTTCACCCTACTATCAAAATTTTTTAGATCCGTCACTGCATGTATGCACTGAAATTTTCTCAGCATAATGCAGGTATGTATTTTTAGGATAGATAAATATTGCAGATTGATTAGGTATCATGACCAAAACATGTGATATGTAGAATATCAATTGGCATGTAAGATTTTTTTATTTAGTAATTAGTATTTAATTGATTGTTTATTTTTTATTAATTATTTATGTATATTTTATAATTTATTATATATTGTGATTAATAATTTATTATTACTTATCTATATTTATATTTGGAAAACGACAAATATTAATAGATTTTATATTTATATTTATATTATTAGTTATTTATAGGACAAGATGCATATATAAACCAATTGGAAGCCAATATTACCCATATCTACCAAAACGAAAAACGTTACAAGAATCTACCAAGTATTTTTATGTAATTCGAACAAGACCCATTTGAATTATGCATGAACCAAATGTTTTAGTAATTTGAATTGGTCTCATTCGAATTACCAATAAATGCCCTATAAATATAGTTAGAGTTCAGTTTTTTTTTTTTTTTTGTAATGCATGGAATATAAAACATAATTGATAGATTATTAATTTTTTAATAAATTTATTTAAATTATATCACAAAATATATTTTATTTCATGCAAAATAATTTAAAAAAATAGTTTAAAAGATGTTAAGAGTACTATAAAAATTTGTAATATCTCAATGATTTAGATAAATACATGCATGTACTCAAATTTTAAATAAAACACTTTACATAATAATAATAATAATTTTAAAATTAATTATAAATTATAAATTAATTATTTAAGTTTTTTATTTGCAAATATAAATGAAAGAGTTTGTCTAAATGACAGAGATATATAATGACGTGAGTTTTGTAATTCTTAACTAAAATTACGAACCAACAATATATGATAATAATCAATTTATATTCCAATAAAGCAGTTAAAACTTGATTATTCTAATTATAAATTATTAAATATTAAAATTTAATAGCATAAAATATTTTAAATTGGTGACTAAATTGAATAATAATTAAATTAGTTTTCAACTTTTATCTAATAATCAATTTGGTCTATAAATAGAGAAAATAATCAAATTGATCATATAATTTTATCTAATGATCAAACCCTCCTATGTAAAGTTCAAATTTTTTTTTTTGCCAAATAAGGTTAGTTAATGACATATCTCATATTATAAATTAATTAATGATAAAATGTAATTAATTACTTTCATATTTTTTAAAGTAAAAATTTAACACAATTATAAGTGAAACATGTTATAAAAAATAAAATAAAACAGAAAACAAAAAACACAAAACAATAAACAAAATAGAATAAAAGCTAAACTATGAATTTATAATGTACTTACACATACTCTATCTTTTAAATATAATATCCACACTATTAATCACAGATTATTCATTCATTTAAATAATATTATTATATTTTTTATTTTTTAAATTCACTAACACATTCATAAAAAATAAAAGAAAACTTAATATATTTTTATTCATATGAAATTTGTAATATTTCAGGAATTTAGTAGAAATTTTGACTAATTAAATTTTTATTCAAATTTACTTTAAATTCTTTAAGTTTAATCATCAACTTAAAGCTTTCATTTATTTATGATTCTTCGTTATTCATGAATGTTATGTTGTCTTGCACTAAAAAAATAATTTACATTCTTATAGTTTCTATTATTTAGGATGTAATTTAGTTTTCAAATTCAATTAAAATTTTTTTTTGGACTTGAAATTCAATTAAATTTGATTTCAAACTTTTTCAATGTTCTAGTGTGAATACCAAATTTTGTCCGATCCAAGATAATATTTCCAAAAAAAAAAAAAGACAGTAGTTGATAATTTAGTTTGCACTTATTATTCTGTATAAAAAAAAAAGTTCAGTTCTATCGATACCAAAAAAATAAAACAAAAAAATTAGAAGAAAAATAGAAGAAGTCTGGCCAATATGGCCCAATATTCCTCAAGACCAAAAACGAAGGCTCAAGATTTTTTATTGGACTTCAACAAACATGCAAATTAAACCTGTGGAGGCCATGGGAGCTTGTCTCTTGGTGAAAGAATTAAACGCTTTGAGAGAGAAGATCAGATTGGGGTTTGGGTTTGGGCGGGTTGGGTTATGGGCTCGGATAGGATTTGGGCTTAGCTCTAAATATGTCCAAAAAAACCTGTTGCGTGCATTATGATTGCCCTAAATATGTCCAAAAAAAAAAACCTGTTGCATGCATTATGATTATGATTAAGTAGTACAACACAAAAGAAAAGTAATAAGATATGATAGCAAGAGAAGAAGAACATCAATAATGAAATTATCGGTTGAACGAAGGTATAAAGCATCAGCGCCCACTTCTTAACCTGTCAAAAAGTTTTAAATAAACAAAGAATGAGCTGGAAGATATGGGAGTACAATCATGTCAAATATTTTTTATGTTCTATAAATTCTTAAGAAGCATCAGCAAAAGGGGAGGGCCAAAAATTAAAAAATATTTAAAAGCCAAAAATTAGAAAATACACAAAAGTAAAGGAACTTAAGAAACGAATTTTTTTTACTAAACAAAAATATTTTTGCAGAGAATACCACAGTTAAGTAAAAAAAAAAAAAGTCGAAGAAGAGAAGTGATACTTCAAAAACTGAAGCAAAATAGACGGATCCAATATTAGGTATATTTTAAAATTTTGAACGCAGTTTTTTTTCAATTTTTTTCTCATTTTATCATGTAATATTCATTAAAAGAAAATTCATCGGTTCACCTATAAAAAAAAAAGAGTTTAGCTAATATGTATTCTAAAGATACATAATAAATTTATCATTAGTAAAAAATTTTAAATTAGAGATATACGGGTATCACGTTGATAAAGAACCAATAAAATTTTGGTACTTGTATAATATGTTGATAAAATAAATAAAAATAATATAAAATTTTAATTAAATTAATATTAAGTATTAGAAGGCCAAAATTCACTTTTAATTTTAAATCACTATTTATGATATATAGTCTCACTGTACAAATATTTTTGTAAGACCAAAATAAAATGAAACTAGAACTAATATTAAAAATGCTCTCATAATTAATTATAAACATTCAACAATAATATATACAACTAAGTACAAATAATTAAGTTACAATATTTAAATAATGTTACGTCAAAATATTTAAAATTAACTCTAATTGGTAAATTTATTTTAGTTATTATATATCTTCTTCATAATTGTATTTTATTGGAAATATATTTTAAAAGTTATCATTAATGTGTTTGCATGTACACCACGTAGGCACGTACCTATTAATTTGATCTTTCTTATCTTTGGAGTTATCGGTCAAAATTATTGTTCCAAAGCATGTGTCTTACTTTTCCCAGATTCTCCAAAAACGAAGGCTCGGGACAAAACTTGCTTCCGTGACATCCAATCAACAAACATGCAAATTAAACCTGCTGCATGCATTATGATCATGAATTCATGATTAAGTAATACACTACAAAAGAAAAATAACAAGATATAATAGCAAGAGAAGAAGAAGAACGTCAATAATAAAATTATCCACTTTAATGAAGGTATAAAGCATTATCAACGGTCACTTTTTAATCTATCAGAAGTTTTTAAATAGGAAAATCATGAGGAGCTAATGGAATATTTATATAATGTGTGTAATGGAAGATTAGAGAGTATTAGAGATATAATTATTAGTGTTATCTTTTGTCATTAACTGAAGTTTTTGGGATGAGTAGTATCATGACATGGTATAAAAATTCTGAATCTAAAAGATCAAGAGTTCAATTAGTTTAAGTTTTTGAAAAAATGTTTATTACAGTCCTATCAAATATCTTTCATGCTCTATAAATTCTTAAAAGCATCACAAACAAAGGAGAGGGCCAAAAATTAGAAAATACATAAAAGCAAAACAACTTAAGAAGCCAATTATTTTTACTACATAAAAAATATTTCTGCAGAGAATATATCACAGTTAATACAAAAAAAATAAGTTGGAGAAGAAAAGTGATACTTCAAAAACTGAAGCAAAATAGATATATTCAATATTAGATATATTATGAGTTAACATATTTATTTTTGTCTTTTTTTTCTTTCTTGGATTGTCCGTCAAAGCATGCATCTCTCTTTTCAAGTTTTCTGTTAGTTTCCCAGATTCCCTTATTTGTCATTTAGCATATAAATTATTATTATTATATATTATTATTTGTGACGGTACCTTGGAATTTGGGATTACTATAAGATAGAACAACGGATTTTGATGACATTTTGACCCGTTTGTATTTTTTTATTCTTTTTTTTTTTTTGTGAGTTAACATATATAAATGAATAAAATAATTAAAAAAAGGGGTCAGAAGTAAATAAATAACAAGCTCCAGTTTATAATTAAACAATACATTTTTTTCTACTATTTATTAGGGATATCACTGGGTTTAGTTTAGTTTTTCTCATAGATATATTATGTTCGTTCAGAAAAAAAAAAAGCCAGTTTCTTAAATTTTTGCCCTTATTTGTTATTCTTGTGTAAATAATATCCTTTCATTGCAATTTGTAAAAAACAAAAAAAAAACAAAAAAATATAAAAATATAAATACTATTTAAATCATAATAATTCGTATATTAGAAAGGTTACCGTTTTAAAAATGATGTGTTAAGATAACTTTTTTATTTTATGAATTAATTTTTGTTATTAAGTTAAATACACTCAATTTTAATCTTTTATTTTATTTGTAAATATATATGAAAGAATTTGTCTAAATGAAAGAAATATATAATGACGTAAGTTTTGTAATTCTTAATTAAAATTCCGAACCAATAATATATGATAATAATCAATTTATATTCCAATAAAGCAGTTAAAATTTGATTATTCTAATTGTAAGTTATTAAAAATAATATTAAAATTTAATAGCATAAAATATTTTAAATTGGTGACTAAATTGAATAATAATTAAATTAGTTGCCAACTTTTATCTAATAATCAATTTGGTTTATAAATAATAGAAAAAATAATTAAATTGATCTTATAATTTTTATCTGATGATCAAACCCTCCTAATTAAGCTCTATTTTTTTTCCTAAATAAGGTTAGTTAATGAGTAATGACATATCTCATATTATCAATTAACTAATGCACTACACCATATCCGATAAATAACAGCGGTTATGTACAGGATTAACAGTGGTTTTTAACCGCTGCCAAACGGATAGCAGCAGTTGGTATATTCGCTAAAAGATAGCGTGTGGTTAAACCGTTTGCAGTGGTTAATAGCAACCGCTGGAACAACCGCTGTTAAATGGTATTTTGCAGCGGTTATTTTCGCTACAAAATCGTAAGAATATGACTGCTTGGAGATGGCAGCGGTTGTTAACCGCTACAAAATGCTATCCGTTGAATTATTCTGTTAAGATATGACAGCGGATTTAAAACCGCTGCCAATTGTTGAGTTACAATTTAAAAAAAAAAAACCCGAATTTACACTAAAATATACCAATTCTTTTATTCTTTATACGTTCTTCCACTCAGTTGTGTTAACTTATTAAAATAACTAACAGCGAATCAAACTACAACACACGAAACAAAACATAAAATATAATTAATTACTCTAATATTTTTTTAAGTAAAAATTCAACACAATTATAAGTGGAACATGTTATAAAAAATAAAAATAGAAAACACAAAACACAAAACAATAAACAAAATAGAATAAAAGTTAAACCACAAATTTATAATGTACTTACACATACTCTATCTTATATCATTTTTTTAAGTATAATATCCAATTTTATTATTACTCTCAGATTACTCACTCACTCAAATAATATTATTATATGTTTTTTTAAATTCACTAATATATTCACAAAGAATAAGAGAATTTCTAACCATTCAATATATTTTATTCATATTGTGTTTGTAATATTTTATAAATTTAATAGAAATTTTGACTAGTCAAATTTTTTATTCAAATTTACTATAAATTTTTTAAATTTAGCCATTAACTTAAAACTTTCAATTCATAATTCTTTATTTTTCATAAATATTATGTTGTCTTGCATTAAAAAAATAACTTACATTCTTATCATTTCTATTATCTAATTTAGAGTGCAATTTGATTTTCAATTCTAATTCAATTTGATTTCGAATTTTTTTAATATTCTAATGTGAATATCGAAATTTGTCTAACATAATATTTTTCAAAAGAAAAAGAGTAGTTGATAATTTAGTTTGCACAATTGCACTTATTATTATTCTGTGTAAAAAAACAAATTCAGTTCCATCAATATAAAGAAGAAAAAAAAAGCAGAAGAAGTCGTCTAGCTAATATAGTCCAATATTCCTCAACAAAATTTTTTATGTAACATCCAATCAACAAACATGCAAATTAAACCTGCTGCATGCATTGGCTGATGCATTGCCAAGTTTTTTTTTTTTTATCATGTAATACTCCTAAAAAAAATTCATCAGTTCACCCATAAAAAAAGAATTTAGCTAATATGTACTTTAAAGATACATGATAAATTTATCATTAGTAAAAAATTTTAAATATTTTTATTTAATAATTACAAAATAAATGCATTGAAAATTTAAATGAGAAAAAGATAAATAAGTCATTGACCTTTTGATTCGTGAACATTTAAGTTATCGATAATTTGAAAATATATTTAAGACGGTAACATTTTCAAAATTTGGACATATCAATCTTTCATGTTCACTTGGGTCTGTCAAACTCAACGAAAAAAATTAAATATGACTACCGTTGTACTGACCTGGTTAATACGAATGTACATGTGAGAGAGTTTTTAAAATAAGACAAATTAGATCCAAGAATCAATGTGTCCACCACATTTTAATTTAAAAAAGTCAGGGACTTAAAATTATTTTTAAATCTTTAAGAACTTAAATGTCCGTGAATCAAAAAGTTAGATATCTGATTTGTCATTTTCTCTTAAATTTTTTATATTTTTAATAATTTTTTTAATTTTATAATCTTAACACTTGTCTTTAGAATATAGGATAAATAAACTCTAAAAAAAGAATTATACTATTCTTGCTTCTACATCAATAAAAAATACCTTCAATATTTTTTTTTCTTTGCTAACATTTATAGAATAATAAAATAAAAAAAATCAATGTATGTGAAGTAAGAAAAATGAAGGAGAATAATATATCAATAGAAAAGTAAAAATAATAAATATATTTATAAAATATAAAAAAAAGTATTTTATTATATAAATTAAAATTATATAAAAAGAGTATAAATTTATTTTATAATTATTTTTTATTATATAATTGTTGTTCAAAATATGAATATCAATTTTTCAAGTACTATTTAATCTTACATACAAAAAAATCTACAAAGTTGCATTTTTATTATATAGTTACACAAATTTAAAAAGATTGTTGCCATTCTTTTCGTAATATATTCTCATCATCACTGTCAATTTTATAATCTGCCAATCTAGTAGGTAGTTTATATTTTTTTTTGAGGTCTTCTAGATGATTTTAGTTGTTTAGTTGTGTTAGATTATCTTTGTTCTATTTCATCACATGAATTTGGAATTATAATCGGCTGCTTTACTGTCTTTCTGTTCCAGTCCTACATATTTTTCTCGTCAAACGTCACATTTTTTACTGATGATCACCTTCTTTAATTCTGGATTATACAGCTTGTATACTTTTGAGTTTGTGCTATAACAGTTAAAGATACACGTTTTGCCTTTATCATCTAACTTCTTCCATGTACTAATATTTATCGTGCTATTTCATTATGCCTCTATTTTGTTTTTTTTTCATGTGCACCTTCTCCTTTTGTTTAGTTTATCTAATGGCATTTCATATTATCATTTCAAAAATGTTTGCTAGCAAAAAGAAAAAATTAGACAAAAATAATTATAAAATAAATTTTAACTATTTTTTTATTGCTTCTCTAATAATACCATTATCAATTAACTTCGTATAACTCTGCAATCAATTATGAAGGAATCGGTCCTAACTTTTCTTTTAATTTATTAAATTATATTAAATATATATTAAAATTATTTATACATATATAATACATATAAAAATATAAAATTTATATTAAAAATAAATTAAAATATATATATAACTTATTTTAGTACTCACTTGTTATTTTTTTAATTTAATTGTTATCCCAAAATAAGGTTATTTAAGGAATACCGGGTGACAGAGACTTTCAGCCTCAACAATAGTCAAATCCATCCATCATTCGTTTGCTATGGCTTCTTCTAGCTCTCAACAAAACAAGCAGTCTCCTTCTACTTCTACTGTGATTTCTTTCTTTAAGATTATTCTCAAACAAGCTCTTCAAGATGATGACTTTGTAAGCATTTTCTCTCGTCTTCTTCATCTCATCTTTTTCTTTTAATCTGTTTATCTTTTGAGATATTATTTAGTTAACAAAAAGTTTCTCTCTTTATTTCTCTGTATATAATTTTTCTCATTTATAAACATTTTCTTCATAGAACAACACACATGCATGGCTTCTTAGCTGAAAATATAGTAATAGTAAACTCCTTCTTCTTGTTATCTAGATCATTTTTTATTTACAATAATGTATGCTTAATCATAATTAATTTTGTAGCAGAAGTACATAAAAATAAAAAATACATAAGATGAATGAAAACCTAAAAACATATTTGTTAGATGGTTACATTTTATGTACTCCGTATGTATTCTTACTACAAAATTAATTACGATTAAAAAATGAAAAATGATCTAGGTAACACTTTCACTCATCATAGGACATATTGCAGTGATTTGAAAAATTATCATATTCATCATTTTTTCGTTATGCATGAGTTCTAATTTTGTTATTACTCATTTGGTCCCTACCAATTTTCATGTTGGACAATGCCTTCTTTTAACATTTTTTTTATTTCACTCCTAGTCTCTAATTATGCAAATAATGCTGCAAAATAGCCTTTTGAAATTTGAAATTAGTCTCTCCTTTAAAACAGGTGAAAGATTAATCTTTACCTACATACAAAATTTAGGACTAATATGTTTGGACTATTTTACTGCACTATTTATAATTATTAGTGAAGGATGAATTGGGAGTTTAATGTTATTATTATATGAAGATGATAGTCGAAAATCGTTAAATAGTTTGATATATTTGACTAAACTATTTAACATAATACATGTCAACATCTTGGTGAAGACATACTAATGTGTGTCACCTTATTGTTATTATGGTTGCTAACGCCAGATTCATAACACTGCAGAAGTTACCAATAAAGTTCACTGAAAAACATGGTTCTGGCCTATCAAATCCATTGTATCTTAAGCCTCCGGATGGTACTGAATGGAGAGTAGATTGGACTAATCAGGATGGTGAAATTTTGTTTAAAAAGGGTTGGAAAGAGTTTGTTGCATATTACTCTCTTGATCATGGCCATTTGTTATGGTTTGATTATAATATTGGAACTTCTCACATGGAAGTACACATATTTGACATGGGTTGCCTCCAAATAGAGTATCCTGACAATGATCAGATCAAAGAGCAGCTGCCACGCAGAGATCAGCAGTCAGTGAAAAGGCCAGAAGAACAAAAAACTAGACATGTGGATAGCAGTCCCAGCACCCAAAACATGAGACTTAACGAGGGACCGCAGAAGAAAAGATTGAATGAATTGCCAAGAGAAGTCCGGGGCCAACCGACTAAAAAACTGAGAGCACTAGTGTCATCTGCTTCTAAAAGTAGACAATTGGAAAATGACACACAAATCAGGGATGTTGAAAGAAGCCTCAATTCACACGGTATTAAATCCAAAGAGAAAAACCGTGAGATGCTAGTGTCTGTCAATCAAGATTATAATGGTACGTGTCTCATAATTGGATCATCCTTTCCTTTTGTGGATTCAACCGTTGTTGTTTTTGAGTTACAACTTGTAACTGCTTTGTGTACATTACAGTGGTAGTTTCTCATTCTTTTTTTCCTATGTACAAGGCAAACGGAATAGAAGAAGAAAAGATTCTGAATCTTCTATTAGGCCCTGTCCTGCAAGACCTGAATCTCTGAAAGAAGCTAAGAAGTTTAAGTGGGAAAAGCCCTCTTTCATCATCAAGATAACGCAACGGTCTCAAACGAGAGCACCATGTGTAAGTATAGGTGAATACATATATCATGTTGAAAATTATGTATCATGTGAACTTGCATGTGCTATTATTCTTTCAAACTTTGTGTCTTATTTCTAACCATGATGACATAAATATGATGTGCTGCAGTACTTTTCAACTAAATTCTTCAGAAAGTATTTTGAAAATAATCCACAAAATGCAAATATAAGGTTTGGAAAGAAGTTGTTCCCTGTTAAGTTGATCTATAGGCCATCATCATGTGTTGCCTTTATCTCTGCTGGTTGGAACCTTTTTGCTCGAGCTAGTCAATTACAAGCCGGAGATGTTTGTTTGTTTAAGCTCATCAATAGAAAGGATCCGGTGTTTGATGTTCATATTTGTCGTCGACAACGCCGCGGTAAGGCAATTGTTTAAGAATTTGTTGTTCTGTAAAAAATTAAGATATTAGTACAAAATTGAAAACATAATTAACTTTAAAAATGGAATAGAATTTAGCATTATTCTCATTAAAAAAATTATATTAAAAATTAATTGACCCGTGTTTGATTTGGAGTACATTTTACAAATCTCTAATTCTTCCCTTCCTTAAAACATTTATAGCAGCAGAATTTTAATCTTAAGGAAACTATTGTTAGTTCTGCTAAGAATGCAGTTAGCTTATGAATGCAGTGACTATGTATTTGGTCCTTAATGTAACCACAATTTGTTATATAAACTAATCTTATGCTAAAATTTTTGTTGTCTCCAACCCTATAGATATACTTGTATCCAAAACTCTTCACAAGTAAAATTCATGCTAATTTTTTACAATTCTTTTATGTATCAGAGTCACTTTCCAAACCAGTGACTCATGTGATTCAGCTCCCAAAAGAAGTTAAGGAGCTCAACTCACAGAATCCCTCTTTCATGGTCAAGATAAGAGACAGTGATCCAAGGAGATCAAGGCCTGTAAGTTTACTTCAATACATTTCATCGATGACAAAACATAATATGCCATGCAAACTTCTGAGTGCTAGTTTATACTTAGTTTCGCAAATTGTAAGTTTATAACTATTTTTTAACATGGCAATTCAAAAATGGAATGTGATGCAGAACTTATCAGCTATCTTTTACAGAAAGTATTTTAAAAAGAATCAGCAGGATGTAAAATTACAGTTCGGAAAGGAGTCGTGGCCTGCTACGATAATCTACAATCCGACATCGAAAAACAGCTTTATTTCGGCTGGTTGGAGCTCATTTGCTAGAGCAAGTAAATTAGAAGCTGGAGATGTTTGTGTTTTTGAGTTCATCAATGAAAAAGATCTGTTTGATGTTCATATTTGTAGAGCCCAATGCTAGGCTAATGTATTATAACTTCACGAACTAAGAGCTCATAATTCTTAAATAAGGTTAATTTCATGAAGAATGTATCACCTTTTTTTTTCTTTTCTGTTGAATCAAACTTCTACTGTATTCAATCCTTTTTGGTTTGGACCAGTTATATATATATATATGTATGAACTAAGTGTTTTAATTTTATTTCTTGTTTTGGCACTTCATGATTGCATTGTTATCTTCTCAAAGTGAAAGACAAGGTTGTGTTTGGTATAAGGATAAAAAAAAGTGAGGTAGAATTTTTCATGGATTTGATTCAAAATTGTAATTTACCTATGAATCTAATCCATGAATGCAGTAAAATAGTATATCATAAAAAAAGATTGAAGATTAATAAAATCTAAAATAATTATAATTAATTTTATGTCTATTATAATTCCAATATTTGTAATATTTTTTTTTTAGAATATTAATATATACTAAATTTGTGCTTTCTATTTTGAGAGAAATTTTTTTTATTTATCAAATAAAATTTATAAAAATTGGAGAGGTTAAGAATTCTTTTAAAATAATTTTTTAGTCTTTTCCACATTTAAGAACCTTATTGATACATTAAAGATAAAACCATTTTTAACTACCACTAGCATTTTAATCCTCTATAATTAAGAGTTCAAACATAGTTTTTGGTTTATCACTTCTAGTTGCACGGTGTGTGTGTGTTGTTTTTTCTGTTTCATGTGTATATATAAGTACGTGCTTATAATGAAGTAGCGAGTTGGTCAACATCCATGGCTTCCTCTAGTTTCCAAAGAAACAAGCATTCTCCTTCCTCTGCCGGTTTCTTCAAGATTGTTCTCAGACAAAACCTTGAAGATGGAAACATTGTAAGCATTTTCTTCACTTCATATCCTCTTTACTTATAATATTATTTAATGCATGCATTTCTCTTTGTGATTTTTCCCTTGTAAGGGTTTCTTTCATTTATGCTTATTACTAAGACTAGTTTCATACTTTCATTTGAATTGCAGGAGGTACCAAAAACGTTCAGTATGAAATATGGTGACAGTGTTCCAAATCCAGTGTATCTGAAGCCTCGAGATGGCACTGCATGGAAGATAGATTGGTCTGAGTATGATGGTGCGATTCTATTTGAAAATGGTTGGAAAGAATTTGCTTCATATTACTCTTTGGATCATGGCCATTTGCTGTGGTTTGAGTACAATCAAACTTCTAACATTGAAGTACACATTTTTGACAAGACTTGCCTTGAAATAGACTATCCTTCCATGGATCACATCAGCGATGATGATTCGATTGAGATCTTGAATGAACTGCCGCCACGAGGCTGGCCGAGGAAAACAGAGAAAGCAGCACCAAAGACACCATCTCCTTCTACAAGTAAAATGTTCACAAGTTCTGCCACAACTGAAGTAGACCACATTGATGATGACAACATGGCTAAGGTTGAGAATGAACCGCCACGAAGAGGCCGAGGCCGGCCGAGAAAAACAGAGAAAGCAGCACCAAAGACACCATCTCCTTCTACAAGTAAAATGTTCACAAGTTCACCAAGAGGCCGAGGCCGGCCGAGGAAAACAGAGAAAGCAGCACCAAAGACACCATCTCCTTGTACAAGCAAAATGTTCACAAGTTCTGCCAAAACTAAAGAAGTGAAATGGTGCCCTGAAATACACTATCCTTCCAAGGATCACATTGATGATGACAACATGGTTAGTGCTCCCACTGAGTTTTAAAAATTTTATATATAGTATATAATAAAAATATTTTTTTTGCGCCCCCCCCCCCAAAAAAAAAAAATTAGATAAATTTGACCTCATCTACTTTATTTATTTTTTGGGTTCACAATATCTATATACAAATAAAAAAATAAGAGATTAAATGGCTTTATTATATTATAAAATATTATATTTATTATTTAATAAAATAATTAAATAAATAATATAAAAAACTAATAATCATAACCTATTTAATTTAAATTTACCATATATTAATTTTACTATACTACTAACTCTGATTCATCTTTTTATATGATTCTATTTAAGATCTTCTCGAGAGTTAGTTCATATATATGTGTGAAAAAGATTAAACTTTTATACTCTATTGTATGTTTCTTTTTTTCTTATTCATGTGATTAGTTTTATCACAAAATTAAAAAAAAAATTATAGCCAAAGCAGCAGCAATAGTGTGTTATGTATATATGATTTTACTGCTACTTTCACGAGGGATTTTTTTATTGTTTTATGAATTGATTTTAAAATTGTATTTAATTAGTGAATTTGATTTTAATTTTAATTTTATGATGTTAAATTATTAACAGATTATTATTTAAATAATTATTTTATTATTTTAATT
This sequence comes from Arachis ipaensis, assembly GCF_059453495.1. Taxonomy (NCBI): domain Eukaryota; kingdom Viridiplantae; phylum Streptophyta; class Magnoliopsida; order Fabales; family Fabaceae; genus Arachis; species Arachis ipaensis. The sequence continues at coordinate 149,343,282 of NC_142435.1, read as the reverse complement.
TATTTGTGAGATAATTTAAAAATTAATTATAATAATAAATATAAAAATAATTATCATGTTATATATATTTTCATTCCGCTAATAAAATTTTCTGGATCCATTAAGGTTGAGAATGAACCGCCACGAAGAGGCCGAGGCCGGCCAAGGAAAACAGAGAAAGCAGCATCAAACACACCATCTCCTTGTACAAGCAAAATGTTCACAAGTTCTGCCATGACTAGAGTAGTGAAATGGTGCCCTGAAATAGACTATCCTTCACGAAGAGGCCGAGGCCGACCGAGAAAAACAGAGAAAGCAGCACCAAAGACACCATCTTCTTGTACAAGTACAATGTTCACAAGTTCTGCCAAAGCTAGAGGAGTGAAATGGTGGCGTGAAAAAGACTATCCTTGCAAGGACCACATTAATGATGACAACATGGTTAAGGTTGAGAATGAACCGCCACGAAGAGGCCGAGGCCGGCCGAGAAAAACAGGGAAAGCAGCACTAAAGACACCATCTGCTTGTACAAGTAAAATGTTCACAAGTTCTGCCAAAACTAGGTGCCCTGAAATAGACTATCCTTCCAAGGACCACATTGATGATCACAACATGGTTAAGGTTGAGAATGAACCGCCACGAAGAGGCCGAGGCCGGCCGAGGAAAAAATTGAAAGCAGCAGCAGAAGTATCATCTCCTTCTACAAGTAAAATATTGATGAGTTCTGTCAAAACTGGAGATGTAGAGAAGGCCCCTGATAAACAAAACTGGATGCAGTGTTGCAAGAATGAAGCTAGTCAATCTGAATGAAGAATGCAGTGTTGCAGTGTTGAAAGCAGCGTACGCATATATTCCAAATAAAATATTTTACATATGGTGTATTGCATTTCATGTAACTATGCATTAAATATCTTATTGTTCTTAGGCTGTGTTTAAATTTCGTTCAAATGAATAAAAATTACTGTGTTGTTTGAAGCTTGAACTTAGCTACAAGTAACTTTTATGCAAATTTTTATGGTGTACATGTAAAGTTGTTCAAGAGGCAATGAAGTTCAAGTCAAATAATCCCTCTTTCTTAACCAAGATAAGGCAAACTCAACTATCTGGATCTTCACCAGTAAGTTATACATTTATCTCTATCAGAAACATTTTACGTTTGTTTAAATATGACATAATAAACTTGTACCAATTTACCTATTATTCCAATACAATGAATTAAAAAAAGTTATACACTCATTAAAAGTTATTTACATTGGAATTTTTTATGGAATTGCTGCAACTCTGCAAATAATTAGTAACTTTCTAAATAGTGACAAGTATAATAAATGAGGGAGAATGAGTGAAATAGGATCCAAACCATAAATTGCTTTGAAAATAAGTAGTTGGGCAACTTTTGATTAGGTACTTTGTCCAAATAACATCTTATACTACCGACAATATATAATTCTACATGTATTGTTTCTGCATGGATCACTTATATATTTCTAGTTATGGTAGTAAGGAGATAACACTGCAATGCAACCATTTAGTATGATGAAAACTATGACTCTGTTACAACTCTTGATCCCCGAACATACTCCATTGATCTGCAACACAAGTAAGCAAAGCCATTCGCTAATCATGGCTACGACGAATATGAACCTTAAGATCTGGACCTTGTCTGTTAATGAGCTCAAAGATACAAACATCTCCGGCTTTTAAGTTATTTTCTTCAAGGAACAAGCGCCAATTAGAGATCAGGGCATTCTTCCTATTTGGATAATAGATCAATGTTGCATGCCACTGCTTCCTGTTCTCGAAGTACATCCTGAAGAAACAAACTGGAAGATTCTGCAATCATATCAGAATATTTCATCATCATGGTTCACAACAGTCTCAATTTTGCATGACATACAAAGTTTGCACAGAGATAAATGAATCAACTTACTGCTGGTGATCCTGTTTGGTGCATTTGCTTAATCTTTATGACAAAAGAAGGATTTTTCGACTTGAACTTCTTTGCTTCTCTAATAACTTCTTTATGACAAAAGAAGTATTTATGCATTTTAGCAACAAAGAAAATAAAAAAATTAAACAAAATCAGTAGAATCCAAAAAATGAAAGAATGATGAGATTATGAAACAGACCATCCATATCTGGTCTGGCACGTTGAATTATTGGAAGCTTAAGATCTGCTGACTCTTCAGATTGACCATCTTTTTCATTCTCGACATGCTGCTTCAATTTTTTTGTATTGGGATTTTTATCTATATCTTTAGTTTTGATGGCACTTTTCATTATTTTGCTTGTAGAAGTAGAAGCACGTGATTGCTTTGGTTCTGCTATCACATTTTTCTTCGGCCGGCCTCGGCCCCTTCGTGCCGGCGGTTCATCCAAAATCTCAACCGAGTTGTCATCACCGATTCGGCCATTGGAAGGATAATCAATTTCGAGGGCACTCATGTCGAATATGTTTACTTTGATGTTAGAAGTTCCATTGTACTCAAACCACAACACATGACCATTCTCCAAAGTGTAAAATGTAGCAAACTCTTTCCAACCGTTTTCAAACAGAATCTCACCATCATGATTAGTCCAATCTATTCTCCATTCAGTGCCATCTGGAGGCTGGAGTTGCACTGGATTTGGCATATCACCACCATATTTTCTACTGAACTTGTTTGGTATTTTCTGCAATGCCATACTTATCAAAACTCACCATAACAAAACTTGATTCGACTCACTCTATTTGTATCACTCAACCTCTTGACAACTTTCTAAGAAATTAGTGGTGAACGTGGATCGATATCCGCAAAACACAAAATATTTTTAAAAGCTTATTTTTATTAAAAAAATATTAATAAAATTTATTTTTTTTATTATTTTAAATATGTTTATTCTTAAAATAATATTAAACATACATTTTTTAAATAATAAATTAAAATAATACAACATATATGATAATTATTACTTGAAATAAAATATAAAAAGAATATTTATTTATTTATTTCTTTATTTTTGCGGATACGCAAATATGCTGATCAGATATACGAATATCTACCTAAAATTCGCAATCCGATCTGATTAGTGTGCTGATCCGATCCGATAGTCTTACACATCGAATCTATATCCACAATTTTCAAATCGGATTCGGATAAATACTGTTGTAGATCGGATCCGATCTATGAACACCCCTACGAAGAATTATCCTTCCCTAACAGCAGCTTTGTTGATTCAGTTACTACTCTAACTAACTAACAATAAAAAATTTAAAACTAAAAAAGCATAAATATTGAGGAGCATATTATGCTGGTAAGAAAAGAAACCATGCATGTGTGTGCTTGTTACCTCACATAGAAAATATGACAAAAATAGTGAAACACAAGAAGTATACATAAAAAAATTTTGTATGTGTAAAATAAAAACAGTGAAAGATAAAAAGAGGATAGGAAGGAAAGAAAATTCTCACAAGATATCCATCATCAAGGCTTTTTCTGAGAACAATCTTAAAGAAACGGATCACAGTGAAAAGAGAATTCTTGTTTCTTTGAAAGTTAGAGGAATCCATAGTTATGGATATTCTTCTTATTCACAAAGAATCAGTGTATATCTTAAATAAGAAGACAACGTATTAAAAAGAACAAAATAAAGTTCTTTTTTTCATAAATTTCAGGCATAATTTTTGGATTTTATATTTAATTTAAATAAGAACAAAATTAAATTCCCTATTACGTGCCTGAATTTCATACCGGATTTTATTTTTTTAATTTTTACATTTTAAGTAATTTGAATCATAGTTGTAAAAACCGGACCGGACCGGCCGGTTCGACCGGAAAACCGGTGAACCGGACCATGTACCGGTCCGGTTTAGTATACTAACCGTTTAAGGAATTAAACCGGTTAAAACCGGTACGAACCGATTAAACCGGTCAAAACCGGCACGAACTTGAACCGAACCGGTTCGGTCAACAAACACAGTCAACAGTCAATCCCGCGCATTGATGATGTCATGCTGATGTCAGCGTGCGGGTTGGGAAATTTTTTAAAAATATAATGCAAGGCAGGAGTCGAACTTGGCCCTTCTCAAAGGGAGACCAAGCTAACTACCACTACACTAGTTTGTTCTTTTAGAATACTTCATGCCTTTATAATATATATTGTATGTTATATAATATCCTAACTAATATATATATATACAAAAATACTTAATTCAATATTTTTTATTTCAATATTTTTTAAATTAATTATTTTTTAATTGAAGTACAAATTAATTAATTTTAAAATAAAATAAAAATTACTTATTCTAAAAAAATAAATTTATATATAATTATTTAATTATGTAAAGATATTTAGACTTTAAAATTACTCTTTGGATATAGTTTATAGATTGTTATTCTTACTGTGTCCAACTAAGATATTATTATAGTAGTACGGACTAATTTTATGTCTATCTTTCTATTAGTTATTTATAGAATTTGAGACTTAATTATTCTTAAAATATTAGTAAAAATATGTATTTTAAATTTTAATGTTAGATTTTTTATTATTTTATATTTTTTATTTACATGAGACCGGTTTTACCGGTTGGACCAATAACTCATCGGTTGAACCAATAAACCAGTAAACCAGTAACCTGACCGGTTCGATCACCGGTTCGGTTCTGACAACTATGATTTGAATAAAAAAAAAAAGGATAAAAATCAAAATAAGATCTTTTGAATGTGTCTAAATTTTATACATAATTCCTAAGTTTTATAACTATAATAAAATATTTTTTAGATATCACTTTTGATGTATACAGTAACTAAACTCATTTAAAATTAAAACTTGCTTGAGAAATCATTTTTAAAATAATACTGGTATGTGGTATCGGTAACAAAAAACTGTATTATTTTCGTAATCCATTAAACCTATTAAATAAAGTTAGATGATGTTTATTTTTTTGGAAGCTAGAAAAAGTTATAGCCAAGAATGATTTTCTTGTTTACAACTTAGATTTTAGAATAATTTGCACATTTAATTTAGATAAAAAATTAAAAAAGAATAAAATAAGATTTCTGTTATGTGCCTAAATTTTATATTGAGTCCAATTTTTTCTATTTCTACTTTTTAAGTAATTTGAATAAAAATAATAAAAATCAAAATAAAATTTGTTGAATGTGTCTGAATTTCAGATATAATTCTTGAATTTTATAACTCTAATAAAATATTTTTTATGTATATTTTTTACCTTTACAGTAATTAAACTCAATTAAAATTAAAATTTGTATTAAATATTATTTTTTTAAGTGATGCTGGTTTGATATCTGTAAAGAGAGACCGTATCATTTTCATAATTCATTAAACCTATTAAATAAACCTAGATGATGATTATTTTTTTTGAAATTAGAAAAAGTCATAGCCATGAATTTGTTCACAAAAAATCAGTGGATATCTTAAATAAGAAAACAACATATAAAAAAGAACAAAATAATATTCTTTCTATATGCATAGATTTTAGTCATAATTTTGAGATTTTACATTTAATTTAAATAAAAGATTGAAAAGAACAAAATTAAGTTTCCTATTATGTGCTGAGTTTCATTTTTTCTATTTTTACATTTTAAGTAATTTGAACAAAAAAGGATAAGAATCAAAATAAGATTCTTTGAATGTGCTTAAATTTTATACATAATTTTTAAGTTTCATAACTCTAATGAAATATTTTTTAGATATCACTTCTGACCTATATAATAACTAAACTCATTTAAAATTAAAACTTGCATGAGAAATCATTTTTAAAGTGATACTAATACGTGATATCAGTAACAAAAAATTGTATCATTTTCGTAATTAGTTAAACCTATTAAGGCTCAGTTTAGGTAAATAGTCTAATTAAGCTCTTTTTAAAAAAATAACTTAAACAATAAATAGTTATATTAAAAGTAGCTTATAAATAAGTTATTTTGTATTTGAATTTTTAGTTTTAAAAGTATTTATTTTATAGAAATGTGATAAAAAATAGTAGTATTATGAGAGAAGTTATTTTTTAACTTCTCTATAAACTCATAAATAGCTTCTTAAAAAACTGCAATTTTGTTTTGAAACTTACACCAGACATTAATACTACTATTTTTCATAAGTCAAAAATTAAAAAAAAAAATTACTTTTAAATTTTTGCAAACGGGTCCTAAATAAAGTTAGATGATGCTTGTTTTTTTTTTGGAAACTAGAAAAAGTCATAGCCAAGAATAATTTTCTTTTTAAGAGAGAATAAGTAAATATCTCTAATAAGTAGACAACATATAAAAAAGAACAAAATAAGGTCTTTGTACGCGCCTAGATTTCAGGCATAATTTTTTAATCCTACATTTAATTTAAACAAAAAATTAAAAAAAGAACAAAATAAAATTTCTGTTATGTCCCTAAATTTCATATTGAGTCTCTTTTTTTATTTTTACTTTTTAAGTAATTTGAATAAAAAATGATAAAATTAAAATAAGATTGTTAAATGTGCCTAAATTTCAGATATAATTCTTGAATTCTATAACTCTAATAAAATATTTTTTATGTATCATTTTTTACTTCTACGGTAACTAAACTCAATTAAAATTAAAACTTACATTAAATATTAATTTTTTAAGTGATACTGATTTGGTATCTGTAAGAGAGACCGTATCATTTTCATAATTCATTAAACCTATTAAATAAACTTAGATGATGATGTTTTTTTTCGAAACTAGAACAAATCATAGCCATGAATGTTCTTCTTATTCACAAAAAATCAGTGAATATTTTAAATAAGAAGACAGCATATAAAAAAAAACAAAATAAAGTTCTTTCTATGCGCATAGATTTTAGTCATTATTTCGAGATTTTATATTTAATTTAAATAAAAGATTGAAAAGAACAAAATTAAGTTTCCTATTATGTGTTGAGTTTATTTTTTTCTATTTTTACATTTTAAACAATTTGAACAAAAAAGGATAAGAATCAAAATAAGATTCTTTGAATGTGCTTAAATTTTATACATAATTCTTAAGTTTTATAACTCTAATGAAATATTTTTTAGATATCACTTTTGACCTATATAATAACTAAACTCATTTAAAATTAAAACTTACATGAAAAATCATTTTAAAGTGATACTGATATGTGATATCAGTAACGAAAAATTGTATCATTTTCGTAATCAGTTAAACCTATTAAGGCTCAGTTTAGATAAATAGCTTAATTAAACTCCTTTTAAAAAAATAACTTAAACAATAAATAGTTATATTAAAAGTAGCTTATAAATAAGTTATTTTGTGTTTGGATTCTTAGTTTTAAAAGTGCTTATTTTATAGAAATGTGATAAAAAGTAGTAGTATTATGAGAGAAGTCATTTTTTTAACTTCTCTATGGGTTTGTTTGGCTGAACTTCTAAAAAAATATCTTTTTTTAAGTTATATTTTTTTAAAAGATCTTATAAAAAAAAGTAAAAGTAATTTTATGTTTGGATATCTCATGCAAAAATATCTTTTTATCTATCAATTATATTTGGGTATAATAATATAAAAGTACTTTTTTATTTATTTATTATATGTAAAACATATTTTTTTGGATGATGCTTGTTTTTTTTGGAAGTTAGAAAAAGTCATAGCCAAGAATAATTTTCTTGTTAAGAGAGGATAAGTAAATATCTCTAATAAGTAGACAACATATAAAAAAGAATAAAATAAGGTCTTTATACGTGCCTAGATTTCAAGCATAATTTTTGAATCCCACATTTAATTTAAACAAAAAAAAACAAAAAAAAATTTCTGTTATGTGCCTAAATTTCATATTGAGTCCCACATTTTTCTACTTCTACTTTTTAAGTAATTTGAATAAAAAATGATAAAAATTAAAATAAGATTAGTTGAATGTGCCTGAATTTCAAAAATAATTCTTGAATTCTATCACTCTAATAAAATATTTTTTAGGTATCACTTTTGACTTATTCAATAACTAAACTTATCTAATATTAAAACTTGTATTGAATATCATTTTTTAAGTGATACTGATATAGTATCAATAACGAGAGACCGTATCATTTTCATAATTCATTAAATCTATTAAATAAAACTAGATAATATTTATTTATTTATTTATTTATTTATTTGAAGTTAGAGAAAGTCATAGCTATGAATATTCTTCTTGTTCACAAAGAATTAGAGACATCTCTAATAAGAAGATAATATATGAATAAAAACAAAATAAGGTTTCTTCTATAAGCATAGATTTCACGTATAATTTTTGGATTTTATATTTAATTTAGACAAAATTAAAAAAAAATAAAATAAGATTTTTTGTTATGTGTCTAAATTTCATACCGAGTTCCACTTTTTTCTATTTCTACCTTTTAAGTAATTTGGACAGAAGGTAAAAAAATAAATAAAAAATTTGCTAAAAGGGCCTAAATTTTAGATAATCAGTGGATATCTCTAATAAAAAGACAACATATAAATAAACAAAATAAAGTTCCCTTTATGCACATTGATTTAAGGTATAACTTATGAAAAATATTTAATTTAGACAAAAAAATAAAATAAAATAAGGTTCCCTCTTATATATGTGCCTAAATTTTAGATTGAGTCTCATTTTTTTTAATTTTTACTTTTTAAGTAATAAATGATAAAAATTAAAATAAAATTATTTGAATGTGTCTAAATTTTTTATATAATTCTTGAGTTCCATAATTTTAATGAAATATTTTTTTGGTATCATTTTTGACCTGTACAGTAACTAAACTAATTTAAAATTAAAACTTGCATTAGAAATTATTTTTGAAGTGATAAGGATATGTGGTATTAGTAGCAAGAAACCATATTATTTTCTTAAGGTTTAATTACTATGTTAGTTCCTATAGTTTCGTAAAATTTTTAATTAGGTTCCTATACTTTTTTTTCCTTTTAATTGAGCTTGCACTAATTTTTTTTTTACTTAGGTTCCTACACTTTTTTTCATTTTATTTGAATCTCTGCACCAATTTTTCTAGTTAGGTTCCTGTACAATTAATAAGTCAATTACTGCTAAGAGAGACCTAATTAAAAAAAAATTGGTGCAGGAACCCAATTAAAAGGAAAAAAAGTATAGAGACCTAATTAAAATTTTTTGTAAAACTATAAGGACCAATAGAGTAATTAAACTTTTTCTTAATCCATTAAACCTATTAAATAAAGGGGGTCTTTTTACGCGCTAGATTTCAGACATAATTTTTAAATTTTACATTTAATTTAGATAAAAAAAATTGAAAAAGAACAAAATAAGGTTCTTAATATGCCCATAGATTTCAGACACAATTTTTTAAAATATTTAATTTAGACAAAAAATTAAAAAAAAATAAAATAAGTTTCTTTGTTATGTGCCTAAATTTTATTTTAAATCCCATTTTTTTTTTCTATTTCTACCTTTAAGTAATAAATGATAAAAATTAAAATAAGATTCTTGAAATATAACTAAATTTCATACATAATTCTTGATTTGCATAATATTAATAAAATATTTTTTAAGTATCACTTTTGACCAGTACAGTAATTAAACTCTTTAAAATTAAAATTTACATTGAAAATCATTTTTGAACTAATACTGATATGTGGTATCAGTAACGAGAAATCATATCATTTTCTTAATCCATTAAACCTTTAAATAAAGAAAGTCATTTTATGCGCTAGATTTCAGATATAATTTCTAAATTTCATATTTAATTTAGACAAAAAAAACTTGTTCTAAATTGTCGGTCAATTATTTTTCTTGTACAGTGTTATTTACTTGTTCCAAAGCATGCATATCTAATTTTTCAATTTTTTAGTTAGTTTCCCATATTCCCATCATACGGCTCATTATTTTTACAATTTCGCTAGGAAACCAACATGGGTATAGCCAACAAACATTTTTAAACTACACTCTATACTCATTAATTGTCATTAATTGATGATTATTTAAATTTTAATTTTTAAAGGATACAAAATTAATGATTATTAATTACCTCTTCTTACTCTAATTTACCTTTTACTATTTATCAAGCAAATCCTAATTTCTCTTTCTAAAAAAAATAATAAAATATAAGATAAAGAATTATCCAAATCCTAAGAAAAAACATACAAAACACAAAAAAAAAATCATTCAAAACTAATAAAAAAAATCATCCAAATCCTAAAAGAAAAAACATATAAAAATAAGAAAAAAATCATCCAACACTAATAAAAAAATTCTCCAAATCGTAAATAAAAAAATGCATTAGCTAAAAAAAACGCATCCACTTAGTATAAAAAAAAAAGAATATTCACATGAGACTAACCAAATACAATTCATTTGCATGGAAAAAAAATGAAACAACATCCTCTTTTCCCCCACGTACCTTGGAAACATATTGAATTGCAACCTCACACTCAAATGTTCATTGCCTTCCCTTGAATTATTATCACTCACATCAACGACGGGGCTATTCAATCTTCGTTCCGAAATTGATTGGTTCATGGACGAATGCTCTCTATCGGAAGCCATATAATGCGACGTCGACTTCTTTGTGTACAACAGCTCGGCGGGAAGAACTCTCTAACCACCGCGAACGACTTCGTTCAAAGATGCAGCCGCATGGTGGTCCTTGCGGCGGAAGGTGATCAAGCAATGAACAACAATGGCATCCCGATGACGAATGGTAATGCTAATAGCGGCAAGAACAGCAGAGCACGGCGGAGGTGGGGATTCGGTGGTCACGCGGCATGCTGGTCCTTGCAGCGGAACGTAATCAAACAATGAACAACAATGGAACCCCGATTAGGAACAATAACACAAAAGGTGGCAAGAACAGCGTAGCACAGTAGAGGTGGGCCTCAGTGTTCACGTTGTTGAGGACGTCAGCAGAATGAATTAAGCACAACAATACACTTAATGCGTAGAAAGAGGAAGAGTCCTATCAGAACCGTGAATCATGTTCCAATAATTAGGCGGTTAATTGCAAATCCTATTTTTTTAAAATAATCATTAATGAGGATGATTCAAATTAACTAATAAATTAAAATTAATATAATTAATTGAGTAGTTCAAAATGGCTAGGTAGAGAGTTAGTTCCCTAGACTTTTCCTTATTTTTAATATGACAATGAAGTGTGTGTAACGCTGAGTTATGGAGGTATGAGGGGTTAATAGAGTGTTGTGACGGCATTAGATTTTCGAAGTTAGGGGGAAGAAATCGGACCGTTCAATCTTTTTGCGGCAGAAGGGGAACACAAATCGGACGGTCCAATTTGAGTGTGCAAAAAAAAAAAATTAAATATGGTAATTAGACGGTCCAATTTCATGCATGCTATAATTTTGAATTTGTATATGACTAAAATCGGACTGTCCGATTTCATGCATGCTATAATTTTGAATTCGTATATGACTAAAATTGGACGATCCGATTTTAGTTCTTTATAAAATTTAAACCGGTTAAAGAGCGGTCGGACTGTCCGATTTTTGTTTTTATATATACCCACTATTAGCTGAAGTCTCCATTTTTCTTTATCTCTCAATTCTCTCTTCTGAACCCCTCTGATTCTTTCTTCTTCTTCTTCATTGTTTCAACAGCAATTTTACTAAGATTGAGAGCTTTTGATGTGAATGTATCATAATGGATGATAGAGTGATGTTAAAAGTTTATTATCATAGACATATTTTGTTATAAACAGTTGAATGAGTGAAATTTGTTTGTGAAAATCTGTTAGATATCGTTATTCCACTCACATTGTCATTTGAAGAATTAAAAGGTGTAATTTGTGAGAAAAATGAATTCTCAAATATCTAGGAGAGTGTCGTGCATTTTGTACAGGTATCCTATATCCGTATTTGGTGGGTTCATTCAGTTTCAAACCAAATATGTAACCGATGAAGCGAGCATGCAACATATGTTTTCAGTGTATATGGAAACTCCCTCACAGATATCGTTCATCGAGGAGAAGCTTGAAAGTAACTATGAGATCGTTGATCCAGGTGGAGACAAAGATCAGGCTAACGGCACTATGGAGGCAGATGTGGCAGAGGTGGCAAATGCACTAGTAAACCAGCATACGTTTGTAGAGCCTACTTTCTTGCGGTCGTTGAATTTGCAGACCATACATGCACTGAAATTTTTTCAGCATATGAATGCAGGTATGTATTTTTATGATAGATAAATATTACAAATTGATTAGGTAGCATGACCAACATGTGATCTATAGAATATCAATTGATCATGTAAGATTTTTTTATTTAGTAAGTAGTATTTGATTGATTGTTTTTTTATTAATTATTTATGTATATTTTATAATTTATTATATATTGTGATTAATAATTTATTATTACTTATCTATATTTATATTTTTGAAAACGACAAATGTTGATAGATTTTATATTTATATTTATATTTATATTATTAGTTATTTATAAGGCAAGATGCATATATAAATCAATTGAAGCCAATATTACACATATCTACCAAAACAATAAACGTTACAAGGATTTACCAAGTATTTTTATGTAATTCGAACGAGACTCATTGAATTATAAAATTCAATACTAATTTAAAGCAGTACAATTCGAATTATGCATGAACAAAATGTCTTAGTAATTCGAATGAGGGTGAATCGAATTACATGCATGTGAATACAGCTCTAATTTAAAGTGAACTCATTGGAATTACCACCAAGTAGCAGCCGAAGGTAATTCAATTTGGTCTCATTCGAATTATCAATGAATGTCCTATAAATATAGTTCGAGTTCAGTTTTTTTTTAATTCATGGAATATAAAATATAAATTTTTTTATTTTAGATTATTAATTTTTTTAATAAATTTATTTAAATTATATCACAAAAAAATATTTTATTCCATGCAAAACATTTAAAAAAATAATTTAAAAAATGTTAAAAGTACTATAAAAATTTGTAATGTTTCAGTGACTTAAATAAATACATGCATGTACTCAAATTTTAAATAAAATATTTTACATAGTCAATAATAATTTCAAAATTAAAAACTTTTTACTTCAATGTTTCTAAGGTTTATTTTAAACTGCCAACAGATAGCCATTTTTTGCACTTTTTTTTATTGCAATTTAAAATTTTCGTGTACCAGTACTTGTATTATAGGGTATACCAGTTGTATTATTAGTGGATTATGATTAAATGAATATAAATTTAAATTTAATTATTTATCTTATCTTGAATCTTTATATTAGAGGATTATTTATTATCTTGATAAGTTTGCAAACTCATTATCTTATCTAATATTTAGAATAAATTTTATCTCTATATTTTAAAATGTATTTGTCTCGTTATCTAATATTTAGTATAAATTTTATTTTTATATTTAAAAATTTATTTATATTAATTATCTACTATTTTCAAATGTAAAAAACTAAAAAAAAAATTTGGTTATTAAAATCGACGGCATTATTGTCGATTTTTAAATTTAACATAGACAAAAATAAAAGGCAATGTTGTCAATTTTTAATTTAAAATAGACAAAAAAAAGGAAAATAGACGATGTTGTTATCGGTAATTTAATAATTAAATCGATAGTTAATTTGTCAATTTTAATAAATTAAATATCGACACTTAGGTTGTCGATTTTAAATAATATTATCAACAGCCTGGGTGTCGCTTTTTTTAAGTATGTAAAAATCGTAATCTTATATTATCGACACAATGGTTGTCGATTTTATTGAAAGTTTATTGACAATTTGAGGAGCCGTCGATCTTATTATATTTTAAAAAAATCTACCCGTTTTAAAGCGATGGCTAGTGCTGTTAATTTTACCATCGATTTTTAATATATCGATGTTTTTGTCATCGATTTGGCCCTCGATTATAATAGTATTTCTTGTAGTGAATATATCAATTTATATTTTAACAAAGCAGTTAAAATTTGATTATTCTAATCGTAAGTTATTAAACATATATTGAAATTTAATAACATAAAATATTTTAAATTGGTGACTAAATTGAATAATAATTAAATTAGTTTCCAACTTTTATCTAATAATCAATTTGGTCTATAAATGGAGAAAATAATCAAATTGATTTTATAATTTTATCTAATGATCAAACCCTCCTATTTAAAGTTCAATTTTTTTTCCAAATAAGGTTAGTTAATGACATATCTCATATTATCAATTAATTAATGATAAAATGTAATTAATTACTCTCATATTTTTTTTAAGTAAAGATTTAACACAGTTATAAGTGAAATATGTTATAAAAAATAAAATAAAATACAAAACACAAAACACAAAACAATAAACAAAGTAGAATAAAAGTTAAACCATAAATTTATAATGTACTTACACATATTCTATCTTATATCTATTTTTTTAAGTATAATATCTACACTATTAATTTCAGATTATTCATTTATTTAAATAATACTATTATATTTTTTATTTTTTAAATTCACTAACACATTCACAAAAGATAAGAGAAGTTCTAATAACTTAATATATTTTCATTCATATGAATTTTGTAATATTTCATGAATTTAGTAAAAATTTTGACTAGTTAAATTCTTTATTTAAATTTGCTTTAAATTTTTTAAGTTTAGTCATCAACTTGAAGCTTTCAATTCATTTATAATTCTTCATTTTTTTATAAATATTATGTTATCTTGCATTAAAAAAATAACTTACATTCTTGTAGTTTTTACTATCTAATTTAATTTTTACTTTTAATTAAATTTAATTTCAAATTTTTTCAATGTTCGTGTGAGTGAACACCAAATTTTGTCCGATCCAAGATAATATTTTCCAAAAAAAAAAAAGAGAGTAGTTGATAGTTTAGTTTGCACTTATTATTCTGTATAAAAAACATTCAGTTCTATCGATACCAAAAAAACAAAACAGAAAAATTAAAAGAAAAATAGAAGAAGTCTGGCCAATATAGCCCAATATTCCTGAAGACCAAAAACGAAGGCTCAATATTTTTTATTGGACTTCAACAAAATTGCTTCTATGACATCCAATCAACAAACATGCGAATTAAACCTGTTGAAAAAAATGTCCAAAAAAAAACTGTTAGAGAAAAATAATAAGATATGATAGCAAGAGAAGAAGAACATCAAGGTGAATGATTCAATGGTCCGGCATCTTTTTTCACCAACGTTGGTGAAAGTTAACTATTCTCTTACACCGCTAGGTTTTTTGGTTCAGTTCTTTTTTAAAAACTATTGAGCCTTATAATAGCCCATTTATTAAAGCCCAATTAGCCTAATAAATTTTTTCATCCAAAAAAACTAATAATTTTAGAATAGCATTATATTTTTTTTGGGTAAAAAAATTAAATTAAAATACTGAATTAGTGATAATATAATATAAAATGTTAAAATAAAATTAATATTTTAACCGAAAAAATGAACAAAAAAAAATTTATTTTTTAAAATTAATTTTAGTTTGATAAAAATACACATTTTGAAATAAATGACAAATAATTCATGTATTTAATTCAGCATTTTGTTGGGTTATCTAAAAAATTTATTTAAAAAATACATATAAAAAATAATAAAAAATGATCTTTAGACTATTTTTAATATTTTGTCGCATAAAAGATACAGAAAAATCATTTAAAATAAAATTGCCAAATTAAAAAGATAATTTTTTTACTCTTTTAAATAGACTTGCAAAAAATTATATTAATATTTATAATATTTTAAAATATATCTCCAAATATTTAATATATATTCTTTCAAATTAAAATATTCTTAAATATAAAGTATCATTCCTTTTTTTAAAAATTATTTATCAAAAATGAATTCTTTTCATAGAAAAAATAGTAATTTTTTCTTAAAAAACAAGCATAGCGAGGATATCAAAAATTTATTCCACAAAATTATTATTCAATGAAAGTAATAAACAAAGAAATAACAAAGGTTTTGCAGCATAATGAATCTTTATACAATAATTATTTTGGCACTATACTCTCTTATTGTAGAAATATTTTTGATAAAATTCAAAACATATCAAGTATCTCATAATTATTTTTAAAATATAATTTTAATTTGACAAATTTTTAAAACATGTCATATATCTCATAATTTATAAATATCAATATATTTTTTTGTAAATCTGTTTAAAGATTAAAAAATTATCTTTTTAATTTGGTCATTTTATTTTAAATATTTGTTTATATCATTTACATGACTGAAAAAATATTAAAAAAATTAAAAAATAGTAAAAAAAATCAATTTATTAATTTTTTTATATATACTTTCCAAATAACTTTTTAAATGACCCAACAAAAAGTTGAATTAAATACATGCATTATTTGTTATTTATCCCCAAAATGTATATTTTGTCAAACTAAAATTAATTTTAAAAAATAAAAATATTGTTTCTTTTGTTTTTGGTTTATTTTTTGCGGGTCAAAATAATAATTTATTTTAACATTTTACATCATATTTCACTAATTCAATATGTTTATTTTAACCCAAAAAATATTTTTATGCTATTTTAAAACTATCAGGATAATTGGACTTCAATAAATGGGATATTATAAGGCTTAATGGTTTCGAACAGGATTGAGCCCAAGATCCAAGTACCCAACAGGCAACAGCGTAAAAGAATGGTTATCTTTCACCAATTTGGTGAAAAAAGATGCAAGACCATTGAATCATTCACCGAACATCAATGTAAATGGATCTTCTCAATTTTTTTTTAACAATTGAGAAAATAAAGTGTGATCTCTCACCATTAATTATTATAAGTAGAACCAAAAAAAAATATGAGAAAGTATGTATTAAAGGGTTATAGATCACACTTTACTCCCTCAATTTGTTTCAACAATTGAGAGGATCCATTCCGGAACATCAATAATGAAATTATCCGTCGAACGAAGCTGGTCGTTGTGGAAGGTTAGTAACGGCTTCATCTTTGATAATGTATCAATTTCAGTGTGAAAGAGATAATAATATCGATTTTGAAGCTGTTGAAAGAACTTCAACAAATTCCCACTTCTTAATTAATAAACACTTTAACTTTTTATTTCTCTTATTAAATTATTACATGTTATCTCTATAGTAAAATGTTGGAAGTTCTCTATTTCTTTTATTTGTCTTATGTATGTATGGACATTTATATATTTCTTTTATTTTATGAATGAAATTATCTGATTTTTGAAAAAAAAAAAAACACATTAACACCCACTTCGTTAATGGATCCTCTCCATTTTTTTGTCACTGGAGAGAATACAGTGTAATCTCCCACCTTTAATTCTTCAAGTGGGACCAAAAATAAATGAGAGAGAGAATGCAATAAAAGATGAGATCTTTCACGGGATATCATCCAATTTTTTTTTCACTAAAGAGAATCCACTCCTAATATTTTTATGTTCTGTAAATTCTTAAGAAGCATCAAAAGTAAAGGGGAGGGCCAACAATTAAAAAATATATAAGCGCCAAAAATTAGAAAATACTAAGCAAAGGAATAGTACAGTTAAGACAAAAACAAAAAAAAAGTCTCGAGAAGAGAAGTGACACTTCAAAAACTGATGTAAAATAGACGTATGCAATATTAGGTATATTTTAAATTTTTGAATTTTTTTTCATTTTATCATGTAATATTCATTAAAAGAAATCATCGGTTCACCTATTAAAAAAAAAATTTGCTAATATGTATCTTAAAAATACATGATAAGCTTGTCATTAATGAAAAAATTTAAATATTTTTATTTAGTAACTATAAAATAAATACATTAAAAATTTAAATGAGGAAATAATAAATAGATCATTGACATTTTAATTTACGAACATTTAAGTTTTGGAGAATTTAAAAATATATTTAAGTTTCTACCCTTTTCAAAACTTTGACATATCAGAAAAATTAAAGATGACTCATTATATTGACCTGATTGATACGAATGTACACGTGAGAGAGTTTTTAAAATAAGACAAATTAGACTCAGATAAATATATCCAGATTTTGAAGAGGTCAAGAACTTAAATATTTTAAATTTTCAGAAACTTAAAATAAAATTTTGGTACTTAATTATATAATTATGTTGATGAAATAATTAAAAATAATATAAAATTCTAATTAAACTAATATTAAGTATTAGAGAAACAAAATTTATTTTTAGTTTCAAATCACTATTTATAACATATGATCTCACAAATATTTTTGTAGAATCTAAAATAAAATGAAATTAAAACTAATATTGAAGATGCTCTCATAATTAATTATAAGCATTTAATAACAATATATACAACAAAATACAAATAATTAAGTTGCAATATTTAAATAATGTTACGTGAAAATATTTAAAATATTTTTAATTGTCTAAAATATCATGTAAATAACCAACTTATTGAATTAAATTTAGATTATAGGATTTAATTGGTAAATTTATTTTAATTATTATATATCTTCTTTATAATTGTATTTTATTGGAATTATATTTTAAAAATGATCGTTAATGTGTTTGCAGTTTACATAAACAAATTTGAAAAGATTGTTGCCATTCTCTTCATACAGTGTTGGTGTAGTTAATTAGGTATTGTACAACAAGTCAACACCATAATAAACTAGTGCATGAAGACCACGTACCTATTTATTTTATGGAAAAGTATAAGGTACCAACATATTATCTATCAACTTCTGCCAACTCTTATTTATAATTGTGTTTCATGGAAGTGTGTTTGTGGATGTGCTAATAATTAATATATTTTAAATACATATATAAAGAGATACATCTAAAAAATATATCTATAAAAATATTTCTATTAAACATTGCTATAAAAAAGATATTTTTATTAAACACATCTACGAACACACTTCCATAAAACACAATTATAAATAAGAGTTGGCAGAAATTAGCAGATATGCTGTTGGTAATATAACAAAACCGTTTATTTTATCTTTCTTATCTTTGGAGTTATCGATCAATTATTTCTCCAATGCATGTGTCTTACTTTTCCCAGATTCTCCAAAAACGAAGGCTCAGGACAAAAATTGCTTCCGTGACATCCAATCAACAAACATGCAAATTAAACCTGCTGCATGTATAAAAGAAAAATAACAAGATATAATAGCAAGAGAAGAAGCTAAGAAGAAATGAAGGTATAAAGCATCAACGGTCACTTTTTAATCTATCAAAAGTTTTTAAATAAATGAAGAAATGAATTAGAAGATATGGGAGTACAATCATATCAAATATCTTTCATGCTCTATAAATTCTTAAAAGCATCACAAGCAAGGAGAGGGTCAAAAATTATAAAATACATAAAAGCAAAACAACTTAAGAAGCTAATTTTTTTTATCTTTCTTATCTTTGGAGTTATCGGTCAAAATTATTGTTCCAAAGCATGTGTCTTACTTTTCCCAGATTCTCCAAAAACGAAGGCTCAGGACAAAACTTGCTTCCGTGACATCCAATCAACAAACATGCAAATTAAACCTGCTGCATGTATTATGATCATGATTAAGTAATACACTACAAAAGAAAAATAACAAGATATAATAGCAAGAGAAGAAGAAGAACGTCAATATATTTTAAAAAATAGCAACTATATAATTAAGTTTGTTTTATTGAATTAGAAAGAAAAAATTGGATGTGAAATAAAGATTCTGTCATCTTTCTAAACGATTTTGATGTCGAGGAAGTAAGACATCAAGCACATATTTGTCATTTCAAATTGTTTTATCATAGTCTTTTTGAATTCTGCAATTATCTTCAAATTATTGCGAGTAAAGATCAAATCATCAATATAAAGGCACACGATTAAGATTTATCCAGATTCAACAAACTTTATATAAAGAGTATGTTCAAATGGACATCTTCTGAGTGAAAAAAGAATAAATAATCTTCTTGTATCACGCTCTTGGTGCTTGCTTCAACCTATACAAAACTTTTTTCAATCGATAAATTTTATCTTCTTCTTCTTCTTCTTCAGGAATTTCATATCCTGCAAGTTGCTCAGCATACACTTCTTCTTCAGTGCAATTTAAAAATGCAGACTTAATATACATTTGATGTATTTTTAATTTATTTTAAGCCGATAGCGAACTAATAATATGGATAGTGTCTAATCTAGTAACAGGAGCAAATACTTTAAAGTAGTAAATACTGGATTTTTGTTTATATCCCTTAGCAACTAATCTTGCTTTAAAACGATCAATTTCATCGTTGGGATTGTACTTAGTTTTGTAAATCCACTTTACTCCAATTGACTTCTTATCTAATGGTAAATCTATCAGCTCCAAATTCTTTTCAATGGCATGAATCTTTTCATCTATTATTTTTTTTCAATTGTTGCCTCTAGAGACTTCTTCAAAGTTTAATGGCTCACAATTTGAAAGTAAAGCAAAATTGATAATTTCTTCATCGGATGGATCATCATCACTGCCAATTTCATAATCTGCCAATCTAGCAGGTAGTCTATATTTTCTAGAGGTCTTATAGATGATTTTAGTTGTTTAGTTATGTTAGGTTGTCTTTATTCTACTTCATCACATGAATTTGGAATTATAATCGGCTACTTTTCTGTCGTTCTGTTCCAGTCTCAAATATCTTTCTCGTCAAATGTCACATTTTTTGCTGATGATCACCTTCTTTGATTCTAGATTATACAACTTGTATGTTTTTGAGTATGTGCTATAGCCATTAAAGATATACGTTTTGCCTTTGTCATCTAACTTCTTTCTTGATTGATATAGAACATGGGCATAAGCAATATACTGAAAGACTCTGAAAATGATTAATGAAAGACCTCTTTTCACTCCAAACTTCCTTCGAAGTTTTATCACGAACATCTTTCATTGGATACCTGCTATATACTAAAATATGAATCATTGTTGCAACATACATGAGTATGCTTTCTATATACTAAAATATGAGTATGCTTTATAACAATAGAAAGTATATCCGTATATATCTACTAAAATCATTAATAAAAGTGATAAAGTACCTTAGAATCTTAACAAAACAAAGATCTGAATGCACAATTTCAAGTAATCTTCAAGTTCTTCATGACTTTTCTGTAGTAAATAGATTTTTGTGCTTCTTTTTCAGTTGACAAATTTCACAAACACAATTAGGAATATGAATCTGTGGCAGACCAGAAATAAGTCTTTTTCTTGACAGGTAATTTAGGTCAGAAAAAAATGCACAAACTGAATATACCACACTCAGCTATCATAAATTATTACAGAACTCATGCAAGAAGGATTAACATGTTGAATTTTCAATGGAAACATTTTATTTGAAGTCATCTTTGCTTTATCTATGAACCTTTTGTTGTTGTCAAATATAATGCAAATATCCACTATATGTAATTATTTTATATCCGTTCTCAAATAACTGCCTCGTACTCAATAAATTGTAATCAAGTTTAGGAGTATAGAAAATATCAAAAATATAACTCAGAGAACAATCATTCAATCTAATTGGTATTTGTTCTTTTTCTTCAATAGGAATCTTTCTACTATTACCAAACTTCAATAGGAATTTTTCTACCAGACATATGATTACTACAACCATTATCCAAGTATCATATATTTTTATCTTCAGCATATGAGTTACATGTAAAAAATAAAGTTTGATATTCGGATTATCATCAGTATTTTGATGTTAATTTTCTGCAACATGTGCTTGATTATTATTCATTATTTTGATTTTGCAGTCTACCACTTTGTGTCCATACTTTTCACAATGAAAGCAGTAGAAATTAGTTCGTTCTTGATAAAAATTGTCTCGATTTCTTCTTTAGTTGACAAACCTGGAATTTATTCCACCTCTTTCTTGATTAGGTGGTGTAAAATTATTATAACTTCCATGGCTATAATTGCCACGACCTCTGTCTCTGGAACTTCCTCTACCTTTACTTTGAAAATTGAAAGTACGGTCTCGTCCATCTTGTGTACAGCTTGATTCTGCACCATTGTTTAAATTCACTCGACTTTTCAGGGCTTCTTCAATTGATTTTTCTAACTTCTCTAATATTATGCTAATATGACTTTCCATGGTTCCTTACAACTCTGCAATCGTCATAGTATCCATATTGTGGGACTTTAATATTGTAGTCGCCATATGACCATACTTCATCAGCATAATGCAAAAAGATTTTTTCACCACTTTGCTACTGGGAATATTTTTCATACTTTTATCTATTTGTAACACAAGAAAAATATTGCTTAACAATTTCTGAGTTAGACATCTCATATCTTTTATATTCTCTTCTCAAAAATTATAACTTTGCTTTTTGGACTTTACCTATGTCTTTGTATGACAGTTTCAACGTGTTTTATGCTTCTTTTACACTTTTGGCATTTGCTATTTTGCAAAACATTGTATAATATACACTTTGGTAAATTTGAGACCATGCTAATTGATTTTTTCTCTATTGGGTAACATCAACTCCTTCTTGCAAATCCAATTCAATAAAGTTCCATAGGATCTAAACCTTCAAATAGATAGACATCAAAGTCTCTTAATAATCAAGTTTTTCATTTAATTTAGGACCAGACGACCCAACATTAACAACTCAATGCATTTTCGTTCATATGAAGATATGATTAAAGTACATGTGTTCAAGCCTTTATATAGGCAAAGTTTCATAATAAAATAATAATTTTTATAACAACTAAATACACTTGTAATATTTCATGAAGTTAATAAAAACTTTTACAAGTCAAGTTATTTATTCAAATTTACTTCAAATCCTTCAAATTTAGTCATCAACTTGAAACTTCCAATCATGATTCTTCGTTCTTCATAAATATTGTGTTGTCTTGCACCAGAAAAATAACTTGAATTTTTATCCGTTTCTACCACCTTCTAATTTAAGATACAATTTGGTTTCCAATTCCAATTCAATTTGATTCGAATTTTTTCAATGTTTTAAGATGTTGTATTTTTATTTTTCTTAAATATTCTTGATTTAATTATCTAACACCTTTGTCTGTCTTTTTCGATATCTTTGTAAGTAATAATCTATTATCAAACGTACTAAGATTTGGTTTAGTAAAATTTTTCAAAAATATATAAAAGTATAAGCACTTTATTTTATATTTAGTAAATAAAAAAAATTATGTGAGTGTATTTGTAATTTTTAAAAGTTCAAAGTACTTTTGAAAGCATTTAAGAAAAAAAAATTTAAAATTTGTTTATATTTATCAAAATTAAAAAATCTACTATAATTTTATACATTAATTAACATTTAAATTTAATTCTTTTATTAATATTTATTATAATATTTTTAAATTTTATAATTTTATACATTAATTAATATTTAAATTTAATTCTTTTATTAATATTTATTATAATATTTTTAAATTTTAAAAATTATTTTATCAAACGCACTTATTATTACTTATGTTTATTAAAAATTATTTTTATTTTACAAATACTACCACTTTTAAAAAGTTATATTTAAAACTAATTTTATAAATTATTTTTAAAAAATAAAAATTTTATCAAATCAAACCTAACTTAACTCAATTGATCCTTAGTATTTACCTTTTATTCTATGTACTAACATTCATCGTGCTATTTCATTATGCTTCTATTTTATTTTTTTCAATGAGCATCTTCTCCTTTTATTTAGCTTGTCTAATGGCATTTCATATTATCATTTCAAAAATGTTTGATAGCAAAAAAAAAAATAGACAAAAATAATTATAAAATAAATTTTGACTATTTTTTTTATTGTCTCTCTAATAACACCATTATCAATTAACGCTGTATAACTTTGCAATCAATTATGAAGGAATCGGTCCTAACTTTTCTTTTAATTTATTAAATTATATTAAATATATATTAAAATTATTTATACATATATAATACATATGAAAATATAAAATTTATATTAATAATAAATTAAAATATATATAACTTATTCTAGTACTCATTTGTTATTTTTTTTAATTTAATTGTTATCCCAAAATAAGTTTATTTAAGGAATACCGGGTGAGAGAGACTCTGAACCTCAACAATAGTCAAATCCATACATCATCCGTTTACTATGGCTTCCTCTAGCTGTCAACAAAACAAGTATTCTCCTTCTACTTCTACTGTGATTTCTTTCTTTAAGATTGTTCTCAGACAAGCTCTTCAAGATGATGACTTTGTGAGCATTTTCTCTCGTCTTCTCCATCCCCTCTTTTTCTTTTAATCTGTTTATCTTTTGAGATATTGTTTATTTAACAAAAAGTTTCTCTCTTTATTCCTCTATATATAATTTTTCTCATTTATAAACATTTTCTTCATAGAACAACACACATGCATGGCTTCTTAGCTGCAAATATAGTAATAGTAAACTTCTTCTTCTTATTATTTAGATCATTTTCTATTTACAATAATGTAGGATTAATTATAATTAATTTTGTAGCAGAAGTACATGAAAAAATAAAAAAATACATAAGATGAATGAAAACCTAAAAACATATTTGTTAGGTGGTTACATCATTTTATGTACTCCGTATGTATTCTTACTACAAAATTAATTACGATTAAATCTACATTATTGTTAATGAAAAATGATCTGGTAAAACTTTCACTAATTAAGATTAGGAAATATTATAGGACATATTGCGGTGATTTGAAAAATTATTATATTCATCGTCATTTTTCGTTATGCATGAGTTTTAATTTTGTTATTACTGATTTGGTCCCTACCAATTTTCATGTTGGACAATCCTGTTTTTTAATATTTTTTTATTTCACTCCTAGTCTCTAAATATGCAAACAATGCTGCAAAATAGCCCTTTAAAATTTGAAATTAGTCTCTCCTTTAAAATAGGTGAAAGATTAATCTTTATCTACATACAAAATTTAGGACTAATATGTTTGGACTATTTTACTGCACTATTTATAATTATTAGTGAAGGACGAATTAGGAGTTTAATGTTATTAGTATACAAAGATATAGCCGAAAATCGTTAAATAGTTTGATATATTTGTCTAAACTATTTAACATAATACATGTCAACATCTTGGTGAAGACATACTAATGTGTGTCACCTTATTGTTATTATGGTTGCTAACACCAGGTTCATAATATTGCAGAAGTACTGAAAAATATGGTTCTGTCCTATTAAACCTATTGTATCTTAAGCCTCCGGATGGTACTGAATGGATAGTAGAGTGGATTAATCATGATGGTGGGATTTTGTTTAAAAATGGTTGGAAAGAGTTTGTTGCATATTACTCTCTTGATCATCGCCATTTGTTATGGTTTGAGTATAATATTGGAACTTCTCACATGGAAGTATACATATTTGCCAATGATCAGATCAAAGAGCAGCTGCCACGCAGGAGTCAGCAGCCGGTGAAAAGGCCAGAAGAACAAAAAACTAGAGATGTGGATAGTAGTCCCAACACCCAAAACATGAGACTTAACGAGGGACTGCTGAAGAAAAGATTGAATGAACCATTGCCAAGAGAAGTCCAGGGCCAACCGAGGAAAAAACTGAGAGCACTAGTGTCATCTGCTTCTAAAGGTAGATAGTTGGAAAATGACACACAAATCAGGGATGTGGAAAGAAGCCTCAATTCGCACGGTATTAAATCTAAAGAAAAAAACCATGAGATGCCAGTGTCTGTCAATAAAGATTCTAATGGTATGTGTTTCATAATTAGATCAACCTTTCCTTTTGTGGATTCAACCGTTGTTTTTGAGTTACAACTTGCAACTGTTTTTTGTACATTACAGTGGTAGTTTCTGATTCTTTGTTTCCTATGTACAAGGTAAAAAGAATAGAAGAAGAAAAGATTCTGAATCTCCTGTTAGGCCCTGTCCTATAAGACCTGAATCTCTGAAAGAAGCTAAGAAGTTTAAGTGAGAAAAGCCCTCTTTCATCATCAAGATAACGCAACTGTCTCAAACGAGAGCACCATGTGTAAGTATAGGTTAATACATATATCCATGTTGAAAATTATATATCGTGAACTTCCATGTGCTATTATTCTTCCAAACTTTGTGTCTTATTTCTAACTATGATGACATAAATATGATGTGCTGCGGTACTTTCCAACTAAATTCTTCCGAAAATATTTTGAAAATAACCCCCAAAATGCAATTATAAGGTTTGGAAAGAAGTTGTTAATCTATAGGCCATCATCATGTGATGCCTTTATCTCTTCTGGTTGGAACTTTTTTGCTCGAGCTAGTAAATTACAAGCCGGAGATGTTTGTTTGTTTAAGCTCATCAATAGAAAAGATCTGGTGCTTGATGTTCATATTTGTCGTCGACAACGCCGCCGTAAGGCAATTGTTTAGGAGTTCTTAAGCCGTGTTATTCTGTAATATCAGTACAACATTGAAAACATAATTAACTTTAAAAATGGAATAAAAGTTAGCATTATCCTCGTTAAAAAAATTTTATATTAAAAATTAATTGACCCCGTGTTTGACTTGGAGTACATTTTACAAATCTTTAATTCTTCCCTTCCTTGCAACATTTATAGCAACAGAATTCCAATCTCAAGGAAACTATTGTTAGTTTTGGCTAAAAATGCAGTTAGCTTATGAATGTAATGACTATGTATTTGGTCCTTAATGTAACGACAATTTGTTATATAAACTAATGCTAAAATTTGTGTTGGTCTCCAACCCTATAGATATAACTTGTATCCAAAACTCTCCACAAGTAAAATTCATGCTAATTTTTTACAATTCTATTATGGTATTAGAGTCACTTTTCAAACCAGTGACTCATGGGATTCAGCTCTTCAAAGAAGTTAAGGAGCTCAACTCACAGAATCCCTCTTTCATGGTCAAGATAAGAGAGAGTGATCCAAGGAAATCAAGGCCTGTAAGTTTATTTCGATACATTTTATCGATGACAAAACATAATATGCCATGCAAACTTCTGAGTGCTAGTTTATACTTAGTTTCACAAATTGTAAGTTTATAACTATTTTTTACCATGGTGATTCAAAAATGGAATGTGATGCAGAACTTACCAGCTACCTTCTACAGAAAGTATTTTAGAAAGAATCAGCAGGATGTAAAGTTACAGTTCGAAAAGAAGTCGTGGCCTACTACGATAATCTACAATCCGACAAAGAAAAACACCTTTATTTCTCATCAAATCTAATACTAGATACATGACCAACTCAACCAACTCGCTACTTCGTTATATAAGCACGTACTTATAGAGGATTAAATATTAAACAGGTCACAGAGGAAGGAGAATGCTTGTTTCTTTGGAAACTAGAGGAAGCCATGGATGTTCTTCTTGTTCACAGACACAGTTACAGTCTGTGAACAAGAAGAACATCCATGGCTTCCTCTAGTTTCCAAAGAAACAAGCATTCTCCTTCCTCTGTGACCTGTTTAGTATTTTAATCCTCTATAAGTACGTGCTTATATAATGAAGTAGCGAGTTGGTCGAGTTGGTCATGTATCTAACATTGAAGTACACATTTTTGACATGACTTGCCTTGAAATAGACTATCCTTCCATGGATCACATCAGCGATGACGATTCAATTGAGATCTTAAATGAACTGCTGCCACGAGGCTGGCCGAGGAAAACAGAGAAAGCAGCACTAAAGACACCATCTGCTTCTACAAGTAAAATGTTCACAAGTTCTGCCAAAACTGAAGTAGTGAAATGGTGCCCCAAAATAGACTATCCTTCCAAGGACTACATTGATGATGACAACATGGTTAAGGTTGAGAATGGACCGCCACGAAGAGGTCGAGGCCGGCCGAGGAAAACAGAGAAAGCAGCACCAAACACACCATCTCCTTGTACAAGCAAAATGTTCACAAGTTCTGCCAAAACTAAAGTGAAATGGTGTCCTGAAATAGACTATCCTTCCAAGGACCACATTAATGATGACAACATGGTTAAGGTTGAGAATGAACCGCCACGAAGAGGCCGAGGCCGGCCGAGGAAAACAGAGAAAGCAGCACCAAAGACACCATCTGCTTGTACAGTTGTACAAGTAAAATGTTCACAAGTTTACGAAGAGGTCGAGGAAAAAATTGAAAGCAGCAGCAGAAGTATCATCTCCTTCTACAAGTAAAATATTGAGTTCTGTCAAAACTGGAGATGTAGAGAAGGCCCCTGATAAACAAAACTGGATGCAGTGTTGCAAGAATGAAGAAGCTAGTCAATCTGAATGAAGAATGCAGTGTTGAAAGCAGCGTACGCATATATTCCAAATAAAATATTTTACACATGGCGTATTGCATTTCATGTAACTATGCATTAAATATGTTATTGTTCTTAGGCTGTGTTTAAATTTCGTTCAAATGAATAAAAATTACTGTGTTGTTTGAAGCTTGAACTTGGCTACAAGTAACTTTTATGCAAATTTTTATGGTGTACATGTAAAGTTGTTCAAGAGGCAAGGAAGTTCAAGTCAAATAATCCCTCTTTCTTAACCGAAGATAAGGCAAACTCAACTATCTGGATCTTCACCAGTAAGTTGATACATTTATCTCTATCAGAAACATTTTACGTTTGTTTAAATATGACATAATAAACTTGTACCAATTTACCAATTATTCCAATACAATGAATTAAAAAAAGTTATACACTCATTACAAGTTTTTTTTTTGTGACTACACTCATTAAAAGTTATTTACATTGGAATCTTTTATGGAATTACTGCAACACTGCAAATAATTAGTAACTTTCTAAAAAGTGACAATTATAATAAATGAGGGAGAATGAGTGAAATAGGATCCAAACCATAAATTGCTTTGAAATAAGTAGTTGGGAAACTTTTGATTAGGTACTTTGTCCAAATAACATCTTATACTACCGACAATATATAATTCTACATGTATTGTTTCTACAATGCAGATATATTTCTAGTTATGGTAGTAAGGAGATAACGCTGCAATGCAACCATTTAGTATGATGAAAACTATGACTCTGTTACAACTCTTGATCCCTGAACATACTCCATTGATCTGCAACACAAGTAAGCAAAGCCATTTGCTAATCATGGCTTCGACGAATATGAACCTTAAGATCTGGACCTTGTCTGTTAATGAGCTCAAAGATACAAACATCTCCGGCTTTTAAGTTATTTTCTTCAACGAACAAGCGCCAATTAGAGATAAGGGCATTCTTCCTATTTGGATAATAGATCAATGTTGCATGCCACTGCTTCTTTCCAACTCGTAGAGTTGCATACTCCTTGGTGTTCTCGAAGTACATTCTGAAGAAACAAACTGGAAGATTCTGCAATCATATCAGAATATTTCATCATCATGGTTCACAACAGTCTCAATTTTGCATGACATACAAAGTTTGCACAGAGATAAATGAATCAACTTACTGCTGGTGATCCTGTTTGGTGCATTTGCTTAATCTTTATGACAAAAGAGGGATTTTTCGACTTGAACTTCTTTGCTTCTCTAATAACTTTATGACAAAAGAAGTATTTATGCATTTTAGCAACAAAGAAAATAAAAAAATTAAACAAAATCAGTAGAATCCAAAAAATGAAAGAATGATGAGATTATGAAACAGACCATCCATATCTGGTCTGGCACGTTGAATTATTGGCAGCTTAAGATCTCCTGTCTCTTCAGATTGACCATCTTTTTCATTCTCGACATGCAGCTTCAAGTTTTGTGTATTGGGATTTTTATCTATATCTTTAGTTTTGATGGCACTTTTCATTATTTTGCTTGTAGTTGTAGAAGCACGTGATTGCTTTGGTTCTGCTATCACTTTTTTCTTCGGCCGGCCTCGGCCCCTTCGTGGCGGCGGTTCATCCAAAATCTCAACCGAGTTGTCATCACGGATTCGGCCATTGGAAGGATAATCAATTTCGAGGGCACTCATGTCGAATATGTTTATTTTGATGTTAGAAGTTCCATTGTACTCAAACCACAACACATGACCATTCTCCAAAGTGTAAAATGTAGCAAACTCTTTCCAACCATTTTCAAACAAAATCTCACCATCACGATTAGTCCAATCTATTCTCCATTCAGTGCCATCTGGAGGCTGGAGTTTCACTGGATTTGGCATATCACCACCATATTTCCTACTGAACTTGTTTGGTATTTTCTGCAATGCCAATGAAACTGTTGTTGGTAACCATACTTGGCAAAACTCACAATCATAACACAAAATTGGCCAGATAAACAAAAATTGATTCGACTCACTCTATTTGTATCACTCAACCTCTTAACAACCTTCTAAGAATTAGGGGTGAACGTGGATCAGGTCGGATCGGATATGGCTAAAATTTTGATCGGATCCGCACTAAAATCATCGGATCGGATCGGATCCAATCTCCTTTTTAACTTGAACCGATCCGATATCGGATATCAGATATATCCACAAAACACAAAATATTTTTAGAAGCTTATTTTTATTAAAAAATATCAATAAAATTTATTTATTTTTTATTTTTTAAATATGTTTATTCTCAAAATAATATTAAACATACATTTTTTAAATAATAAATTAAAATAATACAACATATATGATAATTATTAGTTGAAATAAAATATAAAAAGAATATTTATTTATTTATTTATTTCTTTATTTTTGCGGATACGCAGATATGCGAATATATACACAAAATCCGCAATCCGATCCGATTAGTGTGCGGATCTGATCCGATCCGATCCGATAACCTTGCAAATCGAATCTATATTCACAATTTTCGAATCAGATTCGGATAAATACAGTGGATATGCAGATCGGATCCGATTCATGAACGTCCCTACTAAGAATTATCCTTCTCTAACAGCAGCTTTGTTGATTCAGTTACTACTTTAACTAACTAACTAACAATCAAAAATTGAAAACTAAAAAAGCATAAATATGTAAGAAAAGAAACCATGCCTGTGTGTGGTTGTTACCTCACATGGAAAATATGACAAAAATAGTGAAACACAAGAAGTATACATAAAAAAAATTTGTATGTGTAAAATAAAAACAGTGAAAGATAAAAAGAGGATAGAAGGGAAAGAAAATTCTCACAAGATATCCATCATCAAGGCTTTTTCTGAGAACAATCTTAAAGAAACGGATCAAAGTGGAAAGAGAATTCTTATTTCTTTGAAAGTTAGAGGAATCCATAGTTATGGATATTTTTCTTATTCACAAAGAATCAGTGTATATCTTAAATAAGAAGACAACATATTAAAAAGAACAAAATAAAGTTCTTTTCATAAATTTCAGGCATAATTTTTGGATTTTATATTTAATTTAAATCAGAACAAAATTAAATTCCCTATTACATGCCTGAATTTCATACCAAATTTTATTTTTTTAATTTTTACATTTTAAGTAATTTGAACAAAAAAAAGGATAAAAATCAAAATAAGATCTTTTGAATGTGTTTAAATTTTATACATAATTCCTAAATTTTATAACTATAATAAAATATTTTTTAGATATCACTTTTGATGTATACAGTAACTAAACTCATTTAAAATTAAAACTTGTTTGAGAAATTATTTTTAAAGTAATACTGGTATGTGGTATCAGTAACAAAAAACTGTATTATTTTCGTAATCCATTAAACATATTAAATAAAGTTAGATGATATTTATTTTTTTGGAAGCTAGAAAAAGTTATAACCAAGAATAATTTTCTTGTTTACAACTTAGATTTTAGAATAATTTGCACATTTAATTTAGACAAAAAATTAAAAAAGAACAAAATAAGATTTCTGTTATGTGCCTAAATTTCATATTGAGTTCAATTTTTTCTATTTCTACTTTTTAAGTAATTTGAATAAAAAATAATAAAAATCAAAATAAGATTTGTTGAATGTACCTGAATTTCAGATATAATTCTTGAATGCTAGAACTCTAATAAAATATTTTTTATGTATATTTTTTACCTCTACAGTAACTAAACTCAATTAAAATTAAAACTTGTATTAAATATTATTTTTTTAAGTGATACTGGTTTGATATCTGTAAGAGAGACCGTATCATTTTCATAATTCATTAAACCTATTAAATAAACCTAGATGATGATTGTTTTTTTCGAAACTAAAAAAAGTCATAGCCATGAATTTGTTCACAAAAAATAAGTAGATATCTTAAATAAGAAGACAACATATAAAAAAATAAAATAAAGTTCTTTCTATACGCATAGATTTCAGTCATAATTTTAAAATTTTACATTTAATTTAAATAAAAAATTGAAAAGAACAAAATTAAGTTTCCTATTATGTGCTGAGTTTTATTTTTCTATTTTTACATTTTAAGTAATTTGAACAAAAAAGGATAAGAATCAAAATAAGATTCTTTGAATGTGCCTAAATTTTATACATAATTCTTAAGTTTCATAACTCTAATGAAATATTTTTTAGATATCACTTTTGACCTATATAATAACTAAACTCATTCAAAATTAAAACTTGCATGAGAAATCATTTTTAAAGTGATACTGATACGTGATATCAATAACGAAAAATTATATCATTTTCGTAATCAGTTAAACCTATTAAGACTCAGTTTAGGTAAATAGTTTAATTAAGCTCTTTTTAAAAAAATAACTTAAACAATAAATAGTTATATTAAAAGTAGCTTATAAATAAGTTATTTTGTATTTGAATTTTTAGTTTTAAAAATGTTTATTTTATAGAAATGTGATAAAAATAGTAGTATTATGAGAGAAGTTGTTTTTTAACTTCTCTATAAGCTCCTAAATAGCTTCTTAGAAAGCTACAATTTAGTTTTAAAACTTACACCAGATATTAATACTACTACTTTTCATAAGTAAAAAAAAAATACTTTTAAAGTTTACAAACGGGTCCTAAATAAAGTTAGATGATGCTTTTTTTTTTTTAGAAACTAGAAAAAGTCATAGCCAAGAATAATTTTCTTGTTAAGAGAGAATAAGTGAATATCTCTAATAAGTAGACAACATATAAAAAAGAACAAAATAAGGTCTTTGTACGTGCCTAAATTTCAGGCATAATTTTTGAATCCCACATTTAATTTAAACAAAAAATAAAAAAAAGAATAAAATAAAGTTTTTGTTATGTCCCTGTTCATATTGAGTCCTATTTTTTTTATTTTTACTTTTTAAGTAATTTGAATAAAAAATAATAAAAATTAAAATAAGATTGTTGAATGTGCTTAAATTTCAGATATAATTTTTGAATTCTATAACTCTAATAAAATAATTTTTTATGTATCATTTTTTACTTCTACAGTAACTAAACTCAATTAAAATTAAAACTTGCATTAAATATTAGTTTTTTAAGTGATACTGGTTTGGTATCTATAAGAGAGACCGTATCATTTTCATAATTCATTAAACCTATTAAATAAACTTAGATGATGATTTTTTTTTCGAAACTAGAACAAATCATAGCCATGAATGTTCTTCTTGTTCACAAAAAATCAGTGAATATCTTAAATAAAAAGACAATATATAAAAAAGAACAAAATAAAATTCTTTCTATACCCATAGATTTTAGTCATTATTTTAAGATTTTACATTTAATTTAAATAAAAGATTGAAAAGAACAAAATTAAGTTTCCTATTATGTGTTGAGTTTCATTTTTTTTCTATTTTTACATTTTAAATAATTTGAACAAAAAAGATAAGAATCAAAATAAGATTCTTTGAATGTGCCTAAATTTTATACATAATTCTTAAATTTTATAACTCTAATGAAATATTTTTTAGATATCACTTTTGACCTATATAATAACTAAAATCATTTAAAATTAAAACTTGCATGAAAAATCATTTTTAAAGTGATATTGATATGTGATATCAGTAACGAAAAATTGTATCATTTTCGTAATCAGTTAAACCTATTAAGGCTCAGTTTAGATAAATAGCTTAATTAAACTCCTTTTAAAAAAATAACTTAAACAATAAATAGTTATATTAAAAGTAGCTTATAAATAAGTTATTTTGTGTTTGGATTCTTAGTTTTAAAAGTCCTTATTTTATAGAAATGTGATAAAAAGTAGTAGTATTATGAGAGAAGTTATTTTTTTAACTTATCTATAAGCTCTTAAATAGCTTCTTAAAAAGCTGCAATTTGGTTTTGAAACTTGCACTAGACATTAATGTTACTACTTTTCATAAGTTAAAAGTTCAAAAAAATTACTTTTGAAGTTTGCGAAATGGCCCTAAATAAAGTTAGATGATGCTTGTTTTTTTTTTTTTTTTGTAAGCTAGAAAAAGTCATAGCCAAGAATATTTTTCTTGTTAAGAGAGAATAAGTAAATATCTCTAATAAGTAGATGGATTTGGATCCTCTAAAGTTTGAATTTCACTTTAGAGAATAAAGTTTAAATAGTTTCTCTTTCATATTTATTCTTGGTCCCACCTATAAAATCAATGGTGAGAGATCACACTTTATTCTCTAAAGTGAAATTCAAACTTTAGAGGATCCAAATCCTAAGTAGATAACATATAAAAAAGAACAAAATAAGATCTTTGTACGTGCCTAGATTTCAAGCATAATTTTTTAATTTCACATTTAATTTAAAAAAAAAACTAAAAAAAAAGAACAAAATAAAGTTTTGCTTATGTGCCTGAATTTCTTATTGAGTCCCACCTTTTTCTATTTCTATTTTTTAAGTAATTTGAATAAAAAATGATAAAAATTAAAATAAGATTAGTTGAATGTGCCTAAATTTTAGAAATAATTCTTGAATTCTATAACTTTAATAAAATATTTTTTAGGTATCATTTTTGACTTATTCAATAACTAAACTTATCTAATATTAAAACTTGTATTGAATATTATTTTTTAAGTGATACTGATATAGTATCAATAATAAGAAACCGTATCATTTTCATAATTTATTAAACCTATTAAATAAAGTTAGATAATGTTTATTTATTTATTTATTTATTTGAAGTTAGAAAAAGTCATAGCTATAAATGTTCTTCTTATTCACAAAGAATCAGGGACATCTCTAATAAGAAGACAATATATGATGAATAAAAATAAAATAAGGTTCCTTCTATACGCATAGATTTCAGGTATAATTTTTGGATTTTACATTTAATTTAGACAAAATTAAAAAAGAATAAAA
Source organism: Arachis ipaensis (assembly GCF_059453495.1). Classification (NCBI taxonomy): domain Eukaryota; kingdom Viridiplantae; phylum Streptophyta; class Magnoliopsida; order Fabales; family Fabaceae; genus Arachis; species Arachis ipaensis. The sequence goes on along the minus strand of NC_142435.1, from coordinate 149,308,378 downwards.
TAAGGTTTTCTGTTATGTGTCTAAATTTCATATCGAGTTCCACTTTTTTCTATTTCTACCTTTTAAGTAATTTGGACAAAATAAAATAAGATTTGCTGAATGTGCCTAAATTTCAAATAATCAGTGGATATCTCTAATAAAAAGACAAACATATAAAAAAAAATAAAATTCCTTTATGCACATTGATTTAAGGTATAATTTATGAAAAATATTTAATTTAGACAAAAAAATAAAAAAATAAAATAAGGTTTCCTCTTATATATGTGCCTAAACTTTATATCGAGTCTCATTTTTTTTTTAATTTTTACTTTTTAAGTAATAAATGATAAAAATTAAAATAAAATTATTTAAATATGTTTAAATTTTATATATAATTCTTGAGTTTTATAATTTTAATGAAATATTTTTTTGGTATCATTTTTGTCCTGTACAGTAACTAAACTAATTTAAAATTAAAACTTGCATTAGAAATTATTTTTAAAGTGATAAGGATATATGGTATCAGTAGCAAGAAACTATATCATTTTCTTAAGGTTTAATTACTCTGTTGGTTCCTATAGTTTCGTGAAATTTTTAATTAGGTCTCTATATTTTTTTTCTTTTTAATTGAGTCCCTACACTAATTTTTTTTTTTTTTACTTAGGTTTCTACACTTTTTTTTTATTTGGATCTTTGCACCAATTTTTTTAATTAGGTTCCTGTACAATTAATAAGCCAATTACTGCTAAGAGATACCTAATTAAAAAAGAATTGGTGTAGGAACCCAATTAAAAGAAAAAAAGGTATAGGGACCTAATTAAAAATTTTTGCAAAACTATAAGGACCAATAGAGTAATTAAACCTTTTCTTAATCCATTAAACCTATTAAATAAAGAGATCTTTTTATGCGCTAAATTTCAGACATAATTTCTAAATTTCACATTTAATTTAGATAAAAAAAATTAAAAAAGAACAAACTAAGGTTCTTAGTATGCCCATAGATTTCAGATACAATTTTTTAAAACATTTAATTTAGACAAAAAAATAAAAAAAATAAAATAAGTTTTTTGTTATGTGCCTAAATTTTATTTTGAGTCCCACTTTTTTTTTTATTTCTACTTTTAAGTAATAAATGATAAAAATTAAAATAAGATTCTTGAAATATAACTAAATTCCATACATAATTCTTGATTTCCATAATATTAATAAAATATTTTTTAAGTATCACTTTTGACCAGTACAGTAACTAAACTCATTTAAAATTAAAATTTACATTGAAAATTATTTTTGAACTAATACTGATATGTGGTATCAGTAACGAGAAATCATACATTTTCTTAATCCATTAAACCTATTAAATAAAGAAAGTCATTCTATACGCTAGATTTTAGACATAATTTCTAAATTTCACATTTAATTTAGACCAAAAAAAATTTGTTCTAAATTGTCGGTCAATTATTTTTTTGTGCAGTATTATTTACTTGTTCCAAAGCATGCATGTCTCACTTTTCAATTTTTTAGTTAGTTTCCCATATTTCCATCATATGGCTCATTATTTTTACAATTTCGCTAGAAAACCAACATGAATATAGCCAACAAATATTTTTGAACTACACTCTATACTCATTAATTGCCATTCATTGATGATTATTTAAATTTTAATTTTTAAAGGATACAAAATTAACGATTATTAATTACCTCTTCTTACTCTAATTTACCTTTTACTATTTATCAAGCAAATTCTAATTTCTCTTTCTAAAAAAAATGTCCAAACTCTAAAAAAAATAATAAAATATAAGATAAAGATTTATCCAAATTCTAAAAAAAAACATACAAAACACACACAAAAAAAAGAATCATTCAAAACTAATAAAAAAATCATCCAAATCCTAAAGGAAAAAACATACAAAACATAAGAAAAAAATCATGCAAAACTAATAAAAAAAATCTCCAAATCGTAAATAAAAAAATGCATTAGCTAAAAAAAAACGTATCCACTTAGTATATAAAAAAAATTCACACGAGACTAACCAAATACAATTCACTTGCATGAAAAGAAAAAAAAACGAAACAACATCCTCTTTCCCCCACGTACATTGGAAACAGATTGAATTGCAACCTCAGAGCCTTCCATTGAATTATTATCACTCACATCAACGAACGGGCTATTCAATCTTTGTTCTGAAATTGATTGGTCCATGGACAAATGCTCTCTATCGGAAGCCGTATACTGCGACGTCGACTTCTTTGCGTACAACAGTTAGACGGGAAAAACTCTCTAACCACCGCGAACGACTTCGGTCAAAGATGCAGCCGCGTGGTGGTCCTTGCGGCGGAAGGTGATCAAGCAATGAACAACAATGGCATCCCGATGACGAACGGTAACGCTAATAGCGGCAAGAACAACAAAGCACGGCGGAGGTGGGGATTCGGTGGTCACGCGGCATGCTGGTCCTTGCAGCGGAACGTAATCAAACAATGAACAACAATGGAACCCCGATCAGGAACAATAACACAAAAGGTGGCAAGAACAGCGTAGCACAGTAGAGGTGGGCCTCGGTCTTCACGTTGTTGAGGACGTCGGCGGAATGAATTAAGCACAACAACACACTTAATGTGTAGAAAGAGGAAGAGTCCTAATAGGACCGTGAATCATGTTCCAATTAGGCAATTAATTGCAAATCCTATTTTTTTAAAATAATCATTAATGAGGATGATTCAAATTAATTAATAAATTAAAATTAATATAATTAATTTTTTTGGTTTCCCACGGTATCCCTCAACCCGGCAGGTCAAAGAATAATCCGTCGCGGTACTGAGCTCCATTTAAGGGTTTGCCGCTGGCCAATGGATTGCTGCATGCACAAGGCGGGATTCGAACCATTAATATAATTAATTGAATTGTTCAAATTGGCTAGTTAGAGAATTAGTTCCCTAGACTTTTCCTTATTTTTAATATGACAATGAAGTGTGTGTAACGCTGAGTTATGGAGGTACGAGGGGTTAATAGAGTGTTGTGACGGCATTAGATTTTCGAAGTTAGGGGGAAGAAGTCGGACCGTTCATTTTTTTTGCAGCAGAAGGGGAACACAAATCGGACGGTTCAATTTGTGTGTGCAAAAAAAATTGAATATGGTAAGCAGATGGTCCAATTTCATGCATGCTATAATTTTGAATTTGTATATGACTAAAATCGGACGGTCCGATTTCATGCATGCTATAATTTTGAATTCGTATATGACTAAAATTGGACGGTCCGATTTTAGTTCTTTATAAAATTTAAACCGGCTAAAGAGCGGTCGGACTATCCGATTTCTGTTTTTATATATACTCACTATTAGCTGAAGTCTCCATTTTTCTTTGTCTCTCAATTCTCTCTTCTCAAACCCCTCTGATTCTTTCTTCTTCTTCATTGTTTCAACACCAATTTTACTAAGATTGAGAGCTTTTGATGTGAATGTATCATAATGGATGATAGAGTGATGTTAAAAGTTTATTATCATAGACAGATTTTGTTATAAACAGTTGAATGAGTGAAATTTGTGTGTGAAAATCCGTTAGATATCGTTATTTCACTCACATTGTCATTTGAAGAATCAAAAGGTGTAATTTGTGAGAAAAATGAATTCTCAAATATCTAGGAGAGTGTCGTGCATTTTGTACAGGTATCCTATATTCGTATTTGGTGGGTTCATTCAGTTTCAAACCAAATATGTAACCGATGAAGCAAGCATGCAAGATATGTTTTTAGTGTATATGGAAACTCCCTCACAGATATCGTTCATCGACGAGGAGTTTGAAAGTAACTATGAGGTCGTTGATCCGGGTGGAGACAAAGATCAGGCTAACGGCACTATGAAGGCAGATGTGACAGAGGTGGCAAATGCACTAGTAAACCAGCATACGTTTGTAAAGCCTACTTTCATGCGGTCGTTGAATTTGGAGAACATACATGCATTGAAATTTTTTCAGTATATGAATGCAGGTATGTATTTTTATGATAGATAAATATTACAGATTGATTAGGTAGCATGACCAACATGTGATCTATAGAATATCAATTGATCATGTAAGATTTTTTTTATTTAGTAAGTAGTATTTGATTGATTGTTTATTTTTTATTAATTATTTATGTATATTTTATAATTTATTATATATTGTGATTAATAATTTATTATTACTTATCTATATTTATATTTTTGAAAACGAAAAATGTGGATAGATTTTATATTTATATTTATATTATTAGTTATTTATAAGTCAAGATGCATATATAAATTAATTGGAAGCCAATATTACACATATCTACCAAAACGAAAAATGTTACAAAGATTTACCAAGTATTTTGATGTAATTCGAACGAGACCCATCGAATTTTAAAATTCAATACTAATTCAAAGCAGTACAATTTGAATTATGTATGGACGAAATGTTTTAGTAATTCGAATGAGAGTGAATCGAATTACATGCATGTGAAAATGCATGTGAATACAGCTCTAATTTAAAGTGGACTAATTGGAATTACCACCAAGTAGCAGCCGAAGGTAATTTAAATTGGTCTCATTCGAATTATCAATGAAATACCCTATAAATATAGTTTAGTTCAATTTTTTTTGTAATGCATGGAATATAAAATATAAATTTTTTATTTTAGATTATTAATTTTTTTAATAAATTTATTTAAATTATATCACAAAAAAATATTTTATTTCATGCAAAATATTAAAAAAAAAATAGTTTAAAAAATGTTAAAAGTACTATAAAAATTTGTAATGTTTAAGTGACTTAAGTAAATACATGCATGTATTCAAATTTTAAATAAAATACTCTATATAGTCAATAATAATTTCAAAATTAAAAGCTTTTTACTTCAATGTTTCTAAGGTTTATTTTAAACTGCCAACAGAGAGCCATTTTTTGCACTTTTTTTTATTGCAATTTAAAATTTTCGTGTACCAGTACTTGTATTATAGGGTATACCAGTTGTATTATTAGTGGATTGTGATTTAAATGAATATAAATTTAAATTTAATTATTTATCTTATCTTGAATATTTATATTAGAGGATTATTTATTATCTTGATAAGTTTGCAAATTCATTATCTTATATAATATTTAGAATAAATTTTATCTCTATATTTTAAAATGTATTTACCTCATTATCTAATATTTAGTATAAATTTTATTTTTATATTTAAAAATTTATTTGTATTAATTATCTACTATTTTCAAATGGAAAAAACTAAAAAAAAAATTGGTTATTAAAATCGATGGCATTATTGTCGATTTTTAAATTTAATATAGACAAAAATAAAAGGCAATGTTGTCAATTTTTAATTTAAAATAGACAAAAAAAAGAGAAAATAGACGATATTGTTATCGGTAATTTAATAATTAAATCGACAGTTAATTTGTCAATTTTAATAAATTAAATATCGACACTTGGGTCGTCGATTTTAAATAATATTATCGACAGCCTGGGTGTCGCTTTTTTTAAGTATGTAAAAATCATAATTTTATATTATCGACACAATGGTTGTCGATTTTATTAAAAGTTTATCGACAACCTGAGAAGCCGTCGATTTTATTATATTTTTAAAAAATCGACCCGTTTTAAAGCGATGGCTAGCGCCGTCGATTTGGCTGTCGATTATAATAGTATTTCTTGTAGTGAATATACGATAATAATCAATTTATATTCCAACAAAGCAGTTAAAATTTGATTATTCTAATCGTAAGTTATTAAACATATATTAAAATTTAATAACATAAAATATTTTAAATTGGTTACTAAATTGAATAATAATTAAATTAGTTTCCAACTTTTATCTAATAATCAATTTGGTCTATAAATGGAGAAAATAATCAAATTGATTTTATAATTTTATCTAATGATCAAACCCTCCTATTTAAAGTTCAATTTTTTTTTCCAAATAAGGTTAGTTAATGACATATCTCATATTATCAATTAATTAATGATAAAATGTAATTAATTACTCTCATATTTTTTTAAGTAAAGATTTAACACAGTTATAAGTGAAATATGTTATAAAAAAACAAAATAAAATACAAAACACAAAACACAAAACAATAAACAAAGTAGAATAAAAGTTAAACTATAAATTTATAATGTACTTACACATATTCTATCTTATATCTATTTTTTTAAGTGTAATATCCACACAAATAATTTCAGATTATTCATTCATTTAAATAATACTATTATATTTTTTATTTTTTAAATTCACTGACACATTCACAAAAGATAAGAAAATTTCTAATAACTTAATATATTTTCATTCATATGAAATTTGTAATATTTCATGAATTTAGTAAAAATTTTGACTAGTTAAATTCTTTATTTAAATTTGCTTTAAATTCTTTAATTTAAGTTTAGTCATCAACTTGAAGCTTTCAATTCATTTATAATTCTTCATTTTTTTTATGAATATTATGTTGTTTTGCACTAAAAAAATAACTTACATTCTTGTAGTTTTTACTATCTAATTTAATTTTTACTTTTAATTAAATTTGATTTCAAATTTTTTCAATGTTCGTGTGAGTGAATACCAAATTTTGTCCGATCCAAGATAATATTTTCCAAAAAAAAAAAGAGAGTAGTTGATAGTTTTTTTTTTTGGACTTGGCCATGGGCCAGAAGACTGACCCGGACCACAACCCGTACCCGCCCAGGCCCAGAACCCTGCACCCAGAGAGTAGTTGATAGTTTAGTTTGCACTTATTATTCTGTATAAAAAACATTCAGTTCTATCGATACCAAAAAAAGAAAACAGAAAAATTAGAAGAAAAATAGAAGAAGTCTGGCCAATATAGCCCAATATTCCTGAAGACCAAAAACGAAGGCTCAAGATTTTTTATTGGACTTCAACAAAATTGCTTCTAAGACACCCAATCAACAAACATGCGAATTAAACCTGTTGAGAAAAATGTCCAAAAAAAAAAAAAAGATATGATAGCAAGAGAAGAAGAACATCAATAATGAAATTATCCGTTGAACGAAGCTGGTCTTTGTGGAAGATTAGGAACGGGTTCATTTTTTATAATGTATCAATTTCAGTGTGAAAGAGATAATAACATCGATTTTGAAGCTGTTGAAAGAACTTTAACAAATTTTCACTTCTTAATTGATAAGCACTTTACCTTTTATTTCTCTTATTAGATTATTATATGATGTTATTTCTACAGTAGAATGTTAAAAGTCTTTTATTTTATTTATTTATCTGATATATGGACACTTATATATTTCTTTTATTTTATAAATAAAATTATCTGATTTAAAAAAAAAAAACACATTAACACCCACTTCTTAACCTGTCAAAAAATTTCAAATAAACAAAGAAATGAGCTGAAAGATATGGAAGTACAATCATGTCAAATATTTTTATGTTCTATAAATTCTTAAGAAGCATCAAAAGTAAAGGGGAGGGCCAACAATTAAAAAATATATAAGCGCCAAAAATTAGAAAATACTAAGCAAAGGAATTTAAGAAGCAAATTTTTTTTACTAAAACAAAAAATATTTCTGCAGAGAATAGTACAGTTAGGACAAAAAAAAAAGTGTGGAGAAGAGAAGTGACACTTCAAAAACTGATGTAAAATAGACGTATGCAATATTAGGTATATTTTAAATTTTTGAACCCAATTTTTTTTTCAATTTTTTTCTCATTTTATCATGTAATATTCATTAAAAGAAATCATCGGTTCACCTATTAAAAAAAAATGTTGCTAATATGTATCTTAAAAATACATGATAAGTTTGTCATTAATGAAAAAATTTAAATATTTTTATTTAATGACTATAAAATAAATGCATTAAAAATTTAAATGAGAAAATAATAAATAGATCATTGACATTTTAATTTGCGAACATTTAAGTTTTGGAGAATTTAAAAATACATTTAAGTTTCTACCCTTTTTAAAATTTTGACATATCGATCCTTCATATTTATTTGGGTTTGTCAGATCCAACAGAAAAATTAAAGATGACTCATTATACTGACCTGATTGATACGAAAGTACACGTGAGAGAGTTTTTAAAATAAGACAAATTAGACTCGGATAAATATATCCAGATTTTGAAGAGGTCAAAAACTTAAATATTTTATATTTTCAGAGACTTAAAATAAAATTTTGGTACTTAATTATATAATTATGTTGATGAAATAATTAAAAATAATATAAAATTTTAATTAAACTAATATTAAGTATTAGAAAAACAAAATTTATTTTTAGTTTCAAATCACTATTTATAACATATGATCTCACAAATATTTTTGTAAAATCTAAAATAAAATGAAATTAAAACTAATATTAAAGATGCTCTCATAATTAATTATAAGCATTTAATAACAATATATACAACAAAATACAAATAATTAAGTTGCAATATTTAAATAATGTTACGCCAAAATATTTAAAGTATTTTTAATTATCTAAAATATCATGTAAATAACCAACTTATTGAATTAAATTTAGATTATAGGATTTAATTGGTAAATTTATTTTAATTATTATATATCTTCTTCATAATTGTATTTTATTGGAAATATATTATAAAAGTTATCATTAATGTGTTTGCAGTTTACATAAACAAATTTGAAAAGATTGTTGGTTGTTGCCATTTTCTTCATAGTTAATTAAGTCTTTCTTTTCTTTCTTTTCTTTGGAGTTATCGTCAAATATTTTTCTTTTGCAGTGTTCCAAAGCATGTGTCTTACTTTTCCCAGATTCTCCAAAAACGAAGGCTCAAGACAAAAATTGCCTCTGTGACATCCAATCAACAAACATGCAAATTAAACCTGCTGCATGTGTTATGATCATGATTAAGTAGTACGCTACAAAATGAAGGTATAAAGCATCAACGGTCACTTTTTAATCTATCAAAAGTTTTTAAATAAATGAAGAAATGAATTAGAAGATATGGGAGTACAATCATATCAAATATCTTTCATGCTCTATAAATTCTTAAAAGCATCACAAGCAAAGGAGAGGGTCAAAATTAGAAAATACATAAAAGCAAAACAACTTAAGAAGCTAATTTTTTTTACTACATAAAAAATATTTTTGCAGAGAATATTAAGTTGAGGAGTGTTAGGAAGTCAATAACTTTTATATTTTGTAATTATCAATTGGTCATCAATAATATTTTTAATGCTGTGAGATTATATTCAATGATAAAAAATCATTCACTTTTTTTATGGTTAAGTGATGGTCACAAAACACAAAAATTACTGGTCCCTAAACTTTCTCTATCACAGTTAATACAAAAAATAAGTTGGAAAAGAAAAGTGATACTTTAAAAACTGAAGCAAAATAAACATGTTCAATATTAGGTATATTTTAAATTTCTGAACGCAATTTTTTTTCAATTTTTTTTCTCATGTTATCATGTAATATTCATAAAAAAGTGATATTTCTACAGGTAGGGTAGGATAGAGTAGAATTTAGAATTTTAAGGTGCGAGTAAGATTAGGGTTGATAGATTTTCAACCTGCGGGTAGGATAAGATATAATTTTAATAAAATTTTTAACTCGCAAATAGAATTAGGGTAGAATCCAAACCCTACCCTATCCTATCCTATCCATTACCAGCCCTACCATTTGGTATAGTTAAGTATAGCACAACAATACAAGTGCCATAATAATCCAGTGCATGTACATCACATTTTTTTTTCTTTTCTTTCTTGGATTCTCCGTCCGTCGATTATCCAGTGCATGTAGACCACAACTTCCAAAGCATGCATCTCTCTTTTAAAATTTTCTGTTAATTTCCCAGATTCCCTTATTTGTCATTTAGCATATAAATTATTATTATTATTTGTGACGGTACCTTGGAATTTGGGATTACTATAAGAACAACGGATTTTGATGACATTTTGACCCTTTTTTTTTTGGAGTTAACATAAATGAATAAAATAATTTAAAAAAGGGGTCAGAAGTAAATAAATAACAAGCTCCAGTTTATAATTAAACAATACATTTTTTTCTACTATTTATTAGAGATATCACTACGTTTAGTTTAATTTTTCTCATAGATATATTATGTTCTTTCAAAAAAAAAAAAAGCCAGTTTCTTAAACTTTTGCCCTTATTTGTTATTCCTGTGTAAATAATATCCTTTCATTGCAATTTGTAAAAAAAACAAAACAAAAAATTACTTAAAAAAATATTTTTGGAGAGAATATCACAGTTAATAAAAAAAATAAGTTGGAGAAGAAAAGTGATCGTTCAAAATCTGAAGCAAAATAGACATATTCAATATTAGGAATATTTTAAATTTCTGAACGCAATTTTTTTTATTTTTTATTTTATCATGTAATATTCCTAAAATAAATTCATCAGTTCACCCATAAAAAAAAAGATTTAGCTAATACATATTTTAAGGATACATGAAAAATTTATCATTAGTGAAAAATTTAAATATTTTCATTTAATAACTACAAAATAAATATATTGAAAATTTAAATGAGAAAAAGATAAATAGATCATTAACCTTTTGATTCGTGAACATTTAAGTTCTCGATAATTTAAAAATATATTTAAGACTCTAACATTTTCAAAATTTGGATATATCGATCTTTCATGTTCACATGAGTTTATCATACCCAACGAAAAAATTAAATGTGACTCCCATTGTACTGACCTGGTTAATACGAATATATATGTGAAAGAGTTTTTAAAATGAGACAAATTAGACCCAGGAATCAATGTGTCCACCACATTTTAATTTAAAAAAGTCAAAAATATAAATATATTTTTAAATTTTTAAAAACTTAAATGTTCGTGAATCAAAAAGTTAGATATCTAATTTGTCATTTTTTTTTAAATTTTTTATATTTTTAATAATTTTTTTATTTTATAATCTTATTAACATATGTTTTTAGAACATAGAATAGATAAACTCTAAAAAAAGAATTATACTATTTTTGCTTCTTCATCAATAAAAACTACCTTTAATATTTTTTTTGCTAATATTTTAAATAGAATAAGTTCAAACCTGGATAACCTGGATATATGTTTGAGTTGTGTACTTGTGTTGCAAGTATTCTAAGTGAATAAGGCATAGAATAATAATAAAAAAAAACAATGTATGTGAAGTAAGAAAAATAAAGGAAAATAGTGTATCAACAGAAAAGTAAAGATAATAAATATATTTATAAAATATAAAAAAAAATATTTTATTATATAGATTAAAATTATATAAAGAGAGTATAAATTTATTTTATAATTATTTTTTATTATATCATTGTTGTTTAAAATATAAATATTAATTTTTTAAGTACTATTTAATCTTACAAAAAAAATCTACAAACTTATATTTTTATTATATAATTTACCGTAAAAGAAAAAAAATATAATGTATGTAGTTGCACAAACAAATTTAAAAAGATTGTTGCCACTCTCGTAGTAGAATGTTCTAAAAATTTTATTTTATCTTTAGTGCATGTAGGCCATATACTTATTTATTTTATCTTTCTTTTTTTTTTTTTAGTATCGTTGGTCAATTATTTTTTTGTGCAGTGTTATTTTAGTTGTTCTAAAATATATATGTCTCACTTAAATTTTTTATTCTATTTCCTAGATTTTCATCATCATTGTTATTTGATATTTAGCATATAAATTATTATTATTATTATTATTTGTGACGGTATTTGGGATTACTATAAGAACAACGGGTTTTGAATTTTGATGACATTTTGATCCGTTTGTTTTTTTATTCCTTTTTTTTTGGTTTCGCGTGGTAACATAAATCAATAAAATAATTAAAAAAAGGTCAGAAGTAAATAAATAACAAGCTCCAGTTTATAATTAAACAATACATTTTTTTCTACTATTTATTAGGGATGTCACTGCATTTAGTTTAGGTTTTTTTATAGATTAATATGGGCCAGCAATTTTATTAAATTTTGGTCAGCATGTAACCAGCAAAAAAAAGTGAGTCATGGGATAAAATCTCACACCAATCTTACACTATTAAAATCATTATTCATGACTATTTAATGGCTATAAATCATAAAAATTGCTGGCTTGCTAACGCTCATCTATTATATTCATTAAAAAAAAAGCAAGTTTCTTAAATTTTTGCTCATATTTATTATTTTTGTGTAAATAATATCCTTTTATTGCAATTTGTGAAAAAAAAAACAAAAAATATAAATACTAATTAAAGCATAAATAATTGACATAATATATTCAAAAGATAATCGTTTTAAATAGATGTATTAAGTATGCACTGAAATTAGGTTTTCGCCCTTCTTTGTGCATAATCAAAATTCTAGATATCTTCAAAATATCAATTTTTTGCAAACTAACAGTTTTATCCGATTTTTCCTGTAATAAAATTGGTTGCGACTCTATTCTTCATATTATTGTTTTTGTCACATTCTCATTGCATGTGTAGTCCGTTTTGGACACATTATGACCTCTAGTATGTTATATTTGTACTATTTTTAAATGTTCTAACATTGTATTCTTTAAACTAAACTTGCAAAATTAATTATTGATTTTGTAAAGATATCTATAACTGTACTTAGTCTTTAGTAGGAAAATACTCAATCAAAATTTTTTTTTTATTCACTAATTATCTAATTATGTGAAACTGAATATCAATATATTTCGATCTTCCATAAAACACAAAATTTTTACAAAGTGCAATAGCTAACTTGTTATTACAAAATATCGTTATTGAAGTACTTTATTTTTTGTTCAATTTCTCAAGAATTTTTTTTATCCATACTGCTTGCATTGCATAACTTATTGTTGCTTTATATTCTGCTTCTACCGTAGAGAATGCTATTACAGATTATTTTTTCGAAGAATATAAAATTACACCAGAACCAAGATGAAATACAAATTTTGAAGTACTTTTTCTTGTTTCAATATCTTCAGCCCAATCAATGTAATCAACAATATTTATTTTATTAGTATATTCATAAAAAATACCATCATTTAAAGTACCTTTGATATATTAAAGAATCCTTTCTGCCGCTTACAAATATAGCCGTCAAAATGGGCTAAACTATAAGGCCAGCCCATTTACCCATTTAAATGGGTGGGGCTTGCCTCTAAAATTAAGTTCATTTAAATTTCAGGTTAAACGGGCTGAGCTCGATTAACCCGTCCGTTTAACCCGAAAAAATGAAAGGTTAAATGGGCTAGTCCGCCAGCTAAACCGGCGGTCCATTTATTTATTTTTTTAAAAAGTAGCATTTTTAATTGACATTTCTCTCGATTCAACCCGAAAATCTAATCCATCAACTAAAAAAAATACTATTTATTTAAGTTTTTAACCTAAAAGTGATATGTCTTGTCAAAATATTTTTCAAAATATAAATAAAAGGATAAACGGACCAACCCATTTAACCCATCGGGCTCGCCATAAAAGGTCTAGGCTAAAAGGTTATGACCCGCGAATAAAGCGAACTTAAACGGGTCAAGCCTAAATAGTTTGGGTTCGCCCGTTTGACAACCCTATTTGCAAATGGTTGGTATAAGGCTCCTCCATAAATCTGCTAAGCAATCCAACTCCAAACACAATATCTTGTCTAGTTGCAGTTAAGTACCTCGGACTTCTAATCAAGCTTTTGTAATAAGTAGAATTTACTGTTCTTCCTTTATCTCCTCTCAACAACTTAAACTTTTCTTCGACTGGAATAAGAACTGATTTGGAATGTACCATCTGAAATTTCTTCAAAATATCATTTGCATATTTCTTATGTGAAATAAAGATTCCGTCATCTTTCTAAACGACTTTGATGTCGAGGAAGTAAGACATCAAACACATATTTGTCATTTCAAATTGTTTTATCATAGTCTTTTTGAATTCTGCAATTATCTTCAAATTATTGCGAGTAAAGATCAAATCATCAATATAAAGGCACACGATTAAGATTTATCCAGATTCAACAAACTTGATATAAAGAGTATGTTCAAATGGATATCTTCTGAATCCATTCTAAGTGAAAAAAAGAATAAATAATCTTCTTGTATCACGCTCTTGGTGCTTGCTTCAACCTATACAAAACTTTCTTCAATTGATAAACTTTTTCTTCTTCTTCTTCTTCAGAAATTTCATATCCTGCAAGTTGCTCAGCATACACTTCTTCTTCTAAAGTGCCATTTAAAAATGCAGACTTAATATACATTTGATGTATTTTAATTTATTTTAAGCCGATAGTGAACTAATAATATGGATAGTGTCTAATCTAGCAACAGGAGCAAATACTTTAAAGTAGTAAATACTGGATTTTTGTTTGTATCCCTTAGCAACTAATCTTGCTTTGAAACGATCAATTTCATCGTTGGGATTGTACTTAATTTTGTAAACCCACTTTACTCCAATTGACTTCTTATCTGATGGTAAATCTATCAGCTCCCATATGTCATTCTTTTCAATTGCATGAATCTTTTCATCTATTATTTTTTTTCAATTGTTGCCTCTAGAGACTTCTTCAAATTTTAATGGCTCACAATCTGAAAATAAAGCAAAGTTGATAATTTCTTCATCGGATGGATCATCATCACTGCCAATTTCATAATCTGCCAATCTAGCAGGTAGTCTATATTTTTTGAGGTCTTCTAGAAGATTTTAGTTATTTAGTTGTGTTAGGTTGTCTTTGTTCTACTTCATCACATGAATTTGGAATTATAATTGGCTGCTTTTCTGTCGTTCTGTTCCAGTCTCAAATATCTTTCTCGTCAAACGTCATATTTTTTGCTGATGATCACCTTCTTTGATTCTAGATTATACAACTTGTATGCTTTTGAGTATGTGCTATAACCGTTAAAGATACACGTTTTATCTTTGTCATCTAACTTCTTTCTTAATTGATATAAAATATGGGCATAAGCAATATACTCAAAGACTCTGAAAATGATTAATGAAAAACCTCTTTTCACTCCAAACTTCCTTCGAAATTTTATCACGAACATCTTTCATTGGATACCTGCTATATACTAAAATATGAACCATTGTTGCGACATACATGAGTATGTTTTCTATATACTAAAATATGAGCATGCTTTATAACGATAGAAAGTATATCCATATATATCTACTAAAATCATTAATAAAAGTGATAAAGTACCTGCTATTACTATTGCTTAGAATCTTAATAAAACAAAGATCTGAATGCACAATTTCAAGTAATCTTCAAGCTCTTCATGACTTTTCTATAGGAAATAGATTTCTGTGCTTCTTTTTCAGTTGACAAATTTTACAAACACAATTAGGAATATGAATCTGTGGCAGACCAGAAACAAGTCTTTTTCTTGACAGGTAATTTAGGCCAGAAAAATAAAAATGCACAAACTGAATATACCACACTCAGCTATCATAAATTATTACATAACTCATGCAAGAAGGATTAACATGTTGAATTTTCAATGGAAACATTTTATTTGAAGTCATCTTTGCTTTATCTATGAACTTTTTGTTGTTGTCAAATATAATGCAAATATCCACTATATGTAATTATTTTATATCCGTTCTCAAATAACTGCCTCGTACTCAATAAATTGTAATCAAGTTCAGGAGTATAGAAAACATCAAAAATATAACTCAGAGAACAATCATTCAATCTAATTGGTATTTGTTCTTTTTCTTCAATAGGGATCTTTGTACTCTTACCAAACTTCAATAGAAATTTTTCTACCAGACATATGATTACTACAACCATTATCCAAGTATCATATATTTTTATCTTCAGCATATGAGTCACATGTAAAAAATAAAGTTTGAATATCCGGATTATCATCAGTATTTTGATGTTAATTTTCTGCAACATGTGCTTGATTATTATTCATTATTTTGATTTTGCAGTCTACCACTTTGTGTCCATACTTTTCACAATGAAAGCAGTAGAAATTAGTTCGTTCTTGATAAAAATTGTCTCGATTTCTTCTTTAGTTGACAAACCTGGAATTTATTCCACCTCTTCCTTGATTAGGTGGTGTAAAATTATTATAACTTCCATGGCTATAATTGCCACCACCTCTGCCTCTGGAACTTCTTCTACCTTTACTTTGAAAATTGAAAGTACGGTCTCGTCCATCTTATGTACAGCTTGATTCTGCACCATTGTTTAAATTCACTCGACTTTTCAGGGCTTCTTCAATTGATTTTTCTAACTTCTCTAATATTATGCTAATATGGCTTTCCATGGTTCCTTACAACTCTGCAATCGTCATAGTATCCATATTGTGGGACTCTAATATTGCAGTCGCCATATGACCATACTTCATCAGCATAATGCAAAAAGATTTTTTCACCACTTTGCTAATGGAAATATTTTTCATACTTTTGTCTGTTTGTATCACAAGAAAAATATTGCTTAACAATTTCTGAGTTAGACATCTCATACCTTTTATATTCTCTTCTCAAAAATTGTAACTTTGCTTTTTCGGCTTTATCTATGTCTTTGTACGACAGTTTCAACGTGTTTTATGCTTCTTTTACACTTTTAGCATTTGCTATTTTGCAAAACATTGTATAATATATACACTTTGGTAAATTTGAGACCATGCTAATTGATTTTGTTTCTATTAGGTAGCATAAACTCCTTCTTGCAAACCCAATTCAATAAAGTTATATAGGATCTAAACCTTTAAATAGGTAGACATCAAAGTCTCTTAATAATCAAATTTTTCATTTAATTTGGGACCAGACGATCCAACATTAACAACTCAATGCATTTTCGTTCATATGAAAATATGATTAAAGTACATGTGTTCAAGCCTTTATATGGGCAAAGTTTTATAATAAAATAATAATTTTTATAACAACTAAGTATACTTGTAATATTTCATGAAGTTAATAAAAACTTTTACAAGTCAAGTTATTTATTCAAATTTGCTTCAAATCCTTCAAATTTAGTCATCAACTTGAAACTTCCAATCATGATTCTTCGTTCTTCATAAATATTGTGTTGTCTTGCACCAGAAAAATAACTTGAATTTTTATCCGTTTCTACCACCTTCTAATTTAAAATACAACTTGGTTTCCAATTCCAATTCAATTTGATTCGAATTTTTTCAATGTTTTAGGATGTTGTATTTTTATTTTTCTTAAATATTCTTGATTTAATTATCTAACACCTTTGTCTATCTTTTTCGATATCTTTGTAAGTAATAATCTATTATCAAACTTACTAAGATTTGGTTTAATAAAATTTTTCAAAAATGTATAAAAGTATAAGCACTTTATTTTATATTTAGTAAATAAAAAAAATTATGTGAGTGTATTTGTAATTTTTAAAAGTTCAAAGTACTTTTGAAAGCATTTAAGAAAAAAAAAATTTAAAATTTGTTTATATATTTCTTTTTTTTTTACCAAAAATAGAAGACTCAAACCCGTAACCTCTTAATTAAGTATGGGAAGACTATACCATTTGAGCTATAACTCATTGGCAAAATTTGTTTATATTTATCAAAATTAAAAAATCTACTATAATTTTATACATTAATTAATATTTAAATTTAATTCTTTTATTAATATTTATTATAATATTTTTAAATTTTAAAAATTATTTTACCAAACGCACTTATTATTACTTATGTTTATTAAAAATTATTTCTATTTTACAAATACTACCACTTTTAAAAAGTTATATTTAAAACTAATTTTTATAAATTATTTTTAAAAAATAAAAATTTTATCAAATCAAGCCTAACTTAACTCAATTGATCCTTAGTATTTACCTTTTATTCTATGTACTAACATTCATCGTGCTATTTCATTATGCTTCTATTTTATTTCTTTCCATGAGCACCTTCTCCTTTTATTTAGCTTGTCTAATGGTATTTCATATTATCATTTCAAAAATGTTTGATAGCAAAAAGAAAAAAGTAGACAAAAATAATTATAAAATAAATTTTGACTTATTTTTTTATTGTCTCTCTAATAACACCATTATCAATTAACGCTGTATAACTTTGCAATCAATTATGAAGGAATCGGTCTTAACTTTTCTTTTAATTTATTAAATTATATTAAATATATATTAAAATTATTTATACATATATAATACATATGAAAATATACAATTTATATTAATAATAAATTAAAATATATATAACTTATTTTAGTACTCACTTGTTATTTTTTTTAATTTAATTGTTATCCCAAAATAAGTTTATTTAAGGAATACCGCCGGTGAGAGAGACTCTGAACCTCAACAATAGTCAAATCCATACATCATCCGTTTACTATGGCTTCTTCTAGCTGTCAACAAAACAAGCATTCTCCTTCTACTTCTACTGTGATTTCTTTCTTTAAGATTGTTCTCAGACAAGCTCTTCAAGATGATGACTTTGTAAGCATTTTCTCGTCTTCTCCATCCCCTCTTTTTCTTTTAATCTGTTTATCTTTTGAGATATTGTTTATTTAACAAAAAGTTTCTCTCTTTATTCCTCTATATATAATTTTTCTCGTTTATAAACATTTTCTTCATAGAACAATACACATGCATGGCTTCTTAGCTGCAAATATAGTAATAGTAAACTTCTTCTTCTTATTATTTAGATCATTTTCTATTTACAATAACGTAGGATTAATTATAATTAATTTTGTAGCAGAAGTACATGAAAAAATAAAAAAATACATAAGATGAATGAAAACCTAAAAACATATTTGTTAAGTGGTTACATCATTTTATGTACTCTGTATGTATTCTTACTACAAAATTAATTACGATTAAATCTACATTATTGTTAATGAAAAATGATCTGGCTAACACTTTCACTAATCAAGATTAGGAAATATTATAGAATATATTGCGGTGATTTGAAAAATTATCATATTCATCATCATTTTTCGTTATGCATGAGTTTTAATTTTGTTATTACTAATTTGGTCCCTACCAATTTTCATGTTGGATAATCCTGTCTTTTAATATTTTTTTATTTCACTCCTAGTCTCTAAATATGCAAACAATGCTGCAAAATAACCCTTTAAAATTTGAAATTAGTCTCTCCTTTAAAATAGGTGAAAGATTAATCTTTATCTCCATACAAAATTTAGGACTAATATGTTTGGACTATTTTACTGCACTATTTATAATTATTAGTGAAGGATGAATTGGGAGTTTAATGTTATTATTATATGAAGATATAGCCAAAAATCGTTAAATAATTTGATATATTTGTCTAAACTAGTTAACATAAAAGTCACAAAAAAAAAAAAACTAGTTAACATAATACATGTCAACATCTTGGTGAAGACATACTAATGTGTGTCACCTTATTGTTATTATGGTTGCTAACACCAGGTTCATAATATTGCAGAAGTACTGAAAAATATGGTTCTGGCCTATCAAACCCATTGTATCTTAAGCCTCCGGATGGTACTGAATGGAGAGTAGAGTGGATTAATCATGATGGTGGGATTTTGTTTAAAAAGGGTTGGAAAGAGTTTGTTGCATATTACTCTCTTAATCATGGCCATTTGTTATGGTTTGAGTATAATATTGGAACTTCTCACATGGAAGTATACATATTTGCCAATGATCAGATCAAAGAGCAGCTGCCACGCAGTAGTCAGCAGCCGGTGAAAAGGCCAGAAGAACAAAAAACTAGAGATGTGGATAGTAGTCCCAACACCCAAAACATGAGACTTAACGAGGGACTGCTGAAGAAAAGATTGAATGAACCATTTCCAAGAGAAGTCCAGGGACAACCGAAGAAAAAACTGAGAGCACTAGTGTCATCTGCTTCTAAAGATAGATAGTTGGAAAATGACACACAAATCAGGGATGTGGAAAGAAGCCTCAATTCGCACGGTATTAAATCTAAAGAAAAAAACCATGAGATGCCAGTGTCTGTCAATCAAGATTCTAATGGTATGTGTCTCATAATTAGATCATCCTTTCCTTTTGTAGATTCAACAGTTGTTTTTGAGTTACAACTTGCAACTGTTTTTTGTACATTATAGTGGCAGTTTCTGATTCTTTGTTTCCTATGTACAAGGTAAAAAGAATAGAAGAAGAAAAGATTCTGAATCTCCTGTTAGGCCCTGTCCTATAAGACCTGAATCTCTGAAAGAAGCTAAGAAGTTTAAGTGAGAAAAGCCCTCTCTCATCATCAAGCTCAAACGAGAGCACCATGTGTAAGTATAGGTTAATACATATATCCACGTTGAAAATTATATATCGTGAACTTCCATATGCTATCATTCTTCCAAACTTTGTGTCTTATTTCTAACTATGATGACATAAATATGATGTGCTGCAATACTTTCCAACTAAATTCTTCCGAAAATATTTTGAAAATAACCCCCAAAATGCAATTATAAGGTTTGGAAAGAAGTTGTTCCCTGCTAAGTTGATCTATAGGCCATCATCGATGCCTTTATCTCTACTGTTTGGAACTTTTTTGCTTTACAAGCCGGAGATGTTTGTTTGTTTAAGCTCATCAATAGAAAAGATCTGGCAATTGTTTAGGAGCTCTTAAACCGTGTTATTCTGTAAAAAAATTAAGATATCAGTACAACATTGAAAACATAATTAACTTTAAAAATGGAATAAAAGTTAGCATTATCCTCGTTAAAAAAATTTATATTAAAAATTAATTGAAAACTATTGTTAGTTTTGGCTAAAAGTGCAGTTAGCTTATGAATGCAATGACTATGTACTTGGTCCTTAATGTAACCACAATTTGTTATATAAACTAATCTTATGCTAAAATTTGTGTTGGTCTCCAACCCTATAGATATAACTTGTATCCAAAACTCTCCACAAGTAAAATTCATGCTAATTTTTTACAATTTTATTATGGTATCAGAGTCACTTTTCAAACCAGTGACTCATGGGATTCAGCTCTTCAAAGAAGTTAAGGAGCTCAACTCACAGAATCCCTCTTTCATGGTCAAGATAAGAGATAGTGATCCAAGGAAATCAAGGCCTGTAAGTTTATTTCGATACATTTTATTGATGACAAAACATAATATGCCATGCAAACTTCTGAGTGCTAGTTTATACTTAGTTTCACAAATTGTAAGTTTATAACTATTTTTTACCATGGTGATTCAAAAATGGAATGTGATGCAGAACTTATCAGCTACCTTCTACAGAAAGTATTTTAAAAAGAATCAGCAGGATGTAAAGTTACAGTTCAGAAAGGAGTCATGGCCTACTACGATAATCTACAAAACAGGTCACAGAGGAAGGAGAATGCTTGTTTCTTTGAAAACTAGAGGAAGCCATGGATGTTCTTCTTGTTCACAGACGCAGTTACAGTCTCTCTGGTAAGAAGACAAGTTTATTGAAAAAGAGAAAGAAGATGACAGCAACAGAAGAGTATTTAGCTTCAAAGAAACAAGCATTCTCCTTCCTATGTGACCTGTTTTTTCAAGATTGTTCTCAGACAAAGCCTTAAAGATGGAAACCTTGCAAGCATTTTCTTCACTTTATATCCTCTTTACTTATAATATTATTTAATGCGTACTTTCTCTTTCTGATTTTTCCCTTGTAAGGGTTTCTTTCATTTATGCTTATTACTAAGACTAGTTTCATACTTTCATTTGAATTGCAGGAGGTACCAAAAACGTTCATTAAATGATGAAGAAGCTAGTCAATCTGAATGAAGAATGCAGTGTTGAAAGCAGCGTACGCATATATTCCACATAAAATATTTTACATATGGCGTATTGCATTTCATGTAACTGTGCAATAAATATCTTATTTTTCTTAGGCTGTGTTTAAATTTCGTTCAAATGAATAAAAATTACTGTGTTGTTTGAAGGTTGAATTTAGCTACAAGTAACTTTTATGCAAATTTTTATGGTGTACATGTAAAGTTGTTCAAGAGGCAAGGAAGTTCAAGTCAAATAATCCCACTTTCTTAACCAAGATAAGGCAAACTCAACTATCTCGATCTATCTCTGTCAGAAACATTTTACGTTTGTTTAAATATGACATAATAAACTTGTACCAATTTACCAATTATTCCAATACAATGAATTAAAAAAAGTTATACACTCATTAAAAGTTTTATTTTGGTGACTACACTCATTAAAAGTTATTTACATTGGAATCTTTTATGGAATTACTGCAACTCTGCAAATAATTAGTAACTTTCTAAAAAGTGAGAAGTATAATAAATGAGGGAGAATGAGTGAAATAGGATCCAAACCATAAATTGCTTTGAAATAAGTAGTTGGGCAACTTTTGATTAGGTACTTTGTCCAAATAACATCTTATACTACCGACAATATATAATTCTACATGTATTGTTTCTGCATGGATCACTGATATATTTCTAGTTATGGTAGTAAGGAGATAACACTGCAATGCAGATATATTTCTAGTTATGGTAGTAAGGAGATAATGCTGCAATGCAACCATTTAGTATGATGAAAACACTCTGTTACAACTCTTGATCCCTGAACATACTCCATTGATCTGCAACACAAGTAAGCAAAGCCATTCGCTAATCATGGCTTCGACGAATATGAACCTTAAAATCTGGACCTTGTCTGTTAATGAGCTCAAAGATACAAACATCTCCGGCTTTCAAGTTATTTTCTTCAAGGAACAAGCGCCAATTAGAGATAAGGGCATTCTTCCTATTTGGATAATAGATCAATGTTGCATGCCACTGCTTCTTTCCAACTCGTAGAATTGCATACTGCTTCGTGTTCTCGAAGTACATTCTGAAGAAACAAACTGGAAGATTCTGCAATCATATCAGAATATTTCATCATCATGGTTCACAACAGTCTTAATTTTGCATGACATACAAAGTTTGCAGAGAGATAAATGAATCAACTTACTGCTGGTGATCCTGTTTGGTGCATTTGCTTAATCTTTATGACAAAAGAAGGATTTTTCGACTTGAACTTCTTTGCTTCTCTAATAACTTCTTTATGACAAAAGAAGTATTTATGCATTTTAGCAACAAAGAAAATAAAAAAATTAAACAAAATCAGTAGAATCCAAAAAATGAAAGAATGATGAGATTATGAAACAGACCATCCATATCTGGTCTGGCACGTTGAATTATTGGCAGCTTAAGATCTGCTGTCTCTTCAGATTGACCATCTTTTTCATTCTCGACATGCTGCTTCAATTTTTGTGTATTGGGATTTTTATCTTTATCTTTAGTTTTGATGGCACTTTTCATTATTTTGCTTGTAGAAGTAGAAGCACGTGATTGCTTTGGTTCTGCTATCACTTTTTTCTTCGGCCGGCCTCGGCCCCTTCGTGGCGGCGGTTCATCCAAAATCTCAACCGAGTTGTCATCACCGATTCGGCCATTGGAAGGATAATCAATTTCGAGGGCACTCATGTCGAATATGTTAACTTTGATGTTAGAAGTTCCATTGTACTCAAACCACAACACATGACCATTCTCCAAAGTGTAAAATGAGGCAAACTCTTTCCAACCATTTTTAAACAAAATCTCACCATCACGATTAGTCCAATCTATTCTCCATTCAGTGCCATCTGGAGGCTGGAGTTGCACTGGATTTGGCATATCACCACCATATTTCCTACAGAACTTGTTTGGCATTTTCTGCAATGCCAATGAAACTGTTGTTGGTAACCATACTTAGCAAAACTTAGGGGTATTCATGAATCGGATCGTATCTACAAATCTGCGGTAAATATCCGCATCCGATACGAAAAATTACAGATCCGATCCACATATTGATCGGATCGGATAGGATCCAATCCGCATTCTTTACGGATCGGATCGCGGATATCTACCCTACATCCGCATATCGGATCCGTGGATCCGCAAATCTGCATATATATATATATATATATATATATATATATATATGTGTTTGGTATTATATTTACTTGTTTGTATATTTTAGTTAGTAATTATTATTTATATATTGTATTATTTTATTTCTGTTATTTAAAAAAGTTTGATTAAAAATATTTTAGGAATAAATAAATTTAAAAGTGTGAAAGAAATATTTTTATTGAATGTTTTACATAAAAATATGATTAAAAAGAGAAGGTTTAATTATGCAGATATATCCGATATCCTATCCGATCCGATCCATAAGAATTGTGCAGATCGAACCGAATTTTCGGCCATATCCAATCCGATCCGATCTGTATACACCCCTAACAAAACTCACAATCACAACACAAAATTGGATAAACAAAAATTGATTCGACTCACTCTATTTGTATCACTCGACCTCTTAACAACCTTATAAGAATTATCCTTTCCTAACAGCAGCTTTGTTGATTCGGTTACTACTCTAACTAACTAACTAACAATAAAAAATTCAAAACTAAAAAAGCAAAATTATTGAGGAGCATATTATGCTCGTAAGAAAAGAAACCATGCATGTGTGTGGTTGTTACCTCACATGGAAAATATGACAAAAATAGTGAAACACAAGAACTATACATGAAAAAATTTTTAGAAAAGTCTAGGGGCTAACAACTTTGTTAAATTCAAATTCTGGTCAGCATGTAACCAGCAAAGAAAAGTGAGCCATTGAATGAAATCTCACACCAATTTCACACCATTAAAACCATCATTGATGGCTATTTGATGGCTATAAATCACAAAAGTTGTTGGCCCCTAGCATTTCTCTTAATTTTGTATGTGTAAAATAAAAACAGTGAAAGATAAAAAGAGGATAGGAAGAGAAGAAAATTCTCACAAGATATCCATCATCAAGGCTTTTTCTGAGAACAATCTTAAAGAAACGGATCACAATGGAAAGAGAATTCTTGTTTCTTTGAAAGTTAGAGGAATCCATAGTTATGATATTCTTCTTATTCACAAAGAATCAGTGGACATCTTAAATAAGAAGACAACATATCAAAAAGAATAAAATAAAATTCTTTTCATAGATTTCAGGCATAATTTTTGGATTTTATATTTAATTTAAATAGAAAATTGAAAAAGAACAAAATTAAATTCCCTATTACGTGCCTGAATTTTATACCGAATTTTATTTTTTTCTATTTTTACATTTTAAGTAATTTGAATAAAAAAGGATAAAAATTAAAATAAGATTTTTTGAATGTATCTAAATTTCATATATAATTTTTATGTTTTATAACTATAATAAAATATTTTTTAGATATTACTTTTGATCTGTACATTAACTAAACTCATTTAAAATTAAAATTTGCATGAGAAATTATTTTTAAAGTAATACTGGTATGTGGTATCAGTAACAAAAAACTGTATCATTTTTGTAATTCATTAAACCTATTAAATAAAGTTAGATAATGCTTATTTTTTTGGAAGTTAGAAAAAGTTATAGCCAAGAATGATTTTCTTGTTCATAACCTAGATTTCAGGCATAATTTTTGAATCACACATTTAATTTAGACAAAAAATTGAAAAAGAACAAAATAAGGTTTCTGTTTTCATATGGAGTCCAATTTTTTTCTATTTCTACTTTTTAAGTAATTTGAATAAAAAATGATAAAAAATAAAATAAGATTTGTTAAATGTGCCTAAATTTCAGATATAATTCATTCTGAGTCCCACTAGAGAGCTAATGGGATATTTGTACAATGTGTACAATGAGCTACTTATTTAGCCCAATATGAATTAAAATGAAAATTATCCACGAAATAATAAATTTAAAAACTCTTATCCAGTTATTTCACATCAAATTTCAAATTTCAAATTCTCCACTTTCAAATTTCAAATTTTTAAAAAATATAGTTAGTTATTTCAAAAAAATAACCATCTAAAATCCTCTGATACTCTATTCTTTTTCAACCGGCAGCGACCCCACCTTCATCAATAATCATCACATTTCACCGTCGTTACTTGACTTGCCACACGGCACTCACCCTTAATAAAAATAACCATCCACTTAAGGATAAAATTAATCATCCGCATATCTAATGAATTGAACATCTAACATATTTTAATTATATATAACTAAACTCAATCTAATCAAAATAATCATCTACATAAAAATAAAATAACCATCCGCATACCTACTAAAATGACCATCCTAAATTGACCATTAAAATAGAAGAAGAAGATGAATAAACAGAAGAAACTATTATTGTGGTGAAACATAATTTTGAAGGACTAGTCATGACAAAAGCGACACTGTTATGAAGCATAGGGCTCAAATCATGAAAGAAGCTAACCATGCTTGGATCCGAAGAAGAAGAAGAAGAGTATGGTGGTATCATCGGTGAGAAGAGACTTAAAGGAATGGGAGAAAGCAAAGGCGCATCGGAGGATGTGAGGACGGTGTCGGGAAGAAGGCACACATCTGCTGCGACGGAGGTGCTGGACGTCCGAGTTGTTGCGGTGCCGTTAGTTCGATCCACACAATATGCGCGTTCTTCCTTGGCGGCTGGTGACCATGGCGTTAGTGTACCGGCGAGACTCGACGAGAAAGGTATAGAACGTTGACAAACCGTATTGAAAGAGAGAAGTGAGGGAGGTTGATTATTTGTTTCCAAATCCGACGGTAATCCTAATATTTGATTTAAATTTCAAATTGAAAACTATTCAAAATCAATTAGTTGTCTATAATTTAGTTTTAATTTCAAATTAACTCCATTGTACACATTGTATAAAACATACATTGCCTCCTCATGCTTTTTCATTCTTAAATTCTATAACTCTAATAAAATATTTTTTATGTATCATTTTTTACCTCTATAGTAACTAAATTCAATTAAAATTAAAATTTGTATTAAATATTATTTTTTTAAGTGATACTGGTTTGGTATCTGTAAGAGAGATCATATCATTTTCATAATTCATTAAATCTATTAAATAAACTTATATGATGATTTTTTTTTTTTCGAAACTAAAAAAAGTCATAGTCATGAATGTTCTTTTTGTTCACAAAATATCAGTAGATATCTTAAATAAGAAGACAATATATAAAAAAGGACAAAATAAAGTTCTTTCTATAAGCATAGATTTCAGTCATAATTTTGAGATTTTACATTTAATTTAAATAAAAGATTGAAAAGAACAAAATTAAGTTTCCTATTATATGCTGAGTTTCATTTTTTTCTATTTTTTACATTTTAAGTAATTTGAACAAAAAAAAAGATAAGAATCAAAATAAGATTCTTTGAATGTGTCTAAATTTCATACATAATTCTTAAGTTTTATAATTCTAATGAAATATTTTTTAGATATCACTTTTGACCTTTATAATAACTAAATTCATTTAAAATTAAAACTTGCATGAGAAATCATTTTTAAAGTGATACTGATATGTGGTATCAGTAACAAAAAATTGTATCATTTTCGTAATCAGTTAAACCTATTAAGCCTCAATTTAGGTAAATAGCTTAATTAAACTCATTTTAAAAAATAACTTAAACAATAAATAGTTATATTAAAAGTAGTTTATAAATAAATTATTTTGTATTTGGATTTTTAGTTTTTAAAGTGCTTATTTTATAAAAATGTGATAAAAAATAGTAGTATTATGAGAGAAGTCGTTTTTTTAACTTCTCTATAAGCTCCTAAATAGCTTTTTAAAAAGCTTCAATTTGGTTTTGAAACTTGCACCAAACATTAATACTATTACTTTTCATAAGTAAAAAGTCCAAAAAAATTACTTTTGAAGTTTGTCAAATGGGCCCTAAATAAAGTTAGATGATACTTGTTGTTTTTTGGAAGCTAGAAAAAGTCATAGCCAAGAATAATTTTCTTGTTAAGAGAGAATAAGTGAATATCACTAATAAGTAGACAACATATAAAAAAGAACAAAATAAGGTCTTTGTACGCGCCTAGATTTCACGCATAATTTTTAAATCCCACATTTAATTTAAACAAAAAATTAAAAAAAGAACAAAATAAAGTTTCGGCTATAAATTTCATATTGAGTATCAATTTTTCCTATTTTTATTTTTTAAATAATTTGAATAAAAAATAATAAAAATCAAAACAAGATTCGTTGAATGTGCCTAAATTCCAGATATAATTCTTGAATTCTATAACTCTAATAAAATATTTTTTAGATATCACTTTTGACCTATTCAATAACTAAATTTATCTAAAATTAAAACTTGTATTAAATATAATTTTTTAAGTGATATTGATATAGTATCAATAACGAGAGACCGTATCATTTTCATAATTTATTAAACCTATTAAATAAAGCTAGATAATGTTTATTTATTTATTTGTTTATTTGAAGTTAGAGAAAGCTATAGCCATGAATATTCTTCTTGTTCACAAAGAATTAGCGGACATCTCTAATAAGAAGACAACATATGAAAAAGAACAAAGTAAGGTTCCTTCTATACGCATAGATTTCAGGTATAATTTTTGGATTTTACATTTAATTTAGACAAAATTAAAAAAAGAATAAAATAAAATTTTTTGTTATGTGTCTAAATTTCATACTGAGTTTCACTTTTTTCTATTTCTACCTTTTAAGTAATTTGGACAGAAGGTAAAAAAATAAAATAAGATTCGCTGAATGTGCCTAAATTTCAGACATAATGCTTGAGTTCCATAATTCTAATACAATTTTTTTAGGTATCATTTTTTATTTATACAGTAACTAAACTCATTTAAAACTAAAACTTGCATTGGATATCATTTGTTAAGTGATACTTGTATGTGGTATCAGTAATAAGAGAACGTATCATTTTCATAATTTATTAAACCTATTAAATAAAGCTAGATGATGCTTTTTTTTTAAACTAACAAAAAATCATAGCCATGAATGTTCTTTTTGTTCACAAAGAATTGGTGGATATTTCTAGCTAATAAAAAGACAACATATGAAAAAGAACAAAATAAAATTTCTTCTATGCACATAGATTTCAGGCATAGTTTTTGGATTTCACATTTAATTTAGACAAAATTAAAAAAGAATAAAATAAAGTTTCTTGTTTTGTGCTTAAATTTTATTTGGAGTCTCACTTTTTTCTATTTCTACCTTTTAAGTAATTTTGACAAAAAATGATAAAAACTAAAATAAGATTCGTTGAATGCGCCTAAATTTTAGACATAATTTTTGAGTTTCATAACTCTAATAAAATATTTGTTATGTATCACTTTTGACCATTATAGTAACTAAACTCATTTAAAATTAAAACTTACATTAAATATCATTTTTTAAGTGATATTGGTATGTGGTATCAGAAACAAGAGACCGGATCATTTTTATAATTCATTAAACCTATTAAATAAAGTTAGATGATACTTATTTTTTTTGAAACTAGAAAAAGTCATAGCTGTAAATGTTCTTGTTCATAAAGAATCAGTAGATATCTCTAATAAGAAGACAATATATGAAAAAGAACAAAATAAGATTATTTCTATGCATATAGATTTCAGGCATAATTTATGAATTTCACATTTAATTTAAACAAAATTAAAAAACAAAAACAAAATAAGATTTCCTATTACGTGCCTAAATTTTATACTGATTCATATTTTTTCTATTTCTACCTTTTAAGTAATTTGTACGAAAATTGATAAAAACAAAAATAAGATTTGTTGATTCTTGAATTTCATAACTCTAATAAAATATTTTTTAGATATCACTTTTGACCTATACAATAACTAAACTCATTTAAAATTAAAACTTGCGTTGAATATTATTTTTTAAGTGATACTAGTATGCGGTACACCATATTATTTTCATAATCCATTCAACCTATTAAATAAAGTTAGATGATACTTTTTTTTGGAAGCTAGAGAAAGCCATAGCTATGAATGCTCTTCCTATTCACAAAGAATAAGTGGATACCTCTATTAAGAAGACTATATTTGAAAAAGAATAAAATAAGGTTCTTTCTATGCGTCTAAATTTTAGACATAATTTTTGAGTCCCACATTTAATTTAGACAAAAAATTAAAAAAAAAATTCTCTGTTATGTACTTATGTGCTTAAATTTCATACTGAATCATTTTTTTTTCTATTTTTACCTTTTAAGTAATTTGGATAAAAAAAAATATAAATTCAAAAATAAGATTCTTTAAATGTGTCTAATATTTTAGAAATAAAGCTAGATAATGCTTATTTTTTTCGAAGTTAGAGGAAATCATAGTTAAAAATGTTCTTGCACAAAAAAATAAGTGAATATCTCTAATAAAAAGGCAACATATGAAAAAGAACAAAATAAAGTTCCTTCTGTGCGTCTAAATTTCACACAGAATTTCATTTTTTTTTATTTTTATCCTTTAAGTAATTTGGAAAAAAAAAACGAAAATAAGATTCTTTGAATATATCTAAATTTCAGAAATAATTCTTGAGTTCTATAACTCTAATGAAATATTTTTTAGGTATCACTTTTGACGTATACGATAACTAAACTCATTTAAAATTAAAATTTGCATGGAATATTATTTTTGAAGTGATATTATTATATGGTATTAATAATAAGTGACGGTATCATTTTCATAATTCATTAAACTCATTAAATGAAGCTAGATAATGCTTACTTTTCTTGGAAGCTAGAGGAAGCATACGATGATTCGAAGAAGAAGAAACAGAGTTCTTGCCTTACAAAATGATGATGGTATTTGGGTCACTAAGAAAAACGATTTGGAGCAGCTTGCTTTCTCATTTTTCTCAAATCTCTACCAAGATACCAGCGATAACCCTCCATATGTGCTAAAAAATGAATTTCTGACTTTTAACACTACTGAGCTTAATATCTTGGGTGGTGAAGTGATGCAACAGGAGATTAAGGACACTTTATTTGTTATTGGAAGCCTAAAAGCGCTGAGCAGGGATGGCATACAAGCTATTTTTTACCAACAGTATTGGAATAAAGTCGGACCTGACCTCTGTAGGTTGATCCAAACTGTCTTCCACAATCTCAAACACGTCAGTGAACTGAATGAGACCCTCATCACCCTTATACCAAAGGTAGATTCTGTGTCTAACCTCAAACAAATGAGGTCCATAAGCTTATGTAATGTTTCGTACAAGATTGTTACTAAAATTCTAGCTAGTCGTATGAGGAGAATCATGGAGAAGCTGGTTAGTCCGACCTAATGCAGCTTTGTGCAGGAAGACAAAGTTCAGATAACATTATCATTGCACAGGAAGTAATCCACTCCATGAGAAATAAAAAAGGGAGGCAGGGATGGATGGCGATCAAGATCGACCTCGAAAAGGCGTATGATAAGCTCAAATGGTCTTTTGTGGAGGATACTTTAAAGGACATTGGGCTTCCTTCCAATACTATTGAACTTATTCTCTCCTGTATCTCCTCCGCAAGAATGCGAGTTCTTTGGAATGGTGAAGAATTGGAGGAGTTTAAACCAACAAGGGGTATTCGACAAGGGGACCCAATATCTCCTTACATTTTTGTCTTGTGCATTGAACGCCTATCTCAGCTTATTAACTGTGCGGTCAATCACGGTTTTTGGAAGCCAATTCGCATCAAGAGACGGGGTCCGGCACTATCTCACCTATGCTTTGCAGACGACTTGATTCTTTTTGCTGAGGCTAATATGAACCAGGCTAGTGTTATAAAAAGATGTCTTAATACCTTCTGTGAGAGCTCTGGGCAAACGGTTAGCCAGGAAAAAACTCGTATCTTCTTTTCTAGCAATGTTGGGGGCCCCATAAGAGAAGAGATCAGTGATGCCTTGGGCTTCGCCAGAACGGACAACTTGAGAAAATATCTTGGAGTTCCTCTCCATCACAATAAAGTGTCTGGTAGTACTTTCGATGATATCATTAGCAAACTCAACACCAGACTCAACTCTTGGAAGGTTTCATCCCTCTCCTTGGCAGGAAGAAACACCCTGGTGAAATCTGTCATTTCTTCTATTCTATCATACACTATGCAAACCGCCTTAATTCCCTCTACTACTTGTAATGCTATTGACCATAAATGCAGGAATTTTCTCTGGGGAGAAACCGCTCAATCAAAAAAGATTCATC
Organism: Arachis ipaensis; assembly: GCF_059453495.1. Classification (NCBI taxonomy): domain Eukaryota; kingdom Viridiplantae; phylum Streptophyta; class Magnoliopsida; order Fabales; family Fabaceae; genus Arachis; species Arachis ipaensis. The sequence continues at coordinate 149,276,550 of NC_142435.1, read as the reverse complement.
GCTTGAGTTGGAAAAAAATTGGCGAGCATAAAAATAATGGTGGATTGGGCATTCGTCATGCTCGTACCCTCAATCGAGCCTTCATGATGAAAGTGGGTTGGGGCCTCATTGAGAAGAAGGATGCTCTTTGGGCTAGAGTTCTGCGATCCAAATATGGAGGAGGTGAAGACATTATCCTGAGAGTAGTGCGAAAACAGAGCAACTCAAATCTGTGGAAAAGAGTTTGTGAAAACTGGAAAAATGTCAAAAAAACACCATTTGGCGGATTGGAGATGGCTCGAAAATCAATTTCTGGAAACATAATTGGGTGCCTAATTTAGGGAGCCTGGATAAGCATGTTCACCAGGTAAGTATTGATACTATTGACTATAATAGCTCCCTCACGGATTTTCTATCTATTTCAGGGGATTGGGACATCAAGAGGATTAAGGAATGGCTCCCGGACGATATTGTCAAAAAGATCAATGCATTGATCCCACCATCCCCTTGGAAGGAGAAAGACTAAATCGCTTAGGCACTCACCTCAGATGGGTCTTTCAAACTTAAATCGGCTTATCAAGATATTCATGATACCACCGGTCAACCCAACAACATCTTCAGCCTTATTTGGAAGTGGAAAGGTCCAGAACGCATCCGCATGTTCCTATGGTTAGTGGCCCATGACGCTATCCTTACTAATGCAGCAAGAAAGAGACGACACATGACAAGTGATGATCGCTGCCCCAGGTGTAGCAGAAATGAAGAATCCACTTTACATGTCCTTTATGACTGCTTCTTCGCCAAGAGCATTTGGTGCAATCTCCTTCCATCAGGTCAACTGCCTGCATTCTTCGGCTCTGATCTTTCTAACTGGCTTTTAAGCAATATATCGAAAGAAACAAACTGGTCAAATTTGTTTGGTTACGCGACTTCCCACATGTGGTTCTGCCGAAACAGTTAGGTGTTTGAGAATAAGTTGATTCCTTCTACCTTGGCTTTATTCAATATTAAAGCAAGACATGAGGAATACCTAAGAGTTATGGAGAACCAGTGAAAAATGAAGCATACCGTTACAGCCCACAACAACCTCATACGCTGGTTCCCTCCTGCAGAAGATGTTATTAAACTCAATGTTGATGGCTCCTTTTATGAAAATCAGAATAATGCAGCATGTGGAGTAGTTTTTAGAGATCACTTGGGGAGATATATTGCTGGTTTCTCTTGCAATTTGGGTAGTTGCTCTATAAAGCAAGTTGAAATTTGGGGGGTTGTGTGTGGCCTTCAAATTGCAGTGGCAAAGAACTTCCACCAAATCATTGTTGAAACAGATTCTACATCAGTTTTGGAGCTTGTAAAGAGCGGTTGCGTTACAAGACACCCATGTGCATCACTCCTCGCAGATATCAACATTCAAGCTCAACGTCTGATTATCTCTGAATGGACCCACACTTTGCGAGAAGCGAATTATGTCGCAGACATCCTTGCAAAATAAGGACAGACTCTTCCCCTTAGCCTCCATGTTTATGATGTGCCCCCTCCTGATATATCTTTGGCCTTAGATTTAGATTGCTTTAGCTGTATGCATCCTAGGGGCTCCTAGTTTTGTTTTGCTGTTCTTGTTTCTTTTTGTTTGGGGTCTTTGACCTCCCTTCTCATCAAAAAAAGAGGAAGCATAACCGTAAATGTTCTTCATGTTCACATGAACCAATCAATGGATCACTGTAATAACAAAAACAACATATAAAAAAGATCAAAATAAGGTTTCTTTATATGCGCCTAAATTTCTGACCTAATTTATGAGTCCACTCTTAATGTAGACAAAAAATTAAAAAAAAAAAACAAAATAAGGTTCCTTCTATGCACCCAAATTTTATACATAATTCTCAATCTCACTTTTAATTTAGACAAAAAATTAAAAAAAAAAATAAAAGAAGGTTCTTTCTATGCATACAAGAACATCATATGTATATGTTTCACATAAAATATTTTACATATGACTACTGCGTCAGCATATCCATTTTCATATCAGAACGTATTGTATTCCACGTAACTATGCCATAAATATCTTATTGTTCTTAGGCTGTGTTCAAATGGATAAAAATTACTGTGTTGTCTGAAGCTTGAACTTAGCTACAAGTAACTTCCATGCAAATTTTTATGGTGCACATGTAAAGTTGTTAAAGGAGCAAGGAAGTTCAAGTCAAAGAATCCCTCTTTCTTAACCAAGATAAGGCAAACTCAACTATCTAGATCTTCAACAGTAAGTTGACACATTTATCTCTGTCAAAAAAATTTCATGTGATGCAAAAATTCTGTTACTTTGTTCTGAACAATGGTGATTATATATATATATATATATATAATGTGTGATGCAGAGCATTCCAGCAGTCTTCTTCAGAAAACACTTTAAGAAAACAAAGGAGTATGTAAATCTACACAGTGGAAAGAAGCAGTGGCCTGTAATGAAATCAAACTTGAATGTTAGTCATGAATGCTTATTCATGTTGCAAAGCAATGGTGTCTGTTTAAGGATTAAGAGTTGTGACATGGATTCATGTTTTTCTTTACAGTTCACACTTAATTGTTGCAGTGTTGTTCTCACTATAAACCAGAAATTAGAAAAGTACCTATGGATCTTATTTCATACACAAGATTGTGTATTGTAATGGACATATTCACATAAAATTTGACAGAACTTATGAGTATGCAAGTATATCTTACATAAAGTAAGCGAAATGAACTTTTATTTTAAGTTTGGCTTAAATATGACATAAAAAACTTGTATCAATTAGTCCAATACAATGAATTAAAAAAAGTTATACACTCATTAAAACTTATTTACATTGGATTTTTTGATGTAATTACTGCAACTCTGCAAATAATTAGTAACTTTCTAAAAAGCAATAAGTATAATAAATGAGGGAGAATGAGTGAAATAGGATTCAAACCATAATTGCTTTGAAAATAAGTAGTTGGATAACTTTTGATTAGGTACTTTGTCCAAATAACATCTTATACTACCAACAGTCTATAATTCTAAATGTGTTGTTTCTGCATTGATCATTGATACATTTCTAGTTATGGTAGTAAGGAGATATCACTTCAATGCAACCATTTAGGTGTGATGAAAACTCTTGATCCCTGAACATACACCATTGATCTGCAACACAAGTAGGCATTGCCATTCCCTAATCATGGCTTCGACAAATATGAACCTTAAGCTCTGGATCTTGTCTGTTAATGAGCTCAAAGATACAAACATCTCCGGCTTTTATGTTATTTTCTTTAACGAACAAGCGCCAATTAGAGATAATGGCACTCTTCTTATATGGATAATAGATCAATGTTGCATGCCACTGCTTCTTTCCAACATGTAGAGTTGCATACTGCTTCGTGTTCTCGAAGTACATTCTGAAGAAGCAAACTGGAAGACTCTGCAATCATATCAGAATATTTCATCATCATGGTTCACAACAGTCTCAATTTTGCATGACATACAAAGTTTGCACAGAGATAAATGAATCAACTTACTGCTGGTGATCCTGCTTGGTGCTTTTGCCTAATCTTTATCACGAAAGAAGGATTTTTCGACTTGAACTTCCTTGCTTCTCTAATAACTAAGGTATTTATGCATTTTAGCCACAAAGAAAATATAAAAAGTTAAACAAAATCAGTAGAATCCAAAAAATGAAAGAATGATGAGATCATGAAACAGACCATCTATATCTGGTCTGGCACATTGAACTATTGGCTGCTTAATATCTGTTGTCTCTTCAGATTGACCATCTTCTTCAATCTTGAACTTGACATGCTGCTTCAAGTTTTGTGTATTGGGGCTTTTATCCATGTCTTTAGTTTTGATGGCTCTTTTCATTTTTTTACTTGTAGAAGGACATGATTGCTTTGGTTCTGCTATCACTTTCTTCTTCGGCCGGCCTCGGCCCCTTCGTGGCGGCGGTGCCTCCAAAGTCTCAACCAAGTTATCATCACCGATTCGGCCATTGGAAGTATACTCAATTTCGAGGCCACTCATGTCGAATATGTTTACTTTGATGTTAGAAGTTCCATTGTACTTAAACCACAACAAATGACCATTATCCAAAGTGTAAAATGTAGCAAACTCTTTCCAACCCTTTTGAAACAGAATCTCATCACCATTATTAGTCCAATCTATTTTCCATTGAGTGCCATCTGGAGGCTTCAGATACACTGGATTTGGCATATTATTGCCATGCTTCCTACTGAACTTGGTTGGTATTTTCTGCAATGTCAATGAAACTGTTGTTGGTAACCATAATTATCAAAACTCAATCTAACACAAAACTGGCAAGATACACAGAAATTGATTCCATTCACTCTATTTGTATCACTCAACCTCTTAACAACCTTCTAAGAATTATCCTTTCCTAACAGCAGCTTTGTTGATTCAGTTACTGCTCTAACTAACTAACAATCAAAAACTCAACTAAAAAGCATAAATATTGAGGAGCATATACTAGCTGGTAAGAAAAGAAGCCATGCATGTGTGTGGTTGTTACCTCGCATAGAAAATTTGACAAAAAGAGTGAAACACAAGAAGTACAAATGAAAAATTTTGTATGTGTTAAACAAAAACAGTGAAAGAAAAAAAAAAAGAGGATAGGAAGGGAAGGAAATACTCACAAGATATCCATCATCAAGGCTTTTTCTGAGAATAATCTTGAAGAAACGGATCACAGTGAACAGAGAATGCTTGTTTTTTTGGAAGCTAGAGGAAGCCATGGATGCTCTTCTTGTTCACAGAATTACAGCCATGGATGTTCTTCTTCTTCTTCAGTGGATCTCTCTAACTAAGAAGACAGCATCTGAAAAAAACCAAAATAAGGATCTTTGTACGCCTGAATTTCAGACACAATTTTGGGTAGTAAGAACAAAATAAGTTCCTCTCTCAATTTCAGACTTTGAGTCTTATTTTTTTTATTAATTTTTTTTAAAATAATTTAGACAAAAATTTAAAAATACTTAAATTTTAGACATAATTCTAAGTAAGAAGAAGATAAAATTCCTTTTATGCACTTAAATTTCAGACTTAATTTTGAGTTTTACTCTGTTTTATTTTTATTTTTAAGTAATTTAAATAAAAAAATTAAAAACAAATAAAATAAGACACTTTCTATAGTATCGTTTTTGTCCCTAACGTTTGGGATAAGTTTTAAAGTTGTCTTTAACGTTTTAATCATTCTATTTAAGTTCCTAATGTTTCAAAATTGACTGAATAATGTCCTGCTATTAGGGATCCATTAACAGAATTGATGGCAGGACAAAATTGAGACGATTTTAAAACGTTAGAGGCTTAAATAAGACGAAAACGTTGGGGACAAAAACGATAAATAGAAATAAATTTTAGTTTTATCCTTTAATAATATCAATTTTTTACTGTACATAGTATTTAATTATTTTTTAATCACATCTAAGTAAATTACATTTAATCACATTATTTTTATTCTAAATAAATTTATTTTTTTATAATTTTACACTTAAATTTATAAGTTAATATAAAAATATAAAAAAAATTATTTAGAATGAAAGTAGTGTGATTAAGTGTGATTTACTTAGATGTGATTAAAAAATAATTGAATATTATATACAATAAAAAATTGATATTATTGAAAGATAAAATTAAAATTTATTTCTATGTATCGTTTTTGTCCCCAACGTTTTTGTTCTATTTAAGTCTCTAATGTTTTAAAATTGTCTCAATTTTGTTCCACCGTCAATTCTGTTAACGGATCCCTAACGGCAGGACAACATTGAGCCAAATTTGAAAAGCTAGTGACTTAAATAAGACAATTGAAATGTTAAAGACAACTTTAAAACTTACCACAAACGTTGAGGACAAAAATCATATTTTATTCCTTTTTTATATTTACTTTTAAGTAATTTAAACAAAAAATAAAAAATGAATAAAATAAGACTCCTTTTATACGCTTAAATTTTAAATATAATTAAGTCTTACTTTTTTATTTTTATTTTTAAATAATTTAGACAAAAAAATTTGAAATAAATAAAATAAAAAATATAAAATGATATTTTATATTGTTTTTAAATAATATTTTTAATAATTTAGATTAAAAATTAAAAAATATAAAATAATATTTATAATATTTTTTATGTATTTAAATTTTAAATTCTACTTTTTTTTTCTATTTTTATTTTTAAGTAATTTAGATCAACGAAATTCGCATTAAAGAATCTCGAACAAAATAATGACAATGCTAATTTCTTAAGGGTAAGATCGTACTTTTAAGTAACATGTGAAGTTGGTGTGGAATGGAATTCACCGTTTCCTCTAATCAATAATTCACCTCTGAATCAGCTTCAAGCCTTCAACAGTGTCGCTTCTATCTCTGAAATGATAAAGCTGGTATGCATATAATATTTGTATAACAATGCTCTGAAATTTCTTGTTGGCCACAATGCTATAAAGAAGAATAAAATGATAGGACCACTAAGCATTGTACATGGAATAATGTCATTGGACTCCAAAATAAGACAGAAAATAATATAGTGGTTTCATTGAACTCTTGAAACCGCTTATTTTGGGATTTATTAATGATCGAATTCTTGACTTTTTGGATCTAAAGTTTTGATATTATGTTATGAAATCAATCATCTAAAAAGTTTAAGTTGGTAAAAAAAGATAATACTAATGATTATATTTTTAATACTGAATCGAACATCTCTAAATTTTTATTACACACATATAAATATTTCATTAACTTCATATACTTTCTTTTATAGTTATAAGTGAGGCGACTATTTATATAAAAATATTTTTAAGTAAAGATAATAGTTTAGATATTAATATATATTATATGAATTATTTAATAATTTTCAATTCATTTTCACGTAAGAAAAATCTTCATGTGAGTAATCACTTGATAAATAATGCTGTTTCCACTGCCATGTACAATAAATGCGAGTTAAAACCTAAAAGTAGGTAGAATCTAATTAATCTATGTATTCTCTTTTCCAAAGAGGTTCACTTTTCTATGTGTAGGAATCAGTAAATCTATATGACTATATTTACTATTTAGTCAATAAATGCTGGTGCGTTTGATAAATGTGTTGAAAATAAGAGAAGTGTATTTGAATCTTTTTAAACATTTTACTTTTATTTTTGTTAATTTTTTATTTTTCTGAATACAGAAGTAATTCTGCTTTTGAATATTACGTTTATACGAAATTAAAATTTGTTATTTCTGCGTATATGTTGATGGTTACTGTTAAAAAATAAATAAAAAATTTATTTTTTACCCATTTTACTTTTTATTTTATTCTATAAAAAGAATACTAGTAATTATTATTTTCATGGCTTCACAGTAATTTTTTTTCTAAGTTTTTGTTTTAACTTTTTTTTTTCATCAAAATATTTTAGATTTGTTTCAATCACAGATAAGATTAATATTTTAATTTTTTATTATTTTTAGTATTTTTTTATATTTTAATTTTTATATTTTTGTTCATATGATATATGTTATTAGTTTTATGAAACTTTTATTGTTTCTTATCTATATGAGTTTTTTTTTCTATTTTTCGATGTACTGTATTTTCGTTTTGTATAAAAAAAATATAATTTTTATTCGTTTCTGTAAAATTTATAATTGTAATTATTATATACTACGTTTATCATCAAAATTTTATAAATGAAAAATTAATTATAAGTAACAGTAGAATCATAAATAATAAAAATTTATAGTTTAAAATAATACTAAATTAAAGAGTACTGGTAATACTAAAAAAATTAGATAATATTTTTTTGTTTGACGTTATAAAATTTATAATACTCTCTTTTATATTTTTATTTTTTATTGTATTTATTTTATTTATATAATAAATAATTTTTATATTATTTTTGTTAGTGTTCAAATTTTTCATGTATATTATTATTTTTTTGCCATTCTTATTGTTTCTTTGTTCATATTAATTTTTTTCATTTACTGTTATTTATTTCTAATATTTTTGTTTTGGTTGAAATTTTTTATTTTTTATTCAATTCTGTAAAATTTATAATTATAATACTCGTATATTATATTTTATTATAATTTTTTATAATATAGATTATGATCTTATTTAAAAAGATAAATTAAATAAAAAATTATTCATAACTAATAAAATATATTTTGTTAACTTTTATATGTTACTTTAATATAGTAAGTAAATATTAGTTTTATTATAAAATTAATTAATAAAATCTATTTAAGTATTTAAATTAAGATGATAAAATAATATAAAAAATATTTAAATTGATGTCTGTTTTAATAATTTTTTATTTAAAATTAATTTACAGTAAATCCTAACCTTTCATTTTGAGTATAGTCTTTATAAGAACCTGATTGAAAATTTAATAAATGAATAAATATAAAGACCGATAGAGTAATTAAACCTTTAACAAATTATTTATGGTCTAATTCAAATTTTTGACTACCAAATCCTATCTATAATCTATTATCTATTATAATATATATATTAAAAAAAAAGTCCAAATTGACAAATAAGTTTTTACGTTCCATATAAAATTGTGATGTCATCTATGTAATAACATAAAAAAATATCTATTTTAAAACAAGTTTATACAACTATAAAAATAATATTTATATAATCAATCTAGTATTAATATCATAATTTTATAAAATTATTAATTTATATCAATGATCTAAATTCTAATACGGTATATTTTATTTAACTAATAAATTTTATTTTACAAAAATTTATCTATCAATTTAATTTAATATTAATAACTTCATTCTTGTATTATAGTATTAAGTTTATTAAACATATGTATTAAAGGATAAATTCTTTTAAATATTAAAATATATAATTGAATTGAATTTTATTTAAATTTAATATTAATTTTTAAGATTTTTTTAATACACATTTTTTTATATAAAAATTAATTTCGTGGAACCATGCGAGTTCAATCTAGTTATTAGCACAAACACGGAAAGTGAATGTGTTTATGAAAGAAAGAGAGGATTGAAGGCAAGAAAATGCTCATAACGAATTCCATTTTGGAGGCCTTTTGTGAGAGAATTCTTGAAGAAACGGATCACAGAGGAAACATGCACTAAATTCCGCTGTCAAAAGGAATCTATGAAAGAGTCAAAAAAAAAAAAAAAAAAAAGGAAACCTGCACTAAATTTCGCCGTCAAAAAAGAAATTACGAAAGAGTCAAAAAAAGATGACGCTGGTTATTTATTGTTATTTATTAAGGGTAGATAGTAATTGAAGTAACCTTAAAAACTGGGATGCAATAAGATTTTTCTTGAAATAAATAAAAAATTTTTATTTTTAAAAATAAATTATTTTAATTTTAATTTTTGGAATACATGTTTTTTTAGAGTGAGTTTACTGCATCCATCTGTGAATTTCTATGACTATAATTTTATAGAAATTATTGTATCCCAATAAACTTCACCCAAAAATACACATTCAACAAAATATGGTTGTTTTAACGTCGACAATAATAACGATTTTTTTTTTTGGTGACTCGACAATAATAACGATTATTACTGTAGTCTCCAAAAATACACAGATAAATAAAAATAAACTATATTTAATAAAGATTTTTTTATATTATAAATTAAAAAAATTATTATTTCAACAAAAAAAATACTTATTCTAATGTACTCTTATGTACTTTAAAAATAATAATAATAATTGTTATTGTCTCCTGTCACACTTAAAAATTTAAATTATAATTTATTGACTCTTGTGTTATAGTATTTAAATTTATTAAACATATGTATTAAATGATAAGATCTTTTAAATACTAACATATATAATTGAATTTAATTTTATTTAGATTTAATATTAATTTTTAAGATTATTTTAATAAATACTTTCCTTTATATAAAAATTAAATTTCGTGGATCCGCCGGGTTTAATGTAGATCAGCAGAAACATGGAAAGTAAATGTATTTATGAAAGAAAGAGGTGATTGAAGGCAAGAAAATGCTCGTAAAGGAAACCATGCACTAAATTCTGGTGTCAGGAAGACATCTTATGAAAGAGTCAAAAAAAATATGACGTTGGTTATTTATTAAGGGTAGGATAGTAATTTAAATAACCATAAAAGCTGGGATGCAATAGAATTCTTTTTGAAATAAATAAAAAAACATTACTTTCAAAAACAAATTATTTTAACTTCAATTTTCAGAATACATTTTTTTTAGAATGTGTTCCCCGCAGCCACCCGCAAACTTTTATAATTTCAAAAAATTTGTTGCATTCCGATTACTTTATCCAAATTCTTTTCAAAATTATATTAAAAAAGTATATAAAAGTATATAAAAGTACATAATAAAAAATATATAGATATACAAAAATAAATTATATTTAATAAAAAATTTTATATTATAAATTAAAAAATTATTATTTTTCAAAAAAACGACTTATTTCTATATATTTTTGTGTACTATGTATTCTAGAGACGATGATAACAATTATTATTGACCGTTATAAAGCTTAAAATTTTGAGTCAGCCAGTTATTTTTGAAAATTCTAAATAAAATTGACGGGAGAATGCGATGAACTTAATAATTTATATGAAATTCGTTGGAGTGGGACAAACTCTATTAATATTATAGAGTTAGTTGAAAATTGCAGCAAACTTGCCTAAAATTAAAAAAAAAAAACGTATTCTAATATTTTTTTTGGTGACTAACGTATTCTAATATTTAAAGTTGAATAATTTCTTTTTGAAAATAATATTTTTTTATTTATTTTGAAAAAAAAATTCTCCAATTCGATGTTTTCTCTCATCAATCATTTAGTATTCATAACACATTTGAATTGATCAGATAATTAGCTCATTTATCCACTTAAATAAATATTGAGAATTTAAATTTTACATTGTGCATACAACAATTTTATTAACCTTTCGAACTTGTCCTACGACGGATCAATTTTTTATCTATAAGCGAAACAAAAAAAATATAATTTGGTGTCAATATTTCATAATTTGATGTCTCAATTTGTGAATCAAGCTTCAACAGTTCTACTTCTACTACATCATTGCACTGCTCAATATATTGAATATATTTTTCAAGAACACATCATTATATTGAGAGTACAACTTTACATTCTCCAAAGAATAAAACAAAATAATTACATTCTCAGTTTCTCACACACCATCCATGACATCCAAACCAGTCCTTTTCTTCAAGGTTATAGTCTCAAGACCTCTTAAAAAAATTATTATTTCCCAAAGAAACGATTTATTTTCTGTGTATTTTTGTGTATTATGTATTCTAAAGATGATAATAATAGTTGGTTGCCATAGACTGCTGTAAAATTTAAGAATTTGAGTTAATTAGTTATTTTTTAGAATTCAAAGTAAAGTTGGTCGGAGAATGTAACGAACTTCGTCATTTATATGAAATTCGTCGGGGTGGGACAAATTTTATTAATATTATAGAGTTCGTTGGAAACTGCGGCAAATTTGCTTAAAATTAAAAAAAAACATATTCCGATAAAGTTGAAATAATTTCTTTTTAAAAATAATGTTTTTTTTATTTATTTCAGAAAAAAATTCTGCAATTTACCATTTTCTCTCATCAATAATTTGGTGTCCATAACATACTTAGATTGATCGAGTGATCAACTCATTTGTCCACTTAAATAAATATTGAGAGTTTAAATTTTACATTATACATACAACAATTTATTAATCTATCAAGTTGGTCTTTAAATTAAATTCAGATCTGCGATGAATTAATTTTTTATCTATGAGATTAAAATACGTGAATAAGCAAAACAAAAAAAATATAATTTGATCTCTCAATTTTTGTAAATCAAGCTTCAACAGTTCTCCAAAAGAATCTATTTATAACTTCCATAAACGCTAGACTAAGTAATAAAGTACCCCGTATTTTTCTCTCTGCCTCTGGTTGTCGCGCAATCCCTTCTACTACTTGCCCTGCAGTAGTGCCTTGGCCAACCCCAGGTCCAATAGAAGCAAGCCCTACAGCCAACCCAGCACAGCCAATGCAGAAGACGGGAATGTAGGTGACAATAAGATGGATGTGTCTGGCACCAACCCACTGGTTGAGAGGTTTCTCCCCTTTTTTACTCTATCCTTTTTACCGGCCAATGAAATAAATTAATAATAGAATGATAGTACGAAGAGTTAATGGAATATTTGTATAATATATACAATGAAGGTTTAGGGAGTATTAGAGATATAACTATTAGTGTTATCTTTTTCTATCAGCTGGAGCATTTGAGATGAGTGATATCATGACATGGTATTAGAGCTCTAAATCCAAAAGGTCAAGAACTCTAGATCATTTATAATATATAAAAGTTGATTCCAATTCTCTCTACAATGAGTTTAAGTTATCTTTTCTTTGCTAATGATGTCACATCAGTAATTCTAATGATTTGGCAAAAGATGAAAATCAAGTAATCAACCAATCACTATTGAATAAAATAAAATATTTTAAAAAAATTAAAACAAAAAACTCTTATCTATTATTATTCAATTGAAACATCAAATACTAATTAAATATAATAAACATACATTAAAAGTGTCATAATAATAATAATAATTATAAAAGTTTCAGTTGCAAATATTCAAATTTTACAACTTATACATATTAAGACTCTTACTATTTTTCATTTCTTAATCTCTCATACTAATTGTAAAAGATTTCTTAAATTTAATATAACATTTTTATTTACAAACAAACAAAAAACGTAAGAAAAGACAAAGTGTAGCAATTAATGCAAAAAAAAATACAGTTTTATATAACTCTAATATAAATAACCTGTCTTTTTTAAAAATAAATAAATTCAAAATCTATTTATAATATATTTTTTAATATATTTTTAATATAACATTTATTAAAATATACTATATAGTATAAGTAATCTACCTCTATGTGCATTACGCAGTCTCACTTTAGTTTTTATATAATTAAAATAGATGGATGGATGGATGGATGGATGGATGGATGGATAGATAGTTAGAAGATTTATTTATTTATTTATTTTATTAAGTTATTTATTTTGCTTAGTGCAGGATCATTTGGAGCTTTTCCCATAATATGCACCAAGACTGCGTCCCTTAACACTTCACTCTCACATTTTCTGGTTCAATTCCATTACAACTCTCTCTCCTTACAGTAACCACGCCATTTTCCACATTCTTTTGCCACACAACAAATTAAGGTAACCACTTTTCAAGTCTCTTTCCTTACGTGAAGCATGTGATTAGTGCATTTCTTTGTGTGTTTTTCAACTTCCGGTGTTCTCTGTGATCGTGGTGAGAGAAGAAGAAGCTTCTTGATCTTTTATGCGATTTTATTTTATAAAGAAGAAAGTAAAAAAAAAGAACCGTTTTGAACTGAACCTAGCTAATAGTAGCTCTGGCGATTGAATCATGTTTAATGATATCTTGGTGTTCTTTAAAGTTATGTATTTTTATGTTACTTCGATTTCAGGATCCCAAATCCAGAATCTGTATTGGTTGTACATACTCCTCTCTTGAAAATCAAGATGTCATGTATACCATAGATCCCTGAATAAGGTGATGATTCTAGATATATAATTATGACCGTAATAATGTGTGTACATATTGAAATTTGCCTAATATTTTGTAATTACTATGCTGTCTTCTTCTTTTCCCCAGTTCCATTCCTTCATTAAGTGTTATTCTTCTGTGCTAAGGATGTATTACTTCCATTAACCACTTTCTTTCAATTTTTTTCTGATTCAATTATTGTCTAACTTATTGCCAGAAGGCTGAAGTACCAATAATTCACCTGCTGAAGGGACCCAGCCATCATTCTTTAAGTACAATAACTCAGTTGAACAGCTATAAGGTAATATTTGATGGTCAAGGGGTTGTGTGCTTGATCTTCTTGTCCCTCTGATTTGTGATTGTGTTATGTGATGAAAAGTAAATTTTGTATGTCTTTTAAGGAACTACTATTAGTACTTGTTTGGGCGCCATTGTTAAAAAAAAGAGTTTTTATTTTTTACTGTCTTTGGCAAATTTCTAGTAGTACAAGTAAAAGCAGTAGAAAAATAAAAAAAAATATTTTTTTTGAGAAGCTGTAATTAACAATTTTTTTTTGAGATATTTTTCACGTAATAAATAAACAAAAAAGTACTTTTATATTGTTATACCAAAAAATAATTGATAAATAAAAAGATCTTTTTGTATGAAATATTCAAACATAAAATTATTTTTACTTATCCATAAAATCTTTTAAAAAAAATAACTCGAAAAAAGATGTTTTCTTAGAAGTTCACCCAAATAAGACTTTAGTTGAAAATTTTGACATCTTATTTTATAATCATCAATATGGAACAAGTAAACTTTAACATTTATTGCATAATTGTATGCCAATTTTTTCCTTTTTTTTTTTTTTTGAATTGGTTAAAGTCACACAGCACATTATATCATGCTATCTTATTTCCAATAGTTGTGTTGTAATGTGTTTCCTTCCCTTTGGTGTTGGATTGCACATTGTATTGTTGCAATCCGGAAATGCAATCCAGTGGGCCTGAATCAGCAAGATCCGTCACAAACCGGGTCCAGTCCTAGTAAAACAAAATAATTACATTCTCAGTTTCTCACACACCATCCATGACATCCAAACCAGTCCTTTTCTTCAAGATTATAATCTCACAATCTCTTCAACAAGGGATACTTGTAAGAATATTTATTCGTACCTAAGCAGCATCTTTATTTTTTTTTTTCCTTCATTTATTAATTCGAAGTGTTTGACTATGCATGCTAACATTGATTAAGTTCTTTGCAGAAACTCCCAAAGAATTTCAGTAGAAAATATGGTGCTTCTTTACCAAAGCCTGTGTTTCTCAAGCCTCCAAATGGAACTGAATGGAAAGTAGATTGGACTATGCATGATGCTGATGTTGTGTTTGAAAATGGTTGGAAAGAGTTTGTTAAATATTACTCTATAAATCATGGGTATGTGTTGAAGTTTGAATATAATGGAAATTCCAAATTGGGGGTTCAAATTTGTGACAAGAGTGGCCTTGAAATAGAGTATCCTGTCAATGTTAATCAACAAGAAAAGGTTAACATTATTGAGATCAGTGATGAAGAAGTTCAAGCGTTCGATGAAATGCCTCAACGACAAAACAATAGAAGGAAATCACCAAAGTCTCAGCTTAACCAAAGGAATGGTAATCAGTCTCAAGGGACAAGTTTTTTGAAGTCAACATCAACATCCATTGAAAAAGAATTAGATGGTGGTATGCATTTTCATTTTCTATTTTTCGGATACAACAGAGGTTTTGTGGTCAATTATGCATTAACATAAACATGTTGTTCAATTATGCATTAACATAAAAAAATGCTACTGATTGTGTTATTAAACTATGTGGATTTGTTGGGATGCTACAGATAGAAAGGAAACTCAAACAACTTCAAAGGTTAAAAGTCCCCTCGCTGAAACAAGTGGTACTCTGAAGGAAGCTGAGAAATTCACCTCAAAAAATCCGTTTTTCATCATAAATGTAACGAAAAAATTTCTGGACCAAAGCAGACCGGTAAGATGGTGTTAATATCAAGCAATAAAACAGATACTCCCTCTGTTTCAAACTAAGTTGCATTCAATTTTCGATTCATTGAAAAAGTAATGTATTTGGATAAAGGGTTTGTCTAGATATATTAATTTTTCAATGAACAAAAAAGTGAAAAGACACTTATTTTGAAACAGGAGGAGTATATTACTACAGCTGTGAGTTTATTACATGTCATAAGTTGGTTATCTATAAAGAAAATGTAACTTTGATGCAGAATGTACCAATTGACTTTGTCAAAAAGTACCTGAAGCAAAAGCAGTTTGCCATGGTAAGGTTTAGAGATAAATTGTGGCCTTTGAAGTTGCTGCCTTATGTAACAAAAAAGGAATCAATCCGGTTGTCCACCGGGTGGAACTTGTTTGCTAAAGCAAGTGAATTGCAAGCTGGAGATGTTTGCATCTTTGAGCTGATCAACATGAAAAATTCAGAGTTTGATGTTCACTTCTTTAGATGTCACTCCTAAGCAATCCATTTGGGACTCTGCTAGTGTGTTAGTTTTCTTAACTTTGAATAGGTATCACTTTTTTTTTTTCCAATGTAATCTGCAAAACCTCCAGGACTTATATCATCATCATGTAATAATCTTCCTGTTACATGTCATTGGCTGCATTTTTTTACCTTTCATGTTAAAGATTTGATGAATGTGAATATCAGCATTTGAGTCATTCAATTTAAAGCACACGCATTTAAGTGAAGGGTTTAGCAACAATTTATATAGGAACTGGAAAAAGGGATGTCAAAAGAAAGGGTAGGGTAGTAATTTCAACAGTTGAAAAGAAGGACGCAATTTTACTATAGTGTCCTTAAAATGTGAGAATCACAGTTACTGTATGAGAATCCAACATCTAAGATTTAACAAGCTTCACTTCACGAGTGTCCATGTTGTACTTCTGAGTTCTGAGCATCTTTTAACAGTGTCCTTTTTTGTATATCACTTTTATTTACAGAGTTTTTTTTTTTAAAATAAAAAACTATATATTTTCCATTTTATACAAAAATATTGGCTAGGTGGATGTCAAATTTTTAAATAACTTCTTATGGAATAACCAATCAATAATATATCCAATTTTCAAACTCATTTTAAAAATACAAGTAATGAATAAAACTAAAATATTTTAGTTATAGGTTTAGAAATATTTGAACTTATATCTAGATAAATTTTTTATAGAAATTAAAATTAAGTATTTTTAAAATGCATAAAATTAACTTTATTTATTCAGATTAGTGAATTAATATGCCTAAACGGATAAACCCTATAAAGACAAACTATTAATTCACTTTTTCTTTTGGTTGCTAAAAGATTATTTGATATATAAGTTTTGGAAATTTATGTTACTTTGTACAACTAAAAATATTATTGGACAAAAGAAACTATTGTCAAAAGTGGAGTTATTAGAAAAGAAGAACATATAATTATTTTTTTTAACTAAAAGGTAATTCGTAATTACACTTACACCCTTAAGTTCACTTTGTTAAAAGTGGGGGGGGGGGGGGGGGACATATATTTATGTTCATGCATGCATCGAAACTAGCGTTGACTACAATGACTGTCGTAGGTTTTGTCGTTTACTGTTGATAAGACTTGAAATGGGTTATATTGGTAATTTCAAATTTGGAATATTCACAAAATCACCATTCAGTAATCAGCATGACTCCACTTTTTCTCCTCAGAAATGAGAACCAAATAAACTAAAATAATATTGTTTATAGGAGTGAAACAAGAATTTTACATATATTATTTTTAATATGGAGATAAAAATAGTGATTTTGTTGAATATTGATATTTGATTCTTTTTATTTTTGTTATGGAGGTGGGATTGGGGTAGGACGGGGTTATGGAGCGTGTGTGAGCATTACAGATTGTGGTGTCAGCTAACAACAAATCGAACAAATCGGACCGTTTTGCATTGTATTTCAATTCAAAAATATTTTATAATAATCAAATCGTACCCTCCGATTTAATTTTCGTATAATTAAAAAAAAAAAAATAGAACACGGACAGTTCGATTTGCTGCCTCAAAAATTTAAATTTTTCCTCCTTGCAACTAACACTGTACCACACAAACAATTCGGACCATCCGAATTGTATCTTACAAGAGCAGAAAAAAACTGCCCCACATTGTGGTGTAGTATCACCCTTCCCCATAACGTAGCATAACACACTTAAAGGTTCTATAACCAAATTAATCAACAGATATTTGAAATGTATTATAATATTATGAATGTATTAAAAAAGGTGTTCAGCACACATTCAAAATGTTTGACAATGTCTAACACATACTCTACATATTATTAGAATGATGACACGTGTTACAACATGCAGACTTTTTACCTATAAAATTCACTTACCTTTAATTACATCAAATAATTTTATTTTTAATAAAAATATCAATATTTTTTCATATAAAAAAAATTAGCCAGAATTTTACGCTATTTGTCAATGAAAAAAATGTTAAATAAAATTTAAATTTATAATAAATTAATTTTTAATATATTAAATTAAAAAATATTCTAAACAAAATAAATAAATTATATAAGTAATTATGACATTTAATTAATTAATAAAATAAAAATTATGTTAAGTATATATTAATATCAGTCATCACAATTAATTATTAATACAAAATAAATATTAAAATATAAATACACATTAAAAATAAATTAAATATCAATAATTAATTTTAATAATTAATTTTAATATACAAAAAATATTTTTTATAAAATAATTAGTGCATATTAATTTAGAAATAATCTAATATAATTTATGCAAAAATATTATTTTTATATTAAAATTAATTACAAAAATTAATTATTACATATTTATATATAAATATATATTATTTAATTTATTTTTAATATATATTTTATATTAAAAATTAATTTTAATAGTTGAATTTGGTGGACCAATATAATGGTTGAATTTAATTATTGGTTTTGACTAATCTAAACAGTGTCCATACTTCATTACAACATTGGTGAGCCTGAAAAGCTTAGGAAAATGACTGAGGAAGATCAAGCCACACCACCACCCATGAATAATTCCAATGCAGTCCTTTTCTTCAAGATCATACTTTCAACAGCTCTTGAGGATGGAAAACTTGTAAGCATTCTTAATTAGCTCAGCATCTTCAATTTTCTTTAGGGTTTTCAGTATCTGGAAGAAACTCTTGCCAATGAACAGGACAGTTACAAACTCACACAAATGTTTACTATATAGCTACTTTTGTTATTTAAAATACTAATTGTTGTAAGTGATTTGGGTTAAACATGGTTTTTATGTGCATTAGTAGAAGATTAATATAGAGGGTATTTCTGTTAAAGTTATTAGTACAATTTTGAAGTGTGTTTGATAATTCCACAACATTTATTAGTTCAATTTATATCTTGCATTTGCATGCATTGTTCTGAAAAGTGAAAATACACATTATTTTATCCTTTCCAATACTTTGAACTTGTTTTGATATAGTAGCTAATGACTTAGTTATATTATATCATTGATTAAGTTTTTCAATATTCTGTTATGAATATTTGCAGAAGATCCCAAACAGTTTCACTAAAAAATATGGTGATGGCCTTTCAAACCCAGTGTTTCTTAAGCCTCCGGATGGAACCGAATGGAAAGTAGAATGGACTAAGCAAGATGATGGGATTTTTCTTGAACATGGTTGGAATGAGTTTGCTATGTATTACTCTCTAGATCATGGGCATTTGCTGTTTTTTGAGTACAAAAACACTTCTCAATTTGAGGTACAAATATGTGAAGTGAGTGGCCTTGAAATAGATTATCCTTTCCATGTCATTCAACAAGAAAATGAAAACATTGAACAGATCAATCATGAGGCAGATCAAGTGTTCGATGATATGCCTCAAAGCCAAAACAATAGAATGAAATCACCAATGTCTTATCCTCAACCATCAAACACAACTAGAGAAGTTAGAACAAGCTGCAGTTTGCAAAACTTGCCTCTTATTCACCAAATTAATGGTAATGAGTGTCAAGGAACAAGCTTTGACGAGTCAACATTTGCATCTATTAAGAAAGAATTGGATGGTATGTTTTTCATTTTGTGTATTTAATAGGGATCTTTAGCTGTGTTTGGTAAGTGGATCGATAAAGAAAATATAGAGACAGGAGTAGAGACAAGGCAGGAGAGTTATGTTTCTGTCATTGTTCTTTCTGTCCACAAATTTGTTGCATACATAGAGGACATAATAATCAAGTTTTCATGACAACAAACCCATGTTCAAATTTTCAGAGGATATAGGTGGTAGCACTCCATGTCCAAGAGTGGAACGGTTAAAGCAAACCTTAAACAAAGCTACAACTTCCAAATCTAGACAAAACCCCTCTTTCATGGTTATCATGAAACCTTCCTATGCTAAAAGTTACTCGATGGTGAGCTTTCTTCATTTTTTGCATCTGTTATGATATTTTTTCACATACATTTTTTGGTCCATAGATTTTCTAACTTCCAAAAGAACCACCAGAATATCCCTTCAAAATTCACAGCAAAATATTTGAAGAAGCAAGCGACAGCCATCCTTGAGGTCCATGATGGGGGGAGAACATGGGCTGTTACTTACAGTTTTGGCAAATTCAGTTCTGGATGGAAGAGATTTGCAAAAGACAATAGTTTGAATGTAGGGGACATTTGTGTTTTTGAGCTCACCAATCCCAAAGACCTTTATTTTAAGGTATCCATAACTCGAATTGAAGAAGAGGAACTTCCGCTATCACAAGGTAATTATTCTAGTTGGTATTTCAGTGAAAGAGTCCCAAATTGTTCTGCTTCTGCATTGTAATGGTTGCTTTTTTATTCTTTATGAACAGTTGAAGGAGACAGAGTCAATTGTTTAGAACCAGCAAAAGTCAATTATGTTGAAAGCAAAAGTGACATTATGATTAAAGGTAAATTCAGGACAAATTTATGCTGTGTGGCCAATTGCAAGCAAGATCTTATTACTCACAAAAATCATAAGTGCTCAATTGTTAAGGGGAAAAAAAGGTTTTGACTCTTTACCATTTGTGCAGTTACACAATCTTGTGGATCAACATTATCTCAATTTTTTCATGTAATTGCTGAGGCCTTTAGCATTGATAGTTTGTGACAAGAATATTCTTTTTCCCCTGGGGTTGTGACATTAAAAGTATTTCAACTATTTCCATAATTATTGCCAAAACTTCTTTACAAAAATCAACAGTGTAATTAGTTGCTACTGAGTGCATTCTAAAATTATGTGGATTTGTTTGCATGCTGCAGTCAAAAAGGAAACACAAGAAACTTCATTGGCGACTCCTCCCGGCTTTGAGCCAAATGAAGAAGCCCTGAAAGAAGCTAAGAAATTCACCTCAGAAAATCCATTTTTCATGGTCATTATAAAGCCGAGCTTTCTGAGGCAACGCAGACCGGTAAGTTTAACATAATTAATCATAAAAAATAAAAAATAAACAAGAAGATAAGGATTCAAACTGAATAAAAAAATACATTGAAATTGAAAATAGAAATAAAAATGATAGATTGAAATTGAATACAAAGAGAATTACTTTACTTTCTATCCAATTTCTTGACGAGAGACTTCTCAACCTAACTTGTCAACGCCGTAGTTTGGAAATTGAATCAAATGGACTTTCAACCAATTCTCCGATGCAACAAAAGAGGCACTTCTCCAATAGCAAAGGAAGTATTTATAACCTCTTATTAGGTTAAAACAAAGAAAACCCTAAAGCCCATAAGCATAATGCACAATCTAGTAATTAAATAAACAAAATCAAAATATATTAAATTAAATTAAAACGTTCTAAAAATATAAACTAATATCTTCTGAATAAGACTTGAACTCTTAATAATTAAGCAACAAATCAGATACATTATTTATCTCTTAATAATTCTTATGACTCAAGCTTATCATTAAAGTGCTAGGCTATGATCTCACGGTTATACATATAACTTGATGCAGAGTATACCAGCTTTCTTCATCAGAAATCACCTCAAAAAGACTCATATTGTGACATTCAAGTTTGGAGAGACACGGTGGCGTATAAAGTTGCTGCGTTACACAAGATACAGAAGTCCAATCACATTATCGAATGGTTGGAGCCTATTTTGTAGAGGAAGTAGATTGAAAGCAGGAGATGTTTGCATCTTTGAGCTAATCAACAAAGAAGATGCAGTGTTTGATGTTCACTTGTTTAGGTGCCACTCCTAGGCAACCTATTTGGAACTAATCTCAGTAATTTTGTGAATCTGAAACTACTTTGCACTGCAGTTAGTAAAACTTGAACTCTTAGTGTAATATATTAATGTCTAGAGTGAATTTGACATGTCATGCTACCATGATTTCTAATCGGCTTGAATGAGTTGTTTGAAGATTTCAGTGTAAGCGTTGAAAACAAGCCGATCTTTGGCTGCAGTTCTATGCAATTTATTGTACTTGCAAAAGTACCTCAAATCTTCTAAAGTGCAGAACCCTATGAACTGACCCAACCAAAGAAACAACCAATTAATGGAGTGTTCCTTCCAGCTTCCAATAACAGGCTTTACACATTTTTCTTTGCCGCAGAATTTGCATGCAATCGGATTCGGGTTCATCCACTCTTTTGGACATCTATTATGCAAGGAATCTCTATGATCCTTCAAGAACTTTCCATGCTCTGCAGCCTTTTGTTTTAAATCAAACTCCATTTCGAATTTTTTGTGACAGCTTCCACATTGAACGTCTCCGGTGATTGTTAAGATCTTGTTTTGGTTGAGATATTGGAGTGTGTGGATTTTTGCCGGACGATCAGTGGCCCATGGAAAGGGAGGAGGGATGACTATGTTGAGGTCGTCGACGACGGCCAGTGCCGGTGGTGGTTGTGGTGGCGATGAAAACTCTGGAACTTGTGAATGACTGGAAGAAGATGAAGGTTCGGTAGGAAAGAGAGAGAGTGTCTGCAATTCTCTGATTTCTTGATCTTGAGGCTCTGGATTGGGAGGAGTAACCGCAGTAAGCTTTGGTTTCACGTTGCGGCGGCGGTGGTGGTTGGTGGAGGCTGATGAAGGTTGATCTTTTCTCTTGTTATCCTTGTTCTCCATTGTTTTGGAATTTGACTTCACGTGTTGATAGTTGAGAGCCGTTAGCTGAGTTTTCGGAGAATAAATGTGTCTAATTTAAAGTACTTGATTTAAAATTTGAACTTAAAATTTGAATTCTAGAACCGTTTGTAACAACTTTTTAAATTTCAATTTGAAAAGATAAAATAAATAGAATAAGATTAATTAGATTTATAAGTCATGCTTTAATAATTAAGTTGCCGTGTATCTTTTGCAAATATAATTTTGTTAGAATGATGATGTAGGCCAATTTTATCGTAAGTGTAAATTGGTACCTAATTATTTAAAATTTAAGTCAAGTCTAAAAAGATAAAAATAGTTCAATAAGTTAATCAATTTGAATTGATTTATCAGATAGTTCACTTTAAATAGATATAAAAAATTTGAATTCAAATTTAATGATATTAGATAATTCTATGATGACAACAAATTTTGTGTCTAATTATTATTTAAATATAAATATTAAGAGATAAGACTTACTTTTTTATAAAAATTAAAACGTGTGTATTTTAAAGACATCATAAAGCACATCATAACATTATTATGTCAATTGAGTTTGGACTTTGGCAAAGAATAATAAAGATAGAAATTAAGATATCGTGGAATAACCACTCAATATAACATCTGCATGCATATTTGGTGCATATATACTACTAGGTAAATGCCCGCGCGGATTGTTAAAACATATAACATTTAAGTGTATCACTCCCGCTAAGGAGATAATGGATTGAACTCTTGATCTTTTAGATTTAGAGCTCTAATAACATGTCATGATATCACTCAACTTAAAAACTTTAATTGATGGGAAAAGGTAACAATAATGATTATATCTCTAATACTCTCTAAACCTCTATTGTACACATTATACAAATATTCTATTGGTTCCTCATACTTTCTCTAAGTGTATATATATTTGTAAAGAGTAAAGACACATATTTTTAGTACTTATATCATTTAAAAAAAATATAATAAATAAAAAAATATAATTTTAATTTTTAATTTAAATTATTTTGAAAATTTTCTATATAATGTATCTTTTAAAAACCAAATTTTATGTAATATTTCACAATGTCAATTTTAAAAAATAGCAAGGTGTAGCAATCAATTTATATTTTAACTAACCTAATTTTAAAAAAAAACAATGGATAATTTTATTATCTAAATCAATAAATTTATTTGTAAAACCACGTAATAATACCTTTTTTCTTATATAAAATTTTTAGAATTAATGTAAGAAGCATAAATATATTTTTGGTTTTCTGTTTTATTAATGCTTTATATATATTTAATTAAAATCTATTAATTATGTAAATTTCCTATTAAGTATACAAAGATAAATGCCATTTAAAAAATAATAATAAATTTATCTATACTATAGTGTCATTCACAAAATATTCAAAATTTAAAAATTGGTTTATAGTTAAAATAAAAACACATTAAATAAAAAACAAAAAAAAAATTAAGTTTAACATATCTCATTATTTATGTAACTTAAAAATCTATATTTTAAGTGATTTTCTTTATCTAACTAACGTAAAACACATAACGTGAAAATTTTATATAATTTAGTAATCAAATATTTGTTAAAAAAACTCTGTAATGAGATTGCAAAATTACTTTCATAATACTCAAATATAATTCATTTTCTCTTTTTACGTTTAACAAAAAGATACAATCTCAAAAATCATGTTTGATTTATATTGTAAAATAATATTTGAATTATTATTTACCATAATAACAATTAATACGGTTTTATTTATTGGTTTAATTCTTTCATAAAAAAAGTTATACAATATCTAAAAATAAAAAGAGAAAAGTACTCCTTAAAAAATTAGTAATAATATATACCACCATCATCAACTACACAAATCTTAAAATTAAAAAAAATTAAAAAATAAAAATCATTTATATATAAGATCAAATATTATTTTTTTCATTCTTAAAAACAAATCATTATTAATAACAAAAAATAATAATTACAGAAAAAAATAGTAAATTAGTGAAAAACAAAGAATTTTATTATGATTCAATCTTCACATATC
This sequence comes from Arachis ipaensis, assembly GCF_059453495.1. NCBI lineage: Eukaryota > Viridiplantae > Streptophyta > Magnoliopsida > Fabales > Fabaceae > Arachis > Arachis ipaensis. The sequence goes on along the minus strand of NC_142435.1, from coordinate 149,251,835 downwards.
TTTTGAATCTCTTTGCCTATTTGACAGAATTCACACAAAAAATTATATAATCAATTTAAATCTTAATAACAAAAAAAATGCATATTAACCATTATATGTATTATTTTATTTTAATAATTAAATTTTCACCGCTGTTATACAGAAAATCATCAAATCATATCTTCACGACACCTATATCTTTTTAGTTTTAAGATACAATATTAAAATAAATTTAAAAAATAAAATAAATAAAATATTAGTTAAATAATATTATTTTTCTATAGTCAAGAATACTACTTCTACTATGTGCAGATTATATACTCATTTAAGAGTAATTTATATTGTACATTTAATTCTAAATAAAAAATAAATTTATATTTCAACTAGTACCTAAAAATATTACTATTTACAACTATTCATTGAATACAAATAAATTTATAAAAAAATATAATATCTTTTTGGTTGCCAATTCTATTAGTACTATACTAATATTTTTATAAATACTACGAACTCATATAACTAGACGCCTAATTAAAATTCCATCTTATTTTACACTCTCCTAAACTACACTTTTTTTTTTTTTCATTCTTGCTATTGGTCACAGATTTAATAAAATACAACAATCATAAACAAAATAAATATAAAGTAATGACATATTGAACTAAAATAAGATGCATAAAACATAAGAAAGAAAAAAAAGTAAAAAAAGATCTAGCCAAACTATAAGTATGTGGTTCAGGGTATAATATAATGATTATTCATCTATGCTTCTCTTGGAATGTGTTACTGTTTAATATATATTGAAAAAATGTGGACATCAAACAAAATAAATTCAAATAAACACAATTTGGATGGTACAGTTTCAGAGTCTATAATCCAAACCTATTATAAGTTTCTGTAGTATTATTTTATTAATTAAAAATTAACTATGATAGGTGCATATCTAAATTAACTACTATTTATATAAAATATAAAATACACATTAAAAATAAATTAAATACTATATATATATTATATATAATTCATCATTTTTAGAAAAACAATAAACAAAAGAATCATGAGACAAACCCTGCCCCCATGAAGAGTGAAGACCCATTGCCATATCTGAATATGACTTTGCCCGTTTTTAATATTAAAATTCATTTTCTCTTTTTTTTTTTGGTAACAATTCATTTTCTCTCTATTTTTGGTCAAAGTCACTCAAATCTCTTTTTGTCTAGCTCAAGTTTGATATCTACTGGAGTTATTCTCAGCGACAAAAAATCAAGAATATCTTTCTAAGTGACATAATATTTATGGGGTTCCAATCCAACTACCCAATTTCACCATTTCTAGGAGTCTATAGTTTGCCCAAATTTCACGTCACTGCAAAGTCTTGGTCTCCACCATATTTTTAAAAAAGTAAAATGCTGAGGAAATTTTAAAAAATTAAAAACTAAAATTCAAGAGAACTACTTCTTGTACCTATTCAAAACCAAGATCCAGTCCTGAATTTTTGATATCCGAAAAGGGTTTCTGCAGTTAAATGAGAACGTAGTTTAGAAGTTAGTTACACGTTATTGGTAGTGGTAACACCGTAACAGTTTCTTGTTATAGATGTTGAGCTAGCAGAGTTTGTTAGTCCAAGTCACCGGTCTCTAACCGTTTTTCTCAACCCAGCTTTCTCTACTCCCTCACTCTCATCTATTGATTTCGATTTCTTCGCTCTTACCGGCTAAACTCTGGTATCATTCATCACTCTTGCTTAGAGAAAAATCCTAAACGAACTCTTGACAATTACTTTGAAAAATAACTATGTCTTTAACAAAAAAAATACTTAACTCGATTCCTGAACTTTATTTTTATGGGACTGATTAGCTCTTGTGTCGGTGTTTTTTTTGTTTTTTTGTGCATAAGAACTAATTAGTCGCATAAAAGTAAAGTTCAGAGATCGAATTAAATATTCTTTTATTAAGAGTCTCGTAATAATTGTCCTGAGCCGGATTGGGTATTCACTCCTCTTGCTTATGGGTAGACCAAGGGATGAGTACTACTGGGATCAAGTTACTAAAGAAGGAAATGACGGTTGGTTGTGCAAACGCTGTAGCAAAAGATTTAAGGGAGGCGTTTCAAGAATCAAGGCGCATCTGGGAAATGAAACAGGGAGGGGAATCAGTTTATGCTCTATGGCTGGTTCAAGTAATCAGGTGGAAGCTCCCAATGAATTGGATTCATTACAAGGTACATGCAAATATTATCTATGATTATCATCATTATAATAATCGCATAGTCTTCTTTTATTTCAAGGCTAAATAAATTTACCTAAAATGAGTTCATTTTTAAATTGAAAAATTTAAATTCGTTGTTAACTAAAATACTAGTAGTAAAATCCCGCAAAATAATTTTTTTATTGGAAACGAAAATGTACAATGCCCGTGTATACTCAGTTTAAAGTGTATTTTCTTGTTATGGTCATTTTACAAATTAGATGCACCGATTTATTTTTGAAAAAGTTACAAGTTTTATGAAAAAAGTATTGATTAATATGTATTTTTTTTTCTTTTCTGAATATTAAACAATACCTCTCCAAATATATCTTTTGATATGCTAAATTTTTATCTTGTTAAATTATATTTTTATTATATATATTAAAATACAAATTTACCTGTCATAAAAAAAAAATCAGTTTTCTAGTTTAGGATAATAATATAGTTTTACTTCATGCAATAGCTTTTAAAGATAATTTTTTGGCAGTTCGAATTGCATAATTTTAAATAAAATAAATTCTCACCTGAGTCACCACCATATATAAGTTTCTTACTCCCTGACTACATAATTTCCACCATTCCCCATTGTTTTGGGATGTGGCTGCAAATTGTTATCATCAACAAATTTTTCGTATGCAAAATATTATTTTTATCATTATAAAATAAATAAATAAACATTTTCTCTTTAAACTTGTTCATTATCATTAAACTACTATAGTAAACTTGTTCTTTTCGAAACACGTCTTGCAATCTTGTATGAGGCGTGTTTAGGAAGTAAACGATGAAAAAAATACACCTTTAAGTTTCATGTGAAATTCATATGATATATGACTCAAATTCAAAGAAGTTGTTGTTGTGTTATACATGCCTGCTCTCATTCTTATTGGAGTAACATGTTGCTCTTTTGTTTTCCAAATAAACAGGTTTGGCACATTCAAATGAGGTTGTGGGTAGCGGTAACATTGGTTTTGGAACTCACATTAAAAAAATGCATGAACTGGTTAATAAATTAAGCAGCTGGGAAGCAGAACTTAAAGATGGATGGCAATGGCTGGAGTACTGTGGCAAGAAGTGCGAAAGAGAAGAACTCAATGATTGGTTAAAAGAAGCTGGAGGCCTTAAAGAAGAAGCTCTTGAGATAATTGAGTCATTGCATCAGCATGCTTTGCAAGACCCTTTAAAGAAAACAGATGATTTCAAAAGCAAATTGTTTTACATAAAGTATAAAATGCCTTTTTGCTTGAACAAGGAATCCGTGGACAGAAATTTCATACAGATGCGAGATCTTCTAAGGGATGATAATGTCTTCTTCATTGGTGTATGCGGAATGGGAGGAGTGGGAAAAACTTGGCTAGTAACTCACTTCAAGAATCAAATAAGAAGTAAGAAGAGTTTTAATTTTGAGAATGTGTATTGGGTCACAGTTTCCCAAGATTTTAGTATTCTCAAATTGCAAAACTCCATTGCCAAAAGGATAGGTGAAAAGCTTGATGATGATGATGAGATAACTGACAGAGCAGAAATTTTGTCATCTGCATTGGAGAAGATAGATAGATCAGTGCTTATCTTGGACAATGTTTGGAATTATATTGATCTGCAGAAAGTGGGAATTCCTCTCAGAACAAATGGGATCAAATTGATTCTAACAAGTCGTCTAAAGCATGTGTTTCAGCAAATGGATTGCCCAACAGAAAATTTAATACAAATGAAACCTTTCCATCCAGAAGATGACCAACAAGATGACATGAAAGAGGGTTGGGAGTTATTTTTGCTAAAACTTGGATGCAATGGAAGACCTGCAACCCTTTCTGATGAAGTAAAGAAAATTGCAAGATCTGTTGTAGAGATATGTGATGGCTTGCCACTTGGAATCTCTGTGATGGCCAGATTGATGAAAGGGGTAAATGATGACATCAATATATGGAGACATGCACTAAGCAAACTTGAAGATTCATCAATGGGAGAAGCCATGGAAGAAGAGGTTATAAAGGTATTAAAACAAAGCTATGATTATTTAGGGGACAGCACTAGTCAAAATTGTTTCTTGCAACATGCATTATACAGTCAAGTTTCAGCAGAGGTGTTATTCATGAATCTCGTCGACGAAGGGTTAATACAATCAACAAGGAGTTTGGACAAAATATTTGTCCAAGGGCAAGCAATATTAGCTAAACTCAATAGCCATTCATTGATATCTTGGGTTCATGATTGGATCCTTTTGAGGCACCTTTCAACTATGCATAGTTTATTGAGGGACATGGCAAGTGATATTATGAAGGGAAGGTTCATGCTGAGATGTAGGAAAGGTTTAAAAAATATCCCTGAGATGCAGGAGTGGACACCACACTTGGAGAAAGCATCTTTGATGGACAATGATATAAAAGAAATTCCAGAGGCCACATCTCCCATGTGTCCACAATTGTCCACCTTGAATCTTAGTAAAAATAGGATCAGATATATTCCAAATTGTTTTTTCAACCACCTTGAAGCTCTATCTCTACTTGATTTATCCTACAATGCAGAATTAACATCCCTGCCGAATTCGTTGTCTAGTTTGAAGTCCCTTAAATCCTTGTTGCTCGAGCGTTGTTATTCATTGAAGTATGTGCCTCCATTGGGGGAGCTACAAGAGCTTTCAAGATTGGTTATTTCAGATACATTAATTGAGGATGTCCCACATGGACTGGGAATGCTGGCCAAGTTGAGATGGCTTGATCTATCTAATAATAGAAAACTTGTTTGTGTACCATGGCCTGTGATATCTGGTTTGACTAATGTGCAATACCTTAATCTCCAAGGAACATCTATAACAGGACACATTGTGCAAGGGGTGATAAATAAGTTGGAATATTTTCAAGGCTCCTTTCAGGTTGCTAAGAACTTGGCCGATTTCATGGAAAATACCCTCAACAGAGATGGTGGACTTAAATATTATGATATAGATTTCCGATCTTCTTGTATGCTTTGGAAACTTGACATTTTGGGAGGGAAAAGGAAGCGCATAACTGTGGGAGATTTCGAAGGATTTGAAGTTTTGTTGCCAAGTGACCTTCAGGAATTGAATATAAGAAATAATAAACAGTTGGGTGGAGATCTATGTGAATGTGGCGCTTTGTCATTGAAAGCTCCTTCGTTGAAGAAGATTGATGTGAGTTATTGTCCGAAATTAGAGAGATTGTGTTGTTTGTCTGGTCCCTGTTTCTTCTGCCAACATCTTCAAAACCTTCAATCTTTGGTTCTATATGACTTGGAAAGACTAGACACCATCTGGAGGGAAGATGATGAATTCATAGGCTTGCCCAACTTGAGTGAATTGAAGATCCAACATTGCAATAGAATGGAAAGGTTAATGAGAGCTACATCTCTTGCAAAACTCCCAAAACTAGAGAGAATACAAGTTGATTATTGTAAGTCAATCAAAGAGATATTTACAATGGGGACTGCCACAATAATTACTCTCCCCAACTCATTCAGGGAGTTATGTTTATGGGGACTGCCACAATTGGGGTGTGTGTGTGACACGGACAGCATTATAGTCTCTAACTACCCTCCAGAAGTTACGGTTTTCTTGTGTCCAGAACTAAGAAGTCCCATCTTTGATACAAGCCATCTATAGGATAATTATTTTTATGCTAGTTCTATATATAGCGTGTAATATTTATCACTTGATAGAAGTTCTTATTCAATATATTTGTTACTCTCATGTTGAATGTTATATTTATAAGCCTTTCTCAATTCTATCAATCACTACTCATATGTTCTTAAACATAAGTATTGAAATATCTTTCTATCTATTATCTACGATGGTGAATAAGTAAAAGCTTCAAGATTATGAATATATGCGATGCTTTCGTACCAATCATTACCCTTTTGCTAAGGAATTTGGAAAAACTAGTTCAAATGATTATATAGGTTATAGAATTTTTATTATCACCTCTCTTGATGTAAAGCTTATTTTCCTTTCCTACCCATTCATTCCTCAATGTTCATCAATTATCTTGTCAATGTGTACTCAACTACCATAATCATGCGTTTGTTTACTCTTTTTTTTTTTTTGGTATTAATGCGTCTGTTTACTTATCATGAGAATAAGAATAAAGGATAAAAGATGAATCGACTTTTTTTTTATTTCAATGGTAATTCTTGCTGCCATTTGGGCCAAATTAAGAAGCCCAAAAAAACTGAAAAAACTCATTTTCCATGTTTGTATCTCTTTGAAATTGGAATGTGTTACTGGTTAATATATATTGAAAAAAACGTGGATGTCAAACAAAATAAATTCAAATAGATGCAATTTGGAATTTTGGATGGTATAATTTCAGAGTCTATCTATAATCCAAACCTATTCTAAGTTGTGCATGGCATTATTTTATTAATAAAAAATTATGCATGTCTTTATATTGTATTGCTATCAATTTAAAAATTGATTAAATATGATTCACGAAAACAAAAAGAAAAGTCCGCTCAAAATTTTTGGCAACCGCTTCGAAACTACCTGGAAATTAGAGGATCAATTAACATTTGTAATATATGATATGATAAGTACAATGCAAATTTGATGAATTCGATTTATTCTTCTCACTTTATTTTGAAAACGTGTTTTAGAATATATTATTGCTGGAGGAGAAATTTTTGTGAATCTTAATTGAGATTATAATTCTCAATTTTAAAAAATAATAAATAAAGAATAATACACATGAGGTAATTTTAAAAGATTTAATATGATATAAAATTTTAACTATAATAAATTATACATATTTAAAGATAGGGAGATGCTCCATAAACACGTATAAAACGTTTTTTTTAAAAAACACTTATGTGTTGTATTATTATTGGACGTATTAATGAACTGGTTATTTTTTAATTTCTTAACAAATTAAAATAAAATCGATTTTTTTATAACAATAACAATAAATTCAATTATTATCAGATCCGGTCGAACCGACCAATTTATATAACTCACTAGATCATTTTTTTTTGTTTTTTTTTTAAAACAAAAATCAGGAATATATTTGTCTTTTTATCAAAAAATTTAAATATGATTCAGTTTAGATTGTGTAAATCAACAGGATCAAATCGAGTCTAATAATTATAGTGCAAATAATTGGGTTTATTATTGTTGCTATAATAAACTGATTTTGTTCTAATTTATTAAAAAATAAATTATTAACCGGTTAATAAAGATGTCCAATAATATTATAACATATGTAAACATCTTTAAAAAAAAATATATATTTTTAGTGTCTTTATCGAAATAGTCTCCTTAAAGATATTAATACCAGCGTTTTATATTTTTCGTATTATACCAGCGTTTTATATTTTTCGTATTATACCATTTTTTTATTTATTATTTTACAATAATTTGGATTTTTTTGCATTTGCGCAAATTTCACGTTACTGCAAAGTCTTGGTCTCCGCCATTTACAACTTAAAAATTAAAATACAAGAGAACTTCCTCTACTTTTCTCACAAGTCACAAAGCAAGACTCGGTTCTGATCTTCGAAAAGGATTTCTGCAGTTTCAAGGGTATGTATGTGATTCTTCTTTGTTTATCGCATATCATAGATCTCTGGTAAAATTGAAACTAGCAAGCATAGCATAGCATTTTGACGAACTTTTAAAGTTGAATTGTTTGTTTGGTTTAGGAAAATTGATTATGGGGAGACCGAAAAATCCCATCTGGAATCAAGTTACTATAATAGCAGAGAGTGAGAAGGAGAGGAAGTGGTTGTGCAATCGCTGTCGCAAGCAATATGCAGGAGGCGCTACAAGAATTAATGAGCATCTGGGAATTACAAAAGGGAAGGGGAATATCACTTTATGTCCTCGTCGTCACGACCTTCTTGCTAATGAAGGAGTAAACAATTCTATGTTGCCTGGTTCAAGTAATCAAATGGAAGCTCCAAATGAATTTGGTTTAAACAATGGTGTGTTGCCTGCTTCAAGTAATCAATTGGAAGATTCAAATGGATTGGATTCATTAACAGGTACACAAATATTCTCTATCATTATTATGATTGCTTCTTGTGTATTACACATGTGCTTATGTCATAATAAAGACTTAGTAAGTCCACTTTTTAAGGCAAAATAGATTCCCCTAGAGTTCATTTTTACATTTATTGCGGGCTAAACTACTGATTCTATACTCTCGAATGTTGGATATGCTGATTTTTGGATACGCGACAAGAACAATCTTATGACGACAAAAAAAAAATCCATCAAAATGTTATAAAATACGACAAACGTAACCAACAATAATAATTTTTTTGTATAAGCTACAAATAATTTTTGTACTTTACAAATTGCATATTTATTTATTTGATCTAAAATTTTATAAAAATATTTACATAATTATTTAAAAAATTCGACCCTTAAATTTTTTTTATTTATTAAGAATAAAATTATCTTATTTTTTAATTATACTTATGAAAAATTATATCAAAATTTAATTTTTAAAATATTTTTTATTTTAATATTAAATATTTTTGTCATATTTTAAAACAGGACAATTTTGATAGATTACCGTTTATTATTAACTAAAATACAAATACTAGTAGTAAAATCCTCCGTGTGTTTTGATATATTTGTCCTAAAAAAAAATATGTTTCAAAATAATTGTCGACTATGAACGTGAGCTAATTTAAGTTGGTAAGTGATTTGGTATTTGCTTAAACAAGGGTTTGAACTTGCGGATCCTATGAATTCCTACCATGAAAAGGCTGAAGGTCATCGTAATATGATATCTGCTTGCTTTGACGGTCCAATAGATCAAAATGATGTGGCCGGACCCAGCAATATGGTGGAAGGTACGCTACCTCCCTTGTTCTGGCTACCAAGAACTTATAATAGTCATCACGTGTTTGCTCCTTTCAATTATTATTTTCAAATAAACAGGTTTGCCACATTCAGATGAGGTTCTGGAAGGTGGTAGCAGTGGTTTTGAAACTGACATTGAAGATGAGGTTCTGGAAAGTGGTAGCAGTGGTTTTGAAACTGACATTGAAGATGAGGTTCTGGAAGAACTACGTGAATTGGTTGATGAATTAACCGGCTGGGAAGAAGAAGTTAAAGAAGAACTGCAGTGGCTGGAGTATTGTGGTAAGAAGAAGCGTGAAAGGGAAGAAGCCGATGATTGGTTAAAGAAAGCGGAAGACTTTAAAAAAGAAGCTCGTGGCATAATTGACTCGTTCCCTCGGGATGCTTTGCAAGACCTTCAAATGAAAACAGATAACTTACGCTGCAGATTGAACTTGCTGGAGAATGCGACACCTGTCTGCTGTGATGATGATATTCATATGGACGCATATTTCACAAAGATGCGAAAACTTCTAAGGAATGACAATGTCTTCTTCATCAGTGTATGTGGAATGGGAGGAGTGGGAAAAACGTGGCTAGTAACTCACTTTAGGAATCAAATAAGACGGAATAAGAGTTTTAATTTTGAGAATGTATTTTGGGTCACAGTATCCCAAGATTTTAGCATTCTTAAATTGCAAAACTCCATTGCCAAAAGGATAGGTGAAAAGCTTGATGATGATGATGAGATAACCGACAGGGCAGAAATTCTGTCATCTGCACTGGAAAAGATAGATAGATCAGTGCTTATCTTGGATGATGTTTGGAATTATATTGATCTGCAGAAGATAGGAATTCCGCTCAGAATAAATGGGATCAAATTGATTCTAACAAGTCGTCTGAAACATGTGTTCAGACAAATGGATTGCCCGACAAGTAATGTAATAGAAATGGAACCTTTATCGGTGGAAGAACAAGAATGGGAATTATTTTTGCTAAACCTAGGATGTGATGGAAGGCCTGCAAGCCTTTCCGGTGAAGTGGAAAATACTGTAAAATCTGTTGTAAAGATGTGTGAGGGCTTGCCACTTGGAATTACCGTGATGGCAAGATTGATGAAAGGGGTAAATGATGACATCAATATATGGAAACATGCACTAAGCAAACTTGAAGATTCATCAATGGGAGAAGACATGGAAGAAGAGGTTATAAAGGTATTAAAACGAAGCTATGACCAGCTGGCAGACAAGACTATTCAAAATTGTTTCTTGCAACATGCATTATACAGTGAGGTTTCAGATGAGGTGTTTATTATGAATCTCGTTGATGAAGGGTTAATACAATCAACGAGTAGTTTGGAAAAAATATTTGTCCAGGGGAAAGCAATAGTAGCTAAACTCAATAGCCATTCATTGATAGATTGTTTGTGGGATCCTGATTCCAGTGATTTGCATATGCATGGCTTATTGAGGGAGATGGCAAGTCATATTATGAAGGGAAGGTTCATGCTGAGATGTAGGAAAAGGTTAGATAATATCCCTGAGATGCAGGAGTGGACACCACAGTTGGAGAAAGTTTCATTGATGGGCAATTGTATAGAAGAAATTCCAGAGGGCATATCACCAGAGTGTCCGCAGTTGTCCACCTTGAATTTTAGTATCAATATGATTAGATATATTCCAGATTGTTTTTTCTACCGCATTAAAGCTCTGACTCTACTTGATTTATCCCACAATGAAGAGTTAACATCCTTGCCGAATTCGTTGTCTAGTTTGAGGTGCCTTAAATCATTGTTGCTCAAAGGTTGTCGCTCGTTGGAATCTGTGCCTCCATTGGGGAACCTGCAGGAGCTTTCAAGATTGGTTATTTCAGGGACATCAATTAAGGAAGTACCTGATGGGTTGGAGGTACTGACCAAGTTGAGATGGCTTGATCTATCTCAAAATAGAAAACTCGTGTGTGTAGAATGGTCTGTGATATTTGGTTTGACTAACGTGCAATACCTTAATCTCGAGAAAACATCTATAACAGGAGAAGTAGGAATTGTGCATGGCATGATGAGTAGGTTGGAATATTTTGTAGGCTCTTTTCAGGTAGCTAAGCACTTGGCTGATTTTGTGGAAAATATCCTCAACAGAGATGGTGGACTCAAATGTTATCATATCGGTTTCCGAGCTTGGGATTTGTTTTGGGAACCTGACTTTACTGGGAGGAAAAGGAAGCTCATAACTGTGGAGGATTTCGAAGGATTTGAATTTT